>NC_072473.1:87021818-87621818 GCF_027574615.1 Eptesicus fuscus
TCACCAGGGGGGTAAGGGCATGAGTGGGGGGATGAGGGGGGAAATAAGAACACTTATGTAATAACTTAATCAATAAAGAAATTTAAAAAAACAATGTCGATATACTTAACACAATGAAAGAGTGTTCTTAGAAGTAATTTAAGATAATAAAGTTTGCTATGCATTTTTATTACAGAAAAATAATAAAACTAGACCACCAACCTACACCATACACAAAAACAAACTCAAAATGGTTAAAGGACTTAAATGTAAAACAGGAAACCATAAAAATCTTAGAAGACTCCATAGGCAGCAAAATATCAGACATATGTAATAGCAATATCTTTACCGATACAGCGCCTAGGGCAACGGAGACTAAGGAGAAAATAAACATCAAAATAAAAAGCTTTGCACAGCAAAAGAAACCATCAACAAACAATAAGAAAGCCCACTGCATGGGAGAACATATTTGCCAATGCTATTTCAGATAATGGTTTAATCTCCAAAATTTACACGGAACTCATACAACTTAACAATTGGAAGATGAACAATCCAATCAAAAAATGGGCAAAGGACCTAAGTAGACACTTTTCAAAAGAAGACATTCAGAAGGCCAAGAGGTATATGAGAACATGCTCAAAGTCACTAATCATCCGAGAGATGCAAATCAAAACGTCAATGAGATACCATCTCATACCTGTCAGAATGGCTATCATCAACAGACAAGTGTTGGCAAGGATGTGGTTAAAAAAGAAACACTCGTGTACTGCTGGTGGGAATGCAGACTGGTGCAGCCACTGTGGAGAACAGTATGGAATTTCCTCAAAAAACTAAAAATGGAACTCCCATTTGACCCAGTAATCCCACTTCTAGGACTATATCCCAAGAAAACAGAACACCAATCAGAAAGGATATATGCACCCCTATATTCATAGCAGCACAATTTACAATAGCTAAGATTTGGAAACAGCCTAAGTGCCCATCAGCAGATGAGTGGATTAAAAAACTGTGGTTCATCTACATAATGGAATACTACACTGCTATATAAAACAAGGAACTTTTACCATTTTAAGTGAAATAAGCCAGTGAGTGAAAGATAAATATCACACGAGCTCACTCATATGTGGGATATATGATCAACATAAACTGATGAACAAAAATGGATCCAGAGACAAGGTGGCAGTGAGCCGACTGTCCAACCTCGGGGAGAATGCATGGGAGGGGGGTTAGAGATCAACCAAAGGACTTGTATGCATGCATATTAGCATGACCAATGGACACAGACACTAGGGCAGTGGGGGCTTGCCCTTGGGGGTGGGAGAGGCAGCGGGGAGTTAATCAGGGGAAAAAGGATACATGTAATACTTTAAGCAATAATTTAAAAAATTCCATTTACAATACCATCAAAAAGCATAAAATATTGAGGAATAAACCTAACCAAGAAAGTGAAAGATCTGTACACTAAAAAGTAAATAACACTGATGTAGAATATTAAAGAATACAAAAATATATAGAAAAACATTTGTATTCATGGATTGAAGGACTTAGTATTATTAAGGTGTCAATACTACCCAAAGCTATCTACAGATTTAGTGCAATCTGTACCAAATTCCAACAATATTTTTTGCAGACATAAAAAATCCATTCTAAAATTCATAGGGACTTCAAGGGAACACCAAATACTCAAAAGAATCTTACAAAGGAACAAAATAGAGGTCTCACACTTCCTGACTTCAAAACTTATTTAAAAATTAGTATAGTAATAAAAATACTGTGGTACTGGCATGAAAAGAGACACAGTGACCAATGGAGAGGAATAGAGAACCAAGAAATACCATTGCATATATGATCAAATGATTTTCAACAAAGGTGCCAATCAATACCTCTCAATGGTGAAACACAGACTCTTCAACAAAAGGTGTTGGCCCCATTGGATATCCACATACAAAAGAAAGAAGTTGGACACTTATACTATACCATATAAAAAATTAACTCAAAATATATTAAAGATCTATATATACAATACAAAATTACCAAACCCTTAGAAGAAAACATAGGTGAAAATTTCTTGACATTGGATTTGAAAGTGATTTCTTGGATATGACATAAAAAGTACAGACAACACAAAAAAAGACAGACAATGAAACTACATCAAACTAAAAACTATTGTGAGGATAGAGAACCAAGATGGCGACATAGGTAAACACCGGTACTTCCTGCCTCCCACAACCACATCAAAATTACAACTAAAAGACAGAACAACTATCATCCAGAACCATGTGAAAGCTGGCTGAATGGAAGTAGTACAACTAGAGAGGTAAAGAAGAAAGTGCATTGAGACTGGAAGGAAGTGCGGAGACTCGGAACAGGCTGGCACCCAGGTGCACTGATTTTTTAATCGGAAGGGAGATACAAGCTCCCGCTTGCTAAGAGCTCCAGTGCTGTGTGAGACTCTGGGGGATTCAGACACATACAGGGAGAAATTGGACTATCTGACATTGGGGCAGGAATGCGGGGGCAGCTTTCTTCCAGACGGTGGTGCTCGCAGTGGTCATTGTTCCTGAGACCCTTCCCCACCCACTTTATAACCCCACCCAAGCTGTGTGCAGTGGCTTTTGAATATGAATGGCCTTCCCTTTCTCAGCCTAAAACCTGTCAAACAGGCAGCAGCTGGGTCAGGGAGCCCCAAAGCTATCAAAAGGAGGCCCAAGGCTGGCACCAGCAGCAGCCTACCTTCCTTCCCAGCTGGGCCTTGTCTGGGCACTTCCAAACCCAATACAAAGAGGTGGAATCTGCAGATCTCTCTATAGCTCCTGCTAGGTAGGTGGACTCAGGCAGTGGTTGCCTTTTCACCTCCTTGGAGATCCAAGAGCCAGTGTACCCAGTGGTCAGTGTGATACCATACCAGATTACAACTCTTCACATCCATAAGTGACACAGTCCAGGGGCTGACTCAGTGAGCACCAAAGCCCCACTGAAGCAAGTCAGGCCCCATAAGGGTGTCTCCTACACACCAGCTCTTCCATTGTAGACACAGCTGGTCCTCACAGCCAATTGGCTTGGAGGTCAATTCCTCCCAGTGATACCAACAGCAATCAAGGCTTAACTACAGCAAGACTGTGCACACTGCCCACAAAGGTGTGCACCAAGAGTGTCCACCTCAGGTGACTGGGGAGGCTAAGCCACTGGGCCCTATAGGACACCTAGCACACAAGGCCACTCTATCAACTCAAGAAGACTTAGCAGCTACCCAATACATAGAAACAAACACAGGAAAGCAGCCAAAATGTGGAGACAAAGAAACATATCACAAATGGAAGAAAGGGATGAAAGTAAAATACTGAATATAGAGTTCAAAACCACAGTTATAAGGTTACTCAAGAATCTTCTAGAAACTTCTGAGGAACTTAGTGAGACCTTCAAGTATCTTAGTGAGAATGCCAAAAAAATGGAAAAGGACCAGTCAGAAAATGAGCATACATTGACTGAAATAAAGAATAATATACAGAGATCCAACAGCAGACTAGAGCATACACTGACTGAAATAAAGAATAATATACAGAGATCCAACAGCAGACTAGAGGATCCAAAGAATCAAGTCAAATATTTGAAGTACGAGGAAGCAAAAAACACCCAACCGGAAAAGCAAAAAGAAAAAAGAATCCAAAAATATGAAGATAGTGTAAGGAGCCTCTGGGACAACTTTAAGCGTACCAACATCTCAATTAGGGGGGTGCCAGAGAAGAGAGAGAGAACAAGATATTGAAAACCTATTTGAAGAAATAATGACAGAAAACATCCCCTACCTGGTGAAAGAAATAGACTTACAAGTCCAGGAAGTGCAGAGAACCTCAAACAAGAGGAATCCAAAGAGGACCACACCAATACACATCATAATTAAAATGCCAAGGGCAAAAGACAAAGAGAGAATATTAAAAGCAGCAAGAGAAAAACAGTTAGTTACCTACAAGGGAGTACCCATACGATTGTCAGCTGATTTCTCAACAGAAACTATGCAGGCCAGAAGGGAGTGGCAAGAAATATTCAAAGTGATGAATAACAAGAACCTACAACCAAGATTACTCTACCCAGCAAAGCTATCCTTTAGAATTGAAGGTCAGATAAAGTGCTTCACAGACAAGAAGAAGCTAACGGAGGTCAACACCAAACCAGTATTATATGAAATGCTGAAGGGTATTCTTTAAGAAGAGGAAGAAGAAGAAAAAGGTAAAGATAAAAAATTATGAACAACAAAGTGACAACAAATACATATCTATCAACAAGTGAATCTGAAAATCAAATGAATAAAATATCTGATGAAGAGAACAAACTGGTGAATGTAATGGAAAGGGAGTGGACTGACAATTCTCGGGGGAAGGGAATGTGAGGGGTGCGGGAAGAGATTGGAGAAAGATCTTACACCTATGGACGAGGACAGTGAGTGGGGGGAGCGAGGGCTTAGGGTGGGGGGGGAACCGGGTGGAGGGGAGCTCTTAGGGGAAAAAAGAGGAACATCTGTAATCCTACATAATAAAAAGGTAATATGCAAATTACATCACTCCGCTACGCCCACGATTGGGCCGGCTGGAGGCGCAGGGGGTGGGACTCAGGGTGGCTGATTGGCTGGCTGGAGGAGCGGGGGGCGGGGGCTCATGAGTCCCTGCCCCCCGCTCCTCCTGCCAGCCTAAAGGCCGGCGCTGAGGAGGGACCTATGGGGTCGGCAGGAGCAGGTGGTAGTTGACCACCGAGGGCATCTGCAGCAGCCGGATGCAGAGCTCGGGGTCCGCGTTCTCCAGGTTGGCCTCCGTGGGGTCCGCGTCGCACCCATAGTGGCCGTGTGGGGACGCTGGCATCGTAGCCCCAGCAACGAGGCCAGCTTCCCAAGCCAGGCTGTGGAGGGAGGGAGGGCCTCTGGGCTGGGAGCACTCCCCCACCCCAGCGGACAGGGCTCGGCAGTGAGCGAGCAGCAGAGAGCTACCAGCGGTGGTGGGTGTGGTGGCCTGGCTTCCAAGAGGCTGGCTTCAGCTGCTGTGGCCTGCTTTGAGGTGGCTGGTGGTGGGGGCAACTGCGGGGGCACATCCGAGGCTGGGGCACTGGGAGACATGGGACTACAGCCCAGAAGGCGAGGCTCCAGAGGACCTGGTCACCGACCCCCGGCATTGAAGCCACCTCCTACAAGATGTATCCTAGCCTAGGTGTGTGGGAAGCAGGTTCAGGAACCTCTCCCCTTGGGGAGTCCAGAGCCCAGGCCTGCCAGCACCCCAGAGGAGACCCCCGCCAGGATCGGGGGCGTGACCAGTCTCCAAACCACCAGCGGCCATTAGCTCAGGCCTGCCAGCACCCCAGAGGAGACCCCCCGCCAGGATTGGGGGCATGACTGGCCTCCAAACCGCCAGTGACCCTAACCCAGGCCGGCCAGCTCCCCAGAGGAGACCCCCACCAGGATCGGGGGCGTGACCAGTCTCCAGACCATGGGCGGCCATTAGCCCAGGCCTGCCAGCTCCCCAGAGGAGACCCCCCCGCCAGGATCGGGGGTGTGACCGGCCTCCAAACGGCCCGCAGCCCTAACCCAGGCCTGCCAGCACCCCAGAGGAGACCCCCGCCAGAATCGGGGGCGTGACTGGCCTCCAAACCGCCAGTGACCCTAACCCAGGCTGGCCAGCTCCCCAGAGGAGACCCCCCCGCCAGGATCGGGGGCGTGACTGGCCTCCAAACCGCCCACAGCCCTAGCCCAGGCCTGCCAGCACCCCAGAGGAGACCCCCGCCAGGATTGGGGTCATGGCCGGCCTTCAAACTGTGGCGGCCCCTAGCCCAAGGAGGCCTCCTGGCCGAGGACGCCCGAGTCTGTTCTTGACCTAGGGCCGGGCTCTCCCCGCAAGGGACTCAGAAGCCGCCAGAGCCTAACTGCCAGTCTCGGGGAGGTGGGAGTGCATCCACTGTTCACCAAAAAGTAGGACCATCAACCGTTCAGTCTCAGTGCAGACACAGGTCCGTGGCTGACGGGGTGGAAGCCAGACCAAAACAAAACAGCAGAAACACCCTGCCCACCTGGGCAGGTGCAGCTGCAGTCCACGCGGGCCTGGGCAGTGTAGAAAGCGCTACCTGCTCCCAGGGCCTGTGCTGGCACCGCCACCTCGCTCACCCTCAAGCCCCCCTGAGTCCTGACAGCAAAGTGTGTAGGGCATTCTGCAGGAGTTGTGCCGTTCTGGGTGCTTTTGCCCAAAGACACACTTTGGGATGAATTCAGAGCCACATCTCACTTCCCATGAGACTGGAGGAACCATGTAAAAGGATTTTGACAAAAGCTTTCCACATCTCTGTTTATTCTTTTGAATCCATAAAACGACCTTAAAAAAAGCATTCGGGCCACCTAAGAGAGAATGCACTTTCTGGCCAGAGCACGCAGGATTCTTTTGCCCAACAGGTTAAAGGGAGCAGAGCTGGCACAGTGGAAATGGTCCTGGTGCCCTATGAGGAGACCGGGGGAATGGGGTTGCAGAAATTCCATAAGCCTCTTGCCACCTTCTCCTTTGCAAACCACACCATCCAGATCCACCAGGACTGGAGGCAACTGGGAATCACAGCCGTGATTTGGGACTTGGTAAGCAAATCTTGAGGGGCCTCTGAAAACATCTGCAACTGATTATAAGACTGGTCTTTATTTAAAAAGAAATAAAAGAATAGCTTTGTTGAGATATAACCCATATACTGTACATGTCACCTAAAGTGTACAATGAACTGGTTTTTTAAAGTAAATTCAGAGTGGTACAACCATCACCATGCTCAATTTTTAAATATCTTCATGACCCATCCCCTCCAAAAAAACTTCTACCCATTGGAATCACTTTCCTGATCATCTTCCCCAAAATAGATTGCACTTTAAAGGTGGGTAAAGGAAAGTTAAAACACTGCACAAAGGATATTGTAAGATGACAAAGCCCAAAGTGAAGATCATGTGTTTTCTTTAAAAAATATATATATTTTTTAAATTTCAGAAAGGGAGAGGGAGAGATAGAAACATCAATGATAAGAATTACTGATCAGCCGAAACTGGTTTGGCTCAGTGGATAGAGCGTCGGTCTGCGGACTGGAAGGTCCCAGGTTCGATTCCGGTCAAGGGCATGTACATTGGTTGCAGGCACATACCCCGGTGGGGGGTGTGCAGGAGGCAGCTGGTCGATGTCTCTCTCTCATCGATGTTTCTAGCTCTCTATCCCTCTCCCTTCTTCTCTGTGAAAAATCAATAAAATATATTTTTTAAAAAATCACTGATCAGCTGCCGCCCACAGGCCCCCTTCTGGGGATTGAGCCTGAAACCCAGGCATTTGTGCCCCTGACCAGAATCAAACCTGGACTCTTCAGTCCACAGGCCGATGCTCTCTCCATTAAGCCAAACTGACCGGGCCATGTGTTTTCTTCAAGTTCTACGTGGTTGTAATGGTCCCCAAATCTATACTAATAAAAGGGTAATATGCTAATTAGAGTGGTTGTCTTCCGGACATCCTTCCAGACAAAGCCACAGTGCCTACAAGGGCCGAGGCTCAGGCAGCCATTACCAGCTGGGAAGCGCTGAGGCTCAGGCCAGCAGTGGCAGCAGCATTGGGGTAATGGGGGCAGTGCCCCCAGAGGGAGGCCAGACTGGGGGCCAAGGCACAGGCAGTTTGGGGTGATCAGGCTGATAGGGGAGGGCAAGGTAGGGGCCATCAGGCTGGCAGGAGATCAAGGTAGGGGCGAGCAGGCAGGCAGGCAGTGGGGTTAGGGGCAATCAGGCAGGCAGGCAGGTGAGTGGTTAGGAGCCAGTGGTTCCGGATTGTGAGAGGGATGTCCGACTGCTGGAAGTTGGACATCCCCTGAGGGGTCCCAGATTGAAGAGGGTGCAGATTGGGCTGAGGGGCACCCCACCCCCCAGTGTATGAATTTCGTGCACTGGGCCTCTAGTAAGAACAATAAAGATTTAAAAAAATAAAAGGCAGTATGGCCCATGGACACAGCCAATGGGGTGGTGAGATCCAGGGAGGGGTATAGGGGCGGGCTGGAAGGGGTCAATGGGGGGGGGGGGGAAGGAGACATAAGTAATACTTTCAACAATAAAGAATTAATTTTTTTTTAAAAAGGAAGGCTGTCTGGTCACATGAAACAACATGGATGAACTTGAGGACAATATGCAAGTGAAATAAGCCAGTCACATAAAAAATACTATTAGGATTCCACATATATATGGTTATGTAAAGTGGCCAAATTAATAATAATTTAAAAAAACGAAATAAAATGGTGGATACCAGTAACTGGGACGATTGAAAACAGGGACTTATTGTTTAAAGGCTGTAGAGATCACTTTTGAAAGATGGAAACATTTTGGAGATCTATAGCATAACAGGTACTTAAACTATTGACCAGTACAGTAAAACCTGGTTATATGGTAAGTTGTATTTTACAACATTATTTTTAAAATGTCTGAGTAGGTTTTCCACATAATACTAATTAAGTTTCAGGGGAAGGGGAGGGAAGAATCCAGAAAGAAAAAACGAAATAATGGTATTTATTTCTAAATGCAAAAATTAAAGTTCTGTGGCTACAAGTATAACCATATATGGGCTTTCTTTAAATTTACTCCTAATGAAAACTTTTGATTTTTGCTGTAAAATATAAAAATACAAATAAAAATTTTCTGTGGTTATGATTTAATGGGGTTTGGGGGCAATTGCACATGTGTCCCAAATTTGGGACAAAACAAACTGATCCTTAAGTACACTGTGATAAGAAACATCCTACCTTATAATAGAGAAATATGCAAATTGACCGCACCTCCGCTATGCCCATGATTGGGCCTGCGAGAGGCTGGGGGCGGGACTCCGGGTGGCCTATCCGGCCGTTGAGAAGAGCAAGATGGCGGCGCCCAATCCTCTTAGTTCCGGGGGTCTGGGGCGGCGATCGCCACCAGGGGGGGCGTGTCCGGTCCAAGCCAGGCGCTGCCGGGGGTCCCCGGGCGACGATCGCCACCCTGGGGGGCGTGTCCGGTCCGAGCCAGGCGCTGCCGGGGGTCCGAGCCAGGCGATCGCCACCCGGGGGGCGTGTCCGGTCCAAGCCAGGCACTGCCGGGGGTCCCGGGTGGCGATCGCCACCCTCAGGGGTGTGTCCTGTCCGAGCCAGGTGCTGCCGGGGGTCCGAGCCAGGCGATCGCCATCCTGGGGGGCGTGTCCGGTCCGAGTCAGGCGCTGCCAGGGGTCCGGAGCCAGGTGATGGCCACCCTGGGGGGCGTGTGCGTTCCGAGCCAGGTGCTGCCTGGGGTCTGAGCCAGGCGATGGCCACCCTGGGGGGCGTGTCCGGTCCAAGCCAGGCGATGCCAGGGGTCCCCGGGCGGCGATCGCCACCCTGGGGGGCGTGTCCTGTCCAAGCCAGGCGCTGCCGAGGGTCCGTCTGAGCCAGGCGATCGCCACCCGGGGGGGCGTGTCCGGTCCAAGCCAGGCGCTGCCGGGGGTCTGGGGCAGCGATCGCCACCCGGGGTGGCGTGTCGGGTGCGAGCCAGGCGTTGCAGGGGGTCCCGGACGGCGATCGCCACCCTGGGGGGCGTGTCCGGTCCGAGCCAGGCGCTGCCGAGGGTCCGAGCCAGGCGATCGCCACCCTTGGGGGCGTGTCCGGTCCGAGCCAGGCGCTGCCAGGGGTCTGGGGCGGCGATCGCCACCCTGGGGGGCGTGTCCGGTCCGAGCCAGGCGCTGCCGAGGGTCCGAGCCAGGCGATCGCCACCCGGGGGGGCGTGTCCGGTCCAAGCCAGGCGCTGCCGGGGGTCTGGGGCAGCAATCGCCACCCGGGGTGGTGTGTCGGGTGCGAGCCAGGTGCTGCCAGGGGTCCGAGCCAGGCGATCGCCACCCTGGGGGGCGTGTCCGGTCCGAGCCAGGCGCTGCCGGGGGTCTGAGCCAGGCGATCGCCACCCTGGGGGGTGTGTCCGGTCCAAGCCAGGAGATGCCAGGGGTCCCCAGGCGGTGATCGCCACCCGGGGGGGCGTGTCCGGTCCGAGCCAGGCGCTGCCGGGGGTCCGAGCCAGGCGATCGCCACCCTGGGGGGCGTGTCCGGTCCAAGCCATGCGATGCCAGGGGTCCCGAGCGGCAATCGCCACCCTGGGGGGCGTGTCCGGTACAACTCAGGCGATGCCAGGGGTCCCGGGCGGCGATCGCCACCCTCGGTGGCGTATCCGGTCCGAGCCAGGCGCTGCTGGGGGTCCGAGCCAGGCGATCGCCACCCTGGGGGGCGTGTCCGGTCCAAGCCAGGCGCTGCCGGGGGTCCCGGGCGGCGATCGCCACCCTGGGGGGCGTGTCCGGTCCGAGCCAGGAAATCGCCACCCTGGGGGGCGCGAGTCCGGCCGAGCCAGGCGCTCCGGGGGATCCGGGGGCCATCACCACCCTGGGTGGGGCGTGGCAGCACTCGCCCAGCTGCTCCCAGGGTCCCTGGGAACATTGCAGGCATGTGGTTGCTGAGACCCAGACCAGGCCTCTAGCCACAGATTCATAGCTTTGTGGAGACCTAGGGCAGGGATCTGCTTCATCTGCAGAGAGACGGAGGTTCTGCAGTGCCCCCAAGATGTGGGTGGGCCCAGCCAGGGGTCAAGGGGCATGGAAGGACTCCTGTCAGAGGGTCAAGGACCCTCACCCCTGAGGCGGGGGTTGAGGGATGGAGCCACCTCAGTGAAGGGGTGCTGCACTGCAGGGTACTGGACTGACTGACGTGATTCAGAGAAGCTCCCAGTGCTAATGGGCCTCGTTCAGGCAGCCTTCACACTTCAGAGGCAGTGACTACTGCTCCTGCCTTGACCCAAAAGCAAGCTCGCTACACCCTGCCCCATGGCAGAGCATGCCTAGGCAGTGAGTGGGAAGCCTTCCACCTGCTTCGGAGAAGGGGGGGCAGTAAAGAATGGGGGGAGAGAAAAGAATGTGGAGCATCCGCAATGAAGAGGTGCTTGAGAAAGAGGCTCGGAAGCCTGACTGGAAGGTTTGTTCTGTTTGCTGGGCCGCTGCCCCTTAGGAAGCGCAAAGAGCATGGCTCTGAGGGCTTCCTGTGTGCTCTGAGGGCTTCCTGAGTCAAGTTCCACAGCCAACTGGAATTGGCCTCAGTTTCCTGGTCTGTAAAATGGATGAAGCGTGTCCCAGTGCCTTCACTGATCTTTGTTGGCCAATTGAGATACTATATAAAGAAAATGAGGGAAGAAGTGAGAAAGAAAAGTAAGGACAAAAAAACACAAAAGAAAGATTGAAAGGAACCTGTAAACCCATTGTCACTTAAATAGGGAATATAGTCAGTAGTGTTGTAATGATGGTATGATGCCAGGTGGGTACTAGAAATATCGGGGAACACTTTGTAAAGTATATGATTGTCTAACCACTATTCTGTAACTAATATAAAACCTGAAACCAATACAAAATAATGTTGAATATAAAGAAATGAAAATTGGAGTGAAATTTTTATAAATTTCAAAGTTTAAATAAAAGCTGTAAAGGAAGGAAGGGGAGAATAAAAAGTGTTTTTCATTTTGCCACTTCATTAAAAAGACAGTTGTCTTTATGTGATGCTTTTATACTTTTCTAAGTCATTATCTCATTTTAATTTCCGGACAACTTAAAGACAAGATAAGTATTCCCTCCACTATTCAAAGAAAGGAAATCTTGGTGTCTGGTCCTAATGATTCAATCGTCAAGCCCTTATTGTAAAGCAGGGTTAGTAAAATTTTCTGTGCAGGGTCATATCTATACTAATAAAAGCCTTGGAGGTGATCAGGCCAGCAGGGGAGGGTATTTGGGGGCAATCAGGCCCGCAGAGGAGCAGTTAGGGGTCAATCAGGCCAGCAAGGAAGCAGTTAGGGGGCAATCAGGCAGGTAGGTGAGCGGTTAGGAGCCAGCAGTCCCGGATTGTGAGAAGAATGTCCAACTGCAGGATTAGGCCCGATTCCTGTGGACATCCCCCAAGGGGTCCCATATTAGAGAGGGTGCAAGCTGGGCTGAGGGACACCCTCCCCAGTGCACGAATTTCATGCACCGGGCCTCTAGTTTTAAAGAAAGGGAAAAAATGAATGACCCGTGTCCCTCTACAAATCATTGGATTATAACACAGCAATTCCTACTACCACATTATATTCACCTTGACCACAAGGAACTATATAGCCAGGCTCCATACTCTAGGGCTAAAGACAACGGACCTCCAATTACTGTAGTGGAATTTCGTTAAATTCACCATGGAGTAGAACAAGTATTAGGAATACTACCCATCCAAGATGAACCTACTTCTGCTCCTAGAGGAAGTGACTCAACAAAATGCCTAGAGCCTGAGACCGGGACTCCTTTGGCAACACAAGGCAGCCACGAGGGTTCTAAGCACATGAACTAGCACTTATACTATACTATACCCACCAGTCAGGCCTAGGTTCTTTCTGGCATATTTCTCTAGTACTGCCCAGACATGGTGACAGCCATGGTCCTGAGTCTTGGCTTCTGTGAGTAGTGGGACAGATACCCCCACCATGCATCTGTACACACGATACCCGGTGATCAACTCTACAGCTACTTTGACACAGCCAGCACCTGGCCAACCTCTTGACCTCTGGACTCATAGACCCTATCCATGACTTCACACCCTTCTTAGTCTCCAATGCTGGAAAGGACAGTGCAGGGTTGGCAGGAAGAGGAAATCTATACTGCTTAAAGGCAGTATTGCACCTCTAATGTGAAACAGGCATTTCCCTGGCAAGGTCCAAATACTCTACCGCCAATCATCACTACCAAAAATAAACATATACAGGTATCATATCTAAACAATAGGCAAGGTCTCACCCAATTGACCACTCTGATGGTGATCGGGAAGAATACAGACATTGCCAAGTGAACTTTCCTGAATGGGCTACTGAACAAATGACCTTCATGGAGACCATCTGACTCAACTTTCTGCCGGTCCATTGGATTTCCCGCTGGATGAAAACTGCTGCACCCAAGGTTGGATTGACCACCTGAAACCCCTGGATGAGGATAGAGGCTGGTCTCCTGAGCCCTGAAACCTGACCTAGGCCGCCTGATGAGAGCAAAAGAGAGGTCAGGGTGCCAGGAGAAGAGGGGAACTCCAGATCCCAATGCCCAGAGCAAGCAGTGACACCATGTCGCAAGGGACTGGAGTGCTAGGACAGGATCAGAGAAGAACCCTGAGTACACCCACAGAAGACCCCTGAAGATACCCATCCACTAGTGGGCAGAGAGGACAAGGTTCCCGCTCCGCAGTAGGGAATTAGGACACCCAGAGATATGAGGAGAGGGATCCTAGATGCAAGAATTACTTATGAAGCTTTTCCAGACCCCTTCCTCCTGATGATAAGAACCCCAAAATCAGAGACAGAGACACCCTAAAACCCTAGGAAAGGCAACATGGTGGGTCCTCTTGGAAGGCTTCTGGCACTTCCCTGCACCTTTTTTGATCCACAAAGTGCAGAGGGAGAGGCCAAGCTTCCTGGGACATAGGGATCTGTGGAACCACATCGCCATCCAGCGGAATCCTTTTTCAGCTGTGCCAGTAGCACAGTTGCCCTGCGCCTGGGAATCCACTGGGGAAGGCCTACAGGCAGGCGGGCGGGCGGGCGGAGGTGGCGGGGCAGGCTGAGTGGGGCTGAGGACCACAGAGCATTGTGGGGCGGGGCGGGTGGCCAAGGAAGCAACACTGGGGCCCTGGAGGCAGCAGCCCTTGCCCAAAAGGGCGCCCCTGCTCCCCTGGGCTGAGGGGCGTGGCCTCGAGGCAGCCATGTTCTCAGCTCAGCAGCTCCAGCTCCTACCAGGGCCTGTGGCCCTGGAGGCTGGTGCTGGCTGCGGGAGCCAGGTCCACCCGTGGGCTCCCTGCGGGGAGCGCCCTGGGGAGGCCTGGGACACGACCACCAGGGAGACTGGGAAAGGGCAGGAGGCGGCAATTGCGTGAGGGTCAGCCTCTACCTGGCCCCCTTGGAGCATTTCCCCCTGGCACTTGTGCGCCCACTCCCCAGTGAGCGCGGGCGCACTCGGGGGTGCTGGTCCCAGACCAGGCCGAGTCCAGCAGGTGCGGGGCAGCTTAGAGTGAAGAGGTGTGTGTGGCATCCTTGGGCTCGCGCCGAAAAGACAGCCTGCGTCCCAGGCCACTCAGCGTCCCACACGGACCCTTCCTGTTCCCTGGGACAGAGAGTGCCCACGCCCACTGGGCACTGGGCGCGTACCCTCGGATAAGGTCACAGCGGGCTAGGATCCCTAGGTGGAGAGGGACCGCATTCTCCGGATTCAGGTGATCGATTCACTTCTCCTCCAGAAGGCCCAGTGCCTAGGCGCTCCGTGCCCCTCAGGGGCGCGCCAACACACACATACCTGGCCGTACAACCCCCCCCCCCAGCTCCCGCCCCCCCCCCCCCCCCCCCCGCCCCAGCCCCCAGAACCACACACACAGATCAGGGCAGCGGGTCCATGTTATGTTCCGCCCGGCGGGTCCTTGATGTGGGGATGCAGCCATTGGCCCTGGCCAGAAGGGGACACTAAGAACCCCTGGGAGTGAAGGCCAATTCGAACACGTAGGTCAGGACCTGCCAAGGCTCGGCTCAGGACACTGGCCTCCAGGGCTCCGCCAGCACCAGGCCTAAGTCCGCTCGGCGAAAGGTCGGGGGAACTCACTGCTAAGAAAAGAAGGGACCGGGAGCAAGGGAGCACGTTTCGGCACCCTTCCTGGAGACGGGAAAGCAAAGGGTGTGAGCTCAGCCAGGAGCTGAGCCTGGAGACCAGCTCCCAGATACCAGCTGACCCCCAGCAGGGAAGAGCTCGCCAGGGGCCACAGAAGAGCCACCCCAGGAGTTCTTCCCCAGAGCGGGCTCTCCGGACCCTCGGGGTCTAGATGGAAACGCTCCTCCTCCCTGGCTTTGGCAGATCGGCTGCCTCTGTGGTGGGCAGGTGGACAATGGGGGTGGGGTGGGGGGTGGGAGGAGGGAGGGCGTGTTCCTTTCTGCCAACCCAACTGCTTTGAGCTGGAGGCAGCATCTTCACACTTGGTCTTGCATCAGCGGAGACCAGGAGAGTCAGGAGTGAGGGCAAGCCAGGGCCATTCCTTCTCCTCGCCCAAGAGCTGCTCAGGGGCTCTTGATGGAAGGTGGCCAAGAACGCCCAAGTCTGCCCATGTATGGCCGGTCGTCTGTCCGCTCAGCTCGGTTCCGCTCCCAGGTTTACCAGAAGGTCCTCTCCCTTCGGGGAGGTGCGTCAGGGATGCTTGGGAGCAGGCCTGGGTTGGAATCCTGAAGATCCCTAGGGATGGCGCCATGCCTGCCACACTTGGATTTGCGGGTGAAGGACTCCCTCTGCCCTGCCTCCTCCGTCTGGGTGAGGGCCTCCTCGGTGAGGGTCGCTGCCTTCTGGGCTCTGCTCCTGCCTGTTCGCTGGCCTGCTGGGTCCCATGGCTCCGGGAAGGCGGGGTTCCACGTGTGCTCCCTGAGTATGTCAGTGTCCCGCCTCTAAGGCGGCCAACTTAGGGTGGGGAAGTGGCCCTGGCCCTGGCCGCACCTGCGCTCCCTTCCTCTCTCCCTCCCGAGGAGAAGGGGCACCGGGCCAAATGCCCACAGGCCCCGGCCTGGGCTCTGTTCCAGCTGCAACAGCAGCAGCAGCAGCAGCAGCTTCCTTCGTCCTGCCCAGTCATGGCGGCCGCCTTGGTTCCCAGAGCGCCTTGGCTTCCTGTGAGCCAGGGGCCGGGGCGCCGGGGCCGGGCGCCTTGTCCTCACGAAGCCCACCTCGACAGCTTCCTTGGGAACCCCCAGCACCTCTCCAAGCTCTTGGACATCCCGGGATCCCGACCCCTGTCCCCCTGTGCCAGGCCTCACTCTCTTGTCGCTCTCTGCCCCCGGAAGGGACCGCGCGGGGCTCGCGGGAGCGCAAAGCCATTCCGCTTGATGGCAGTATTGCACCACAAATGCCAACCTGTGCTCTTCCCTCCGCCCTTCGCGAAGGAAAAAACTGTCAACCCGTGTCCCAACCGCACAACAGGCCAGGCTGGCGCAGGCTTCTGGGGCCCAAGGAGGGAGAGTGGCCTTTCTTGAGCGCCCTTTCCAATCCACACATTCGGGAAGAAATGGGTCCACAATCCATTCAGGGCACGCCACGGGAATGGGGAGGCCTTAAAAAGAAACACGACCCAAGGAAGGGCTGTATTTCTCCACCCGACCCGTGTCACCGAAGCTGAGTCTCTTGACAGGCTGACCCGGAGGGCCTCAGTAAAAGCAAAAGACCTCAGAGTGGCCAGCGAATGAATGGGTTGGCACGAGGGCACCACTCAAATAAAAGGAACCCCACTGTGAGGGTCGGGGGGGGGGGGGGGTGCCTCCAGTTCTGGGGCTCCAGCCAGCAGGGCCTCCCTCTTCAGGGTAGGGTTCCTCTGAGGCCTTTTCCTGACCCCAAAGCAGCAACTCCCCATCCAGGCGCCCTTGGGCGGACCTGAGGGTATACACAGCTCTAACCTTATCAGCCCGGGTACCCCCCTCCCCCCACCCCGCGCCACCCTGCCTGAGACTCAGGGGAACTCGCAGAAACAGTCCGCCACGCCACCCACAGCTAGTGTGTGTGTACTTGGTGTGGGGGGGAGAGGGAGGAAAGGGGCACCTTCTCAATGGGGCATACTCGCCAGTCACCGCAGGGCCGGCCCCTCTGCTTGGTCGCCAGCGGTGGGATGCCAAGGGTCGCCACACGCCCGCTTCATCCCCCACACCCTCAACCCCCACCACCTCCATGCCCGCCTGACCCCCACAGGCAGCACACCCTCCCCATAGTCCTGCATCAGCAGTGCCCCAGTACTCCCCAGCCGGGGGGAGGCTCCAGGTTCAGTGAGCTGGGCCCAGGAGCGAACGGGAGACTACAGGACGAGGCCAATGTGTACGGGGGCAGCGCTCACGCAACGAGAGGCCAAAGGCCTCCAGGGCCTGGCCCTCCTCGACAGAGCGGCCGCCCTGACCGGGAAGGTTCCCGCGTGGGGCCGGGACCACTGCTGCAACTGGACCAGGGTGGGGACACTCGAAAGGTCAGGTCAGCGAAAGCTGGCTTGATGGAGCTGAGGCCTGAAACAGGCCCGGACCCAGACCCTCAACCCACCCGCAGCTGGTCCGAACGGCGGGTAAACAGGCACCAGCCACCTCCTCTCTGGCCCCACACGGTTCCACGGGACTGACCGTCTGTCCGGGAAGGAGGGCATCTGTCCCGGGATGGGCCCACGTTACGCGGTACCAACCTCTTCACCTGGGCGGACGCTGGACACGCACACTCTCACTGTGGTCCCTCCCGGTCTGGAGGCCGCCTCCTCGCCAGTTGGGCCGAAGACAGAAGACAGGAGAGCAGGAGAGCCAGGGGAACCTGGTGTCCGAGGAGAAGGGACCCGTGAAACGATGAAATGCCCTTGGCTCCTACACCGAGGCGGGGACAAGGCCACCCCAGCCTGGCTAGCTGTCACCAAACAGTTGGAAGGCATCGGGCGGTGGGACCGGAGGCCCACTCTGCGAGAATTGCTTTGGTGGCCTCTCCAGGCCCCTTCCTCCTGGCAACAAGAAGCCCAAAGGAAGAGACGCGGGCTCCCCAAGACCCCAGGACAGGCAATGGTGCTGGGTTGGCTTGGAAGGATTCTGTTGCCTCCCTGGGCCTAATTTGATCCACAAAGGGCAGAGGGAGAGGCCAGGCTCCAGCAGACTGAGGGATCTGTGGAGCCACAGTGCCATCCTGTGGACAGAATCATTTACCAGCAGGGCCGCAAGCAAAGTCCCCTGTTCCTGGGTATCCATTGGGAAGGCATGTGTGCTGGCAGCGGGAGGGCAGGGTCTGGGCATTTGGGAGCATTGTGGGCCGGGTCTGGGTGGCTGGTATACCTGTAGAGTTGCCCAAGAAGCAACACGGGGGCCCTAGAAGCAGCAGAGCTTGCCCTGCTGGACGCCCAGGTCTCCTCTGGGTTGAAGGGCGTGGCATCCGCAGAACACATATTCTCAGCTCAGCAGCTCCAGTTCCTACCTGGGCCTGTGGCCCTGGAGGCTGGCGATGGCTGCATGAGCAAGGTCCACCCACGTCCTTCCTGCGAGTAGCGCCCTCGGGAGGCCTGGGACCTGCCCACCAGGGAGAAAGGGAAAGGTGAGGAGGCAGCAGCCTCTTGAGGGACAGACAGCCTCTTCCTGGCCCCTTGGACCATTTTCCCCTGGCGCTTGTGCTCTGGCGCGCGCGCGCGCCCGCTGCTGGACAGTCCTAGACCAGGCAGAGTCCAGCAGGTGCAGGGCAGCTTAGAGTGAAGAGGTGTGATTGGCAACCTAGTGCTCGCTCTTAAAAGAGAGCCTGCGTCCCAGGCCACACAGCGTCCCACACGGACCCTTCCTGCCTTGTGGGACAGAGAGTGCCCATACCCACTGGGCACTACGTACCCTCGGAACCGATCACAGGGGGTAGGATCCCTTTGTGGAGAGGACATCATCCTCTGGATTGAGGTGATAGAGATCAGTTTCCCTCAGTTCACCTCCAGAACGCCCAGTACAGAAGAGATCTATGCCCCGCCCCCCTAGGAAGTCACCCATCCCTGAATGCCCTAGGATGGATACACACACACACACACACACACACACACACGCACGCACGCACACGCAGGCACGCTCATTGTCTCAGCGGGTACTTGAACTTAAATCGTGGGCCTGGCTTGAGGGTCAGTCTGAGACTACCTCGGCTGAGGTCCAATCCGAATCTGGATTTCAGGTCCTGGCTGTAGGACTTGGCACATGATTCTGGCACAGACCGCACAAGGACCCAGATCCCTTGAATGGGCACCAGTCGCAAACCCAAAAGACCACAATGGTCTTCCCGGAAGCTTTCTCTAATCCCGCCCAGACATGGCGGCCGCCATGGTCCTGAGTCTTGGCTTCCTATGAGCCAGGGAACGGCCACCCCAAAGCCGTACGTCTTGTGCTGAGAATCCCGTCTCTGCAGCTTCCTTGGACCAGCCAGCCCCTGGCCAACCTCTTGACCTCGGGGACCTGGACCCATAGCCCCTGTGCATGTCTTCACTCCTTTGTCAGTCTCCTATGTTGCAAAGGACAGGGCAGCGTTCAAGAAGAGCAAATCGCGACCACTTGATGGCAGACGTGTATCGCTAAAGTGAATCAGGCCTTTCCCGGGGCCATCCCCCTTACTCTCCCTACGCCCTTTGCTAACAAACAAACAAAAAAAGGTACAGGGGTATCCTATCTGAACAACAGGCCAGTGCTCACCCAATTGGCCACTCTGAGGGAGATCAGGAAGAGTGTAGACACAGCCAAGTGAACTTTCCTGAATGGGCTACTGATCAAATGATCTTCAGTGAATCCTTCAGACTCAGCAGTCTTCGGGTCCATTGGATTTCCCGCTGCACGCGACAATTAAAGTGCTGCGCCCGAGGGTGCCCTGACTTCCTGAAACACCTGGATGTGGGCAGGAACTGGCCCGCTGAGCCCTGAAAGCCGATCAGGCTGCCAGAGAAGAGAAGAGGAGAGGCCAGAGTACCAGGAGAACATGGGAACTCCAGATGCCGCTGTCCAGAGAGAGCAGTGAGAGCTGTGCCACCATGTTGCAAGGGACTGGAGGGTTACTACAGGGTCTGACAAGACCCCTTGAGGATACCCAGAGAAGACCCCTGAAGATACCCATCCACTAGTGGGCCGAGAGGATAAGGCTCCCGCTCCCTGGATGGGGAATGTGGTGGCCCAGAGAGATGAGGAGAGGGATCCCAGATGCCATCACTGCTTTGGTGGCCTTTCCAAGCCCGTTCCTTCGGGCGACAGGACCCCAAAGGCTTCCCAACACTCTAGGAGAGGCAACCAGGCTGCTGCTTCTTGGAAGGCTTCTGGTGCCTCCCTGCGCCTTTTTTGACCCAGAAAGGGCGGAGGGAGAGGCCAGGCGTGCGGGGACAGAGGGATCTGTGGAGCCACAGTGCCTCCCTGCGGGCGGAATCCTTTGCCCGCAAGGCCGCCAGCAAAATCCCCTGCGCCTGGGGATTCACTGGGGAAGGCGTGTGGGCGGGTGGCGGGCTGGCAGGGTCTCGCCATCCTGGAACATTGTGGGGCGGGTCTGGGTGGCCGGCACACCTGCACAGTGGCCGAGGAAGCGACACGGGGGCTCTGGAAGCAGCAGCGCTCGCCCACCTGGGCGCCCCGGCTCCCCTGGGCTGAGGGGCGTGGCCTCGGCGGCAGCCATGTTCTCAGCTCAGCAGCTCCAGCTTCTATGGGGGCTGTGCCCTGGAGGCTGGCTCTGGCTGCGGGAGCCAGGTCCACACGTGGGCTCCATGCGAGATGCGCCCTGTGGAAGCCTGGGACCCGACCACTAGGGAGACCGGGAAGGCCGAGGAGGCGGCAGCCCCGTGAGGGACAGCCTCTTCCGGCCCCCTGGGAGCATTTCCCCGGAGCGCATGTGCGCACACTCCCTCGGGAGCGCGGGAGCGGGGGTGCTGGTCGCAAACCAGGCCGAGTCCAGCAGGTGCGGGGCAGCTTAGAGTGAAGAGGTGTGATTGGCAACCTTGGGCTCGCTCTTAAAAGAGAGCCTCCGTCCCAGGCAAAGCAGTGTCCAACACGGGCTCTTCCTGCCATGTGGGACAGAGAGTGCCCATATCCACTGGGCACTACGTACCCTCGGAACCGATCACAGGGGGTAGGATCCCTTTGTGGAGAGGACATCATCCTCTGGATTGAGGTGATAGAGGTCAGTTTCCCTCAGTTCACGTCCAGAACGCCCAGTACACAAGAGATCTATGCCCCGCCCCCCTAGGAAGACACCCATCCCTGCGCGCCATAGGATGGATACACACACCCACGAAGGCACGCCCATTGTCTCAGCGGGTACTTGAACTTAAATCGTGGGCCTGGCTTGAGGGTCAGTCTGAGACTACCTCGGCTGAGGTCCAATCCGAATCTGGATTTCAGGTCCTGGCTGTAGGACTTGGCACATGATTCTGGCACAGACCACACAAGGACTCAGAGCCCTTAAAGGGGCACCTGTAGCAAACCCAAAAGACCACAATGGTCTTCCCGGAAGCTTTCTCTAATCCCGCCCAGACATGGCGGCCGCCATGGTGCTGAGTCTTGGCTTCCTGTGAGCCAGGGAACGGCCACCCCAAAGCCGTACGTCTTGTGCTGAGAATCCCGTCTCTGCAGCTTCCTTGGACCAGCCAGCTCCTGGCCAACCTCTTGACCTCGGGGACCTGGACCCATAGGCCCCTGTGCATGTCTTCATTGCATTGTCAGTCTCCTATGCTGCAAAGGACACGGCAGCGTTCGCGAGAAAATCGCTACCGCTTGATGGCAGCCTTGTATCGCTAATGTGAATCAGGCCGTTCCCAGGGCTATCCCCAGTACTCTCCCTCCGCCCTTTGCTACCAAAAAAAAAAAAAGGTACAGGGGTATCATATCTGAACAACAAGCCAGTGCTCACCCAATTGGCCACTCTGAAGGAGATCAGGAAGAGTGTAGACACAGCCAAGTGAACTTTCCTGAATGGGCTACTGATCAAATGATCTTCTTCAGCGAGTCCTTCAGACTCAGCAGTCTTCGGGTCCATTGGATTTCCCGCTGCACGCGACAATTAAAGTGCTGCGCCCGAGGGTGCCCTGACCTCCTGAGCCCTGAAAGCCGACCAGGCGGCCAGAGGAGAGCAGAAGAGAGGCCAGCGTGCCAGGAGAACAGGGGAACTCCAGATACCGCTGTGCAGAGAGAGCAGTGAGAGCTGTGCCACCATGTTGCAAGGGACTGGAGGGTTACTACAGGGTCTGACAAGACCCCTTGAGGATACCCAGAGAAGAACCCTGAAGATACCCATCCACTAGTGGGCCGAGAGGATAAGGCTCCCGCTCCCTGGATGGGGAATGTGGTGGCCCAGAGAGATGAGGAGAGGGATCCCAGATGCCATAACTGCTTTGGTGGCCTTTCCAAGCCCGTTCCTTCGGGCGACAGGACCCCAAAGGCTTCCCAACACTCTAGGAGAGGCAACCAGGCTGCTGCTTCTCGGAAGGCTTCTGGTGCCTCCCTGCGCCTTTTTTGACCCAGAAAGGGCGGAGGGAGAGGCCAGGCGTGCGGGGACAGAGGGATCTGTGGAGCCACAGTGCCTCCCTGCGGGCGGAATCCTTTGCCCGCAAGGCCGCCAGCAAAATCCCCTGCGCCTGGGGATTCACTGGGGAAGGCGTGTGGGCGGGTGGCGGGCTGGCAGGGTCTCGCCATCCTGGAACATTGTGGGGCGGGTCTGGGTGGCCGGCACACCTGCACAGTGGCCGAGGAAGCGACACGGGGGCTCTGGAAGCAGCAGCGCTCGCCCACCTGGGCGCCCCGGCTCCCCTGGGCTGAGGGGCGTGGCCTCGGCGGCAGCCATGTTCTCAGCTCAGCAGCTCCAGCTTCTATGGGGGCTGTGCCCTGGAGGCTGGCTCTGGCTGCGGGAGCCAGGTCCACACGTGGGCTCCATGCGAGATGCGCCCTGTGGAAGCCTGGGACCCGACCACTAGGGAGACCGGGAAGGCCGAGGAGGCGGCAGCCCCGTGAGGGACAGCCTCTTCCGGCCCCCTGGGAGCATTTCCCCGGGGCGCATGTGCGCACACTCCCTCGGGAGCGCGGGAGCGGGGGTGCTGGTCGCAAACCAGGCCGAGTCCAGCAGGTGCGGGGCAGCTTAGAGTGAAGAGGTGTGATTGGCAACCTTGGGCTCGCTCTTAAAAGAGAGCCTCCGTCCCAGGCAAAGCAGTGTCCAACACGGGCCCTTCCTGCCATGTGGGACAGAGAGTGCCCATATCCACTGGGCACTACGTACCCTCGGAACCGATCACAGGGGGTAGGATCCCTTTGTGGAGAGGACATCATCCTCTGGATTGAGGTGATAGAGGTCAGTTTCCCTCAGTTCACGTCCAGAACGCCCAGTACACAAGAGATCTATGCCCCGCCCCCCTAGGAAGACACCCATCCCTGCGCGCCATAGGATGGATACACACACCCACGAAGGCACGCCCATTGTCTCAGCGGGTACTTGAACTTAAATCGTGGGCCTGGCTTGAGGGTCAGTCTGAGACTACCTCGGCTGAGGTCCAATCCGAATCTGGATTTCAGGTCCTGGCTGTAGGACTTGGCACATGATTCTGGCACAGACCACACAAGGACTCAGAGCCCTTAAAGGGGCACCAGTAGCAAACCCAAAAGACCACAATGGTCTTCCCGGAAGCTTTCTCTAATCCCGCCCAGACATGGCGGCCGCCATGGTGCTGAGTCTTGGCTTCCTGTGAGCCAGGGAACGGCCACCCCAAAGCCGTACGTCTTGTGCTGAGAATCCCGTCTCTGCAGCTTCCTTGGACCAGCCAGCTCCTGGCCAACCTCTTGACCTCGGGGACCTGGACCCATAGGCCCCTGTGCATGTCTTCATTGCATTGTCAGTCTCCTATGCTGCAAAGGACACGGCAGCGTTCGCGAGAAAATCGCTACCGCTTGATGGCAGCCTTGTATCGCTAATGTGAATCAGGCCGTTCCCAGGGCTATCCCCAGTACTCTCCCTCCGCCCTTTGCTACCAAAAAAAAAAAAAAGGTACAGGGGTATCATATCTGAACAACAAGCCAGTGCTCACCCAATTGGCCACTCTGAAGGAGATCAGGAAGAGTGTAGACACAGCCAAGTGAACTTTCCTGAATGGGCTACTGATCAAATGATCTTCTTCAGCGAGTCCTTCAGACTCAGCAGTCTTCGGGTCCATTGGATTTCCCGCTGCACGCGACAATTAAAGTGCTGCGCCCGAGGGTGCCCTGACCTCCTGAGCCCTGAAAGCCGACCAGGCGGCCAGAGGAGAGCAGAAGAGAGGCCAGCGTGCCAGGAGAACAGGGGAACTCCAGATACCGCTGTGCAGAGAGAGCAGTGAGAGCTGTGCCACCATGTTGCAAGGGACTGGAGGGTTACTACAGGGTCTGACAAGACCCCTTGAGGATACCCAGAGAAGAACCCTGAAGATACCCATCCACTAGTGGGCCGAGAGGATAAGGCTCCCGCTCCCTGGATGGGGAATGTGGTGGCCCAGAGAGATGAGGAGAGGGATCCCAGATGCCATAACTGCTTTGGTGGCCTTTCCAAGCCCGTTCCTTCGGGCGACAGGACCCCAAAGGCTTCCCAACACTCTAGGAGAGGCAACCAGGCTGCTGCTTCTCGGAAGGCTTCTGGTGCCTCCCTGCGCCTTTTTTGACCCAGAAAGGGCGGAGGGAGAGGCCAGGCGTGCGGGGACAGAGGGATCTGTGGAGCCACAGTGCCTCCCTGCGGGCGGAATCCTTTGCCCGCAAGGCCGCCAGCAAAATCCCCTGCGCCTGGGGATTCACTGGGGAAGGCGTGTGGGCGGGTGGCGGGCTGGCAGGGTCTCGCCATCCTGGAACATTGTGGGGCGGGTCTGGGTGGCCGGCACACCTGCACAGTGGCCGAGGAAGCGACACGGGGGCTCTGGAAGCAGCAGCGCTCGCCCACCTGGGCGCCCCGGCTCCCCTGGGCTGAGGGGCGTGGCCTCGGCGGCAGCCATGTTCTCAGCTCAGCAGCTCCAGCTTCTATGGGGGCTGTGCCCTGGAGGCTGGCTCTGGCTGCGGGAGCCAGGTCCACACGTGGGCTCCATGCGAGATGCGCCCTGTGGAAGCCTGGGACCCGACCACTAGGGAGACCGGGAAGGCCGAGGAGGCGGCAGCCCCGTGAGGGACAGCCTCTTCCGGCCCCCTGGGAGCATTTCCCCGGGGCGCACTGTGCGCACACTCCCTCGGGAGCGCGGGAGCGGGGGTGCTGGTCGCAAACCAGGCCGAGTCCAGCAGGTGCGGGGCAGCTTAGAGTGAAGAGGTGTGATTGGCAACCTTGGGCTCGCTCTTAAAAGAGAGCCTCCGTCCCAGGCAAAGCAGTGTCCAACACGGGCCCTTCCTGCCATGTGGGACAGAGAGTGCCCATATCCACTGGGCACTACGTACCCTCGGAACCGATCACAGGGGGTAGGATCCCTTTGTGGAGAGGACATCATCCTCTGGATTGAGGTGATAGAGGTCAGTTTCCCTCAGTTCACGTCCAGAACGCCCAGTACACAAGAGATCTATGCCCCGCCCCCCTAGGAAGACACCCATCCCTGCGCGCCATAGGATGGATACACACACCCACGAAGGCACGCCCATTGTCTCAGCGGGTACTTGAACTTAAATCGTGGGCCTGGCTTGAGGGTCAGTCTGAGACTACCTCGGCTGAGGTCCAATCCGAATCTGGATTTCAGGTCCTGGCTGTAGGACTTGGCACATGATTCTGGCACAGACCACACAAGGACTCAGAGCCCTTAAAGGGGCACCTGTAGCAAACCCAAAAGACCACAATGGTCTTCCCGGAAGCTTTCTCTAATCCCGCCCAGACATGGCGGCCGCCATGGTCCTGAGTCTTGGCTTCCTATGAGCCAGGGAACGGCCACCCCAAAGCCGTACGTCTTGTGCTGAGAATCCCGTCTCTGCAGCTTCCTTGGACCAGCCAGCTCCTGGCCAACCTCTTGACCTCGGGGACCTGGACCCATAGGCCCTGTGCATGTCTTCATTGCATTGTCAGTCTCCTATGCTGCAAAGGACACGGCAGCGTTCGCGAGAAAATCGCTACCGCTTGATGGCAGCCTTGTATCGCTAATGTGAATCAGGCCGTTCCCAGGGCTATCCCCAGTACTCTCCCTCCGCCCTTTGCTACAAAAAAAAAAAAAAAGGTACAGGGGTATCATATCTGAACAACAAGCCAGTGCTCACCCAATTGGCCACTCTGAAGGAGATCAGGAAGAGTGTAGACACAGCCAAGTGAACTTTCCTGAATGGGCTACTGATCAAATGATCTTCTTCAGCGAGTCCTTCAGACTCAGCAGTCTTCGGGTCCATTGGATTTCCCGCTGCACGCGACAATTAAAGTGCTGCGCCCGAGGGTGCCCTGACCTCCTGAGCCCTGAAAGCCGACCAGGCGGCCAGAGGAGAGCAGAAGAGAGGCCAGCGTGCCAGGAGAACAGGGGAACTCCAGATACCGCTGTGCAGAGAGAGCAGTGAGAGCTGTGCCACCATGTTGCAAGGGACTGGAGGGTTACTACAGGGTCTGACAAGACCCCTTGAGGATACCCAGAGAAGAACCCTGAAGATACCCATCCACTAGTGGGCCGAGAGGATAAGGCTCCCGCTCCCTGGATGGGGAATGTGGTGGCCCAGAGAGATGAGGAGAGGGATCCCAGATGCCATAACTGCTTTGGTGGCCTTTCCAAGCCCGTTCCTTCGGGCGACAGGACCCCAAAGGCTTCCCAACACTCTAGGAGAGGCAACCAGGCTGCTGCTTCTCGGAAGGCTTCTGGTGCCTCCCTGCGCCTTTTTTGACCCAGAAAGGGCGGAGGGAGAGGCCAGGCGTGCGGGGACAGAGGGATCTGTGGAGCCACAGTGCCTCCCTGCGGGCGGAATCCTTTGCCCGCAAGGCCGCCAGCAAAATCCCCTGCGCCTGGGGATTCACTGGGGAAGGCGTGTGGGCGGGTGGCGGGCTGGCAGGGTCTCGCCATCCTGGAACATTGTGGGGCGGGTCTGGGTGGCCGGCACACCTGCACAGTGGCCGAGGAAGCGACACGGGGGCTCTGGAAGCAGCAGCGCTCGCCCACCTGGGCGCCCCGGCTCCCCTGGGCTGAGGGGCGTGGCCTCGGCGGCAGCCATGTTCTCAGCTCAGCAGCTCCAGCTTCTATGGGGGCTGTGCCCTGGAGGCTGGCTCTGGCTGCGGGAGCCAGGTCCACACGTGGGCTCCATGCGAGATGCGCCCTGTGGAAGCCTGGGACCCGACCACTAGGGAGACCGGGAAGGCCGAGGAGGCGGCAGCCCCGTGAGGGACAGCCTCTTCCGGCCCCCTGGGAGCATTTCCCCGGGGCGCATGTGCGCACACTCCCTCGGGAGCGCGGGAGCGGGGGTGCTGGTCGCAAACCAGGCCGAGTCCAGCAGGTGCGGGGCAGCTTAGAGTGAAGAGGTGTGATTGGCAACCTTGGGCTCGCTCTTAAAAGAGAGCCTCCGTCCCAGGCAAAGCAGTGTCCAACACGGGCCCTTCCTGCCATGTGGGACAGAGAGTGCCCATATCCACTGGGCACTACGTACCCTCGGAACCGATCACAGGGGGTAGGATCCCTTTGTGGAGAGGACATCATCCTCTGGATTGAGGTGATAGAGGTCAGTTTCCCTCAGTTCACGTCCAGAACGCCCAGTACACAAGAGATCTATGCCCCGCCCCCCTAGGAAGACACCCATCCCTGCGCGCCATAGGATGGATACACACACCCACGAAGGCACGCCCATTTTCTCAGCGGGTACTTGAACTTAAATCGTGGGCCTGGCTTGAGGGTCAGTCTGAGACTACCTCGGCTGAGGTCCAATCCGAATCTGGATTTCAGGTCCTGGCTGTAGGACTTGGCACATGATTCTGGCACAGACCACACAAGGACTCAGAGCCCTTAAAGGGGCACCAGTCGCAAACCCAAAAGACCACAATGGTCTTCCCGGAAGCTTTCTCTAATCCCGCCCAGACATGGCGGCCGCCATGGTGCTGAGTCTTGGCTTCCTGTGAGCCAGGGAACGGCCACCCCAAAGCCGTACGTCTTGTGCTGAGAATCCCGTCTCTGCAGCTTCCTTGGACCAGCCAGCTCCTGGCCAACCTCTTGACCTCGGGGACCTGGACCCATAGGCCCTGTGCATGTCTTCATTGCATTGTCAGTCTCCTATGCTGCAAAGGACACGGCAGCGTTCGCGAGAAAATCGCTACCGCTTGATGGCAGCCTTGTATCGCTAATGTGAATCAGGCCGTTCCCAGGGCTATCCCCAGTACTCTCCCTCCGCCCTTTGCTACCAAAAAAAAAAAAAAGGTACAGGGGTATCATATCTGAACAACAAGCCAGTGCTCACCCAATTGGCCACTCTGAGGGAGATCAGGAAGAGTGTAGACACCGCCAAGTGAACTTTCCTGAATGGGCTACTGATCAAATGATCTTCTTCAGCGAGTCCTTCAGACTCAGCAGTCTTCGGGTCCATTGGATTTCCCGCTGCACGCGACAATTAAAGTGCTGCGCCCGAGGGTGCCCTGACCTCCTGAGCCCTGAAAGCCGACCAGGCGGCCAGAGGAGAGCAGAAGAGAGGCCAGCGTGCCAGGAGAACAGGGGAACTCCAGATACCGCTGTGCAGAGAGAGCAGTGAGAGCTGTGCCACCATGTTGCAAGGGACTGGAGGGTTACTACAGGGTCTGACAAGACCCCTTGAGGATACCCAGAGAAGAACCCTGAAGATACCCATCCACTAGTGGGCCGAGAGGATAAGGCTCCCGCTCCCTGGATGGGGAATGTGGTGGCCCAGAGAGATGAGGAGAGGGATCCCAGATGCCATAACTGCTTTGGTGGCCTTTCCAAGCCCGTTCCTTCGGGCGACAGGACCCCAAAGGCTTCCCAACACTCTAGGAGAGGCAACCAGGCTGCTGCTTCTCGGAAGGCTTCTGGTGCCTCCCTGCGCCTTTTTTGACCCAGAAAGGGCGGAGGGAGAGGCCAGGCGTGCGGGGACAGAGGGATCTGTGGAGCCACAGTGCCTCCCTGCGGGCGGAATCCTTTGCCCGCAAGGCCGCCAGCAAAATCCCCTGCGCCTGGGGATTCACTGGGGAAGGCGTGTGGGCGGGTGGCGGGCTGGCAGGGTCTCGCCATCCTGGAACATTGTGGGGCGGGTCTGGGTGGCCGGCACACCTGCACAGTGGCCGAGGAAGCGACACGGGGGCTCTGGAAGCAGCAGCGCTCGCCCACCTGGGCGCCCCGGCTCCCCTGGGCTGAGGGGCGTGGCCTCGGCGGCAGCCATGTTCTCAGCTCAGCAGCTCCAGCTTCTATGGGGGCTGTGCCCTGGAGGCTGGCTCTGGCTGCGGGAGCCAGGTCCACACGTGGGCTCCATGCGAGATGCGCCCTGTGGAAGCCTGGGACCCGACCACTAGGGAGACCGGGAAGGCCGAGGAGGCGGCAGCCCCGTGAGGGACAGCCTCTTCCGGCCCCCTGGGAGCATTTCCCCGGGGCGCATGTGCGCACACTCCCTCGGGAGCGCGTGAGCGGGGGTGCTGGTCGCAAACCAGGCCGAGTCCAGCAGGTGCGGGGCAGCTTAGAGTGAAGAGGTGTGATTGGCAACCTTGGGCTCGCTCTTAAAAGAGAGCCTCCGTCCCAGGCAAAGCAGTGTCCAACACGGGCTCTTCCTGCCATGTGGGACAGAGAGTGCCCATATCCACTGGGCACTACGTACCCTCGGAACCGATCACAGGGGGTAGGATCCCTTTGTGGAGAGGACATCATCCTCTGGATTGAGGTGATAGAGGTCAGTTTCCCTCAGTTCACGTCCAGAACGCCGAGTACACAAGAGATCTATGCCCCGCCCCCCTAGGAAGACACCCATCCCTGCGCGCCATAGGATGGATACACACACCCACGAAGGCACGCCCATTTTCTCAGCGGGTACTTGAACTTAAATCGTGGGCCTGGCTTGAGGGTCAGTCTGAGACTACCTCGGCTGAGGTCCAATCCGAATCTGGATTTCAGGTCCTGGCTGTAGGACTTGGCACATGATTCTGGCACAGACCACACAAGGACTCAGAGCCCTTAAAGGGGCACCTGTAGCAAACCCAAAAGACCACAATGGTCTTCCCGGAAGCTTTCTCTAATCCCGCCCAGACATGGCGGCCGCCATGGTGCTGAGTCTTGGCTTCCTGTGAGCCAGGGAACGGCCACCCCAAAGCCGTACGTCTTGTGCTGAGAATCCCGTCTCTGCAGCTTCCTTGGACCAGCCAGCCCCTGGCCAACCTCTTGACCTCGGGGACCTGGACCCATAGGCCCTGTGCATGTCTTCATTCCATTGTCAGTCTCCTATGCTGCAAAGGACACGGCAGCGTTCGCGAGAAAATCGCTACCGCTTGATGGCAGCCTTGTATCGCTAATGTGAATCAGGCCGTTCCCAGGGCTATCCCCAGTACTCTCCCTCCGCCCTTTGCTACCAAAAAAAAAAAAAAGGTACAGGGGTATCATATCTGAACAACAAGCCAGTGCTCACCCAATTGGCCACTCTGAGGGAGATCAGGAAGAGTGTAGACACCGCCAAGTGAACTTTCCTGAATGGGCTACTGATCAAATGATCTTCTTCAGCGAGTCCTTCAGACTCAGCAGTCTTCGGGTCCATTGGATTTCCCGCTGCACGCGACAATTAAAGTGCTGCGCCCGAGGGTGCCCTGACCTCCTGAGCCCTGAAAGCCGACCAGGCGGCCAGAGGAGAGCAGAAGAGAGGCCAGCGTGCCAGGAGAACAGGGGAACTCCAGATACCGCTGTGCAGAGAGAGCAGTGAGAGCTGTGCCACCATGTTGCAAGGGACTGGAGGGTTACTACAGGGTCTGACAAGACCCCTTGAGGATACCCAGAGAAGAACCCTGAAGATACCCATCCACTAGTGGGCCGAGAGGATAAGGCTCCCGCTCCCTGGATGGGGAATGTGGTGGCCCAGAGAGATGAGGAGAGGGATCCCAGATGCCATAACTGCTTTGGTGGCCTTTCCAAGCCCGTTCCTTCGGGCGACAGGACCCCAAAGGCTTCCCAACACTCTAGGAGAGGCAACCAGGCTGCTGCTTCTCGGAAGGCTTCTGGTGCCTCCCTGCGCCTTTTTTGACCCAGAAAGGGCGGAGGGAGAGGCCAGGCGTGCGGGGACAGAGGGATCTGTGGAGCCACAGTGCCTCCCTGCGGGCGGAATCCTTTGCCCGCAAGGCCGCCAGCAAAATCCCCTGCGCCTGGGGATTCACTGGGGAAGGCGTGTGGGCGGGTGGCGGGCTGGCAGGGTCTCGCCATCCTGGAACATTGTGGGGCGGGTCTGGGTGGCCGGCACACCTGCACAGTGGCCGAGGAAGCGACACGGGGGCTCTGGAAGCAGCAGCGCTCGCCCACCTGGGCGCCCCGGCTCCCCTGGGCTGAGGGGCGTGGCCTCGGCGGCAGCCATGTTCTCAGCTCAGCAGCTCCAGCTTCTATGGGGGCTGTGCCCTGGAGGCTGGCTCTGGCTGCGGGAGCCAGGTCCACACGTGGGCTCCATGCGAGATGCGCCCTGTGGAAGCCTGGGACCCGACCACTAGGGAGACCGGGAAGGCCGAGGAGGCGGCAGCCCCGTGAGGGACAGCCTCTTCCGGCCCCCTGGGAGCATTTCCCCGGGGCGCATGTGCGCACACTCCCTCGGGAGCGCGGGAGCGGGGGTGCTGGTCGCAAACCAGGCCGAGTCCAGCAGGTGCGGGGCAGCTTAGAGTGAAGAGGTGTGATTGGCAACCTTGGGCTCGCTCTTAAAAGAGAGCCTCCGTCCCAGGCAAAGCAGTGTCCAACACGGGCCCTTCCTGCCATGTGGGACAGAGAGTGCCCATATCCACTGGGCACTACGTACCCTCGGAACCGATCACAGGGGGTAGGATCCCTTTGTGGAGAGGACATCATCCTCTGGATTGAGGTGATAGAGGTCAGTTTCCCTCAGTTCACGTCCAGAACGCCCAGTACACAAGAGATCTATGCCCCGCCCCCCTAGGAAGACACCCATCCCTGCGCGCCATAGGATGGATACACACACCCACGAAGGCACGCCCATTGTCTCAGCGGGTACTTGAACTTAAATCGTGGGCCTGGCTTGAGGGTCAGTCTGAGACTACCTCGGCTGAGGTCCAATCCGAATCTGGATTTCAGGTCCTGGCTGTAGGACTTGGCACATGATTCTGGCACAGACCACACAAGGACTCAGAGCCCTTAAAGGGGCACCTGTAGCAAACCCAAAAGACCACAATGGTCTTCCCGGAAGCTTTCTCTAATCCCGCCCAGACATGGCGGCCGCCATGGTGCTGAGTCTTGGCTTCCTGTGAGCCAGGGAACGGCCACCCCAAAGCCGTACGTCTTGTGCTGAGAATCCCGTCTCTGCAGCTTCCTTGGACCAGCCAGCTCCTGGCCAACCTCTTGACCTCGGGGACCTGGACCCATAGCCCCTGTGCATGTCTTCATTGCATTGTCAGTCTCCTATGCTGCAAAGGACACGGCAGCGTTCGCGAGAAAATCGCTACCGCTTGATGGCAGCCTTGTATCGCTAATGTGAATCAGGCCGTTCCCAGGGCTATCCCCAGTACTCTCCCTCCGCCCTTTGCTACAAAAAAAAAAAAAAAGGTACAGGGGTATCATATCTGCACAACAAGCCAGTGCTCACCCAATTGGCCACTCTGAGGGAGATCAGGAAGAGTGTAGACACAGCCAAGTGAACTTTCCTGAATGGGCTACTGATCAAATGATCTTCTTCAGCGAGTCCTTCAGACTCAGCAGTCTTCGGGTCCATTGGATTTCCCGCTGCACGCGACAATTAAAGTGCTGCGCCCGAGGGTGCCCTGACCTCCTGAGCCCTGAAAGCCGACCAGGCGGCCAGAGGAGAGCAGAAGAGAGGCCAGCGTGCCAGGAGAACAGGGGAACTCCAGATACCGCTGTGCAGAGAGAGCAGTGAGAGCTGTGCCACCATGTTGCAAGGGACTGGAGGGTTACTACAGGGTCTGACAAGACCCCTTGAGGATACCCAGAGAAGAACCCTGAAGATACCCATCCACTAGTGGGCCGAGAGGATAAGGCTCCCGCTCCCTGGATGGGGAATGTGGTGGCCCAGAGAGATGAGGAGAGGGATCCCAGATGCCATAACTGCTTTGGTGGCCTTTCCAAGCCCGTTCCTTCGGGCGACAGGACCCCAAAGGCTTCCCAACACTCTAGGAGAGGCAACCAGGCTGCTGCTTCTCGGAAGGCTTCTGGTGCCTCCCTGCGCCTTTTTTGACCCAGAAAGGGCGGAGGGAGAGGCCAGGCGTGCGGGGACAGAGGGATCTGTGGAGCCACAGTGCCTCCCTGCGGGCGGAATCCTTTGCCCGCAAGGCCGCCAGCAAAATCCCCTGCGCCTGGGGATTCACTGGGGAAGGCGTGTGGGCGGGTGGCGGGCTGGCAGGGTCTCGCCATCCTGGAACATTGTGGGGCGGGTCTGGGTGGCCGGCACACCTGCACAGTGGCCGAGGAAGCGACACGGGGGCTCTGGAAGCAGCAGCGCTCGCCCACCTGGGCGCCCCGGCTCCCCTGGGCTGAGGGGCGTGGCCTCGGCGGCAGCCATGTTCTCAGCTCAGCAGCTCCAGCTTCTATGGGGGCTGTGCCCTGGAGGCTGGCTCTGGCTGCGGGAGCCAGGTCCACACGTGGGCTCCATGCGAGATGCGCCCTGTGGAAGCCTGGGACCCGACCACTAGGGAGACCGGGAAGGCCGAGGAGGCGGCAGCCCCGTGAGGGACAGCCTCTTCCGGCCCCCTGGGAGCATTTCCCCGGGGCGCATGTGCGCACACTCCCTCGGGAGCGCGTGAGCGGGGGTGCTGGTCGCAAACCAGGCCGAGTCCAGCAGGTGCGGGGCAGCTTAGAGTGAAGAGGTGTGATTGGCAACCTTGGGCTCGCTCTTAAAAGAGAGCCTCCGTCCCAGGCAAAGCAGTGTCCAACACGGGCTCTTCCTGCCATGTGGGACAGAGAGTGCCCATATCCACTGGGCACTACGTACCCTCGGAACCGATCACAGGGGGTAGGATCCCTTTGTGGAGAGGACATCATCCTCTGGATTGAGGTGATAGAGGTCAGTTTCCCTCAGTTCACGTCCAGAACGCCCAGTACACAAGAGATCTATGCCCCGCCCCCCTAGGAAGACACCCATCCCTGCGCGCCATAGGATGGATACACACACCCACACACACACACACACACACACGAAGGCACGCCCATTTTCTCAGCGGGTACTTGAACTTAAATCGTGGGCCTGGCTTGAGGGTCAGTCTGAGACTACCTCGGCTGAGGTCCAATCCGAATCTGGATTTCAGGTCCTGGCTGTAGGACTTGGCACATGATTCTGGCACAGACCACACAAGGACTCAGAGCCCTTAAAGGGGCACCTGTAGCAAACCCAAAAGACCACAATGGTCTTCCCGGAAGCTTTCTCTAATCCCGCCCAGACATGGCGGCCGCCATGGTCCTGAGTCTTGGCTTCCTATGAGCCAGGGAACGGCCACCCCAAAGCCGTACGTCTTGTGCTGAGAATCCCGTCTCTACAGCTTCCTTGGACCAGCCAGCCCCTGGCCAACCTCTTGACCTCGGGACATGGAACCTTAGCCCCTGTGCATGTCTTCACTCCCTTGTCAGTCTCCTATGCTGCAAAGGACTCAGCAGGGTTCAAGAAGAGCAAATCGCTACCGCTTCATGGCAGCCTTGTATTGCTAATGTGAATCAGGTCTTTCTTGGGACATCCCCCTTACTCTCCCTCCGCCCTTTGCTACCAAAAAAAAACAGGTACAGGGGTATCCTATCTGAACAACAGGCCAGTGCTCACCCAATTGGCCACTCTGAGGGAGATCAGGAAGAGTGTAGACACAGCCAAGTGAACTTTCCTGAATGGGCTACTGATCAAATGATCTTCTTCAGTGAGTCCTTCAGACTCAGCAGTCTTCGGGTCCATTGGATTTCCCGCTGCACGCGACAATTAAAGTGCTGCGCCCGAGGGTGCCCTGACCTCCTTAAACGCCTGGATGTGGGCAGGAGCCAGCCCCCTGAGCCCTGAAAGCTGATCAGGCGGCCAGAGGAGAGTAGAAGAGAGGCCAGCGTGCCAGGAGAACAGGGGAACTCCAGATGCCGCTGTACAGAGGGAGCAGTGAGAGCTGTGCCACCATGTTCCAAGGGACTGGAGGGCTACAACAGGGTCGGAGAATACCCCGAGGATACCCAGAGAAGACCCCTGAAGATACCCGTCCAGTAGTGGGCCGAGAGGACAAGGCTCCCGCTCTCTGAATGGGGAATATGGTCGCCCAGAGCCGTGGTTGGCAAACTGCCACTCGCGAACTACATGTGGCCCTTTGGCCCCTAGAGTGTGGCTCTTTCCAAAATACCACTAACTGGGCGAGTCTATTTTGAGGAAGTGGCGTTAGAAGAAGTTGAAGTTTAAATAATTTGGATCTCAAAAGAAATTTCAATCATTGTACTGTTGATATTTCGCTCTGTTGTCTAAAGAATTTGCCGACCACTGGCCCCAAGGATTGAGGAGAGGGATCCCAGATGCCATAACTGCTTAGGTGGACTTTCCAAGGTCGTTCCTCATGGCGACAGGACCCCAAAGGTTCCCCAACTCACTAGGAGAGGCAACATGGCTGCTTATTCTTGGAAGGCTTCTGGTGCCTCCCTGCACCTTTTTTGACCCACAAAGGGCGGAGGGAGTGGCCAGGCTGGCAGGGTCAGAGGGATGTGTGGAGCCACAGTGCCATCCTGTGGGCAGAATCCTTTACCAGTAGGGCCTGGAACAAAGTTTCTTGCGCCTGGGGATCTGCTGGGGAAGGCCTGGGGGCAGGCAGGGTGGCGAGCTGGGTCTGGGCATCCTGGTGCATTGTGGGCTGGGCCTGGGTGGTGGCCACACTTGCAGAGTGGCCCAGGAAGGGACACTGTAGCCTTGGAAGCAGCAGCACTTGCCCAGGGCTGAGGGGCGTGGCCTCGGCAGCGGCCATGTTCTCAGCTCAGCAGCTCCAGCTCCTACAGGGGCCTGTGCTTTGGCTGCAGAAGCCAGGTCCAACCATGAGCTCCCTGTAGGGTGCACCCTGTGGAAGCCTGAGACCAGACCACCAGGGAGACAGGGAAAGGTGAGGAGGCAGCAGCTCCGTGAGGGACAGCCTCTTCCTGACCCCTTGAAGCATTTACCCCTGGCGCTTGTGTGTGCCTGCCGGGGGCCAGTCCCAGACCAGGCAGAGTCCAGCAGGTGCAGGGCAGCTTAGAGTGAAGAGGTGTGATTGGCATCCTAGTTCTCGCTCTTAAAAGAGAGCCTCTGTCTCAGGCAAAGCAGTGTCCCACACGGGCCCTTCCTGCCATGTGGGACAGAGAGTGCCCATACCCACTGGGCACTGCGTACCCTCGGAACAGATCACAGGGGGCTAGGATCCCTTTGTGGAGAGGACATCATCCTCTGGATTGAGGTGATAGAAGTCAGTTTTCTTCAGTTCACCTCCAGAACGCCCAGTACCTAAGCGATCTATGCCCCGCCCCCCTAGGAAGACACCCATCCCTGCGCACCCTTGGGTGGACACACACACACACACACACACACACACACACACACACACACACACAAACGCAGGCACGCTCCTTTGCTCAGCAGGTTCTTGAACTTAAATCGTGGGCCTGGCTTGAGGGTCAGTCTGAGACTACTTCGGCTGAGGTCCAATCCGAATCTGGATTTCAGGTCCTGGCTGTAGGACTTGGCACATGATTCTGGCATGGACCGCACAAGGACTCAGAGTCCTTGAAGGGCACCTGTAGCAAACCCAAAAGACCATAGTCGTCTTCTCCGATGCGTTGTCTAATCCCGCCCAGACATGGCAGCCACCATGGTGCTGAGTCTTGGCTTCCTATGACCCAGGCGACAGGCACCCCAAAGCCCTACGCCTTGTGCTCATAAGCCCATCTCTACAGCTTCCTTGGACCAGCCAGCCCCTGGCCAACCTCTTGAACTTGGGGACCTGGACCCTTAGCCCCTGTGCATGTCTTCACTCCCTTGTCAGTCTCTAATGCTGCAAAGGACTCGGCAGGGTTCGAGAGGAGCAAATCGCTACCGCTTGATGGCAGTCTTGTATCACTAATGTGAATCAGGCCTTTCTTTGGACCATCCCCCTTATTCTCCCTCCGCCCTTTGCTACAAAAAATAAAAAAGGTTCAGGGGTATCATATCTGAACAACAGGCCAGTGCTCACCCAATTGGCCACTGTGAGAGTGATTGGGAAGAGTTCAGACACAGCCAAGTGAACTTTCCTGAACAAATGATATTCAGGGAGTCCTTCTGACTCAGCTGGTCCATTGGATTTCCCGCTGCACGCGACAATTAAAGTGCTGTGCTGGAGGGTGCCCTGACTTCCTGAAAAGCCTGGATGTGGACAGGGGCTGGCCCCCTGAGCCCTGAAAGAAGACCAGGTGGCCAGAGGAGAGCAGAAGAGAGGCCAGAGTGCTAGGAGAACAGGGGAACTCCAGATGCCGCTTTCCAGAGCGAGCAGTGAGTGCCGTGCCACTTTTTGCAAGGGACTAGAGCGCTAGGACAGGGTCGGAGAAGACCCCCTGAGGATACGAAGAGAAGACATCTGAAGATACCCGTCCACTAGTGGGCCTAGAAGACAAGGTTCCCCCTCTCCTGATGGGGGAATGTGGTCCCCCAGAGGGATGAGGAGATGTATCCCAGACTCCATTACCTCTTTGGTGGCCTTTCCAAGTCCGTTCCTTCTGGCGACAAGACCCCTAAGGCTCCCCAACACCCCATATAGGAATGGGTGCTGTTGTGTTGGAAGTTTTCTGGCGCCTCTTTGCACGTTTTTTGATCCAGAAAGGTTTGGAGGAGAGGCCTGTTTCCAGTGTACAGAGGGGAGCTGCATTGCCATCATTTTGTCAGCTCAGCAGCCCCAGCTTCTACTTTGGCATGTGGATCTATGGTGCAGCAGTGACATCCAGTGGATTTGATTTTTATCAGGGGCTTTGTGCCTGGGGATGCCATGGAGCAGGCCTGTGAGCGGCAAGCGGGCTCGTTCTTAAGCCCAGAGAGCAGTCTGTGGAGGGTCAAAGGCTGGATACAGCTGGAGGAACCGGAGGACACATCACCTTCTCCTGACAGAGCATACATGTGTTAACCGCTAGAGGACCTCAAATACCTATTCTTTTTTTGCAGAAACCAGAATACCTCTAATATTCCCTATATGTATGAGTAGTCTCCTTTGTCAATTACCCCTTTATTACTTCATCCTAGCTAGGAAGGACAGTGCCTGCCAATTGGCCAATCTCACTGCCAATACTTTACAATTCAATATCACCTGCTGGCTTAGTTTCTCATCTTGCAGCTGGGGATATATAAAACCTTTATGTCTCTGGAATTGGGGAACACTTCCTGGTGATCTACTTCTACACACTTTTCCAATGCATGGGCTACCTCACTTCTTCCAACCTAAAGAAATGCCAGACAACACTGATGGATCTTCTTGCTCGCCCCTTCTCCCAAAACTGTAGCTAGACAGACACAGGCACGCTCTCCTCTTACCTGGCTAATTACTAAATTTTGGCTTCCCTTTGCTGTGCCCATATATCTTCACACTATTATTAATATTTGGATCCATAGTACTCAATTTATTAAAACAATTCATTCTTGTATAGCAGCCATATAGCTCCAAATGGTACTGTCTGAAGGACACCAGGCCCTCACTCCTCCAGAACAAACTTGTTATTTTGGGCCCTTGGACAAACATCGGCAGCAACCTTCGTCAGCAAGTAACAAGTATGGGACCTAACAACTCCTTGGAAGGCGCTTTAGCGCAACGGTCGCCAACCTTTGGGACCTCACGGACCACCAGTGGTCTGAGGACCAGCAGTTGGTTACTGCTGCCTTAGAGCAAGTCTGTCAAACTCATGGCCCGAATGCTGCATGCAGCACACAATGAATATTTTTGTGGTCCAGCCAATATAACAGTATATAAAAAACACTTTAATAAAAATTTCATAATTTAAATTTTACAATATCCTATAATACATAATTATTAATAACAAAATACAACATTCGCTAATGACTGATTACTATAATTGTGTTGCATTCACTTCCCTTTAGCGGCTTACTTGCTCCTCCCTCGCGCCTCGCTCCTCCCTCGCCGCCTTACGCGCCTACGCGCCTACGCGCCTACGCACCTACGCGCCTAGCGCGCCTAACGCGCCTACGCGCCTAACGCGCCTACGCGCCTAACGCGCCTACGCGCCTACGCGCCTACGCGCCTAACGCGCCTAACGCGCCTACGCGCCTAACGCGCCTAACGCGCACCTTCTCTCTCCAGTAATACCAGCAAAGAATAATTTAGCAGTCGATTGCCACGTCATTAGTCTTGGACTGACTTGTTAGGTGTGTGTAACAGGAAATATTTTGCTTTTGGAGAATAAGAAAAATAGGTTTATTTGCGTTACTCTTATTAATTTGTGCAGTTATTCAATGTCTAGTAAGTTAATGTTCAAAAAAAGTATTGATTTTTATTAAAATGTTCTATTATTTTATGTTAACAATGACTCATTTATTTTAGTCCTTTGTATTAAGCATATCTCTATCGAAATAAACCTTGGTTTCTATGAAAATTGTAGGGTTTTTTTGTGGCCCAGATAAACTTAAACCTTGTTTATTTGGCTCGTGTTAGCCTTTGAGTTTGACATGCTTGCCTTAGAGCAGCGGTAGCCAACCGGTGGTCCGTGGACCACTGGTGGTCCGTGCGGTCCGAACATTTGGCGACCGCTGGTTTAAGGAAACCTTTGGAACAGTGCTTGCCACCGGTCCGCAAGGTCCAAAAGGTTGGCGACCGCTGCCTTAGAGGATCGTACCCAGAGGAGGGAGGCCCTGCAGTTAACTTCAACTCATACCAATATGAGAGTTAACAAGTAAGGGAACCCAAAGCCCCACAAAGACCCGGTCAGCTTGAAAGAGGCTAGAGTGGTCTTTGCCCGGAAATCCCCAAAGAATTGGGTTCCCATACCTTGAGGGGGATGACTATTAGGTAGGAAGTTAGCCCTGAGTGGCTGGGATGAAGCCCGCCCAGGGGTCCTGAACATGGGTTGGGCCAACGTTGCCTTCAGTCCGCCTCTCTATGGGCTGCTCAGCTGACTGCCAGCAGGCAAGTTCGGAGCCAGCCATTTCTTGGCCCAAGCTCAGAGGAAAAGGACAAGACCTCAATGCCAATGTGACTTTACTAGGACCCTGGGCTTATTAAAATGAAATTTGCATTTCGGTATGCTGAGAAGAAATATTGTTTCCATCAATCATGCCTGAATGCAGATGAAAGGCTCCACTGAGAAAATCCCCTTTAAACCCAGGAATTTGGGATCTCTCTTCTCTCTCTCTCTCTCTCTCTCTCTCTCTCTCCTCCTCCTCCCTCCTCTCCCTCTCCTCCCTCCCTCCCTCCCTCTGGACAGGCCCACTCCTTATTTGGCAGGGATCTTCAATAACCCCCATTTTACACTACTTGTATTTTTGTTGACCGTGAAATCTTTTCTGCATGGACAAAAAGAACTGAGATCCCAGCCAGTAACCCCAATAGATAACACCTGCACTTCTCTTTGCTGCCACCCAGCTCCCACATCAATGGCCGCCATGGGTTTTGGAGACCTGAAAAGACCCATTGGCCTCCAGATGCCCGGCGACTACCAGGTGCTTCATGGAGGGGTATGTGCATCACCAGCAGATGTGGCAGTATTTGAAGCAGTCCTCGTCCCACCACTTGCCGAATCGTACCATCCCCCACGTTGGTATAACCATCACATCAAGTCTTATGAAAAGGGAAGGTCAGCCTGCCAGGAGTGAGGAAAGCTTTGGGCAAGTGTGGCCCTTGCTCTTGTGGAAGACGCCACATGAAGTGCAGCTACAGATAGTAAAGATGTAGATGACACTGATCTCTTTGGAGATGAGGAGGAGGAAAGCAGAGGCTAAGAGAAGAACGCCTTGCACAGCATGAGTCAAAGAAATCCAAAAAAACCTGCACTTGTTGACAAGTCTTCCATCTTATTAGATGTGTAACCTTGGGATGAGATACAGACATGGCAAAATTAGGGGAGCTCCACGGGACCATTTAAGCAGACGGCTTGGTCTGGGGCGCTTCTAAACAGGATCAGGTGTGATATGGAATCAAATTCAGATACAGTGTGTAATAGAAGACAATAAAATTGGAATAGATATGCTAGAGGCGCAAATCACTGCTTTGGAGGACTTCCTGCAGTCCATGCACGTGGCTGCTTTCAACAAGGTTTAAAGCCCACCACACACACACAAATGCATAAATAAATAAATAGTAGCAAGCCAACAGAAAAAGACATTAACAGTTCACAGAAAATAGCAATAAATACATATCTGTCATGCATGTTCATTGTGGCATTATTCATAATAGCAAAAATATGTAAGCAATCTAAGTGTCCATCAATAGATGAATGGAGAAAAAAGTGGTGTATATATACAATTTGTGAATAAGACTCAGTCATAAAAAAGAATAAAGCATTGCCATCAGCAACAACAGGAATAGAACTAGAGGGTATTGTGCTGAGTGAAATAAATCACCGAAAGACCAGCAGTAGCCACCACAGGCCCGGGTCAATGAACTGCCCACTCACTGCAGGACGGGTAAGTTAACGTCCATGCACAGCCCCCGCGTCCACCCCGTGTGCACCCCGCATCGTGGAAAGGCTGGGAAAGGCAAAAGGGAAGAGGACGGAGCTGACCCACCTGGCTGAGGGCACGCTGCATGGAAAGACCTGGCCAGCTCTTCTCCTCGCCCGGGGCCGCCGGGCCTCCACTGCTCCACGCGTCCAGTTCTTCCATTCCTCAGGGGTGGTGGGGGTGGGGTGGGGATTTCAGGTAAGGTGAAGAGGCAGTCCGGTTTCCGAGGCGTTGGCCCCGCCCCCGGGAGGGGTGGGAGGTCCTCAGACCGTCCTCAGTGCGAGAAGGGGCGGGGAGAGATGGGCTTGGGAAAGTCGGCGGGGAAACTTCTAGTCCTCTGCCATTTCCTCAGGAGAACCTATTTGTCCCCCTTGCAGGTTCCCTGCGGGCAAGAAGGCAGTGAATGTGATAGAAGGAACAACGAAACGGAAAGTTTATCATTCAACAGTCGCAAAGCTGGAGGGAAAATTGTTTAAACACGTAATTTATTTATCTTCTATAATTGAAACTTGTTGATGTTGCAAATTTACACCTTTCATTTGTCCGAGGTCAACAGACTTTCCCTGTTCCCTCCTCAGGTGAGAGGCAGGTTCCCTAGAGCGGCACTCCCTGCGCTCCGCCACCTCCTGCTCTTTCCCAAGGACCTGCTGGGGAGCCCGCGCCCCGTCCTTGGTTTTCCCGGGCCTGCAGCCCTGGTGGGGGGCGGGGAGGTGCTGGGCCCGAAGTCAGAGCCACTGGCAGGTTTCTCCCGCCGGACTGGTGCCTCTATTTACTTCTTCCTTCCTATTGAAAAAAAGAACACACTCCTCTTGCAAAATCATGTTCAGGTGAGGGAGCCGCGTGTGGTGCAGAGAGGGAGAGGAAGACAGCAGCACCGCGGGCCTGCTGACCCCCGACTTTGGAATTTCCTGCTGCTCCTCTACTGGCCACAAAGGACCTGCACGAGCCCAGGCTTCCCCAGACCACTGCTGTGGGCTGCTCCCAGCCTTGGGCTCGGGCTCTTTAGCCACTCATTCCCTTGCAGTTTGGGCAGCGGTGGGTGGGACTATTCAGGGCAGGAGGGAGGAGGACAGTGAGGACCCTGAGGTGCTTTGTCCGGGCCAGGCTCCTGGACAGACGGGCTGCCTTTTTGCATTTCAGGTCAACACAGGAAATCGCACAAAACCCAGCTGCCTTCAACTCCCAGGAGGTGAAGGGACAGCTTAATGCTCTGCCACAACTTCCCTACCTTTAAAGTGGAGCCTGAAAGAGTCTCCACCTCCTTCCAGGTGGAATTACCTGACCAATCCCTGGCCCTGGATCTCAGCTGCCCTGCTGGATTCCTCCCAGTGTTTCTTATCCTTCACTTTAGGGAGTAGTGGCCACTTCCCCATGCAGAGATCCAAGTCAAAGCCCTTTTTCTGTCCCCATTCCCTGGACTGACACAAATGAAATAACTACTCATTGTGCCAGGACACCGAGGTCTAAATGGCTTAGGCATTGTTTGTGCTACAAATCCATTGCTCTCCCCTTGCAACTAGCCAATATGTTGTGGCAGAATGCCCAGGATAATGATCAGCCAGCACTCTGAGGAAGGAAAGTTTAACCTTTATTTCAGAGATCTGCTAGTCCAGGGGAATTCCAGATCCAAAGCCTGAACTGAACTCCTGGGGGGGCTCTGACCTATATACCTCCTCATGTGGTGGCCCCTCAGGGTTCCCATAGCTCTGCCCAAGTCAGTCTTGGTGCGGCCTTGGGGGTATGTTCCTCAGCTCTGTGCAAATCAGCTGTGGTGGGGGCCCTAGGTTTAGGCTCTGCAGCTCCACACAGGTCAGTCAGAGTGGGGAAGTAAGACTACAGTTTTAACCCAATACTGGACTAGGTTGCAAGCCCTGCATTTTCCTTTTCAAATAGGCACATCAAAAGGATGCTCAAATTTGTAGTCATCTGATCTAATAAAAGAGTAATATGCAAATTGACTATACCTCCACTACACCCACAAGCCATGTCCACCAGCCAATCAGGAGTGAGTATGCAAATTAACCCAACCAAGATGGCTGTGGTCACGGAGAGAGCAGGAGTCTTGGGTTTCCCCGGCGATGGAGGAAGCCAAGCTTTCCACCCACCCTAGCCTCAGCTAAAGGCTACAAAGTTTCAATTGTAGAAGATGAATAAATCCCAACAAAAATGGTGGCAGCCACGGAGCTGGAGAGAGCAGGAGGCTTGGGTTTCCCCGGCGATGGAGGAAGCCAAGCTTTCCTCCTATCCTGGCCTGACCTGGCCTCCGCTCAAGGTTATAAAGTTTCAATTATATAAGATAAATAAATCCCAGATACCAGGGCTTGGGTCACCAGGGGGCATGCCTGGTCTGCAAACCACCACAGGCCCCTCCCCCAGACTGCCCCATGCCCCAAGGAATCCCCACCCTGATCCGGGACACCCTTCAGGGCAAACCAGCTGGCCCCCAACCGTGCACCAGGCCTCTATCCTATCTAATAAAAGAGTAATATGCAAATTGACTGTCACTCCAACACACACAAGATGGCTGTCCCCATGTGGACACAAGATGGCCAGCAGGGGAGAGCAGTTGGGAGGGACCAGGCCTGCAAGGGAGGGCATCACGCCTGCAGGGGAGGGCAGTTAGGGTTGACCAGGCCAGCAGGGGTGGGAAGTTGGGGGTGACCGGGCCTGCATGGAAGGGCAGTTGGGGGGGACCCAGGCCTGCAGGGGAGAACAGTTGGGGGGGGGGACCAGTCCTGCAGGGGAAGGAAGTTAGGGGTGACGAGGCCTGCAGGGGAAGGCAGTTAGGGGCAATCAGGCTGGCAGGGGAGCAGTTAGGCATCAATCAGGCTGGTAGGGGAGTGGTTACGGGGTGATCAGGCTGGCAGGCAGAAGCGGTTAGGGGCAATCAGGAAGGCAGGCAGGCGAGCAGTTGGGAGCCAGCAGTCCTAGATTGTTAGAGGAATGTCTGACTGCCCGTTTAGGTCCGATCCTATTGGGATCGAACCTAAACGGGCAGTCGGACATCCCTCGAGGGGTCCCAGATTGGAGAGGGTGCAGGCTGGGCTGAGGGACACACACCCCATGCACGGATTTCATGCACCAGGCCTCTAGTTTGGAAGTAAAAATCATGGGACTGCTAACATTAAAAAAATGCAAAATAACATGTAAGAAGCATGCCTCTGATTTATCTTCATAGAAAAGAAACAGCATGTGGCCAGCCAGCTACTGAATTTCCTAAGAGGCCCCCGGGTCTCAGTGTCCCACGGTATTCGCTGCAAGGACCTCTGAGAGAAAGCCACTCTCGTGTCCTGGCCCGATGCCATACAGTCCAGTTTCCCCCTGTATGAGTCTGGGTCCCCAGAGTCTCGCCCAGAACTGGAGTTTGAACAGTCGGGAGCTTGTGTCTCCCTCCTGATCGAAACAGACAACCGCGTCTTCAGTTGCCAGCCCTTTCCACGAGTGTCTTCGTACCTCTGCACTTTACTTCTGCACCTCCCCTGGGTCTCAGTGTGCATATTTCTTCCCTTCTAGTTGTAAAATTTCCACTCAGCCAGCCTTTCTGTGGTTCTGGATGATATCCGTTTTGTCTTTTAGTTGTAGTTTTGAAGTGGTTGTGTGAGGCAGCAAGTTCAGGTGTTTACCTATGCTGCCATCTTGGTTTCTCCCCTTCCTATTTCTTCTTTTTACAGAAGTCCCTTTAGCATTTCCTGCATTGCTAATTTGGTGGTAATGAACTCTTTTAGATCTTTTTTGACAGTGAAGCTCTTGATTTCACCTTAGATTTTTTTTATTGTCTAAAGTTTTACATATGTCTCCTTTTCCCCCAATTGACCCCCTCCTCATCCATTCCCACCCCGGGCAAGCCCCCACCGCCCCAGTGTCTGTGTCCATTGGTTATGCTAATATGCATGCATACAAGTCCTTTGGTTGCTCTCTAACAACCCCTCCCCAGCCATTTGTCTCTGGATCTATTCTTGTTCATCAAATTATGTTTTATTATTATATCTCACATATGAGTGAGATCATGTGATATTTATCTTTCTCTGACTGGCTTATTTCACTTAGCATAATGCTCTCCAATTCCATCCATGCTGTTGCAAATGGTAAGAGTTCCTTCTTTTTTATAGTAGATTAGTATTCCATTGTGTAGATGTGCCAAAGTTTTTTAATCCACTCATCTGCTGATGGGCACTTAGGTTGTTTCCAAATCTTAGCTATTGTAAATTGTGCTGCTATAAACATAGGGTTGCATATATCCTTTCTGATTGGTGTTTCTGGTTTCTTGGGATATAGTCCTAGAAGTCGGATTATTGGGTCAAATGGGAGTTCCATTTTTAACTTTTTGAGGAAACTCCATACAGTCTTCTACAGTGGGTGCACCTGTCTGCATTCCCACCAGCAGTGTACGAGGGTTCTTTTTTCTCCACATCCTCGCCAGCACTTGTCATTTGTTGATTTGTTGATGATAGTCATTCTGACAGGTGAGAGATGGTATCTCATTGTTGTTTTGATTTGCATCTCTCAGATGATTAGTGACTTTGAGCATGTTTTCATATATCTCTCAGCCTTCTGTATGTCCTCTTTTGAAAAATGTCTACTTAAGTCCTTTGCCGTTGTTTTATTGCATTGTTTATCTTCCTTTTGTTAAATTGTACGAGTTCTCTGTAAATTTTGGAGATTAAACCTTTGTTGGAGACCGGGTGTAAGCTGACACAGTCCTTGCACCTGAAGGGGCTAGCAAGGCTGGGACCCTTACGCACACAGTTTTCCCAGACTTGTTTGGATGGCGACTATCAGTAGAATGAGAACAACCTTTTATGACTTCCCAAGAAGTCTGTAATTATTTACTGAGATTTACTGTACCGAGAATTTGTCCTTCTACTCTATCTCTCCCTTAGAGATTAAGAGGAACAAATAATACATTCCTCTTCACAGACCTCCTATTCAGTGATTTGTGTATAAAAGGCATTACAGAGTTAATAAACACGCTACAGTCTCTCAATTGACTTGTAGACTTCCCGATCCCGCTGTCCTGTCTTTCTTTCTTTTCTCAAATCCCACCTCCCTACCTCAGCCCGGTTCAACCTGTCAGGCTGGCCCTGGCAAACCTTTATATGAAATAGCATTGGAAAATATGCTCTCCCATGCAGTGGGCTTTCTTGTTGCTTTGTTGATGGTTTCTTTTGCTTTGCACAAGCTTTTCATTTTGATGTAGTCCCATTTGTTTATTTTCTCCTTAGTCTCCCTTGCCCTAGGAGCTGTATCAGTAAAGATATTACTACGACATATGTCTCCTATTTTGCTGCCTATGGAGACTTGTAGGATTTTTATGGTTTCCTGCCTTACATTTAAGTCCTTTAGCCATTTTGAGTTTGTTTTTGTGTACAGTGTTAGTTGGTGATCTAGTTTCTTTTTTTGTGTGCATGTATCTGATCAAATTTCTCAGCACCATGTATTGAAGGGACTGTCTTGACTTCATTGTATGCACTTGCCTCCTTTGTCAAATATTAATTGAGCATAATGGCTTGGGTTGATTTCTGGGTTCTTCATTCTGTTCCATTGGTCTATATGTCTGTTCTTGTGCCAATACCAGGCACAAGGTTTTGAGAACCGTGGCTTGGTAATATAGCATGATATCTGGTATTGTGATCCCTCCAACTTTGTTCTTCTTTCTCAGGATTGCTGTGGCTATTCGGGGTCTTTTTTTATTTCAGATGAATTTTTGGAGAGTCTCTTCTAGATCTTTGAAGTATGCCAATGGTATTTTAATGGGGAGTGCATTGAATCTATAGATTTCTTTGGGTAGTATGGACATTTTAATGATGTAGATTCTACCAATCCATGAACACAGTATGTTCTTCCATCTATTTATGTCTTCCTCTATCTATTTTTTCAATATCATGTAGTTTTCTGAGTTCAAGTCTTTTACCTCCTTAGTTATGTTTATTCCTAGGTATCTTAAATTTTTTTGTGTAATGGGATTATTTTTTTTGTTTCTGTTTCTGTGAGTTCATTATTGGTGTATAAAAAGCCCATAGATTTGTGGGTTTTAATTTTGTATCCTGCTACATTTCCGAATTCACTTATTACGTCTAGTAGTTTTTTGATGGAGTCTTTGGGGTTTTGTAAGTATAGTATCATGTCATCTGTGAATAAGGACAATTATACTTCTTTTCCAACTTGGATGCCTTTTATGTCTTCTTCTTATCTAATCGATATGGCTAGCACTTCCAGTAGTATGTCCAACAGGAGTGGTGAAATGGGGCATCCCTGTCTTGCTCCTGTTCTTAGAGGAAATGAGTTTAGTTTTTGGCCATTGATTATGATGTTGGCTGTGGGTTTATCATATAAGGCTTTTATTATGTTGAGGTATGATCCTTCTATTCCCATTTTGCTGAGAGTTTTTTTTTTTTTAATCAAGAAAGGGTCTTGGATTTTGTCAAATGCTATTTCTGCATCGATTAATATGATTATGTGATTTTTGTATCTCAATTTGTTTATGTGATATATCACATTTATTCATTTGTGGATATTGTACCATCCTTGCATCCATGGAATAAATCTCACTTGGTCATGATGTCTGATCTTTCTAATGCAATGGTTTCTTAGAATTTTGTTGAGGATTTTAGCATCTTTGTTCATCAACGATATTGGCCTGTAGTTCTCTTTTATTGTGGTGTCTTTATCTGGTTTTGGGATTAGGGTAATGCTGGCTTCATTGAAAGAGCTTGGAAGTGTGCCTTCCTCTTGAATTTTTTTGAATATTCTGAGTATAGGTTTTATTTTTTCTTTGAATGCTTAGTAGAACTGCCCTGTAAAGCCGTCAGGACCAAGGCTTTTGTTTGCTGGAAGATTTTTGATGGCTTTTTCAATTTCTTTGGTAGTTATTGGCACATTCAGGTTTTTTGTTTCTTCCTGATTGAGTTTTGGGAGCTTGTATTTTTCTAAGAATATGTCCATTTTGTCTAAGTTGTCCATTTTGTGGAAATAGAGTTGTTCATAATATTTATTATAATCATTTGTATTTCTGTGGGATCCATTGTTACTTCACGTCTTTCATTTCTGATTTTGTTTATTTGGGTCCTCTCTCTTTGCTTCTTGAGGAGCCTGGCTAGAGGTTCATCAATCTTGTTTATCCTTTCTAAAAACCAGCTCTTGGTTTTGTTGATTTCTTGTATATTTTTTTTGTCTCTATGTCATTTATTTCCTCTTTGATCTTTATCATTTTCTTCCTTCTGCTTATGCTGGGCTTTTCTTGTTGCTCTCTTTCTATCTCTTTGTTTTGCATTGTAGGGTTTGATAATTTATTACCATTTTTCTTGTTTTTACAGGTAGGCCTGTAGAGCTATGAACTTCCCTCTCAAGACTGCTTTCATTGTGTCCCATAGACTTTGGATTATTGTGCTTTCATTGTCATTTGTTGCCATTATGCTTTTTATTTCTTTGATCTCCTTGGTAACCCAATCATTGTTTAATAGCATGCTATTTAGCCTCTAGGTGTTTGATTTTTTAAAATAATTTTTATTGTAGTTGATTTCTAATTTTATGCCATTGTGATCTGAGAAGAAGATTGATATAATTTCTACTTTCTTGAATTTGAAGAGACTTTGCCTGTGTCCCAATATGTGGTCTATCTTGGAAAATGACCCATGAGCAGTTGAGAAGAAAGTATATTCTGTGGCTTTGGGGTGAAATGTTCTGAAGATGTCAGTTAATTCCATCTGATCTAGTGAGTCATTTAAGATTGATGTTTCTTTGCTGATTTTTTGTTTAGAGGATTTTTCCAATGGTTTTACTGTGGTATTAAAGTCCCCTACTATGACTGTGTTGCTATCAATCTCTCCCTTGATATCTTCCAGAAGTTTTTTTTATGTATTTGGTTGCTCCTGTATTGGGTGCATATATGTTTACCAGAGTTATATCTTCTTATTGAATTGCTCCCTTTAGTATTATGAAGTGGCCTTCCTTATATCTTGTTATGGCCTTCACTTTGAGGTTTAATTTATCAGATATAAGTATTGCTACCAAGCTTTTTTTTTTTTAATTTCCATTCGCCTGAAAAACCTTTTTCCATCCCTTCACCATCAGTCTGTGTGAGTCCTTTGTTCTGAGGTGGGTCTCCTGTAGATAGCATGTATATGCGTCATGTTTTCTTATCCACTGAGCTACCCTATGTCTTTTGATTGGGGGATGTAATCCATTTACATTCAAAGTTATTATTGATAGGTACTTGTTTGTTGTCATTTTTATTCTTTACCCCTGTGTTCCTTCTTCGCTTCCTATTTCTTCTTTTTACAGTAGACCCTTTAACATTTTTTGCATTGCTTGTTTGGTGCTAATAAACTCTCTTAGTCCTTTTTCATCTGTGAAGCCCCTGATTTCACTCTCAACTTTGATTGATGACCTTGCTGGGTACAGTATTCTTGGATTCAGACCCTTGCTTTGCATGACTTTCTATATTTTATTCCATTTCCTTCTGCCCTGATGTGTTTCTGTTGAGTAATCTGTTGATAGTCTGATGGGAGATCCCTTGTAAGTAACTTTCTGTCTATGGCAGCCTTTAAGAGTCTATGTTGTTGGTGGTTGCCAATTTAATTATAATGTGTCTTGATGTTGGTCTTTTGGTGTTCATCATCTTTGGGACTGTGAGCTTCTAGGAGTTGTGTGAGTTTTTTGTTCCCAATATCAGGGAAGTTTTCTGTTATTATTTCTTCAAACAGGTTTTCTATTCCTTGCTCAGTTTCCTCTCCTTTTGGCACCCCTATTATGCAGATGTTGTTTCATTTCATGTTGTCCAAAGTTCACTTAGCCTCTCCTCCTGTTTTTTTTTCTAGTTGCTGCTCTGCTTGGGGGTATTTTTTCCTACCTTGTCTTCTAGATCACTGTTGTGGTCCTCTATCTCTTCCAGTCTACTGTTGATGTTTTCTATTGTGTTCTTTATTGCAGCAATGTCATATTTTATTTCCCCTTGGTTCTTCTTGATTTCCTCTTGGTTCTCAGACATATGGTTGAATTTGTCTTCCATCCTTTTCAGCATCCTTATGACCATTGCTCTGAATCCTTTCTCTGACATATTGCTTGCCTCCATTTTGTTTATTTCCTTTTCTGGTGATTCCTCCTTTTCTTTCATATGCGGGCTATTTCTTTGTGTCCCCATGACCACTCCTCTCAGGGTGTCTGGTTATGTAGCTCTCTCTCTTCTGCTTTGACTTCAAGGCACAAAATACAACACGAGAAGACACAACGCACAGGGCACCACATACAAATGTATACATGATACTAATAACCCCAAATAAAGGTGACCACCAGAGAAAAGAGAATTAGGGGAGAGAAATGAGTGCAAATATGATATTGAGAAAAGGAAAAAAATGTAAGAGAGAGAAGAAAGAGAAGAAAAAAGAAGGGGGAAAATATATGTATATGGGGAGAAAAATCCAAGGAAACAACAACTAATCAAACAAATGCAAACAAAGAACACCCAGAGATGAATGCAAACAACAAACACCAACTAATCCATAAAATGCAAACAGCAGTTCCAAAACAACAAACACTCAGATAAATCTGAGGATTTAGAGCTTATTTCTAGGTGGTAAGTTCAAGGAATTGAAAGAATGGGGAAATAGCCAGAATTCAGTATAGAAGATGTAGAAAGAGAATGTGTGTATAAGAAAAATAAAAAATAAATAAAAAAAGAAAAAAGATAATTAAAAAATATATAAAAAATACACACACAAACACACACACACACACACACACACACACACACACACACACACACATATATATATATATATATATATATATATATATATATACACATAAACTAGAGGCCTGGTGCATGAAATTTGTGCATGGGGGGATCTCCCTCAGCCCAACCTGCACCCTCTCCAATCTGGGACATCCCTCTCACAATCCAGGACTGCTGGCTCCCAACCGCTTGCCTGCCCACCTGGCTGATTGCCCCTAACCACTCTGCCTGACAGCCTGATCACTCCCTAATCACTCCCCTGCTAGTCTGATCAATGCCTAACTGCTCTCCTGATGGCCTAATAGCCCATAACTGCCCTCCCCTGTAGGCCTGGTCACCCCTAACTGCCCTCCCCTGCTGTCCTGGTTGCCCCCAACTGCCCTCCCCTGCAAGCCTGGTCCCCCCAAGCTGCCCTCCCTTGCAGGCCTGGGTCCCCTGCAACTGTCCTGCCCTGCAGGCCTGGTCACCCCCAACTGCCCTCCTCTGCCAGCCCGGTCATCCCTAACTGCTCTCCCCTGCAGGCCTGATTATCCCCAACTGCCCTCCCTTGCAGGCCTGGTCCCTCCCAACTGTACTCGCCTGCAGGCCTGGTTGCCCCTATCTGCCCTCCCCTGCAGTCCTGATTGCCCCCAACTGCCCTCTCTTGCAGGCCTGGTCCCTTCCAACTGACCTCCCCTGCAGGCCTGGTCCTTCCCAACTGCCCTCCTCTGCCTGCCCAGTCATCCCTAACTGCCCTCCCCTGCAGGCATAGTCGCCCACAACTGCCCTCCCGTTCTGGCCATCTTGTGGCAGCCATCTTTGACCACATGGTGGTGGCCATCTTGTGTGTTGGAGTGATGGTCAATTTGCATATTACCCTTTTATTATGTAGGATTTTCCCCTTTCTTTAATCTATCTATGTATTTGTCTATTATTGGAAAAGGAGAATAGAGATTAGATAGGCCTGAGTTGGTGATTGGAATTAATTAAGCTAATAGTAGAAGAAGAGAACATGTGAAGAGAGGAAAAACAAAATATAAAACCCCCCACACTAAGAAACAATCAATCAAACAACAACAAGAAGAGAGAAAGAAAGTAAAAGGAAAAAAAGGAAGAATAAAATTTTGGAAAGTGAAGAAAGAGAAGAGAAGTGTGTATGGACTTGGAGCAGGGGAGAGGAAATCAAATATATGTGTAAGATCAATTTTTAACAGGGCGTAAAAAGAAAGGATAGAGAAAAACTAAAGCAGAAACAGGATAAAAGAAACAGGATAAAAAAGGGGGAAAGTGAGGCAGAGAGTTTTGACATAAAGGAAAAATTGAGATAGAGTAAAATAATGCTAAAAGAAAAATAATAATAGAATGTAGAGCAGTAATCACAGAATAAAATAATCTAAAAAATAATGAAAAAATAAAATAAAAGTGAAAAATGTACAATACTAGCAATAATCATAATTAAAAACAAAAATATAATAATAAAGTAAAATCAAGTGAGAAAAAAATTTAGTTTCTTAAGTAAAAGATAAAATATAAAAAGTGAAGTAGTGAAGGTTGTTCACTTCCTCTACTCTTCTGTTTGGCACATGTTTCCTGTCAGGAAGTCAGTACAGTGTTGTAATTCCCTGCGATCCACTGCTCCTCTGTGTCATAAGCCACAACCTTGTTTTTCAAGCAGGCAGGATCTCTCTGCTCACTTTGATTCTCCCTGCGTTCTGTTGTATTTACACAAGAATCAATTTCTGACACAACCCCTGGATGGCAGTGTTTCTGTATTAATATCCAGGACTAAATGGCCCCTCTATGCAGTGTTTAGACCAGTGATGGTGAACCTATGACACGTGTGTCAGCACTGACATGCATAGCCATTTCTGATGACACGTGGCTGCATGCCGAGGATGAAACATTTGCTGCTCCTGAGGATGAAACATTTGCGACTAGAGTCTTGGAGTTAGTTTTTTCCTCAAAGTGACACACTACCCGAGTTATGCTCAGTTTTTTTGGCGAAGTTTGACACACCAAGCTCAAAAGGTTGCCCATCCCTGGTTTAGACTCTTCTTTCCCTGCCACACTTAATACTGGGTTGGAGGGATGGACTGACCCAGAGCTGGTTTCCTGCTCGTCTCTCCTTATTCTGATGCCCAGTTTCCACAAAAACAACTTTCCCCTGTGGTCTTGGTGAGTGGTTTTAATTGGAAGATCCTATGTACTGGACTGAGCAAGCAAAAGGAAGGAGGTAAAAAAGAAAAAAAAGACAAAGGAAACCTCACCAACTCGCGTATTTTCCCCCTGGCACTGCGGGTCCATTACGGAACTTCAGGCTGCTTTTCTGGGCACAGATTCTCATGCCTGTGTGCTTATATCTAGAGCCCCCCTCTGCCAGCAGCCCTGTGGACCCCCTTCCACTTTTGAGGGCTACACTGTCCCCACGGGCTGCGGGTTTGGAGGAGTGCAGTCTACCACTGAGACTCTAGATCTTGCTGAGCACGTTTCTCCCTCCAGCCTGGATCCTAGATCTCACCTTTCTCTAGGCCAGTGGTTGGCAAACTCATTAGTCAAAAGAACCAAATATTAACAGTACAACGATTGAAATTTCTTTTGAGAGCCAAATTTTTTAAACTTAAACTTCTTCTAATGCCACTTCTTCAAAACAGACTCGCCCAGGCCGTGGTATTTTGTGGAAGAGCCACACTCAAGGGGCCAAAGAGCCGCATGTGGCTCTTGAGCCGCGGTTTGCCGACCACTGCTCTAGGCGATCTATCTCTAACCTTTTGGTCCATGGATTGCCTCACTAGCTGTGTTTAATTTGACAGTTCCAGGTGGGTGTTATTCAATTCAGCTGTTCCTTCTATCTGCTCTGTGAGAAGGTGCAGGGCCCGTCCGTGTATTTGGCACTGCTTTGTCTCCCTCTGGACAAACTTTTTAGGAGCCCTCGGTTGGGGAAGCTGGAGTCTTAGTGTTCGTGGGTTCACAGCTGAGGAGCTGGTCCCTGGGCATTTTGGTTGTAGTGTCCTGGGAGGTATCGGAGGTCTACCCAGTTGAAGATAAGGATGGGCTTATGATCACAGCCACTCTCCCCTTCAAGTTGGCGCGGTCTCTGCTGCAGAGATGGCCACTCTGGGAGATATTTCAGCAGTAGTAGAAGCTGCCTGGCCAGGGGAGGCTGGTTCGCCAGTCCCCAAGAGTCCTATGGAATATAGCTGTCCCTCACTCACAAATACAGACACTCCTTGCATGTCCATGCACTCTCCTTTCGCTCTCTCACTCACACACTATCTTGGAGCCTGCCATCCCATCGGCACCCATCTTGGATCTCTCACCTTCAATTTTAAATGATAGCCTTACTGGGTATAGTATTCTTGGATTCAGACCCTTGCTTTGCATGACTTTTTAATTCCATTCCCTTCTGGCCTGATGTGTTTCTGTTGAGAAATCAGTTGACAGTCTTATGGGAGATCCTTTGTAGGTAATTTTCTGTCTCTCTCTTGCAGCCTTTAAGATTCTTACTTTGTCATTGGTGTTTGCCAATTTAATTATAATGTGTCTTACCAAGCCCGGCTAGCTCAGTCGGTAGAGCACGAGACTCTTAATTATAATGTGTCTTGGTGTCAGTCTTTTGGTGTTCATCTTGTTTGGGATTCTGTAAGCTTCTAGGAGTTGTGTGATTTTTTTTTCTTCCCAATATCAGGGAAGTTTTCTGTCATTTCTTTATTTTTAAATTTCTTTATTGATTAAGGTATCACATATTTGTCCTCATTCCCCCATTCCCATTCCCAACCCCTCCCCACCTATGCTCCCCCCCCCCATTGTCCATGACCTCTGGTTAGGCTTATATGCATGCATACAAGTCCTTTGGTTGATCTCTACCCCTTTCCCACACACTCCCTGACCTTCCCTCAAGGTTTGACAGACTTACTGATGCTTCCCTGTCTTGGGGTCTGTTTCTGTTCATCAGTTTATGTTGTTCATTATTTCCCCTAGATAAGTGAGATCATGTGATACAAGAAATACACTTATAAGAACTGAAAATGAGACAAGCAATAATGGTTATGCTGGGAGGCAAATGAATCAGTCTGTAGTGAGTTTCATTCTGGGACAACAGTTATTTTGAGTCCCAATTTCAATGTCAAACAGTTCCTTATGTGTACATGTTAGCAATAATATTTCAGTTGTGAATGGTGGACAAATGGTGGCAATGCAGGTCCGACCCTCTCTGGTTTGGTCCTGGGCAACCTGCAGCGATGCATAGCTGCTGACTGCTAGTATGGCAAGGCATCGTCAGCATCTTCCATCTCTGGACTGCTTCTCTTCTGTCTTCATGGCTGGAGCAGTCCTGTCAATTCCTCTCTGTTGCAGGAATCCACATGGTCTTGGAGTTGTTTTCTGAAAATATACAAACATATTCTCGACCAAAAGTTAATAAAGGAATTTTTTCTATAAATTTGACTTGGGATCCTTTTTCATTTTTTGCCCTAACGATTTTCCTTTGGCTTGTTTTGACACCATGTTTGTCTTGCTGTTAGCATTACAAATGAAAGTTAATTTTCTAAAGTAAAAATTTTCTAGATGTAATTTACTTACAGGATATTTTTCCTTACATGATATTCTTCTACTATCCCCCCCTTTTTTAATTTAAATATTAGGAGGCTTTTGGAAATTTTATAATGTAGTCTTGATAGCTTTTAAATTTTAATTTTTTGCACTAAAATATGACTGTTATAGGTTTATTGCATGTTACATAATTTTACCATGAGATGAACTACCAATAAAAATTTTAGTTAACACTTTAGAAACAGCTTTTTGTCCAGTACAATTAATTTTTCTAGAATATTCGCTTATTTCAATTAGCCAATTTAAATTACTCTGAAAACTTGACTACTATTTTACTGTCAAATTTAATACTCTAACAACAATCTTATTTTACCCTATAATTATTAGTGGAAAGGATTATTTGCCTTCTTGAGTAGGCCCTGAACATTCCTGGTACTAGGTTGGATTTAGGTATCAAAAACCCACTTCTCCACACCATAGGTACAAGGCAACTCAAACAAGTCTTGTTGCAGTGAGAGGGCAGCTGCTGTCGGCCAAGTCTCTATTACCAGGGTCCCGATTTGAGCTGGACATGGGAAGCGAAGCAGCCATGGGAGCAGGAGGCCTCCCTCAGAAGGGGTGAGGGTTCAGGTCCCTGCAAGGTTGAGGGGGTGAGGGTCTGTGCCCCAACTCTGTTGACCCCTAAGTTTTCTCCTGATGGCCCCTCTGCGACTGTGCCTGTCTTAGGTTGTTCCTTCCCTGAGGAATCTTACCCATCTCTGGCTAACCAGCCATCCTCTGGGGCCAAGCAGGGTGATGTGAGGACCAGTTCTGTCTCCTTGGTAGCCTATGCCCCCATGGCCTTCACGCCCAGCACCTGCGTTGGGATCCCCTCGCCTGCTGGTAAGGCCCCGACATTGGTCACATATCTTGGGGAACCCAGGTTTCTTCTCCTGGGCCCAGCTCACCCCACTGGGCAAGAGACAGATCCATGGTACCAGCCACCAGGAGGTTCTGTCATTATTTCTTCAAACAGGTTTTCTATTCGTTGCTCAGTTTGCTCTCCTTCTGGCACAGCTATTATTCAGATGTTTTTTCATTTTGTGTTGTTCCAAAGCTCCCTTAGCCTCTCCTCCCATTTGTTAATTTTTTTTCCAGTTGATTCTCGGCTTGGGGTTATTTTTTCCTACCTTGTCTTCTAGCTCTCTGATGCAGTCCTCCACTTCTTCTAGTCTACTGTTGATGCTTTCTATTGTGTTATTTATTGTAGTGATGTCATTCTTCATTTCCTCTTGGTTCTTACATATGTTGTTGAATTTGTCTTCTGACCTTTTCAGCATCCTTATGACCATTGCTCTGAATTTTTTCTCTGACAAGTTGTTTGCCTCCATCTCATTTACTGCCTTTTCTGGAGATTCCTCCTTAGTTTTCATATGGGGGCTGTTTCTTTGTTTCCCCATGTTTGCTCCTCTCAGGGTGTCTGGTTATGTAGCTCACTCTCTATGGTGTTGACTTGAAGGCACAAAATACAACATGGCAGGACACAAAATAGAGGGCACCAAAAATGAATGTATTCATGATACCAATAACCCCAAATAAAGGTTACCACCAGAGAAAGAGAATTAGGGGAGAGAGAAGGGTGCAAAAATGATATTGAGAAAAGGAAAAAATGTATGAGAATAAAGAAAGAGAAGAAAAAATAAGGGGGTGAAAATATATGTATATGGGGAGAAAACTCCAAAAAAACCAACAACTAATCAAAAATGCAAACAACAGCCCTGGCTGGTATGGCTCAGTGGATAGAGCGTCAGCCTGCAGACTCAAGGGTCCCAGGTTCGATTCCCGGTCAGGGCACATGCCCGGGTTGCGGGCTCCATCCCCAGTGTGGGGTGTGCAGGAGGCAGCCGATCCATGACTTTCTCTCATCATTGATGTTTCTCTCTCTCTCTCTCTCTCTCTCTCTCTCTCTCTCTCTCTCTCTCTCCCCCTCTCCCTTCCTCTCTGAAATTAATAAAAATATATTTTAAAAAAATGCAAACAACAAACACCCAGAAAAGGAGGGATGCTGAATATGAAGAGGCAGAGATTATTTCCAGAAGGTAAAGTCAAGGAATTGAATGAATGGGTAAATTGCCACGATTCAGTATAGAGGAGGTAAAAATAGAATGAGTGTATAAGAACAAAAGTAAAAAACAAAATACTACAAATATTGAAAAGTATATGCTGAGAACCATGATCAACAGTAATTAATATAAATGTGAGAAGTTAGGTCAGAAGGCTGAATTGGGCTCTTTGAATATTCCAGGGTGAATATTTGCATTTTATTACCTACTGCTGACTCAATGGCCTAAAGGAAACTCCTCCAAGCTGATAATCTTATTGATTTCTAAACATTACCATTGATATGTCTGTTTGCATTCCTAAAAGGCAATTGTGTATTCTAGTAAATAAAAGGGATGGGAATGGAGACTCAGAGGAACTTGGCTACTACAGCTAAGCTTTTCTCTGGCTTCCCCCATAATTTCCAAATTTATATTTCTTGTCTTGTGTATCAATTTGTGTGTCAGCCCTTTCTCCAAGCCTTTGATCCCAAGGCCACGCTTGCTGTGGCTTCTCAAGTATATATATATATATTAAGAATATATTTCTATTTCTATTTCTATTTCTATTTCTTTAATCTATCTATCTATGTATTCATCTATTTTTGGAAAAGGAGAATAGAGATAGGATAGGCCTGAGTTGGTGATTTATACTAATTAAGCTATTAGTAGAAAAAGAGTACAAGTGAGTGGAGGGAAAACAGAAGCATACAAAATAAAAGAAAACAAAACAAAAACAGAAAATAAAACAAACAAACAAACAATCAAACAAACAACATGACAGAAAAAAAGGAAAAAAATTGGCTAGTGTAGTAAGAGAAAAGAGAAATGTGCATGGACTTGGAGCAGGGGAGAGAAAATTAGATATATGAGTAAGATCAATTTTTAACAGGGAGTAAAAAGAAAGGGTAGATAAAAACTAAAGCAAGAACAGTGTAAGAGAAACATGATGAAAAAGGGGAAAGTGAGGAAGAACGTGGTGGCATAAAGGAATAATTTATATAGAGTAAAATAATGCTAAAATAGAAATAAAAATAGAATGTAGAACACTAATCTAAATAAAATAAAATACAGAAAAAAATAAAACTTAAAAATGGTAAAATAATAGTATTAATAATAGTTAAAATAAAAATATAATAATAAAAAAAGTAAAATAAAGTGAGAAAAAAATTCAGTTTCTTAAGTAAAAGATAAAAAATAAAAAAGTGAAGCAGTGAAGTTCATTTGCTTCAGCGGAGCTTCAATGAACCATGGTGGCTGGTTTAAGACCCCTTGGTACTGTTCTGACTGGCACGTCTGTTTCCTGTCATGCAGTCAGCACAGTGTTGAAGTTCCCAGCAATGAACCACTCCTCTCTGTCGTAAGCCACAACCTTGATTTCAAGCAGGCGAAATCACTCTGCTCACTTTGTTTCTCTGCCTGCCTGCAGTTGTATTTACACAAGTGTCTATTTCTGACACAGCCCCTGGGTGGTGGTGTTTCTGTATTAGTTTCCAGGTCCAAATGGCCTCTCAAACCAGTCCCCTAGGGCTCCCTGTGGTGTTTAGACTCTTCTTTTCCCTGCTGCACTCAAGTCTGTGTTGGAGGGACCGATTGTTCCAGAGCTGGTTTCCTGCTTGTCTCTCCCTATTCTGCTCCCCAGTTTCCACAAAAACCACCTTCTCCTCCTTCCTTGATTGTGGAGAGCGGTTACAGTGTTTGGACAGGTTCAAGCCTTGGACTAATGCGAGGGCATGGTCCTCTCGTGGCAAAGTCACGTGCAGGTCATAGCTTGGAGGACAAAGCCCTCCCAGCACAATTATAGCCAAAGTTTATGTTTCTAAGCTTGACCTTATAAGTTCAAACCTGTAGTCCAAGGTGGCTGAGTGAGGTAGGCTGCAGGAGGTGCAGCAAGTGCTGCCAACTCAAAGCTTGATAGAGTTCTCAGGTGCATGTAATTAAGTTGATTCAAAACTCAGGAGAACATTGTAAACATCTTGACCATGCCTTTGTTTTCTTTTGTGGGATCTGACTATAAAATAAAGACTCAGCTTACAGGATGTCGCACTGTCTTTCCATCTGAGAACAGTGTCCCACCTAGCCTCAGATATATTCTCTTGTCTGTTTTCTTTAATTCTTCACTGAGCCTCCTCAGGTTCACCACTGGCCGTCCTGGACGCGGTTCACTCGGTGAGTGTTTTTAATTGAAAGATCCTAAGCACTGGGTTTAGCAAGTAAAAGTAAGGAAGTTATAACGACAAAGCAAAGTCTTTCTCCCCCAGGCACTGCACAGCCATTATAGAACTTCAGGCTGACTTTCTGGGCACATTTTCCCATGGCTGTGGGCTTAGATCTAGAGTCCTCTGCTGCCAGCAGCCCCATGGACCCCCTTCAACAATTGAGGGCTACACTGACCCCAAAGGTCGCATATTTGGTGCAGCGAAGTCTCCCTCTGAGATTCCAGTCCTGGCTGTGCATGTTTCTCCCTCCAGCCCAGAGCCCAGATCCCACCTCTCTCCAGGCGATGTCTGATCTTTCCATCCATGCTTTGCCTCACTAGCTGTGTTTAATTCGCCAATTCTGGGTGGATGTTATTAGAGTCAGCTGTTTCTTCTATCTGCTCTGTAAGAAGGTGCAGGACCCATTCACATATTCGGCCGCCACCTTGTCTTCCCCTGGAGAAACTTTTTATGCACCCACGGCTGGGTAGGCTGGAGTCTCATTGTCCATGGGTTTGCAGCTGAGGCAGCTGGTCCCTGGGCATTGTGGCTGTAGGGTCTTGGGAGGTATCCGAGGTCTTCCCTGAGAACTCTATCAAGCTTTGAGTTGGCAGCACTTGCTGCACCTCCTTCAGCCTACAACACTCAAGGTAAGGCTGGGCTTCTGATCACAGCTCTTCTCCCCTTTAAGATGGTGTGGTCTCTGCAGAAGAACCGGCCTCTTGGAGAGAGATTTCACTGGTAGTAGAGGCTGCCCAGCCAGGGTAGCCTGTTCCACCAGCCCCAATAGTCCTGTGGAATATAATTGTCCCTCACTCACAAATACACACATTCCCCGCACGTCCACACATTCTTATTTCACTGTCTCACTCACACTCTCTTGTTGACTGCTGTCCCGTCTGCTGTCATCTGGGATCCAGGATACTGAAATATTAATCTGAGCTTGTCTCTTCTGGAGAATCTAGAGGACAGATTTGAATCTGTTAATTAATATGACTTATATTTTATTTGAAATATATCTCTTAAAATGTGAATGTATTACTAATATGAGAAATGCTAAGTACCTAACTTGGCACCTAAAATTTAAGTTTTCTAAGAGTTAAACATTCTAGCTAATTGGAAAGAAATTATATGGTTTTGGCAATAGAAGGCATGAAGTATTAAGATTCATTATTAACATAATTAGGAAATTAAGTTGTTCTAAAGCTAAATGAATAAAAGACTTGTGAAAACTATAGAAGGATTGTGAAGAGAAATCTAAAAAGCAAATTATAGGTAGGTGAATCTAAAGTAGGCTAATATAGAATTTGTTTATATCTCTTCCAGGGAAAAAGTTTTCTGTTAAAGGAAAAATGTTTTTTTGCTGTATTTGCCTAGAATGCAACAGTTCTATAAATTATTGGGATATTTATATATTGTGATAGTTTAATGAAGTACTTAATTACTTAAAAAAGTGATCTTAACTGTGTTTTACTAGCTTATGTTTGTGTTTATACCCTTTTGTCAGTTTGAATGATATATAATGTTTTGTTAGGATGGGTTTGATAGCTTTTCTAGGGTTTGAATTTGAAGAAAAATCTTTTGACCTAGCATTAGATTTAGGTCATTCCAGTATGGCCTGGAATGCCTCAAGGATTTGTTTTCTCTTTATGAAGGAAAATTTTATACTGAAGGTACATAGGAACCTTTATCAAATAAAAAATAATAACCATATTCCATTTATATATGCATATTATTAAACTAGATTCTGATATGCTTCTAGTTATAACTAATGGTTCTTAGTTATAATACTGTGGAATATTGTGTTTTGTAGAAAGGACAAGATTCTATGTAATTTGTATTATAATGAAATCCATAACCATGTCATTTTAAATTCCTTGTCATTTGGAGACAATTACTGTGTTGTTGTAATATTTTTCCAAATCAATTATATCTTCTGAAGTAACATGACTGGAGTGTCATGTTTAAAAGAGTCATGTCTGGGAGAGTAGAACATGGTGGCCGACAAGATGGCACGAATGTTGAAAGTGTGACAGAGTAAATAAGTGAGAGAGGAGTGTGTGAGTGTGTGTGGTATGTGTGTGCGGGGGAACAAGAAACAGATATCTCAGGAGTCCCAGAGACTGGCAGATTTGGCTCTCCTAGACAGGGATCCCTTAATACCACCACAGGCACCCCCAGGCTGGCTCGGCTTTGGCTCAGAATGCATGCTATCTTGTACAGGGGAGCAATGGAGGCCAGGAGTGCTGCCATACCAACAACCAGACCAACCTCGGACAGCACTCCTGGATCTCTGCAGGGAGCTGCTTGCCAGCCATAACACACATGGAACCACCACTATGCTCTGGCAATGAGCAGCATGGTACCATAATGTGGTTCCCAGACATTAGCAGTGAGATCACACCAGATAGACCTCCCAAGCTATGCCTCCTAGCCAGAGCCCAAACCCAGTATCCTGCACTTCAGACCCCCCGAACTGTTAGTGCAAATCACAGGTACCCCATGCTCTGCTCCATCCCTGATCCCAAATCAGAATGGCAACCAGGTACATGCTAATCCCCCTGCCCCCGCCCAGATAGAGTCCTTTCCTGGTGAGTGCCCCGCTCCTGACACAGACAGAGCACCCTTGCCACCAGCACAGATAGACCCTTTGGCTGGTGAACACCCCTCCTCTGGCACTGACAGAGCCACAGCCCATTGTGTGCTATGCCCCCAGCAGAGACAGAGTCTTGGACCGGTGGGTGCTCTGCCACCATCACAGACAGAGCTGTCACCAGGTGTGTGCCCTATCCTCAGCCCAGGTCAGAGCTGCTGGTGTAACCTGGTGTGCCCAACCAGAGGTCACAAGACCACACTGCAAATTCATTCAAAGAGGGAACTAGTGCACCATCCCAACTTAGGGGCTGGGGACACACAGTGAATTGCATGCCAGAGGGCTCTGGGCCCTCACAGAAAGTCACACAGCAGAGGAACTGTGCACCTGCTTCTGCTAACTTCAAGAAATGGATAACTGAGTGACCAGATCTGTGGGAGGAGGGGGTACAACTCAGAGCAGAGACAATAAAGGTGTGAAACTCAAGGCAGACCCATCCCCCAGGGCTAGCGAGTCCAGGACCATTGGTCTGTGAGAAGCTTCAACCCCTCAGACCCCAAGCAGGGATCCCAGGGCCAGAAAGATACAGCAAAAATAGGGAGACATAGAAACAACCTTGAAAGGAAAGAAAAGGAAAAATCGCCAGAAAATGAACTAAATGAAATGGAGGCATGCAATATGTCAGAAAAAGAATTCAGAATAACGGTCATAAAGTTCATAAACCAGATGGATTAGAAAATAAACAACTTATGTAAGAATCAAGAGGAAACAAAAATGATATAGCTACAATAAAAAAAAACACAATGGAAGATCCCAGCAGTAGACTACAAGAAGTGGAGGACCAAATTAGTGAGTTAGAAGATAGGGTGGAGAAACAGGCCTAATCTTAACAACAATTGGAGAAAAAAAAAAAAATAGAAAGCAGGAGGAGAGCCTAAGGGAGCTTTGGGACATCGTGAAACGAAGTAACATACGTATAATAGGGGTGCTAGAAGGACCAGAAAAGGAGCAAGGATTATAAAACGTATTTGAAGAAATGAAAGTAAACTTCTCTGATTTTATTATGCATTGCTTTTATCTCTAATAATATGGCCTTCCACTAGATACAAAAAGCAGAATTCACTAATAATTAAGTCTGCTAATAAAAATAAGTGATTGGGGTAAAACAAGAGCAGGTCATTTGAAATTAGCCACAGAGGGGTATAAAAAAGTGAAGAAAACATATGGAACTTTGGGGACAAATTAAGAGAATAACTATATATCTTATGGGTGTACCAGAAGGTAGAGAGAAAACGAAAGAGAGCTTATTTAAATAAATAATGCCTAGAAGAACCAAGATGGTGGCACAGGTAAACACATGTATGCACAATCTCCAACAACCACATCAAAATCACAACTAAAATACAGAACAAACATCATTCAGAACCACCTGAAAGCTGACTGAATGGATGTCCTACAACTAGAGAAGTAACGAAAGTACATCAAGACTTGAAGGAAGGGCAGAGGCATGGAACACGTGGTGTGTTTTTATTAAGGAGAGATATCTAGGTTGTGGAGAACCCCTTTTGAAAAGCAAGGTGTCCCAGACCTCCACCCAGGGTCCCAGAGATGGGAAGAAAAGTCCCTGTAACTTCGGGCTGTAAAAACCAGCATGGATTGTGCCTGCAGAACACGGATGCTGCCTCAGTCCCTGGTGTCCCTTGTAAATGGCTCTGCATGGACTTACTCTGACTGGATCCCTCTGAGCTCCAGCACTGTGTTGGCAGCTTTGGGGGACTCAGACAGATATGTGGAGGACCTGGATTGTCTGTCATCAGGGCAGGAACTCAGGGTTGGATATCTTACAGACAGAAGCGCTTAGAGGAGTCATTGTTCCTATGCCGAGACTTCCCTTGTTCCAGGACTGACTGACAAGTATATCTGAGTTCCCATCAAACTGGAACACACTATTCACTGCAACCTAGTGATTATCTGAGATCCTGCCCTATCCAATTTGCAGCCCCACCCAAGCTGTTTGCAGCAGCTTTTCCATATGAATTGTCTATCCTGGCTCAAGCTTCAGACTTTCCTAAAATCTCTCAAACAATCTGAAGCTGGTGTCAGCATGTCCAAAACCTATGAATAAAAGGCCCAAGACCCAGTACCAGCACCAGCTTGCCTTGCTTCACAGCTGGGTCTCGCCTGTGCATTTCCAAACCTGATATAAATAGGAAGAAGTTGCATATCTCTCTGTAGCTCCTGCTGGGTGTCCCAAAGCAATGGCTGACTGTGAACCTCCCTGGAGACCCAAGAACCAGTGTACCCAGTGATCATTTCAGACCATAACAGATTACACTTCTACACATAGGTAAACAATACACTCAAGAGGCAGACTCAGTGAGCTCCAAAGCCCACTGAAGTATGTCCTGATCCATAGGGGTGTCTCCTGCATAGTCGCTTTTCCATTGTAGTTACAACTGGTCCTCATAGCTAATTGGCCTGGAGGTCAATTCCTCCCAGTGATGTCAACAGCAATCAAGGCTCAAGTATAACAAGACAATACCCACAGCCCACACAAGGGTGCACCTAGCAGTCCCAGCTCAGGTGACTAGGAAGGCTGAGCTGCTTTGCCCTACATGACAACTACTGCACAACACCACTCTACCATTTCCAAGAGACATAGCAGCTCTATCTAATACATAGAAACAAACACAGAGAAGCAGCCAAAATGTGGAGGCAAAGTAACTTGTCACAAATGAATGAAATGGAAGCAAGCAAACTAATAGATGCAGAGTTCAAAACAATGGTTATAAGGTTACTTAAGGATCTTCATGAGACCTTAAAGAGAATTAATGAGCACTTCAAGGGACTTAGTGAGACTTTCAAGGATCACATGAGAATGCCTAAAATATGAAAAAGGACCAGTCAGAAATTAAGCATACACTAACTGAAATAAAGAATAATTAACAGGGATTCAACAGTAGAGTAGAGGATTCTGATAATCAAATCAACAATGTGGAATATGAGTAAGCAAAAAACACCCAATCAGAAGAGCAAAAAGGAAAAATAATCCAAAAATATGAAGATAGTGTAAGGAGCCTCTGGGACAATTTGAAGTGTACCAACATTTGCATTGTGAGAAAGTTATCTGTTACAGAGTTCAGAATAATGATGGCAAAGATGATCAAGAGCATGCGAAAAGATATAGTAACTTTGAAAACAGAAATAAAGAATGACTTAGCACAAATAAAAACACATTGGAAGGGATACACAGCAAATTAAGGGAAGCTGAGGATTGAATCAGTGAATTAGAAGAAAGGGTTGAAAAAAATCACTCAATCAGAGAACCAAAGAGAAAATCCAATTGAAAAACTGGAGGACAGCTTAAGGGAGCTGGGGGACAATGTGAAATGTAACAATATTTGATAGCAGGTGTGCCAGAAGAGCAGAAAGGGAGAAAGGGATAGAGAATGTGTTTGAAGAAATAATGGCAGAAAATTTTCATAACCTCATAAAGAAAAAAGTCACAGAAGTCCAGGTGGAACAGAGAACCCCAAGAAGAACTCAAACCGGCTCACACCCAGACACATCATAATTAAAAAGCCAAAAATTAAAGAAAAAGAGAGAATTTTAAAGGCAGCAAGACAAAAGCAAACTGTTACATACAAAGGTGCTCCAATAAGGATGACACCTGATTTCTCATCAGAAACTCTACAGGCCAGAAGGGAATGACATGACGTACTCAAGGTAATGGAAAGCAAGAATCTGAAACCAAGATTACTATATCCAGCAAGGCTATCATTCAAAATAGATGGTCAAATAAAGACCTTCCTGGACAAAAAAAAAAAAAAAAAAAAAAAAGGCTAAAGGAGTACATCACCACCAAGCCAGCATTAAAAGAAATGCTAAAGGGACTGCTGTAATGAGAAGAAATAGAGACACCTAGGCACACAGAATTAAAATGGCAATAAATAAGTACCTGTCAATAATAACCTTAAATGTAAATGGATTAAATGCTCCAATCAAAAGGCATAGGGTAGCTAAATGGATGCAAAAACATGACCCAACTATATGCTGTCTATAAGAGACAGACCCAGATCAAAAGACACACACATGATGAGAATGAAGGAATAGAAGAAAATTTTCCATGCAAATGGAAAAGAAAAAAAATCTAGAGTAGCAATACTCATATCTAATATAGTAGACATTAAAATGAAGGCAATCACAAGAGAAAACAAAGGTCACTACTTAATACTAAAGGTATCGATCCAACAAGGAGATATATCCCTGGTAAACATATATAGACCCAATATAGGAGCACTGAAATATATATATAAAAAAATGTCCAGAGGACTTTAAAAGAAAGATCGACAATAATATAGTCATAGTAGGATACTTAAACACCCCACTGACTTCACTGGATAGATCTTCCAGATCAAAACTTAACAAGGAAACAGTGACTCTAAAGGACACACTGGGTCAGATGGATTTAATTGACATTTATAAAACATTTCACCCAATGCAGCAGAATATACATTCTTCTCAAGTGCACATGGATCATTCACAAAGATAGTCCACATGGTAGGACACAAAACAAGTCCCTATAAGTTCAAGGAGATTGAAATCATATCAAGCATCTTCTCAGATCACAGTGGAATGAAATTAGAAATCAACTACAGTAAAAACACTCAAAAGCATTCAAACACATGGAGACTAAATAGCATGTCATTAAACAATGAATGGGTTACCAATGAGATCAAGAAAGAAATAAAAACCTTCATGAAAATAAATACACAACAACCCCAAATCTCTGGGATACAGCAAAAGCAGTCCTGAGAGGGAAGTTCATAGCACTAAAGGCCTTCCTCAAAAAAAAACCAAAACCAAAACCAAACAAAAAAAACCCACAAAAAAACCCTCCAAGAAAAATCAACAATAAACTATTTAACCCTACAACTAAAAGAAGTAGAAAGAGAACAACAAGAAAAGCCCAGAATAAGTAGAAGAAAGAAAATACTAAATATTAGAGCAGAAATAAATGACATAGAGACTAAAAACAAAAACCAAAACACAAAAAAATCAATTAAACCAAGAGCTGGTTCTTTGAAAGGAAAAAAAAAAATTGATGAACCCTTAGCCAGACTCATGAAGAAACAAAGAGGGAAGACCCAAATAAATAAAATCAGAAATGAAAGCAAAGAAGTAACCATTGACACCACAGAAATACAAAGGATTGTAAGGAAATACTATGAACAACTATATGCCAACAAGCTGGACAATGTGGATGGAAAGGACAAATTCCTAGAAAAATACAATCTCCTAAAACTGAATTGGGAATAAGCAGAAAAACTGAATAGGCCAATAACAAATGAGGAAATTGAAGCAATAATAATAATAAAAAAACTCCCAGCAAACAAAAGCCTGGGTCCAGATGTTTTCACAGGGTATTTTTAGCAAACATTCAAAGAAGATCTAACACCTAAACTCTTCAAACTATTCCAAAAAATCTAAGTGGAAGGAAGACTTCCAAACTCTTTTTATAAGGCCAGCATTACCCTAATTTCAAGACACTACAAGGAAAGAGAATTACAGACCAATATCCCTGATGAACATACTAGTAGATGCTAAAATCCTCAACAAAATATTAGCAAATCGGATCCAGAAATATATTAAAAAGATCATACACCATAACCAAGTGGGATTTATTCCAGGGATGCAAGGCTGGTACAATATTCACAAATCAATAAATGTGATACATCACATAAAGAAATTGAAAGACAAAAATCACATGATCATATCAATAGACACAGAAAAAACACTTGACCATATCCAGCACCCATTTTTGATCAAAACTCTCAGCAAAGTGTGAATAGAGAGAGCATATCTCAACATGACAAAAGCCGTATATGACAAACCTACAGCCAACATCATACTAAATGGGCAAAAACTAAAATCATTTTCTCTAAGTTCAGGAACAAGACAGGGATGTCTGCTTTCACCACATTTAAACACTAGTGGCCCAGTGCACGAAATTCATGCATGGGTGGGGGGGTGTCCCCCAGCCCGACCTGCACCCTCTCCAACCTGGGACCCCTCAGGATCGGGCCTAAACTGGCAGTCGGACATCCCTCTCACAATCCGGGACCGCTGGCTCCTAACCAGTCACCTGCCTGCCTGCCTGATCATCCCTAAACACTCTGCCTGCCAGCCTGCCTGCCCCCAAATGCCCCCCCCCCATCATCCTGCTTGGCCCCAACTGCCCACCCCACTGGCCTGTTTGCCTCCAACTGCCCTCCCCTCTTGTCCTGATCACCCCTAACCACCTCTGCCTCGGCCCCCCACCATGGCTTTGTCCAGAAGGTCTCCCGGTCTAATTAGTATATTACCCTTTTATTAGTGCATGTGTGTGTGTGTGTGTGTGTGTGTGTGTGTGTATATGTATATATATATATATATATATATATATATATATATATGTATATACATACATTGATTTCAGAGAGGAGGGGGAGAGGGGGAAAGAGAAACATCAATCAATAGAGAATCATGGATTGGCTGCCTCCTGCATGCCCCCTACTGGGGATCGAGCCCACAACCCGGGCATGTGCCCTTGACCAGAATTGAACTCGGGACCCTGCAGTCTGCAGGCTAATGCTCTATCCACTGAGCCAAACCAGCCAGGGCACCACCAGTCACTTTTAGAACGTTGTATTGCTTCTAGAATAAACCCTGTGCCACCTTCCCCATCTAGCTGCCTGCCCCACCCAGCCATCTGAACACTGCTGTTTCAGACTTTCATGGGAGTGGGACCATACACAATGGGCGTTTTGTGACCTGCTGCCTCAATTGGGTGTATACCTCAGAGTGGCAGGTTGCAGGATCTTATGTGACTGATATTAATCATTTGAGGAGCAGCTGCACCATTTCCATTCTGACAGCAGTGTGTGAGGGCTAGGATTTGTTCACAGCCTCGCCAACACTTGCTATCATGTAACTTTTGGTTCTAGCCTCCAAGGTGACCTCGGGGTCCCGCTCAAGCATTGCTCTTTCAAGCAACAATCTATGCTTTTCAATTCAGTTTTAAAAGTGGAAGTTGTTTAAAATGTCTGCACAAACATCCCTATTGGTAAGTTCTTGCTGCTCAGGATCCACTGTGACACAGCTCGCAGGGGCTAAGTCTGTCCCAGGCCAACCTCACCCCCCTGCTGCCTGGTCCTGTCTGGTTTTGGGGAGGGCCCTGGGGAAGGTGCTGGGGGCACCAGTCAACCCTCTGCGGGGCTGGCCACAGGCTGCTTTGGGCTTTGGGAGCCAAGGGAGGAAGAGCAAGGTTCAGGAGCAGCTTTGGGGCCGTGCCTGTTGCGGTGACTATGCTGCTCCCCGTAGACCGAGGTGAGTAGTGCCCGGGGAGCGGGTGGGGAGGTGGGGAGATGCCTTCTCTGAATAAAGCCGTCTGAGTGGAGGAGCTCATGGGTGCTCATCTGCGGGCTCCACTGCGCTCACCGTCCTGGCTTCTACGCCTCAGAAGGCAAAGGTCCGATCAGCAAAAATTATAACTTTAAAGAGGTGACATGGGCTCTACCTCAGAGTGGCTCAGACACAGTTCATGGTCCCACGTGGGACTGCAGACACCAGTGGGTGTAGGCAGTGGCCACGTGGGCCTAGCCTGGCCCTCTGGCAGGGCCCGAGTGCAGGGAGGAGCCGGAGCTTCCTTGGGAGAGAAAGTTCACGGGGCTGAAGGCTCCCTCTTCAAACACTGATCACTGGTTACAGTCTGGCCCCCAACTCCCATCCATGGGGCCCTCCTCACGGTGTAAAGGGAGCCAGGCTGACCCGTTGGCTATCCTGAGTCTGTGGGGGCAGATTGTGGGGCTCCCCACTGGGCAGCACAGCCACAGCTGCAGCCCTGAGGCCAGGCCCTGGGCTCAGAGCAGGGGTCCCCAATGATGCAGCCCCCTGATCTGCAGCCCCCCTGATCCACAGTAACCCCCCATCTGCAGTCTCCCTGGTCCGCAGCCTCCCTGGTCCCTAGCACCCCTGATCTGCAGCCCCCTAATATGCAGCCCACCTGATCTGCAGCTCCCCCCAAACTGCAGACCCCCATCCAAAGCCCCTCTGATCTGCAGCCCCCTGTGCAGTGTCTCTGGGCTCATTGTGAATGTGTCATTATCCCAGGCCCAAGGGTGTGCTGGCATGGGGTGTGTGTGTGGGGGAAGGTGGCACAGGGAGCCTGTGGCTGCTCAAGTCCCTGCTGTTCAGTCGTAGCATTATGGTGTCTGAGTTATTTGCATATTTCTCCATTATATATATATATATATTTAGTACTGGAAATCCTGGCCATAGCAATCAGACAAGAATAAGAAATGAAAGTCATCTAAATTGGAAAGGAGCAAGTAAAATCGTCACTATTCGCAGATGACATGATACTGTACATAGAAAACCCTAAAGACTCCATCAAAAAACTACTAGACTTAATAAATGAATTCAGCAATGTAGCAGGATACAAAATTAACACCCAGAATCTATGTCTTTTTTATACACCAATAATGAACTCACAGAAAGAGAAACACACAAAAACCAATCCCATTTACCATTATACCAAAAAAAAAAAAAATTAAGGTATCTAGGAATAAATTTAACTAAGGAGGTAAAAGACCTGTATTTGGAAAACTACAGGACTTTGACAAAAGAGATAGCAGAAGATATAAACTAGTTGACGAATATATCGTGTTCATGGATTGGTAGAATTAACATAATCAAAGTGTCCATACTAGCCAAAGCAATCTATATATCCAATGTGATCCCTATTAAAATACCAGTAGCATATGTCACAGATCTAGAACAAATACTCCAAAAATTTATATGGAACCAAAAAAAAGACCCCCATTAGTAGCAGCTATTGTGAGAAATAAGAACATAGTTCGGACTGTGCCAGGGAGTGTGTGAGTCACGGGAGAGGCGGCCGCGCTGGTGACAACTTCTCTGGGGAGTGTGGGGAGAGTTGGAGCCCGAGGGAGTGGTGGGAGCCTTGTAGCCTCTGGAAGCTGTGGCCTGTGCCCTGTGCCCTGTGCTGCCCACAGCTTCCAAGTTTGCAGCCCCAGGAGCCGGGATCCGCTCTATAAATAGCAGGTCAAGGCTCTGCTTGGTGCACACACGCTACCCAGAAATGCCAGAAAGTCAGGCTCAAAGTGTCTGCTGCTGCTGCCACTCCCCACACCACCTTTGGGAGAGGGAGAGACAAAATTGCGATGGAATAGAAGGAAGTGTCCCAAGACTTGTCCTGGAGCAAATAGAATGAGCAGCTGAAACGAATAACATCCACCCGAATTGGCAAAGGAGACTCAGCTAGTGAGATAGTTTGCAGCCAGGAAGGGCAGAGGACCCCTGGAGAAAGGTAAAATCAAGGATCTGGGCAGGAGAGTCTGCCAGACCTCTGAGTCCAGAGGGTCAGAGGGAATCTGCACAGCACCAAGCCGCGTCCCTGGGGACAGGCACAGCGTCTGACTGTGGAAAGAAGGTCCACAGGACTGCTGGATGGCAGGGGATTCTAGATCTGGGTCCATAGTCACGAAAGGCTGAACCCAGACAGGGCAGCATGAAGGGCGGACCAGACTGCGCAGTGCCAGCAGGAGAGGAGCGTGCAGAGGCCCATTCTTCCCCCTTCCTGTGTCCTGAGCCTTTCTTCACTGAGCCTAGTTCACAGGACCTTTTGGATATAGACACTTACCTGTGGCTGAGGTGAGGGAGAAGGTGAAGGCTCTTGGAGTCTAGGGAGAGAAGCGGGTCCAGGAGAAGTGGCAGTGAGTTGGGCACTGAGTCATATCTGAGCCAGGGACTTGGGCTGCCATTTTGTCCTGAAGAGATAGCCCCTCCCTCCAGTTTCCAGGCAACCAATACAGCCACACCCAGATCCCACCCTGAATGGTACAAAGGATTTGAAAAAAAAAAAAAAAAAAGCAAATAATCTCTGAGAGTACAAAGGGACTGGCCTAAAGACAGCACAGAAGACTGGGATCTTAAGCCAGACAAAGGAATGACACTTCACTTTTTTATTTTTATTTTTTTAATTATTATTTTATCTCTTTTTTTCTGCTTTTTTCTTTGTTTCCCTGTTTTTATTTGTTGCTTTATTTTCTATTTCTTTTCGCATTATTTTTCCATCACTCTATTTTATTTTATTTTTTATTTGCTATTTTTATACCATTTTTAAATCAATTTTTTTCTGTAAATTTATTATTATTATTATTGTTATTATTATTATTATTTTCTTCTCGTTCTCTTTCTTCTTATCCACTCATCCCCTTTCTACTTTCTCCACACTGAACTGAGGGCCTCCCCATAATCATCCAACTCTTAACCTTATTTTCTGTATATAAGCTCAGCCTCTACAGATTCTGCCCCCACCCACTTTGCTGGGTGTTTGGCATTTGTATTTTTTTGTTTGTTTATCTATTGGTTATGTAGTGGTTTCCCCCCTGCACCATTCTACCTAAAAAAAGTGTAATATGCAAATTGATTGTACCTTCACTATACCCATAAGCCACGCCCATAAGTCACACCCACCAGCCACGCCTCACCAGCCAATCAGGAGCAAATATGCAAATAAACCCAACCAAGATGGCTGCAGCCACAGAGAGCAGGAGGGAGGCTTGGGTTTCCCGGGCAACAGAGGAAGATAAGCTTTCTGCCTGCCCTTGCCAGCCTACACTCAGGGCTCCACTCAGGGCTCCACTCAGGGCTACAAAGTTTCAATTATAGAAGGTAAACAAATCCAAACAGAAATGGCAGCAGCCACTGAGCTGGAAAGAGCGGGAGGCAAGGGTTGCCCCTGGCAATGGAGGAAGCTAAGCCTCTGCAGCCCTGGCCAGCCCAGGCCTCCACTTAAGGCTACAAAGTTTCAATTATATTAGATACATAAGTCCCAACAGAAATGGCTGCATTCACGGAGTGAGCAGAAGGCTTGGCTCCACTCCAGGCTACAAAGTTTCAATTGTAGAAGGTAAATAAACCCCAGATACCAGGGCCTCTGCTTGGGTCTCAAGGGGGCGGGGCCGGCCTGCAAACCACCACAGGCCCCTCGCCCAGGCTGCCCCATGCCCCAAGGGAACCTACACCCTGATCCAGGACACCCTTCAAGGCAAACCAGCTGGCCCCCACCCATGCACCAGGCTTCTATCCTATCTAATAAAAGAGTAATATGCAGATTGACCATCACTCCAACACACAAGATGGCTGCCCGCATGTGGTCAAAGATCCTGCCCCCATGTGGACACAAGGTGGCCTCCAGGGTACGGCAGTTATGGGTGACCAGGCCTGCAGGGGAGGTCAGTTAGGGGTGACCAGGCCTGAATGGGGAGGGAAGTTAGGGGCAAACAGGCTGGCAGGGGAGCAGTTAGGCATCAATCAGGCTGGCAGGGGAGTGGTTAGGGGGTGATCAGGCTGGCAGGTGGAAGCGGTTAGGGGCAATCATGAAGGCAGGCAGGCGAGCAGTTGGGAGCCTACAGTCCTGGATTGTGAGAGCGATGTCTGACTGCCCATCTAAACAGGCAGTTAGACATCCTCGAGGGGTCCCAGATTGGAGAGGGTGCAGGCTGGGCTGAGGGACACCACCCTCCCTTCCCCGTGCACAGATTTCATGTACCGGGCCTCTAGTGTATATATATATATATATATATATATATATATATATATAGTCCTTTTTCTTCCTTTTTCTTGTCACTCTGATCTTTTTATCTCTCTTAGATATCATTTGTGCTCTCTTTTCTCTCCCCTAATTCTCTTTTCTCAGGTGGTCACTTATAGTGCGGTTATTGGTGTCATGAGTACATTCGTGCTTTGTTCCCTTTGTGTTGTGTCTTGTCGAGGTGAATTTTATCTTGTCTAGCCAGGTGCTAGAGAACGAGCCACATAACCAGACACCTGGAATGGAAACTCCATTCACGAACGGGTCAATAAAACCCCAAACCCATCTACAGAGGCAGGAAGAAGGCGGCATTGAGGGTGAGAGCATGAGTGAGCGAGGGAGCAAAGGAGGAGTGTGTGGTCATGTGGGTTGTGTGTGTGTGTGTGTATGTGAGTGAGGCACAGTTAGATCCTGCAGGACCTTCGGGTGCAGGCTAATAGGGCTCGCCTAACTAGGCAGCATCTGCTATTGTTGTAAACAGTATCAGAAGGCCGACTTGTCCTCATAGGCCTAGACTTTTTGTACCAAACTGTGAACCCAGCCTCACCTCCACCCAGGGTGCCCTCAGAGAACACCTGGGACTCTACAGCCACCCCTGCCATGGACCTGCTACCTCGGCTGTGGTTCCACGGTCAACGAGTCTCCAGCTAACCTGGGTGCAGGCTCCTGTGAGTTCTGAAGCAAGCTCCCCTCTGACCAGCCCAATGCTTTTTCCCAGGGCACTGTAACCACACAAGCAGTAGACACGTGTGTAGCCCGCTCCTGTTCCAGGAGCAGAAGCCCCGCAAGCAGCCTCCATAGGCCTAAGAGCAACAGCCTCACATGGCCTGCCCCTGTCCAAGGAGCAGCAGCTGTGTGAGCAGCCTGCTCCCCCGGCTGAGGAGCAGCAACCACGTGAGCAGCCCACCTCTTCCGAAGAGCAGCAGTGGCACGAGCAGCCCGCCCACTATTGAGTAGCGGCAGCCCTGTGCAGCCCGCCTCTGTCCAAGGAGCAGCAGCTGCACACAGTCTGCACCCTGCACCTGCCTTAGGAGCAGCAGCTGCATGAGCAACCTGTCCATGTCTGAGGAGCAGCAGCTGTGTGAGCAGCCTTCCCCTGTATGAGGAACAGCAGCACCACGAGCAGCCCACCCCCATTTGAGGATCAGCAGCCACACGAGCAGCCCATCCCAGTCTGAGGAGCAGCAGCTACATGAGCAGACCGCCCACATCTGAGGAATGGCAGCCTTGCACAGCCTGCACTGGTCTGAGGAGCAGCAGCCACACACAGCCTGCACTTGTCTATCGAGCAGCAGCTTGGTGAGCCACCCGCCACCTTCTGAGGAGCAGCAGCCGCACATGCAGGTCACTCCTGCCTGAGGAGCAGCAGCCGCACAAGCAGCCCGTTCCCTGTCCAAGGAGCAGCAGCTGCACTAGCAGACCATCCCCATACGAGGAGAAGCAGCTGCAGGTGGAGCTTACTCCAGCCCAAGAAGCAGCAGGCACCCGAGCACACCACCCCTGTCTGAGGAGCAACAGCCACATGGGCAGACCGCCCACGTCCGAGGAGCAGCAGCTATGGGTAGCCTGCACTGGTCCAAGGACCAGCAGCCATACGCAGCCTGCACCTGTCTGATGAGCACCAGCTGGCTGAGCAGCCTACAACTGTCCAAGGAGCAGCAGCTGCATGGGCAACACACTGCCGCCTGAGGAGCAGCAGCTGCATAAGCAGCCCACACTTGTATGAGGAGCTGTAGCCATGCAAGCAACCTGTCCCTGTCCAAGATGGGGCAGCTTTATGAGCAGTCTTCCCCATCTGAGGAACAGTAGCAGCATGCAGCAAGCCTCAATCCAAGGAGCATCAGCCATATGAGCAGTCCACCCACTCCGAGGAGCAGCAGCCATGTGAACAGGCCGCCCTCTTCCAAGGAGCAGCAGCCAGGCGCAGCCTGCCCCCATCCCAGTAGCAGCAGCTTCCCCCACCAGCCAGAGGAGACATCACTGATGTGAACAGGACCCACCAGAGGAGCAGCTGCTGCACGAGGAGCCATTCCCACCCACGGAGAAGCCCCTGCATGACTCGACATCTAGATCAGTCGGTGAGACCAAAAATGGGTAGGCAATGAAAACCCCAAAGGAAAGAAAAGAAGGAATCACAAGAAAAGCAGCTAAGTGAAACAGAGGCATGTAATATGTCAGAGAAAGAATTCAGAATAAGGTCCATACAGTTCTTAAACTGGATGGATGAAAAAATCAACAACTTATGTAAGAATCAAGAAGAAATGGTTGAAAAAAATCAATAACTTATGTAAGAATCAAGAAGAAATGAAGAGTGATATAGCTGCAATGAAAAACACCATAGAAAGTTTCAACAGTAGATTAGGAGAATTGGAGGACCAAAGTAGCGAATTAGAAGACAGGGAAGCAAAACACACCCAAACTGAACTGCAATTGGAGAAAAAATTTAAAAGACAGGAGGAGAGCCTAAGGGAGCTATGGGACAACATGAAACAAAGCAACATATGAATAATAGGGGTGCCAGAACAACAGGAAGAGGACGTATTTGAAGAAATAATGTCAGAAAACTTCCCTGATGTGGGGAAGAAAAATTCACACAAGCACAGAGAGTCCCAAACAAGATGAACCTGAAAAGACCCACACCAAGGCACATCATAATTACAATGGCAAATGTTCAGGACAAAGAGAGAATCTTAAAGTCTGCAAGAGAGATTCAGAAAGTTATCTATAAGGGATCTCCAATTAGATTATCAAATAATTTCTCAAGAGAAACACATCAGGCCAGAAAAGAATATAAGGAAATTTACAAAGTGATGCAAAGCAAGGGACTGAATCCAAGAACACTCTATCCAGCAAGGCTATCATTCAAAATTGAAGGGGAAATAAGAAGCTTCAGAGATAATAAAAAGGCTAAGGGAGTTTATCACCACCAAGCCAATAATGCAAGAAATGCTAAAGGGACTGGTGTAAAAAGAAGAAATAAAAAACTAAGAAAGAAAACAGGCACAAAAATAAAAATGGCTACAAACAAGTACCTTTCAATAATAATTTTAAACATAAACAGACTAAATGCTCCAATCAAACAACATTGAGTGGCTAAATAGATAAAAAAAAAATGACCCATATATATGCTGTCTACAAGAGACCCACCTCAGAATAAGGGACTCACACAGACTGAAAGTGAAGGGATGGAAAAATATCTTTCAGGCAAATGGAAAGGAAAAAAAAAAAAGCTGGGGTAGCAATATTTATATCTGATAAAATATACCTCAAAGTGAAGGACATAACAAGAGATAAGGAAGGCCACTTCATAATACTAAAGGGATTGATACAACAAGCGGATATAACCCTGAAAAACATATATGCACCCAATGCAGGAGCACCCAAATACATAAAAAATAAAAAAAAGAAACTCCTGGAAGATATCAAGGGAGAGATCGACAACAATACAATCATAGTAGGGGACCTTAATTCATCACTGCCATCACTGGATAAATCCACTAGACAAAAAATCAGCAAAGAAACAGCAATCTTAAATGACTCACTAGATCAGATGGACTTAATTAACATCTTCATAAGTTTTCACCCCAAAGCCACAGAATATATGTTCTTCTCAATTGCACTTGAAATATTTTCAAAAATAGACCACATATTGGGTCACAAGCAAAGTCTCTCCAAATTCAAGAAGATTGAAATCATACCAAGCATTTCTCAGACCACAATTGCATAATATTAGAAATAAACTACAATAAAAACAATCCAAAAAATTAAAACACTTGGAAGCTGAATAGCATGCTATTAAACAGTGATTTGTTTACCAAAGAGATCAAAGTAGAAATTAAAAACATCATGGAAACTAATGAAAATAAAAACTCAACAATCTGAAATCTATGGGACACAATGAAAGCTCTCCTGAGAGGGAAGATTATAGCTCTACAGGCCTACCTCAAAAAATAAGAAAAAATGGTAATGAATCATCTAACTCTTCAACTCAAAGAATTAGAAAGAGAGTAAAAAGAAAAGACCAGAGTGAGCAGAAGGAAGGAGATAATAAAGATCAGAGCAGAAAAGAATGACATAGATGAAAAAAAAAAAAGATCAATGAGACCAAGAGCTGGTTCTTTGAAAGGATAAACAAGATTGATGAACCTCTAGCCAGGCTCACCAAGAAGCAAAGAGAGAGGACCCAAATAAACAAATCAGAAAGGAAATAGGTGAAATAATAACAGACCCCACAGAAACAAAAAAGGATCATTAAAAAATACTATGAACAACTCAATTTTACCAAACTAGACAACCTGGAGGCAATGGGCATATTCCTAGAAAAATATAACCTTCCAAAACTCAATCAGGAAGATTCTAAAAATGTTAATAGGCCAATAACTATGGAAGAAAATGAAGCAGTCATCAAAAAGCTTCCAGCAAACAAAAGCCCAGGGCCAGACCGCTTCACAGGGGAGTTTTACCAAACATTCAAGGAAGAACTAAAACCTATCCTCCTCAGACTATTCCAAAAAATTCAAGAGGAAGGAACACTTCCAAGCTCACTCTATGAAGCCAGCATCACCCTAATACCAAAACCAGATAAAGACAACACAATGAAAGAGAATTACAGGCCAATATCCCTCATGAACATAGATGGCAACATCCTCAACAAAATCCTAGCAAATCGGCTCCAGCAGTACATCAGAAAGATCATATACCATGACCAAGTAGGATTTTTCCCTGGGATTCAAGGATGGTACAATATCCACAAATCAATAAACGTGATACATCACATAAACAAATTGAGAGAAAAAAATCACATAGTCATATCAATTTATGCAGAAAAAGCATTTGACAAAATCCAAAACCCTTTCTAGATAAAAACTCTCAGCAAGGGGGGAATAGAAGGATCATACCTCAACATAATTAAAGCCTTATATGACAAACCGACAGCCAACATCATACTCAATGGGCAAAAACTAAAATCATTTCACCTAAGAACAGGAACAAGACAGGGATGCCCACTCTCACCACTCCTGTTCGACATTGTACTGGAAGTACTAGCCATTGCAATCAGACAAGAAGAAGAAATAAAAGGCATCCAAATTGGAAAAGAAGAAAACTGTCCTTATTAACAGATGACAGGATGATGTACATAGAAAACCCTAAAGACTCCATCAAAAAATTATTAGACTTAATAAATGAATTTGGCAATGTAGCAGGATACAAAATTAATGCCACAAAATCTATGGCATTTCTATACACCAATAATGAACTTACAGAAAGAGAGACTAAAAAAGCAATCCCATTTACCATCACACCAAAAAAAATTAAGATACCTAGGAATAAACTTAACTAAAGATATAAAAGACCTATATGCAAAAAACTACAAGACACTGAAAAAAGAGATAGAGGATGACATAAACAGATGGAAGAACATACCATGTTCCTGGATTGGTAGAATCATCATCATCAAAATTTCCATACTACCCAAAGCAATCTATAAATTCAATGCACACCCCATTAAGATAATGTTACAGAAAACAGAAGAAGAACAAAGCTATACTTAGAGAGATGGAGTTACATTTATTACGCGCGGGTCCAGAGGAAAATTTCTCTCAAATTCTGGGTTCCAACATGCAGGAATTTTCCCTATTTATATGTTTTTACCTTCTTTGTCTCCCAAATATGGGGTGTTTCTGGCCCCTTTTGCAAGTTCTTAAAGTGCCCGTATGTGCTGGTGCCTTGAGACCTCAACCAGAGGCCTGGCCTGGCGCCCACACTGATAACCTTGTCTGGAGAAGGTCTAATGGCCTCTCTGAAGTGGGAGTAGTCTTAGGAAGCAAGAATTTACAGAAGCCAAATAGCAGGGTTAAAATTTCAAACAGCAGTTTTTATATAAGATGGATGCTTGAATACCAATGGCATATGTCACAGACCTAGAACTAATTTTCCAAAAATTTATCTGGAATAAAAAAATACCCCTATTAGCTTTAGCAATCATGAGAAAGAAGAACAAAGTAGGTGGGACCTCAATACCAGATATCAAGCTGTATTACAAAGCCACTGTTCTCAAAACAGCCTGGTACTGACACAAGAACAGACATATAGATCAATAGAATAGAATAGAGAACTCAGAAATCAACCCAAGCCACTATGCTCAATTAATATTAGACAAAGGAGGCATGAGCATACAATGGAGTCAAGACAGTCTCTTCAATAAATGGTGTTGGGAAAATTGGACAGATACATGCAAAAAAAGTGAAACTAGACCACCAACTTACACCATACACAAAAATAAACTCAAAATGGATAAAGGACTTAAACATAAGATGGGAAACCATAAAAATACTAGAGGAATCCACAGGCAGCAAAATCTCAGATGTATGCCGCAGCAATTTCTTCACTGATACCGCTCCTAGGCAATGGAAACTAAAGAGAAAATAAACAAATGGGACTACATCAAAATGAAAAGCTTTTGCACAGCAAAAGAAACCATCAACAAAACAACAAGAAAGCCCACTGAATGGGGGAACATATTTGCCAATGTTATCTCCGATAAGAGTTTAATCTCCACCATTTACAGGGAACTCTTGTAACTTAACAAAAGGAAGATAAACAATCCAATAAAAAAATGGGCAATGGACCTAAATAGATACTTTTGGAAAGAAGACTGAAGAAAGGCCAAGAGACAAATGAAAACATGTTCAAAGTCACTAATCATCTGAGAGATGCAAATCAAATTGACAAAATGACAAAATGACCACCTCACACCTGTCAGAAGGTCTATCATCAACAAATTAACAAACGATTAGTGCTGGCGAGGATGTGGAGAAAAAGGAACCCTGGTGCACTGCTCTTGGGAATGCAGACTGGTGCAGCCACTGTGGAGAACAGTATGGAGTTTCCTCAATACACTAAAAATGGAACTCCCATTTGACCCAGTGATCCCACTTCTAGGATTATATCCCAAGAAACTAGAAACACCAATTCGGAAGGATATATGCATCCCTATGTTCATAACAGCACGATTCACCATAGGTAAGATTTGGAAACAGCCTAAGTGCCCATCAGTAGATGAGTGGATTAAAAAACTGTCGTACATCTACACAATGCAATACTACGCTGCGGTAAAAAAGGAGTTCTTACCATTTGTAACAGCATGGATGGAACTGGAGAACATTGTGCTAAGTGAAATAAGCCAGTCAGAGAAAGATAAATATCACATGATCTCACTCATTTATGGAATATAATGAACAACATAAACTGATGAACAAAAACAGATCCAGAGGCAGAGAAACATCGATCAGAGCATCAAACATCAGAGGGAAGGTAGGGGAGGGTGGGAGTAAGGGGGAGAGATCAATCAATGGACTTGTATGCATGCATATAATTCTAACCAATGGACACAGACAACAGGGGGGTGAAGGCATGAGTGGGGGGCATGTGGGGGTAATGGGGGGATAAGGACACATATGTAATAACTTAATCAATAAAGAAATTTAAAAAAAGAACATAGTTGAAGGGACCATAATACCAGATATCAAATTATACTACAATGCCACTGTAATCAAAACAGCGTGGTACTGACACAAGAATAGGCATATAGATCCATGGAACACAAGAACGAATCCAGAAATTGATCCAAGCTATTACTCAATTAAAATTTGAGAAAGGAGGCAAGAATATACAATGTAGTCAAGACAGTCTTTTCAATAAATTGTTCTTGCAAAATTGGATAGATGCATGCAAAAATATGAAACTAGATCATCAACTTACAGAATACACACGAATATACTCAGTATATTATATTATATTCAGTATATTATATTATATTACATTCAAAATGAATACAATATTTAAATGTAAGTTGTGAAACTATAAAATTCCTAGAAGAAATCATAGGCACCAAAATCTCAGACATCTCTCATAGCAATATGTTTATGGGGCAAAGGTAACTAAGGAGAAAATAAACATATGGGACTACATCAAAATAAAAAGCTTCTGCACAGCAAAAGAAACCATCTACAAAATGAAAGGGATCCAACTATATGGGATAACAGAAATGGCAATGATATATCTGATAAAGGGTTAATATCCAAAATACATAAGGAACTCCTACAACTTAACAACCTGGCTGGGAGTTGCACCTGGGACCTGGGAGCTCACTTGGAAATGTGGCCCATCCTCCCCATCTCGAGCTGCCTATTATCATGGAAAGATTAACAACCTTGTTGCAGAAACCAGAGTTGCCAGCCCTTTGAAGACCCCCAGCTCTTTGTATATCACCAGCCCCTTGAAGACCCCCCCCAGCCTTTGCACACCCGCAGGCCTAAGTAGATCTCTAGCCCGCATTACATGTAAACTGCCCATTTGGCATGCCCTTTTGCTTACTTCCCCATGTAATCTTTGTCCTTTTACCCAATATAAGCAAGTTGGCTTATGGTGGGGGGTAGAGCAGATTTTTGTGGATGACCTGCTGCTCTCCCATACTGCCAGCAGTAGTGGAATAAATGATTCAACCCTGTGTCTGCTATATGATTCAACCCTGTGTCTGCTTAATTGGATCAGGTAGTGATAAGCAGTGCAGACCCATTGATTGTCTGATTACATAACAGCTTCAGTAAGAAGCACAGGATATTCCCTCTCATAGCAACTTTCATCCCCACATCTCTACAGGACACTCACTTCCCCTCACTTCCTTTGGGTCCTTATTTCAAATTCTCAGTGGGAATTTTGCTGCACAACACACCTGAAGGTGCAAATCCCCACACTTTCCCTGTGCCCTGTTCCACCCCCTGCCTTTGGTTTCCTGCATAACACACATCATTATCTAGCATGATATTCGTGTCTTATTGGTCTTATTTTTCTGTCTCTCCCACTAGAACGTGAGCCCATCTGAGCAAGTATGTTTTTGTCTTTCATGGTTGTATTTCCAGCATTAAGAAAGTGTTTGGGCGCTGTCCTCTGCCCCGCCTCACTCCTCCCCCCAGGCACGCTACCATTAGCTTCCCCACTCATAAGCTCCAAGGGCCCTTCCTTTACTTCCATAACTTATTTCTTAAGCCTATTTCTTCTGGGAATTACTTTTTCTACATCTGTAATTTACCCACTAAATGTTCTCTTACAGTTTGGGTCTTGCTCTGAATTCTTTCCTAGTGAGAATTCAAGTATTGAGGTTATTGAACCCAGGTTTGACCTGACTCCACCGTTCAGACACATGGTGCCTGTTTTCACTGCCTACAAAAAATTGGGTGCTGCGTGACTCGGAGTGTTCTTGTTCATTTCCTCAGTGGTAAGCCAGTTGTCCTTGCCACCTTGGCTTGAAGGACATGACTAACCGTGTTCTATCTCCTCCTGCATCTTTTCCTCTGGACATGGGGTTTTCTCTCAATGTCTGTGGATTACCGCACTGAGTGGGCACAGATCAAGCATTTAAAAGCCATAATGGTGCTCGCCACTAGAAGACTCCCATGACAGGATGAGTCAGTCATGCACCTGGAAGTTTGCACTAGGCACCCGTCCCACTGCAAGACAATGTCCATGCACCCAGGAGCACTGTAAAATTGCACAAGGCCCTTCCCTGCAGCTGTTCCCTGTCAGGTTACTAGTTCCCAGGGAGGGAGGGAGAGAGAGAGAGAGAGAGAGAGAGAGAGAGAGAGAGAGAGAGAGAGAGAGAGAGATCCTTGCCCTTTCACTGGAAGGATGTTCTTTTCTTCCCTTTCTCTTCCTTTGTGTCTGGGTTAAGTTCATGCTGATTTTCTTGGAGCTTTTTGAAATCCTCAAGGTTAAGAGTTGAGACCCTAGGCCCGTGGTTGGCAAACTGCGGCTCGAGAGCCACATGCGGCTCTTTGGCCCCTTGAGTGTGGCTCTTCCACAAAATACCACAGCTTGGGCAAGTCTATTTTGAAGAAGTGGCGTTAGAAGAAGTTTAAGCTTAAAAAATTTGGCTCTCAAAAGAAATTTCAATCGTTGTACTGTTGATATTTGGCTCTGTTGACTAATGAGTTTGCCGACCACTGCCCTAGGCTATAGATAAGGGTCAAGGTAACTAAGGACAGAAAACAGAAAAAAAAATGAGTGGCTGCTTTTTAGCTTTGGCTTTTTAACTGGGATTGCTTTCTGAGGGTCTGAGCAGGACCTTTTACTAGATAAATGAGAGCCTAAACTCATCTAGTTTGGAAAATAAGGGACACCTGGCAGTTTCCAATTTTCCTAAAGAAGGCCAACAAAATTTTCCTTCAAGGCCCGAGGTGCTACCTATGTCTGGCTGGCCCAGACACAGGTCACTAGGAATCTTTTCTGATCCCTGAAGGCCTCTCGTCTTTTTTTTTTTTTAATGAATATTTTATTGATTTCAGAGAGGAAGGGAGAGGGAGGGAGAGATAGAAACATCAATAATGAGAGAGAATCATTGATTGGCTGCCTCCTGCACGCCCCACACTGGGATCGAGCCCGCAACCTGGGCATATGCCCTGACCGGGAATCGAACTGGTGACCTCTTGGTTCCTGGATTGACACTCAACTGCTGAGCTACACTCGGCTGGGCAGGGCTCCTATCTTTTAATACACCTTTTCTATATGCTCCTTAAGGTCCCTGAAACCAGGAAGGGGACCACTCTCAACTTCTACACTCTTTTTTTTTCTTTTATAATTTTTATTTTAACTTCTACACTCTTTTAACCACTTTTTTTTTTTTTATTTCCAACTTCTATGAGAACCTCAGGGATAACTTAATAGGGACTCTCCCTTCCCTTTGAGGGACGGCTGCTCTCCTAGGCCTCTTAAGGCATCAGGATTTTGGGGAACATGAAAGGCAGGGCTACAGGTCACTAGCCCAACAATTGCAAACTGGAGTTGTAGAACGAGTGTTCCATCCAAAACCATGGAGGTATTAGGTACCCCTTGTACTGACAGATACCATAGGGGGGACCTCCAGTGAGGCTGGCTAAGTCTAGAGGCAGGCAAGCAGGGACTCCTTACTTGGGATTTTCGTAGAGTGGAGTCCACATGTCTGAGCGGAATAAGTCCATTGTTCCAGTGCCCAGCCATCACTGAAGCCATAGGTAAGTCTGTCCTCAGGACATGGGGAAAACCTATAGGGCTGGGTGGCACCCAGATGCCAGGATATCCCCGTGGAGTGGAGTCCATTTGACTGAGTGAAGTGAGTCCACCCTCCCTGTGACTGGCCATCATGAAGAGTGTTGGTAAGTCTGCCCTCAGGACACAGGGTAAAATTTCATGCCCCAGGTATTTGCCAGGTGAAAAGATACCTGGGCTACTGTGGTATTCAGACCATAGGACGACAATGACCCAGGACAGCCCAGAGGCTAGCTGGGCCACCTCTAACTCTCAGCTGGGAATTTATATGTCTCCATAGATGGGGAACTGGTGCACAGTGCCTGGAGATGCCCCTTTGGGTGAAATTTGACCCTGAATCCCTCAAGCTTCTTTTGCAACATAGCCTGGCCCCACTATAATGTGGGCAATGGAGAGGTTTGGCCAGTTAGTGGCACCATTAAGTTTCATGCTATCCTGCAGTTAGACCTGTTTTGCTCTTTCCCAGGGGAAGTGAATGGAGAATGAGGCCTCCTTAGAGCAGTGTCTTTTCTACACGTGCAAGCCATTTCGATGCTCAGAAATTACCCTCAGCTATGTGCTACCTGTAAACTAGATCTCTCTGTAATTGGTACAGAGCCTGAAAGAAAATATACCGAAATGTAAAGAAACATTCCAAAAACTGGATGAATGAATTTTAGTCCTTTGCCAACATTTGCCAATCCCTGAGTTACTAGAAATGACTGTCCTTGTTTTACAGATAAAATCTTCACAGGGTCAGAGGTGTGGCTCCAGAAACAATTGAAGCCACCAAATGCTTTTACCTTTCTGAAACATTCCCTATGGGACTCAAAATACTTACAGATAATTGACTTTGTGAAACCAAATCCCTAGGACTTTTGAAATGCAAGTACCTTGTCTAAAACTCTTATCTAGGCTATCTTTTAAATTGCAAGTTTTTGGGAGGTAACCCTTATTGAAAGGAAAAAAAAAAACCCCACCAAAAACCCCTTAGCCATGTGAGCAAATCAAATTAACTCACTTCAGCTGTTAAACATTGATTGCTAGACATGTCTTTACCTACTTTGGGCCTCTTAATACAAAAAAGCTAGAAAATAGATTTGGAACTCTTGGTATATTGTCTTGGTTAAAGGTGTGTTGCTTGAAAATAAGAGCATGTTTAACCCATTGTGTGCCATAAGCTTCTGTAGATGCAAGCGGCGGACCTTCCCAACATGCCACACGCATCTATAAAAAAAAAATGTTTTCTCTAAGTGGCAGCCCTGACCAACTTTAACATCATTTTTTTGCGAGAATTTTCAGCTGAAAATATTCAAGACACCCAAATTGTGAGTAATATATTAATTTTTATAATATTCATTGCAAATTGATTTTTAAAATTAAATTTAAAATATCATGGTGTGTGGGGATGGTATACGTTTTGGACACGTGGCAGTAATGTGCTCATAGCTCTAGCTCTGTGGTCGGCAAACTGCGGCTCGCAAACCACATGTGGCTCTTTGGCCCCTTGAGTGTGGCTCTTCCACAAAATACCACGGCCTGGGCGAGTCTATTTTGAAGAAGTGGCGTTAGAAGAAGTTTAAGTTTAAAAAATTTGGCTCTCAAAAGAAATTTCAATCGTTGTACTGTTGATATTTGGCTCTGTTGACTAATGAGTTTGCCGACCACTGCCCTAGCTGGTTTGGCTCTGTGGATAGAGTGTTGGCCTGTGGACCAAAGGATTTCGGGTTCGATTCCAGTCAAAGGCACATACCTTGGTTGCTGGCTCCTCCCTGGCCCAGGCCACGATTGGGGCTCGTGTGGGAGGTAACCAATTGATGTGTTTCTCTCACATCGATGTTTCTTTCGGTTTTTCCCTCTCTCTTCCACTCTCCCTAAAAATCAATGGAGCCCTGGCTGGTTTGGCTTAGTGAATAAAGCATAGGGTTGTGGACCAAAGGGTCTTGGGTTCAATTTTGGTCAAGGGCACATGCCTGGGGTTGTGTGCTCGATCCCCAGTAGGGGGCGTGCAGGAGGCAGCCGGCTAATGATTCTCTCTCATCATTGATGTTTCTAGCTCTCCCTCTCCCTTCCTCTCTGAAATCAATAAAAATATATTTTAAAAAATCAATGGAAAAATATCCTCGGGTGAGGATTAACAAAAATAAGTAAACAAACAAATAAATAAATAAATTGTGTTCATTAAAGTCAATGTAAGGGATGCTGGTCATTTACTTTGGTTATTATTGAAAATTGAAGTTTCTAAGAGTTAGAAGTTCAAAATAGTTGTGTGGACAAAAGGGCCACATGCTAACCTGACAAGCTCAGGAAAGGCCTGCATGGAAGTCTTGCAAACTTTAAGGCCTAAAGTAACCACAAGGATGGTCAGAAATTAAAACTTTAACTAAAAACAGTTATGGTGGGTAGTTACCTGCTAGGCCTGTATTGTCTTTGACAAGGTCAATCTTTACCTTAACTGAGCTTATTGTCTTTTTCCATCTATGATAACATATCATTAAAACATCAGGATAACTTGTAACTTCCCTTTTTTTCCTTACCTCTCAGGTCACAACCAAATGCCCTGGGCAACAGGACAGATACCACAAATTCCTTCATTGTTATTGTTATCATGTTAATTGTTTTTTTCAGGTGGTTTTTAAAATTCTTTGTTTTTGTTTTGTTCAGATGCTATATATTTCTTTAAAAATTTGTTATTGTTTAAAGTATTGCATATGTTTCCTTTTTTCCCCATTGACTTCTGCCCAGCCACTCCCACCCCCAGCACTTGCCCTCATACCCTGAGTGTCTGTGACCATGGGTTATGCTTATATGCATGCTTAAAAGTCCTTTGGTTGATCTCTTACCCCTCCTGGCTCCCCTCTCTCCTCCCCTGCCTTCCTTCTGAGGTTTGATGGTCTGTGCGGTGATCCTAGGTCTCTGGTTCTATTTTTGTTCATCAGTTTATGTCAGTGATGGCGAACCTATGACACGCGTGTCAGCACTGACACGCGTAGCCATTTCTTTTTTTTTTAAATTTCTTTATTGATTAAGGTGTCACATATTTGTCCTCATCCCCCCATTCCCATCCCACACCGCTCCCCATGGATGCCCCAACCCCCTGTTGAACTTAGCCATTGGATAGGCTCATATGCATGCACACAAGTCCTTTGGTTGATCTCTCCCCCCTCCCCCCACCCTCCCCTATCCTCCCTCTGAGGCCCGATAGTCCGATCGATGCCTCCTTGTTTCTGGTTCTGTTCTTGTTCATCAGTCTAAGTTGTTCATCATTTCCCCTAGATGAGCGAGATCATGTGTCACTAGAGATATACTTATAATAACTGAATGTGAGATGAGCAATAATAGTTATGCTGACAGGCAAATGAATCAGTTTGTAGTGAGTTTCTTTCTGGACCAACAGTTCTTTTGAGACCCAATTTCAATGTCCACCAGTTCCTTATGTGTACATGTCAGCACTGACCCCTCAGCTCTGGATGGTGGACAAATGGTGGTAACGGAGGTCCGACTCCCTCTGGTTTGGTTTTGGCAGGACCTAGGATCCGGCTTCACCCGGACCCAGAGGAGCGTGGCCTCACCCGGACCCGGGGCATGTGGCCTCACCCGGATCCAGGGGCACACGGCCTCACCTGGACCCAGGGGCGCGTGGCCTCACCTGGGCCCGGGACCCAGCCTCACCCGGATCCAGGGGCACACGGCCTCACCCGAACCTGGGATCCGGCTTCACCCAGACCCAGAGGCGCGTGGCCTCACCTGGACCCAGGGGCATGTGGCCTCACCCGGATACAGGGGCACACGGCCTCAACCGGACCCAGGGGTGCGTGGCCTCACCCGGGACCGGGGCCCAGCCTCACCCGGATCCAGGGGCACACGGCCTCACCCAGACCCGAGATCGAGCTTCACCCGGACCCAGGGGCGTGTGGCCTCCCCCGGACCCAGGGGTGCATGGCCTCTCCCAGACCCAGGGGCGCGTGGCCTCACCTGGACCTAGGTGCGCGCGAACCCGGGACCCAGCCTCACTCGGATCCAGGGGCACATGGCCTCACCCGGACCCGGGGGCGCGTGGCCTCACCCAGACCCAGGGGCGCGTGGCCTCACCTGGACCTAGGTGCGTGTGGCCTCACCCGGATCCAGGGGCACACGGCCTCAACCGGACCCAGGGGCGCGTGGCCTCTCCCGGGCCCGGGGCCCAGCCTCACCCGGATCCAGGGGCACGTGGCCTCACCCAGACCCGGGATCGAGCTTCACCCGGACCCAGGGGCACATGGCCTCCCCCGGACCCAGGGGCGCATGGCCTCTCCCAGACCCAGGGGCGCGTGGCCTCACCTGGACCTAGGTGCGCGCGAACCCGGGACCCAGCCTCACTCGGATCCAGGGGCACATGGCCTCACCTGGACCCGGGGGCGCGTGGCCTCTCCCAGACCCAGGGGCGCGTGGCCTCACCCGGACCTAGGTGCGTGAGGCCTCACCCGGATCCAGGGACACATGGCCTCACCCGGACCCAGGGGCGCGTGGCCTCTCCCAGCCCCAGGGGCGCGTGGCCTCACCTGGACCCGGGACCCAGCCTCACCCGGATCCAGGGACACATGGCCACACCCGGACCCGGGGGCGCGTGGCCTCTCCCAGACACAGGGGCGCGTGGCCTCACCCAGATCTAGGTGCGCGAGGCCTCACCTGGACCCGGGACCCAGCCTCACCTGGATCCAGGGACACATGGCCTCACCCGGACCAGGGCTCCAGCTTCACCCAGACCCAGGGGCACGTGGCCTCACCTGGACCCAGGGGCACATGGCCTCATCTGGGCCCGGGACCGAGCCTCACCCGGATCCAGGGGCACACGGCCTCACCCGGACCCGGGATCTAGCTTCAACTAGACCCAGGGGCACGTGGCCTCACCCGGACCCAGGGGCATGTGACCTCTCCCAGACCCAGGGTCGCGTGGCCTCACCCGGATCCAGGGGCGCACGGCCTCACCTGGACCTGGGACCCAGCCTCACCCGGATCCAGGGGCACACGGCCTCACCCAGACCCAGGATTCAGCTTCACCCGGACCCAGGGGCGCATGGCCTCACCTGAACCCGGAATCCGGCTTCACTTGGACCCATGGGCGCGTGGCCTCACCCAGACCCAGGGGCGTGAGGCCTCACCTAGACCCAAGGGCGTGTGACCACACCCGAGCCCAGAGGCCCGCAGCCTCGCCCGGACCCGGGTCCCAGCGGGGTTTCGTCTTCTTGATCCCAATTCCTGTTGGTCAATTCCCTCTCAGCAATTCCTTCGGCCATTTTCTCAGAGCTCCAGGTCGGCTGCCGCAGAACTCGTTGGGCGGCGGGCTCGGCGAAGCTCCGGTGTGCCCGGTGCACGGCGGCAGGCTGGTCCAGTGTCGCTGTGTCGGCCCTTGGGTCTGCGGCGGTGGCCAGTTGCTGAGCGTGCGCACCTGGCCGCTTCCGGGGTGTTGAGATTCTTGAAGGACTCGGAGGTCAGCAAGCGCGGAGTCTCCCACCCCATGTCTCCCAGGGGCTCGTCTGTCCGTGCTTGGCAGCGAGTGTAGCCGTCCCCTCAGCCGGAGACCGCCGGGGGAACTGCGCTGAGCACGTTCCAGGCCGCCATTGTGTCGCCTGAGCCGTAGTTCTTAAAGTGTGGACTTTGGGTCACCGGCATCAGCATCATCCCTCGTACCCCTCTCTTTTATTCTAGTTGTAGAGCATCTGCTCAGCCAGCCCTCTGGTGGTTCTGGCTGGTGTCTGCTCTGCTCTCCCGCCGTAGTCTCAAAGTTGTTGTGGTAGGCAATGATCAGGCTTCCACCCTATGCCTCCATCTTGGTCCTCCTTTGTATAGTTAAGTCTTGAGTGTTGTCGGTGTCACTGGGAGGAATTGTCCTCCAGGCCAATTGGCCGTGAGGACCCTCTTTGTCTATATAGGAAGAGTTGCTGTGCAGGAGACATGTTTATGGGCCGGGTCTTGGTGCAGCAATGCTTTGGCACTCACTGAGTCTTCCTCTTGAATGTATCCCTTATGCGAGTGGTTGAAATCTGGTGTCATCTCACACCGATCACTAGATGCCCTCGTTTCTGGGTCTCCAATGTAGTATAGGTCAGCTACTGCCTGAGGCACTCAGCAGGGAAAAGCCTCTGTGCTCAGCTTGGATGGGGCGGAGTTACAGGGTGGAGCCTACAACCTTGGCTTCCTGTCAGCCCCGCACTATGAGGTTCCTGTGTCTGTGTCCCTCTGTACTCCTTGCAAACCCCTCTGAGAGAAATGCGCCCTGGAGTTTCGCCCGCTGCCAAACAGTCTAGTCTCTCCCCTAATGAATCTGGATTCCCAGATTCTCGCCTGGAACTGGGTTTCAGTGTAGTTGGAACTGGGTCTCCGCGCAGTCTGGCGCTTTTGTCTCCTTCCCACCAGGGCAATTAAGCGGCACAGGCAACCTTCCCTCCTCTGCGCACCTTCCTGTGCGTGCCTCTGGAGCTCTGCCTTCTGCCGCTCCTCTGTGCCTGCGCCCCACAGCCCAGATTCATTCCCCCAGCGTGTGCCTGGCTTCCCAGGGTTTTGCCTGGAACTGGGGTTCAGTGCAGTTGGATCTGGTGTTCAGCGCAATCTGGAGCTTTTATCTCCTTCCTGCTAGTGAACGCCGGCCAGGCCGTCAGCCGCCCCTTCCTCTCCGGCTCCGTCCTCCCCGCACGCGCGCGTGCTCATGTCTCCGCCTGCGTCTCCATACCTCAGGCTTTTACGGCTCCTATGATTATCCTTGTGGTTTTCTCTTTCCTTCTAGTTGTGGGCATTTCAGTCCGCCAGCTTTCCTGTGGTTCTGGATGATGTCCGTTTTGACTTTTAGTTGTATTTTTGAAATTGTTGTGCCCGGCTGTAGGTTAGGTGTTTAACCTATGCCGCCATCTTGGTTTCTCCGCGTAGCCATTTCTGATGACACGCGACCGCTGAGGTGGCCGCATGCAGAGGACGAAACATTTGCTGCTCCTGAGGATGAAACATTTGCAAAATAATGTTTTTTCCTCAAAGTGACACACCACCCGAGTTATGCTCAGTTTTTTGGCAAAGTTGGACACACCAAGCTCAAAAGGTTGCCCATCACTGGTTTATTTTGTTCATTAAATTCCACAAATGAGTGAGATCATGTGGTATTTATCTTTCACTGCCTGGCTTATTTTGCTTAGCATAATGCTCTCCAGTTCCATCCATGCTGTTGCAAATAGTAAGAGTTCTTTATTTTTTTTACAGCAGCATAGTATTCAAATGTGAAGATGTACCATGGTTTCTTAATCCACACATTGGCTGATGGGCACTTAGGCAGTTTCCAAATCTTAGCAATTATAAATTTTCCTGCTATGAACATAGAGATGCATATTTTTTTTCTGATTGATGTTTCTGTTTTTGGGGGATATGTTCATCAGGGATATGGCATTTAGGTTGTTTCCAAATCTTAGCTATTGTAAATTGTGCTGCTATGAACATAGGGGTGCATATATCCTTTCTAATTGGTGTTTCTTGTTTCTTGGGATATAGTCCTAGAAGTGGGATTACTGGGTCAAATGGGAATTCCATTTTTAACTTTTTTGAGGAAACTTCATACTGTTCTCCACAGTGGCTGTACCAGTCTGCATCCCCAAGAGCAGTGCACCAGGGTTCCTTTTTCTCCATATCCTCGCCAGCACTAGTCATTTGTTGATTTGTTGATGATAGCCATCTGAAGATGTAAATTAATTCCATCTGGTCTAGTGAGTCATTTAGGATCGATGTTTCTTTGCTGATTTTTTGTGTAGAAGATTTGTCCAGTGGTGATAATGAGTCTCCTACTATGATTGTATTGCTGTTAATCTCTCCCTTGATATCCTGCAGGAGATTTTTTATGTATTTGGGCGCTCCTGCATTGGGTGCATTAACGTTTACCAGAGTTATATCTTCTTGTTGAATTGCTCCCTTTAGTATTATGTAGTGGCCTTCCTAATCTCTTATTATGGCCTTTACTTTGAGGTCTATTTTATCTGATATAAGTATTGCAACCCCAGATTTTTCTCATTTCCATTTGCCTGAAAAATGTTTTTCCATCCCTTCACTCTCAGTCAGTGTGAATCCTTTGCTCTAAGGTGGGTCTCTTGTAGACAGCAAATATATGGGTTATGTTTTCTTATCCATTCAGCTACCCCATGTCTTTTGATTGGTGCATTTAATCCATTTACGTTTAAAGTTATTATTGATAAGTACCTGTTTGTTGTCATATTTTTTCTTCTTGTGTTTGTTTTTCTTCTTGCCTTTCTCTTTCTTCTTTTTACAGCAGTCCCTTTAGCATTTCTTGCATTGCTGGCTTGGTAGTGATAAACTCTCTTAGCCCTTTTTTATCTGTGAAGCTTCTGATTCCACCTTCAATTTTGAATGATAGTCTTGCTGGGTATAGTATTCTTGGATTCAGTCCCTTGTTTTGCATCACTTTGTGTATTTCATTCCATTCCCTTCTGGCCTGGTGTGTTTCTGTTGAGAAATCAGTTGATATTCTAATAGGAGATCCCTTATATGTTACTTTCTGTCTCTCTCTTGCAGCCTTTAAGATTCTTGCTTTGTCGTTGGTGTTCGTCAGTTTAATTATGATGTGTCTTGGTGTCAGTCTTTTGGGGTTAAATTTGTTTGGGACTCTGTACTTCTTGGACTTGGATAGTTTTTTTCTTGCCAGTATCAGGAAAGTTTTCTGTCATTATTTCTTCAAACAGGTTTTCTATTCCTTGTTTCTCTTCCTCTCCTTCTTTTATCCCTATTATTCGAATGTTTTTTCGTTTTGTGTAGTCACATAGCTCCCTTAGGTTCTCCTCTTGCTTTTTAAGTCTTCTTTCCAATTGCTGCTGTGTTTTTGTGTTTTTTCCTACCTTGTCTTCTAATTCACTGATGCGGTCCTCAGCCTCTTCTACTCTACTCTTTAGGACTTCCATTGTGTTCTTTATTGCAGCTATGTCATTCTTCATCTCCTCTTGGTTTCTTTTCATGTTGGTGACATTTTCATTCAGCTCCTTATAGTTCTCATTGAGTTCTGTATATTTGTCATCCTTCCACTTAAACATCGTTATAACGAATACTCTGAATTCTTTCTCTGTTAGGCTGCTAGCCTCAAGTTCATTTAACTCCCTTTCTGGTGAATCTTCTTTTTCTTTCCTTTGGGGATTTCCTTTTTGTCTCCCCATGTTTTCCTTTAATGTTTTAATTGTAGATCCAGTTGCTTTGCTGCCCAGGTTCTTTTGGGGATGGTGCTACCGGATTAATGTCAGTTTTCCTGGGTTTGTTAATCTAGTGTAGCTCCTACTCGAGCTATTTGGGTTCTCTTGATGTAGGCCTGTGAGCTTGAGAGGCACAACTGCGGTGTCTAGATGTCAGCAGCTGTGGGTTGGAGTGTCTCAATTTTTGCTGTCTTGCATCCTTAATTGTAATCACACCTGCTCAGCAGGGACTCACAGTGGCCCCCAGGTACCTTCTGTTGGGGTGTTGGGGCTCAGGCGATCTGGTCTTTGAAAGGCGTTGCTGTGGTGCCCTGAGATCTGCAGTCATGGAGTGAGCATACCCAGCTTTTTCTGTTGCACCTGTGGTGGATAGGTTCTTACTCCCAGCGGTGTTTTACAGGAGCACCCTCAGTACTTTTGCCAGTGAGGCACACTGAAGGGCTCTGAAGGGCCCTGGCAGTGTAGCAGGGTAATTGGGGTGCCTGTGGGCCGGTATCCACAGTAAGTGAGTTCAAAGCTTCTACTGCTGGAGGGGTGTGCACCCCCTGCTTGTTCAAGATCACACCCAAGGAGAGCTCAAAGTGGCTCCCACTAGCACCCTGTGGTTGGTTGGGCTCAGTGTGTTAGTATCTCTGGAGGCGTGCTCTCTGGTCGCAGATCTCTGATGCACTCCGAGGGGTCCTGGCACTATGGTTGAGTAGCTGGGGTTAATGTGGGCAACCCTCCAGGAAGAGGGAATTCAGAATTACCACTGCGGGGCCGTGCGCCTCCATCTGCGCAGAATCACACCCTTGGGTGCAAACCCTGAGCAAAGTGACCTGGGGCTGAGAACTCGCAAGTGCGTGAGCAGCTGGGGTTAATGTGGGCAACCCTCTAGGAAGAAGGAAGAAGGAATTTCCACTGCGGGCCTGCGGGCCCCCGTCTGCACAGAATCTCACCCTCAGATGCAAACCCGGAGTGAAGTGACCTGGGGATGAGAGTGCGCGAGTGTGTACGCAGCTGGGGTTAATGTCAGCAACTCTCCAGGAAGAAGGAAGAAGGAATTTCCACTGCAGGGTCGCGGGCCCCCTTCTGCACAGAATCTCACAAACCCGGAGTGAAGTGTCCTGGGGATGAGAGCACAGGAGTGCATATGCAGCTGGGGGCAGCTGGGGTTACTGTGGGCAGCCCTCTGGGATGGCGGAGTTTGGAATTTCCACTGAGCGCGCCCTCGTCTGCGCAGACTCACACCCTGGGGTTCAAACCCGAAGTAAAGTGACCTGGGGCTGAGGACACGCAAGTGCCTGTGCAGCTGGGGTTAATGTCTGCAACCCTGTAGGAAGAAGGAAAAAGGAATTTCCACTGCGGGGCCGCGGGCCCCCTTCTGCACAGAATCTCACCCTCGGGTACAAACCCGGAGTGAAGTGTCCTGACGATGAGACCACACGAGTGCTTGTTCGTGCGCGTGCGGGCAGGGTTCTGCTGTTGGGGAGGGGGAGTTGCACTTACAGCTGCGGAAAGCTGTGTCTTTGGAGGTGGAGGTCCCAGGTTCCGAGAGTCTGCAGCTGGGGTAGCAGGATATTGGTTGGAGTGGGTGCTGGGTCGCTGGGCAGTTCCAAGGCCTGTCTTATTGGTGGTGTTGATGAGTTTTTACCTAAGGCCGTTCTCTGCTCAAGATGGCGTGGGCTCCCTCTGTGCTAGGGTCCCGCCGTCCCGGGAGTGCCCGCAGCGGTGGTAGTCTCTCTTTGTCAAGGAGAGGCTTTCTGCCAGCCCCTGCTGCTCCTGCGAGATTTAACTTTCCCTCACTCACTCTCACACACCCCTCGCACAACCACACACTCTCCTTTTATACCCTCACTCACTCACTTCCTCTCTCTCCACTCCATCCTGCCAGCCACCATCTTTCTGCTTCATTTCTTTTTGTCCCAAAGCTCCCTTAGTCTCTCCTGCTTTCTAATTTTTTTTCTCTAATAGCTGTTCAGATTGGGTGTGTTTTTTTTTCAATCCTATCTTCTAACTCACTAATTTGGTCCTCTGCTTCTTCTAGTCTACTGTTGAAATCTTCCATTGTGTTTTTTATTGTAGCTATATTATTCTTGATTTCCTCTTTATTCTTATATAGTTGTTAATTTTCTCTTCCATCTGGTTTATGAAATGTATGATCCTTACTCTGAATTCTTTTTCTGATATATTGCATGCCTGCATTTCATTTACTTCCTTTTCTGGCAATTTCTCATTTTCTCTCCTTTGGGGGTTGTTTTTTTGGTCTCCTCATTTTTGCTTTCTCTTTCTGGTCCTGGGCACCCTGCTTGAAGCTGTTGAAAACCCTATCAGGGCAATGGTCCAGAAATTGTTAGCCCAGAGGCTGGGTCTGCCTTGAGTCTCATTCCTTTATTGTCTCTGCTCTGAGTTGTATCCCCTTCTCCCATGAATCTGGTCCCTCAGTTGTCTGCTTCAGATGCTTGAGGTGGTGGTAGCACATGCACAGTTCCTGATTTGTGACACCCTGTGATGACCCAGAGCCTTCTGGAATGTAATTTGCTGTGTGGCCCTGGCATCTGTGGCAGGGTGGTACCCTAGGTCCCTCTGGCAGTGCATTTGTGGCATAGTCCTGTGGCCCCTGGCTGGGCTCACCAGCTTGTTCCAGGTTATCCTGGCAGTGTTCTCCTGTGGCCTGGAGTGAGGCATGTGCTGGGTTATTCTGGGTAGCCCCTGCAGGACTCTCCCAGGGGCCAGGGATAAGCAGGTGTGGGTTAGTCTGGGTCACACAGTCAGAGCTACCCTATGGCCTGAGTGGGGCATGCGCTGGATTATTCCAGGTTGCCCTGGCAGCAAGACCCTGGGCTTAGGGTGGAGTGGGTGCAGGCTGCTCTGGGCAGCAGTCCTGCTTTCTTGTAGCCTGGAGTGAGACGTGCGCTGGGTTGCTCCAGTTCACCCCTCTGTGTGGAGCAGGGGCAGGTTGTCCTTGGTTGCTCATTCTGCACTTTCCTGTGGCATGAGTGGGCGTACGCTTTGTTACTCCATGTTGCCCAGGCAGCAAGTCCCTGGCTTCGGGGTGGCGTGAGCGCAGGGTGCTCTGGGTTGCATCGTCCCTGCTTTCTTATAGCCCAGAGTGAGACGTGTCCTGGTTTGCTCCAGTTTGTCCCTCTTCAGTGTGGAGCGAGGGTGGGTTGCTCTGGGTCACATACTCAGATCTTTCCTGTGGCCTGGACTGGGGCATGCTCAGGGTTGCTCTGGGTCACCCTGACAGCAGGTCCGAGGGCTGGAGGTAGAGTGAATGCCGAGTGGCTCCAGGTCAGTCTAGCAACTCAGTTCTGTGGTCCAGAATGGGGGTGGGACACAGGGTTTCCCCTGGCTTACACTCATTGTGGGGTCTTGGAGCTGGATCCTAGGATGCTGGTCCCAGCAGGCTGGTTAGGAGGCCTAGTGTGAGAGCTCACTCTGGCAGCACGTGCTCGCTGCAGACATCTGTGAGCCTGCCAGGAGGTACTGTGCCACTCACTGCCTGCATGGTGGTGGTTCCCCTCGGGTTATGGCTTGCAAGTAGTGTTCTCTAGGTGTCCTCTGCTCTTCCTTATTGAAAATTGTCTCCTCAGCTGTGTCTAATTTGTCAATTCAGGGTGGATGTTCTCCGATTTAGTTGCTTTTCTGGCTTGCCCCTAGGAAGAGGTGCATGACACTGCTGCCTTTTCAGCTGCCATTTTCTCTCAGCTCCGGTGTTTATTTTTAGTTCTTTTTTATGGTTTCCATTTTTTCATTGAATTTCTCATTTTGTTCTTGTATTCTTTTCTTTTTTGTTTTTGTTTTGTTAATCCTCATCTGAGGATATTTTTTTTCATTGAGTGGGAGGGTGGGAGGGAGGGGAGGAAGTGAGAGAGAGAGAGAGAGAGAGAGAGAGAGAGAGAAGAGAGAGAAACATCATGTGAGAGAGACACATGATTGGTTGCCTCCCAAACACACCCCAGGGGTGCTAAGGTCAAACCTGCAACCCAGGTAGGTGCTCTTGACTTGGAATCAAACTTGTGACCCTTTGGTGCTTAGGCCAATGCTCTAACCATTTAGCCACACTAGACTGGGCTTGTAGGAAGGCTCCAGTTTTGTCAATTTTGTTAATTGTATATCTATGTTCTCTGATAACTCACTGAGCTTCCTGAAAATATTTATTTTCTCATCACTCAATGCATATATCTCCATTTTTTGGGGTAAGTTACTCAAAATTATTGTGTTCCTCAGGTGGTATCATGTTTCCTTGATTTTTTCTTGTTCCTTAAAAGTGTGGTATTTTCCCTTGTTAGTGTATAGGTGTATATTTTAGAGGATTTGTCCAGTGGTGATAGTGGGGTATTAAAGTCTCCTACTATGATTGTATTGCTATTAATCTCTCCCTTGAAATCTTCCAGGAGTTTTTTTATGTATTTGGGTGCTCCTATATTGGGAGCGTATATGTTTACCAGAATTATTTCTTCTTGTTGGATTTCTCCCTTTAGTATTATGAAGTGGCCTTCCTTATCTCTTGTTATGGCATTTACTTTGAGGTCTATTTTGTCAGATATAAGTATTGCTACCCCAGCTTTTTTTTCATTTCCATTTGCCTGAAAGATATTTTTCCATCCCTTCACTTTCAATCTGTGTGAGTCTCTTGTTCTGAGGTGGGTCTCTTGTAGACAGCATATATATGGGTCGTGTTTTTTTATCCATTCAGCTACTCGATATCTTTTGATTGGAGCGTTTAGTCCATTTACATTTAAAGATATTACTGAAAGGTATTTGTTTGTGGTCATATCTATTTTTGTGTCTATATTCCTTCTTACCTGTTTATTTCTTCTTTTTACAGTATTCCCTTTAGCAATTCTTGCATTGCTGGTTTGGTGGTGATAAACTCCTTGAGCCTTTTTTTATCTGCAAAGCTCCTGATTTCCCCTTCAATTTTGATTGATAGTCTTGCTGGATATAGTATTCTTGGATTCAGTCCTTTGCTTTGCAACACTTTGTATACCTCCTTCCATTCACTTCTAGCTTGTTGTGTTTCTGTTGAGTAATCATTTGACAATCTGATGGGTGTTCCTTTGTAGGTAACTCTCTGTCTCTCTCTTGCCGCCTTTAAGATTCTCTCTTTATCATTTATATTTGCCATTGAAATTATGACATGTCTTGGTGTGGATCTTTTGGGGTTGATCCTGCTTGGGACTCTCTGTACTTGCGTAACTTTTATCTTTCCCATATCCGGGAAGTTTTCTGTCATTATTTCTTCAAATTCATTTTCTAATCCCTGCTGCTCTTCTTGTCCTTCTGGCAGCCCTATTATATGCATGTTACTTCGTTTCATGTTGTCCCGAAGCTCCCTTAGGCTTTCCTCCTGCTTTTTAATTTTTTTCTCCAATTGCTGTTCAGATTGAGCTTGTTTCTGTACCTGATCTTCTAACTCACTAATTCGGTCCTCTGCTTCTTGTAGTCTACTGTTGAAACTTTCCATGGTGTTTTTGATTGTAGCTATATCATTTTTCATTTCTTCCTGATTCTTGCATAAGTTGTTGATTTTCTCATCCATCCGATGTATAAATTCCACGACCATTACTCTAAACTCCTTTTCGGTCATGTTGCAAGCTTCAGTTTCACTGATTTCCTTTCTTGGCGACTCCACATTTTCTTTCCTCTGTGAGGTATTTCGTTTCCCCATTCTGGCTATCACCAGAAAGCTCAAGCTTCTGTTTGCGTGGACTTGGGCCATGTGCTCTGGGGACTTCGCTTCACCCGAGTTTCACTGAAGTGCTCTGACACTAGGACGTGTGGCTGCCTTTGGTTGGTGGGAACCAGACTTGCCCTGGGTCAGTGTCCCCAGTGTTCCATGTGGTCTCGTGTGCACACTTAGAATCAGGGGCCCTGTCTGCACCACACTGTTGGTATGTGCCGAAAATGAGATCCTTAGCATGTGCCAGGAGTCAGAGTTTCCCTGTGTCTGCACCAAGACTAGAGTGTCAGAGTCTCTGTTGCCTTGTGTGGTTTCTCGTTGAGACTCAGGGTCCCTGTGTGTGCATGCACCAACAATTGGGGTCGCTGGCTCTTAGTGTGAATGCGCTGTGAGTCAGGGATCCCAGGCAGCTGTGTCAGGCGTGCCAAATTCCCTGAAGTGGAGCTGCAACCTGTGTGTGCTCTCTCTACTGAGCCAAACCAGCTAGGGCGCACACTCTTAATTTCCTGAAGGTGAGCTGGCTCCGTGCACTCTACCGGAGTCCCGGAAGGGGGGCGGAGTCTGTCCTGCGCACCAAATTCCCCAAAGGGAAAGCCCCTCTGTGCAAGCACTAAGATTCCCCGAAGGGAGAGCTGTGACCCGCAAGCCAAATTCCCCCAAATTCTCCAAAGGGGAGCCCTCTGTGCGCACTGACAGATTTCCCCAACAGGGAGCTGATTCTGTCCCACGCGTGCGCGTGCCAAATTCCCTGAGGGGGAGCGAGTCCCTGCACAAAGCTCTGAGGCTTGGGCGAGAGGCGGATCTATCAGTTAAAATGGCGCTGTCTGCGCGCCTTCGGGGAGGGGGATAGGCTCTTTGACTCACGGAATTCTGCTGGGAAGTCTGGATTCTTGTTGTTTGTTGGTCTGAAGCTGTGATAGCAGTTCTCTGTCCCCAGTGGCTGCAGGGTCCTGGTTTGTGTCAGAAGCCAGGATCTGAGTCTCAGGCTGCTCTGTTTCTCAAGATGGCGTGGTCTCCGCGTCTGCAACAGCCTCAGAGATGTGTCCGCTTTGTGCACGGGGCTCCACTCTCTAGGACTGCCCGGTTAGGCAGCCCCTTGGAAGACGTGCAGAATCTAACTGACCCTAGCTCATACACACACACACCACACACGTCTACACTCTCCTCTATGGGTTCCTCACTCACACTCACTCTCTCCCTACCTTCCTGCCAGTCGCCATCTTTAATCGGATTCTCTATAGGTGTATATTTTAAACTAATACATAAACACCCTCACAGAAGCACTCAGAATAACATTGACCAAATATCTGAGCACCCTATGTCCAGTGAATTTACATAAAATTAACCACTGCAATACTATAATTGGTAATGTTGATATTTGTGAAAATATAGATGGTGACAATGAATATTATGGTTATTATGATGATCTTAATACAGATGAATTTGGTGATAATTGTTATTGTGTTGAAGATAATGATGATAAGGAATATTCTTCTGTACATCTATTAGGAAGACTTAAGCTGTACGTATTCTATACTCTGAATGGAATGTCCATGGAACTCCTCTCAGGAGGTATCAGAATTAGTTACTATGTATCCATTTAAAGAATGGAGCTATAATAGATAGTGGCAGTCTCACAACATGGTAGAAAACCACTCTGGGTTAAAACAAATTAATTATTTTGGGTCCTAGAGAATAATGATATTTGCTACATCCAAGATACAGAACCAATGAAAATATCTCACCAAATAGATAAACCATGTTAATGTGTACAAAATATCTTTGTTGAGAGCTCAGTAAGATAAAATAAAAATAGCTTAAAAGAATTAGAATATAACAAAGGATAATTTTATTTATTTATTTATTTATTTACTTACTTACTTACTGGTCTGGTGCACAAAATTCATGCACGGGGGTTGGAGGGTGGTTCCCTCAGCCCTGCCTGCACCCTCTCCAATCAGGGACCCATTTGGGGATGTCCTTCTGCCAGTTTAGGCCCTATCCCATACACAGGGATTGGGCCTAAACCAGCAGTTGGACATATCTCTCACAATGTGTGACTGCTGGCTACCAACTGCTTGCCTGCCTGCCTGCCTGATTGTGTCCCTAACTGCTCCTGCCTCCCATCCTGATCACCCCCTGACCAGTCCCCTGCCAGCCTGATTGATGCCTAACTGCTCCCCTGCCAACCCGATTGCCCCCAACTGCCCTCCCCTGCCAGTGGTTGGACATCCCTCTCGCAATCTGGGACCATTGGCTACTAACTGCTCACCTCCTGCCTGCCTGATTGCCCCTAACTGCCTCTGCCTGCCTGTTTGATTGCCCCTAACCCCTCTGCTTGCCTGCCTGATCACCCCTAACCTCTCTGCCTGCCTGCCTGGTCACCCCTAACTGCCTCTGCCTGCCTGCCTCATAGCCCCTTACTGCTCTCCCCTGCAGGCCTGATCTTGCCCCCAACATCCCTCCCCTGCTGGCCTGATCTCACCCCCAACATCCCTTCTCTGCCAGCCTGATCTCCCCTAATGGCCTCTGCCTTGGTCCCCACCACCATCGTTTTGTCTAGAAGGAATTTGGTCATCCAGAAGATGGCTGGTTGACCCAGTCTAATTAGCATATTACCCTTTCAGTAGTGTAGATAATTATATAGGATAGGATTGCTTAAATAGGGGAGGGGGAAGCCTTTTTCAGCAGGAGGAGATGCTCTTGGCAGACAAAAATACATAATCTCTATATCTGGACTGATAGCCAGCCATATGCACTGTACAGCCAAACCGGTCATTAAAAAATTGAACTGCTTTCTTACACCTTATAGTAAATAGCTGTTGCCCTTAAAACCCCTCCTCAGCCCTCACCTTAGGTTCTGCCTTAGCAATTCACCCAGATTAGGTTCTGATTGGTCGGTTTCTATGCCAGTCAGTGTCAAAAGCTCTGCCTCCGAGGCAGCCATTGGCTCCTTGCACTTCACCCAGATTTGGTTCTGATTGGTCAGTTTCTATGCCAGTCAGCATCAAAAGCTCCACCTCCTAGGCAGCCATTGGCTCCTCACACTTAACCCAGATTTGGTTCTGATTGGTGAGTTTCTATGCCAGTCAGTGTCTCCGGGCCTATCAATGGGCCTGATCAGAGAGGTGGGTCAGATCAGCAGTCCCAGTGGAGGCCCCAAAGAAAGAATGGCTCGGCTGCTGGCCAGGCTTGGAGGGAAAGGGAGAGGCAAGGGCTGATCAACAGCTGCCATGGAGACTGCGAATCAGACCCTACTTCTCTTTCCCCGGGCCTCTCTTTGGTCTTGATCCGCAGCCCCCTCGGCAGTCAGTGCTGGGTCGTGGCGCTGCAGTGGTGGGCAGTCAGTGCTGGGTCACCACAACAACCCAGCACTGACTTCTGGTCCGTGGAGCCTTCGGTCATTTTGGATGTTATGACCCTGGGTTTTTTTATATTAGGATTCCTTGCCTAAGGATATGTTTTTATTGATTTTTACAGAGAGAAAGAGAGAGCGAGAGAGGTCTATGTGAGAGAAACATCAATAAGTTGCCTCCCCAATGGGCCCCAACCAGGGATCGAACCCACAAAGTAGGTATGTGCCCTCACCAGAAATGGAATCATCAACCTTTTTAAAAAAACTTGTTAATTTTATTTAATTAAAAAAGTCTTTATTGTTGAAAGTATTACATGTGTCCTGTTTTTTCTTCCATTGACCTCCTCCAGCCCACCCCATGCCCCGCCCCAGGCTTTCACTGCCCTATTGTCTGTTTCCATGGTTATGCATCTATGCATACAAGTTCTTCTGTTAATCTCTTCTCTTCCCACCCACCCACCTTCACCCACCTTCCCCCACCTTCCCTCTAAGATTCTACAGTCTGTTCTATGCTTCTATGTCTCTGGAACTATTTTGTTCATCAGTTTATTTTGTTCATTAGATTCCACATATGAGTAAGATCATGTGATACTTGTATTTCTCTGATTGACTTATTTCACTCCGTATGATACTCTCCAGGTCCCGCCATGCTGTCTCAAAGGGTAAGAGATTCTTCTTTTTTACTGCTGAATAGTATTCCATGGTATACTATATGTGTCCAATTTTCCCAGCACCATTTATTGAAGAGACTGTCTCGACTCCATTGTATGCTCTTGCATCCTTTGTCAAATTTTAATTGAGTGTAAGGGCTTCGGTTGATTTATGGGGGTCTCTGTTCTTTTCCATTGATCTATATGTCTATTTTTGTGCTAGTACCAAGCTTTTTAATTATGATGGCTTTGTAGTATAACTTGGTATCTGGTATTGTGATTTTTCCAACTTTGTTCTTTCTCAAGATTGCTGCAGCTATTCAGGGACTTTCTTTTTTTTTGAACCATCAACATTTCAATGCATGGGATGATGCTCCAACCAAGTGAGCCATACCAGCCAGGGCTGAAGGGATAATTTTTAAAATGGATGCATCATATAATGCTCCCATTCTTCCACCCTGGCCTGCATGGCTAAGTGGTTAGAGCATCAGCCTGTGCACCAGAGGGTCTCACGTTTGATTCCCGGTCAAGGGCTTGTACCTGAGTGGTGGGTTTGACCCCTGCACCCAGTTGGGGAGCCTGTGGGAGGCAACCAATAGATGTGTCTCTCTCACATTGATGTTTTTCTCTTTCCCCTCTCCCTACACTCCCTTACACTCTCTTTGGAAATCAATGAAAGAAATATGCTCACTCCTCCAGTGAAGATTAAAAAAAAATAAAACAAATACTCCCATACTTCCAATAAAGAAGAAAATTAAATTTGATAAAGGTGATTGACCATTATATAGATATTCGCAAGATATTAGAAAACTAAAAAAATAATGTTGTTCCATTAACCCATGCAATTACTTTGACTTCAGTACCTTTGCCAAGTTTTTCTCTGATTTATTTTCTGCATATCTGTTAATGATGGACTACAGTGAGGCTTATGTTTGTGATTATGATGGGATATAGATAGTGAAGCTGTTGAAGATACTGCTGCTGTGGCTGTGATGAATAATAATGTCAATGATGATGACTATGAGGCTGATGAAGATGATGGGAATCATAATGGTGATGATGAAATGATGGTAATAATGATGAACATGATGATGATGATGGTGATAATCATGGTAAGATTATTGACAATGGCAATGATGAGTGTGATGAAGGTGGTGATAATATGGCAATGATGGTATTGAAGGTGTTGATGGTGACAGTTATGTATATGACAATGATGGATATGATGGTGATGATAATGGTAAAGACAAGAGTAATGAGGTGGAGAGATTCTGAAGATGGCGACTAGCAGAAAGGTAGGGAGGGAGAGAGTGTGAGAGAGTGAGGGAGCGATAGAGGAGTGTGTGGAGATGTGTGATGTGTGTGTGTATGAGCTAGGGACAGTTAGATCCTGCAGGTCTCCCAAGGTTCTGCCAAACCGGGCTGTCTTAGACAGTGGAGCCCCACTGCCACCATGGACACTCCGGGGGCGGCCAGCATGGGCACAGAGACCACGCCATCTTGAAAAACAGAGCTGCTTGAGACTAGGATCCTGGCCCCAGCACCATCCAGTCTGGTCTCAGACGCAAACCGGGACCCTGAAGCCACTGGGGACAGAGACCTGCGACCACAGTTGCAGACCTACAGACACCAAGAATCCAGACATCCTGGTCACAGATTTCTGTGAATCACAGAGCCCCTCCCCCTCCCCGTAGGCTCGCGGCTGTGCCATGGGAACTGCTACACCTGCCTCTTGCATGGGCTACAGCGCAGCTACAAGAATTTGAGCATGGGAGTGCACGGACACTGAAAATGTTTTCCCTGCAGTGCAATTGGGCGACCCAACCCCATGCCCATGCAGGGCGGCAGTGCCACTTGACTTCGATTCTGGGCAAGCGCACATGGTAGTCTGTTTTCTGCAGCACAGGAGTGGACCTCCTGCCCACACAGTGCCACTGTGCAACCCAGTCCCCCAAGCTGACCAGGACCCCAATTCTCTGGTCAGGAGGCAGCACTAAGCACCAGTGACCTGACTCTGTTTCTTATCATGTGGGCCTGGGATCCCTGACTCCCAGTGCATTCACACTAGGAGCCAGTGACTACAATTCTGGAGCATGAGCACACAGGGACCCTGATTCTCAGTGAGAGGCTGCACAAAACAACAGAGACTCTGATACTTGATTCTTGGTGCAGGCACAGGGGAACTCTGACTCCTGGCATGCACTAGGAGCACTGATTTTCAGCACACGGCAGCGGGGTCTCTGTTTAAGCACGGTTCAGGTGGGGTCCCTGATTCTAGGTGCGTACACGAGGCCACACTGAGTGCTGGTAACACTGACTCTGGGCAAGCCTGGTTCCCACCAACCCACAGCAGCCACACATCTTAGTGTTGGAGTTCTTCAGTGACATTCGGGTGATGCGAAACTCCCACTGCACATGGCCTAGGCCCACACAACTTGATGTTTGAACCTTCTGGTGATGGTCAGACAACACAAACCTCAGAGAAAAGAAAATGAGGAGTCACCAAAAAAGGAAATTAGTGAAATTGAAGCATGCAACATGACAGGAAAAGAATTCAGAGTGATGGTTGTAAAATTCATTCACCAGATGGATGAGAAAAATCAACAACCTATTCAAGAATCAGGAAGAAATGAAAAGTGATATAGCCACAATCAAAAACACCATGGAAGGTTTCAACAGTAGACTAGAAGAAGCAGAGGACCGAATGAGTGAGGAAGATAAGGTAGAGAAACAAGGTTAATCTGAACAGCAACTGGAAAAAAAAATAAAAAGCAGGAGGAGAGCCTAAGGGAGCTTTGGGACAACACAAAACAAAGTATCATCCTTATAATAGGGCTGACAGAAGGACAAGAGGAGCAGCAAGGATTAGAAAATCTATTTGAAGAAATAATGACAGAAAAATTTCCAGATATGGGGAAGAAAAGAGTTACACAAGTACAGGGAGTCCCAAGCAAGATGAATCCCAAAGACCCACACCAAGACACGTCATAATTACAATGGCAAATGTTAATGACAAAGAGAGAATCTTAAAGGCTACAAGAGAGTTACCTACAAAGGATCCCCCATCAGATTATCAAATGATTTCTCAACAGAAACACATCAAGCTAAAAGGGAATGGAAGGAGGTATACAAAGTGATGCAAGGGTAGGGAAGGGTGGGGATAAAGGGGAGAGATCAACCAAAGGACTTGTGTGCATGCATATGAGCCTAACCAGTGGTTAAAGACAACAGAGGGGTGGGGACATGCGTGGGGAGGGGTGTGGGATGGGAATGGGGGGATGAGCACAAATATGTGATACCTTAATCAATAAAGAAATTTAAACAAACAAACAAAAACAAAACAAAAAGTGATGCAAAGCAAAGGACTGAATCCAAGAATACTCTATCCAGCAAGACTGTCAATCAAAATTGTCGGGAAATCAGGAGCTTTGTAGACAAAAAAAGGCTAAGGGAGTTTATCACTACCAAGTGAGCAATGCAAGAAATGCTAACGGGAATGCTGTAAAAAGAAGAAATAGAAAGGGAAGAAGGAACATAGGCATAAAGTTCAGAAATGGCTACAAACAAGTACCTATCAATAATAACATTAAATGTAAATGGATTAAATGCTCCAATCAAAAGACATTGAGTGAGTGAATGGATAAAAAAACATGACGTAAAAAATAAAAATTAATAAATTAATAAATAAAAAATTTATAAGAAAAAAATATTAAATCTAATCTGTACAAGTGGTCACCATAACCTTAAGAGAAATTGTTTCATTTGACAAAGATTTTTAAATGAAACTCTCTGTAGCCTGAAAATTATCATGGAAGGAAATAAAGAGGGTTTTCCTTCAAAAGTCGTAAGGATTGTAATTGAAAGTCAATATATTTGGCTTGTTGAACTAAAGTAAATAATTTGTGTGCTTGCCTCTCTGACAAAGTTTATATAAAGTTACAAAAAGAAATTGACAGCCAGTTTGAAACTGAATTTCCAGGGCTTAGAGCAAAGAATATCCTTACATGATATTATCCTACAATGTCATTATAATTTTTGATATTTTACAACAGCATATTATTACCCCCCAAAACACTTACAAACTTATTCTCTGACTGTTTGGCAGCAATTTAAAAAAAGACATGAAAGGATTTAATCCCTTTCAGAAGGAATTAATGCACTGGGAAGGCACTTGAGCATTCTATATTGGCCTCTCTTGCCCTTTTGGCCAAGAGGGACCCTCTTTTTACAATCCGATTACCCACAGCTGTTGCCTGAGCTTTTTGTTCATGCTGAGGTTGAAACCTTGTGGTGGCTGGTACCATGGATCTGTCTCTCGCCCAATGATGTGAGCTGGGCCCTCCCTGGAGAAGAAACCTGAGTCCTCCAAGATATGTGATCAGTGCCAGGGCCTGCCAGCAGGCGAGGGGATCCTAAGACAGGAGCTGGTTGAGGAGGCCACGGGGGCATAGGCTACCAAGGAGACAGAACTGAACCTCAAATCACCCTGCTTGGTCCCGGAGGATGGCTGGTTAGCCAGAGACAGATAAGTTTCCTCAGGGAAGGAACAACCTAAGACAGGCACAGTTGCAGAGGGGCCATCAGGAGAGAATGTGTAGATCAACAGAGTTGGGGCACAGACCCTCACCCCCCCAACGTTGCAGGGACCTGAACCATCACCCCTTCTGAGGGAGGTCTCCTGCTCCCATGGCTGCTTTGCTTCCCACACCCAGCTCAGATTGAGACCCAGGTAACAGACAGAGACTTGACCAACAGCAGCTGCCCTATATCTAAATCCAGCCTAGCACCAGGAATGCTCAGGGCCTACTCAAGAATGCAAATAATCCTTTCCACTAATATTTATAGGGTAAACTAAGATTGTTGTTAGAGTATTAAATTTGATAGTAAAATAGTAATCAAGTTTTCAGGTTAATTTAAATTGGCTAATAGAAATAAATGAACATCCAAGAAAATTTAAGTGTACTGGATAAAAAACTTTTCCTAAAATATTAAGTAAAATTTCTATTGGTAGTGAATCTCATGGTAAAATTACTTAACATGAAATGAACCTAAAGCAGTCTTATTTTTGTGCAAAAAATTAAAATTTAAAGTTATTAAGACTGCATTACAAAATTTACAAAAACATCCATTAATAAAAAAAAAGGGAGGGATAGTAGGGTAATATCATGTAAGGAAAAATATCGTGTAAGTAAATTACATGTAGAAAATTTTTACTGTAGAAAATTAATTTTCATTTGTAATGCTAACAGCAAGACACCCATGAAAATCACACATGGTGTAAAAATAAGCCAAAGGAAAATCGTTTGGGCAAAAATAAAAAGGATCCCAAGTCAATTTTATAGAAAAGATTCCTTTATTAACTTTTGGTCGAGAATATGTTTGTATATTTTCAGAAAACTACTCCAAGACCATGGGGATTCCTGCAACAGAGAGGAGTTGTCAGGTCTGCTCCAACCACGAAGACAAGAGGAGAAACAGTCCAGAGATGGAAGATGCTGACAACGCCTTGCCATGCTAGCAGTCAGCAGCTGTGCATCGCTGCAGGTTGCCCAGGATGAAACCAGAGAAGGTCGGACCTGCATTGCCACCATCTGTCCATCATCCAGATATCATTGCTGACATGTACACATAAGGAACTATTTGACATTGAAACTGGGTCTCAGAACTGTTGGACATTGAAATTGGGACTCAAACATTTTTTGTTATTATATGTTTATTTCTAGTCTGCAGTTGCAAGATTTTTTAAAGAAAAGAAATGGGGAAAAATAGATATAGAGGGAAAGAACCATTGAACAGACTGTCAAACTACAGCGGGAAGGCAGGCGAGGTTGGTGGCGGGGGGCTGTAAGAGATCAACCGAAGGACTTGTATGCATGCATATAAACATAACCAATGGATACAAGACACTGCGGGTGGGGGTGGGGGGCAGGTGAAGGCATATGCTGGGGGAAAGGGGAGGCTGGGGGGAGGTCAAGGGGGGAAAAAGGAGACATATGTACTACTATTTGTAATACTTCAAACAATAAAAAAAACCAAAAAAACCCCACAAAAACAAACATTTCCCAGCCTTAACTGGTTTGGCTCAGTGGATAGAGCCTCGGCCTGTGGACTGAAAAGTCCCAGGTTCAATTCCAGTCCAGGGCATGTACCTGGTTTGTGGCACATCCCCAGTAGGAGGTGTGCAGGAGGCAGCTGATCGATGTTTCTCTCTCATCGTTGTTTCTAACTCTCTATCCCTCGCCCTTCCTCTCTGTAAAAAAAAAAAAAAAAAATCAATAAAATATATTAAAAAAACCAAACATGACCCATATATATGCTGTCTACAGGAGACCCACCTCAGAACAAGGGACTCACATAGTGGAGGGATGGAAAAATATCTATCAGGAGAATCGAAATGAAAAATAAGCTAGGGTAGCAATACTTCTATCTGACAAAATAGACCTCAAAGTGAAAACCATAACAATTGACAATAAAGGCCACTTCATAATTCTAAAGGTATCGATATAACATGAGGATATAACTCTGGTAAACATTTATTTACCCAACGCAGGAGCACCCAAATACATAAAACAACTTTTGGAAGATATCAGAGGAGAGATTGACAGCATCTCAATCATAGTAGGAGACTTTAATACCCCATTAACATCACTGGATAAATCCTCTAGACAGAAAAATTAGCAAAGAAACATCAATCTTAAACAACTCACTAGATCAGATGTACTTCATTGACATCTTTAGAACATTCCACCCCCAAACCACAGAATATACATTCTTCTCAAGTGCACATGGGACATTTTCAAAGATAGACCACATATTGGGACACAGGCATAGAATCTCCAAATTCAAGAGGATTGAAATCATATCAAGCATCTTCTCTGATCACAATGGCATAAAAGTAGAAATCAATTATATTAAAAACAATCACAAAAATTCAAGCACTTGGAGGCTGAATAGCACACTATTAAACAGTGAGTGGGTTACCAAAGTGATCATAGAAGATATAAAACATATCCTGGAAACAAACGACAATGAAAACACAACAATCCGAAATCTTTGGAATACAGTGAAAGCAGTCCTGAGAGGGAAGTTCATAGCATTACAGGCCTACCTCAAAAAACAAGAAAAACTGGTAATAAATCATCTAACTCTGGAACTTGAAGAATTAGAAAGAGAGCAACAAGAAAAGTCCAGTGTGATCAGAAGGAAGGAAATTATAAAGATCAGAGTGGAAATAAATGACATAGAGACCAAAAGAACAATAAAAAAGATCAATGAAACCAAGAGCTGGGTCTTTAAAAGGATAAACAAGATTGACGAACCTCTAGCCAGGCTCACCTAAAAGCAAAGAGAGAGGTCTCAAACAAAATCAGAAATTAAAGAGGTGAAATAACAACAGACCCCACAGAAATACGAAGAAACATATTATGAACAAGTCCACTCCAACAAACTGGTCAACCCAGAAGAAATAGACAAATTCATAAAAAATACGACCTTCCAAAACTCATCAAGGAGGGATCAAAAAATCTGAACAGGTCGATAACTATGGAGGAAATTGAAGCAGTTATCAAAAAGCTTCCAGCAAACAAAAGCCCTGGACCAGACGGCTTCACAGGGGAGTTTTATCAAACATTCAAAGAAGAAATAAAACCTATTTACTTAAGACTATTCAAAAAAATTCAGGAGGAAGGAACATTTCCAAACTCTAGGAAGCCAGCATTACCCTAATCCCAAAACCAGATAAAGACAATACAATAATATCCCTATGTTCATGAGGGATATTACAGGCCAATATCCCTCATGAACATAGACGCCAAAATCCTCAACAAAATTCTAGCAAATTGAATCCAGCATTACATTAGAAAGATCATACACCATGACCAAGTGGGATTTATCCCAGTGATGCAAGGATGGTATAACATCTGCAAATCAGTAACTGTGATACACCACATAAACAAACTGAGAGATAAAAACCATATAATCATATCCATTGATACAGAAAAAGCATTTGACAAAATCCAATGCCATTTCTTGATAAAAATTCTCAGCAAGGTGGGAATAGAAGGATCATACCTCAACATAATAAAAGCCATATATGACAAACCCGCAGGCAACATCATACTTAATGGACAAAAACTAAAACCATTTCCCCTAAGAACAGGAACAAGACAGGGATGCCCACTCTCACCACTCCTGTTCGACATAGTACTGGAAGTACTAGTCATTGCGATCAGACAAGAAGAAATAAAGGCATCCACATTGGAAAAGAAGAAGTAAAACTGTCTTTATTCACAGATGACATGATATTGTACATAGAAAACTCCAAAGACTCCATCAAAAAACTACTGGACTTAATAAATGAATTCTGCAATGTAGCAGGATACAAAATTAACACCCAGAAGTCTATCGCTTTTCTATACACCAATAATGAGCTCATAGAAAGAGAAATTAAAAAAGCAATCCCATTTACCATTGCACCAAAAAATTAAGATACCTAGGAATAAAGTTAGCCAGGGAGACAAAGAACCTATACTCAGAAAATTTCAAGACTCTAAAAAAAGAGATAGAGGAAGACATGAACAAGTTAAAGAATATACCATGTTTGTGGATTGGTAGAATCAACATCATTAAAATGTTTATACTACCCAAAGCAATTTATAAATTCAAAGCAATCCCCATTAAAATACCAAGGGCATACTTCAAAGACCTAGAACAAATTCTCCAAAAATTCATCTGGAATAAAAAAAGACGTGAATAGCTGCAGCAATCTTGAGAAAGAAGAACAATGTTGAAGGGATCACAATACCAGATATCAAGGTAAACTACAGAGCCACTGTTCTTAAAACTGCCTGGTACTGGCACAAGAACAGACCTATAGACAAGTGGAAACAGAACAGAGAACCCAGCGATCAATAAAAACCAGTATGCTCAATTAATATTTGACAAAGGAGGCAAGAGCATACAATGGAGACAAGACAGTCTCTTCAATAAATGGTGTTGGGAAAACTGAACAGATACTTGCAAAAAAAAAAATGAAACTAGACCACCAACTTACACCATACACAAAAATAAACTCAAAATAGATAAAAGAGTTAAATGTAAAATGGGAAACCATAAACATCTTAGAAGAAGCCATAGGCAACAAAATAGACATTTGTTGTAGCAATATCTTTACCGATACAGCTCCTAGGGCAATGAAAACTAAAGAGAAAATAAACAAATGGGACTACATCAAAATAAAAAGCTTCTGCACAGCAAAAGAAACCATCAACAAAACAACAAGAAAGCCCACTGCATGGGATAACATATTTGCCAATCTTATCTCCGATAAGGATTTAATCTTCAACATTTACAAGGAACTCATACAACTTAACAATAGGAAGATAAACAATCCAATCAAAAAATGGACAAAGAACCTAAATAGACCCTTTTTTAAAAAGGACATTCAGAAAGCCAAGAGACATATGAAAATATGCTCAAAGTCACTAATCATCCGACAGATGCAAATCAAAACAACAATGAGATACCATCTCACACCTGTCAGAATGGCTATCATCAACAAATTAACAAATGACAGGTGCTGGAGAGGATGCGGAGAAAGAGGAACCCGTATTCACTGCTGGTGGGAATGCAGACTGGTGCAGCCACTGTGGAAAACAGTACGGTGTTTCCTCAAAAAATTAAAAATGTTGCTGACAGTTGACCCAGCAATACCACTTCTAGGAATGTATCCCAAGAAAACAGAAACACCAATCAGAAAGGATATATGCAGTCCTATGTTCATAGCAGCGCAATTTATAATTGCTAAGATTTGGAAACAGCCTAAATGCCCATCAGCAGATGAATGGATTAGAAAACTGTGGTACATCTACACAATGGAATACTATGCTGCCATAAAAAAGAAGGAATTTTTACCATTTGCAACAGCTTGGATGGATCTGGAGAGCATTATGCTAAGTGAAATAAGCCAGTCAGTGAAAGATAAATACCACATGATCTCACTCATTTATGGATAATAAAGAACATTACAAACTGTTGAACAAAAATAGAGGCAAAGAAATATCAAACAGACTGTCATACTACAGCGGGAAGGTAGGAGAGGGTTGAGGGGTTAAGAGATCAACCAAAGGACTTGTATGCATGCATATAAGCACAACCAACAGACTCAAGACACTGGGGGCAGGGGGACGAGAGCAAGTGCCAGGGTGTAGGGGAGGTCAGTGGGGGCGGGGGAAGAGACATATATACTACTATTTGTAATACCTTAAACAATAAAATTTTTTAAAAAAGAAATGAGTAATGAGTTGCTGATGATGGTGATGAAGATGAGATGATAATAATGATGGTAATGATAAGAGAATGAAAATAATGATAATGGTGAAGATATTGATGATGATGATATAAATAATTAAAATGATAGTGATAATCATAGTGATGATGATGAAAAAAATGATGATGATGATGATGATGGTGGTGGTTAAGGGAACCAAAGTTTTGCCTTCCTGAAGTTGCCTTTTTGGGATATTGATTTTAAGCTGTTTATGAATAAACAAAACTCAGAAAGAACTTTGACCATACCCTTTCTCTGCCCAAGAGATTAAGACAGAGAAATCTGCTTCAAGAAAGGAATCTAAGGATGTTGCCTCAGCCAGATTAGAATTATGTATGGTAAATAAGAGGGCTTTAGGCAGGAAACTATTAACTTGATACCCCGTGTGTCCTATTGTTTCTGAGTTGCCTAGCAAGAATTTTCCTGCAATGTATATTCTGCTCTTCCTCAGCTACCTGTAATTGCTTTCTCACTCTGAAATCTAATACCCACTCCCCCTATATATATATATATATATATATATATATATATATATATATATAATTGATTTTTTACAGAGAGGAAGAGAGAGGGATAGAGAGTTAGAAACATCAATGAGAGAGAAACATCGATCAGCTGCCTCTTGCACACCCCCTACCGGGGATGTGCCTGCAACCAAGGTACATGCCCTTGACCAGAATCGAACCCTGGGACCCTTGAGTCCGCAGGCCGTCGCTCTATCCACTGAGCCAAACCGGTTTCGGCACCCACCCCCTTTTTAATTTTTGTCCAAAAATGTCTTATATACCCAATATTGCCTCACTGACTTTCAAATTTTCATGCCTATGTGAATCCCCCATATACATATATTAAAAACTTAGATTTTTCTTATTAACTTATATCTATTAATGTAATTATTAGCCCAGCCAGAATAACTTAGAAGGTGGAAAAAAAGTCTTAATATATATATTTTTAGCTCCCACAGTGGTAATAATGAAGGTAGTGAGATAGTGATGATGATGGTCATCTGGTGATTATTATGATGATAATGTGTGCAAAGCTGATGAAGATAATGGTAATGATGAAATTGATGAGAATGGTGATGAGAAGGGTGATGAAGATAATGGTGATGGAAATATTGTAGATGATATGATGATTATGATTATGATAATGGTGATGAAGGTGATGATGATTGTGATATGGTAATGTAGATGGAGAAGAAGAAGATGATTCTGTAGGTGAGGATATTGATAGAGTATGAACGTGATATGTTCATGATAAAGATGATGATAGTGATTTGAATGATGATTATATAATGATGATTATGATGAAGAAGACAAAGATGAAATGATGATGTTTATGATGGTGATTATGATGTAATGATGGTAGAAAAGATTATGGCAATGATTGAAAATGGTGATGATGATAATAAAAATGATGATAACCATGATGATTATGAGGTTGCTGATGGTGGTGATAGTGTAAATTGTAATGATTGTGATGATAACAATAATGTTTTTGATGATCATGGTGATGAGGATAATGAAAATGATAATTATGATGATATTAAAAATAAAAAAAGTAGCTGATGATGGTGGTGAGATAGAGATGATGACTTTGATTTTGGTAATCAAGAATACATAGATGATGAAATTGATGAACTGGAAGATAATGATGATGCTTATGTGAGAAATATGGCGATGACAAAAATGTTGCTGATGGTGATGAAATGAGATGATAATGTTCATCTAAGTGGGGGCAATGATTGTAATATTGGATATATTGTATATGATGATGGTGGTATGATAATTGTGATGAGAATAGTGATGATGATGATGATGATGACAATGACAATGATGGTGGTAATGGTAATGGTGATGATGTGAATGATGAGGAGGAGGATGTTTAAAGATAGTGATAATGGCCCTAGCCGGTTTGGCTCAGTGGATAGAGCATTAGCCTGCGGACTCAAGGGTCCCAGGTTCGATTCCTGGTCAAGGGCATGTACCTTGGTTGTGGGCACATCCCCAGTAGGGGGTGTGCAGGAGGCAGCTGATAGATGTTTCTCTCTCATCGATATTTCTAACTCTATCCCTCTCCCTTCCTCTGTGTAAAAAATTAATAAAATATATTAAAAAATAAAATTAAAATCTAATTGAAAAAAGATAGTGATAATGACTGATGAGGATGGTGATGATGAAGATGATGATAATGAGATTAATGAGCATGCTATGATAATAGTGATAATGAAGGTATTAGTTAGGATGGTATTGTTGATGAAAATGATAATGGTGAGGATAACAATGGTGATGATAATGGTTAATGATATTTATAAAGATGGTGATGTTTGTGATAATAGTAAAATTGATTGTGAAGATGGTGAGGGTAATGCTTCTGATAATGAAGCTTATAATGATGGTGATAGTGACAATAATGAAGATGAGGATGGTGAGAAAAATGAAAATTATACTGTTGAAATGATGGTTAGGTTCATACTGTTGATTAAGGTTATGGTGATGGCAACAGAAAGATGGCAATGATGTTGAGGATGATGATGGTGATGGATATAGTGATAATTATAGTGATAATGCTATTAGTGACGATGGTAATTTTACTGATGTGATAATAAGGATGGTGAAGAATAGTGTGAAATTAATGAAGATGATAGTGACAATCAATATGATGATGTCAATGTCCATGTTGGTGGTGATGATAGCCATGTTGGTGAGAAATATGGAGAAAATAATATTGGCGATGGTGATGGTAAAGATAATGATGTTGGTAATACTAATTGTGATGATTATAAGCATCTGATAATGATATTAAATCTGATGATAGATATGAAGATGGTGATGTGATGATCATAGTGATAACAATAATGATGATTTTGGTGATATTGGTGATAATAGTGATGATCATGGTGATAATTATGAAGATGATGCTGATTGTGATTATGATGACTGTGCTGATAATGGTGAGGATTAGTGTCAGGGACCAAGAGTCGGTCAAAGGATTAACTCTGACCTTCAGTAAGTTACTGTAACTAGGCCCACCTCCTCTTGCCTGAGGACAAAGCATTTCTTCTGTAGCCGCCCTTCAACTGCCACACCCTTTATCTATAGTTACGACTTTAGCCGATTATCTAGGTCAGCCCCCACCCCTCCTAGGCATCCACCCTTCTAGAAATCACATATAAGGAACGCTGTAAAGATAAAGTTTTGAGGCTTGATCAGAATCCCTTTTGTCTTGCCTCCATTCTTTGCGTCCCTTGTCTGTCTCTCATTCTCTTAGGTGCGCCGCCTCGGTACCCCCGTTAGAAGACCCCGCAGGTCGGGGAAATAATGGCGCCCAGACGTGGGGCACGAGAGTCGGCTCTCCGGGGAACATCTGCACATCGGTCCGGCCGGACACCCTCTTGAGTCGCCGCGGAACGCCGCGAGTGAAGACTCGCCTCTTGAGTCGCCGTGGAACGCCACGAGAAAGACTCTGTCACTTGATCGCCGCGGAGCTGCCCGTCCGTGAGTATGATCTGATTGTAGTTGAGTATTGCAGATGATCTTTTCAGACAAGATTTAAGAGTGAATTCCTTGTGAGAACTAGTTTTTATCCCCTTTGATGGACACTTTGAGCTTCTCGATTCAACCTCCAGTCCGCTAATAAGCACTCGTCTCGCCGATCCGGGAAGAATGAAAGGTACCGCGATCTGGCTGAGCGAGATCTCTGAATCACTCTGAGGAGTAATTTGTCTTTGGTCGGTTCCTCGTCACGTCTCTCGCAAACCCTGAGCTCGCTCTGTATATGCGAGCAGGGGCCTTTGGGCAAACAGAGATTGTTGACGAGACAACTGTCCTAGGCAACGGAAACTCAGGGCTGACCTGGCACGGGGTTTATACGTCCCAGAGGCTTACGCGGAGGAGGCAAAAAATTGAGAAGCTCCCACATCAACATGGGCACCTCTCTGTTCTCACAAGGAATTCCTCGGTGGGCTCAAGGAGTCCCTCAGGACGCAAGGAGTAAGGGTAAAGACTTTTGACCCAGAGAAAATCCCTAAAGGTTTAAAAAGACCCCCTTAGATGATAAACTCTCCCCGGAAGATCAGCAACTGCCAATCTTTTTCTTTAAATAAAAAATAAAAATGAAAAATAAATAAAATAAAAAAAGATGCCAGACCATTACTGAATCTTCCCCCTAAGAAGGAGGTGGGGGAAGGGAGACACGTGGCGATCCAATATGGACGCCACTCCCCAAGAAAGCCACTTTGAAAGGCCTCCTCTTCGCCATCTTTATTTATTTTCCAGCTAATGACTTAAAGCTTTTACGAATTCATAAATGCATCCGGGATTTCTGTGCACATGTAAGGGGAAAAGGCCAGTTTAAAAACGAGTGCGCATAGTTTTGAGCTGAACTTAACTCTTTGCTGTGTACAGAATAAAAACCCGAGACTGTTTTGGCCTTAAAAATGGCAGAGATGAACCGGGGAAAGAGATATAGGCAGGCTTCCCAAGGCTCTCTTGAAATTTCCCGCCCAGAGGCAGGTAACCACCAGGAAGTAGAAAGCAAGTTTACATGTGAATAGCTATGGGTTTGTTTCTTGACTTCCTCAGCAGGAAAAATTCTTTAAAAAATTTAGTGGCTGTGCCAAGCCTATTGGCTGGAAATTTAAAACTTTTAAGTTCAAATGATCTAAATGTATTGAAATTTAAAATAATGAAATGTTGATCTGAGTATGCCTAGTATGAAGTCTAGATGTTGTAAGTTAACCTATTAATTGAATATGCCTTATATTTTATTTGAAATGTATCCTTAAAAATGTAAAAGTATTACTGATTTGAGAAATGCTAAGTATTTGATTTGCTACCTGAAAAATTGAAGCTCTGAAAGTTTAAGTCTTTTTTCTAACCATGAAAAGGCTACAAAAATGAAAAACCCAGAACCTTTTTTCCTAAGAAAAATGGCGGATTTGACCAAAAGGAAAAAACAGGCTAGTTCAGCAGCTGATTGGCATTTCCATAATCAAGAGTAGTTTTTAAAATGCTAATGGAAAGTGTTAAAAATTTAACCTTAAGGTCTTCAAGACAAAATTTATCCAAAGTAAATGCCTTAAAACAATTGGAATTGGATTTGAAACTAAAGTAGCCCAGATAAAGACTGGCTATGCCCTTGTTAATGCAGGAAGGTGTAGTCGCCCTTCCCCCAGCATTCAGGAAGGCAAGTTCCCGCCAATAGATCTTAAAAGTTTGCTTAATTATATAAATAATAAAAGTTTATTAAATATCTAGATATTTTGAAATGGAAAAGTGCTAAGATATTAATCTAAATTTGCTTCATGAAAGATTTAGGAGACAGAATTGAATATTTTTGAGAAAATAAAATGTTTTCTCTTAAATAATTAGAAATTCAAAATATGTTACTTCTTGGTCTGATTTTAAAAAGGGAATTCTGTGATACGGTTTAAATTTAATTGATATTCTTTAAGATAATTTACATACATATATATTAAGTGTTATGAAAGTTTTCACCTGTAAGAAAGGCGGAAACAATATATTTCTTAAATATAGCCAAAATTTTCAACAACAGTAGAATTTCATAGAAAGACAAAAGCCTCAAGTAGCCTGCATTTTTGAATCGGCTGGAGGTGGAACAGTGTTTATACTTTTGGGTCAGACCAATAAAGTATCAAATAAGTTTAATGAATGTTTCTTTCCTTTTTTAAATTAAAGATACCTACTTAGGTTACCTTATAAATTGGATTTTTAAAATATAATCAATGTCTCATATAAATTAAGTTACATGAGAAGCCAATGTTTTATAAGTAATTGAATCCTGACTCGTAGCCGCCTGCATTCTTAATTAAGCTAGAGGCGGGCAACATTTGCAGCTTGTGAGGCAGCCGCCATCTTGCCTGCCCCTCTGGCCACGTGGTTACTGCCCGCCATCTTGAAATAACAAAGGCCAACCCCTTTCTTTAAATAAGCCAATGTCTTTGTAAGCAATTTAAATCTAGCTAGTCGCCTGAGGCTTGTCTTAAATGAAACTCTGTAACCTGAAAGTTATTTTGGAAGGAAATAGAGAGGCTTCCTTCAAATATCTTACAGATTGTAATTGATAACCAATGCATTAGGCCTCAGAAGGTGTAGATAAGAAAAGATTAAATGACTTTTAGAAATTATTAGGAGACTTTAACTGGTTAAAACCTTTTCTATACAAAAAGAAATTGATAGCCAGATTGAGATTGAATTGCCATGGCCTAGAACAAAGAATATTCTTACATGATATTTTATAATTTCATTATAATTTTTGATATTTTACAACAGCATATTGTACAGTTATCACAAACTTACAAATTAATTCTTTGAATGTTTGGCAGCAATTTATAAGTAATCCCTTCCACTGTGTGGAAGGCCCCCAAGGAAAGCATTTGAGGGTTAGATTTGCTCACGGCAGAACAGGGAGGAATATGTTTGGCTCTACAGGAACCATGCTGCTTCTACGCCAACAAGTCTGGCATCGTCCGAGACAAGATCAAGAAGCTACAAGAAGACCTCGTCAAGAATGGACTCCTCCCCTACCTCCTCCCCATCCTTGGTCCCTTTGTTGGTTTTCTCCTTATTCTTACATTTGGCCCTTGGGCATTTAGAAAAATAACTGACCTCGTAAAACAGCAAATAGATTCAGCTTTAGCAAAACCCATTCAGATTCATTATCAACGCCTGGAAATGGCCGATAGGTGGGGCTCGGTTTACCAAGAGCACGAGCACCTCCGGACACAGACTCGCTCCTTCCCTACGGGGACAGCATCTTAACCAGAGGGATGCTTACCTACGCTCTAGCCAGAGCCAGAGGTATGGGTATCGAACCGGGTGCAGAGCAAAGCATTGCAAGGGAACGTTGGGATATTTTTCCAACCTCCTCTGGATTTCCCTGAGAGTATACCTGGTTTGCATAGAGGTTGACATCGATAAAAATAATGGCTCTGCCTCTCCTCCCCAAAAGATGTCAAGAGCCACACACGGTGGGTATGCAAAGCCCACGGGAGGAACCAGGTCAATGTCTCCTCGGTCGATTAATGCCCACTCCCGTTTCTTAAACAGAGAGGGAGGAGATGTCAGGGACCAAGAGTCGGTCAAAGGATTAACTCTGACCTTCAGTAAGTTACTGTAACTAGGCCCACCTCCTCTTGCCTGAGGACAAAGCATTTCTTCTGTAGCCGCCCTTCAACTGCCACACCCTTTATCTATAGTTACGACTTTAGCCGATTATCTAGGTCAGCCCCCACCCCTCCTAGGCATCCACCCTTCTAGAAATCACATATAAGGAACGCTGTAAAGATAAAGTTTTGAGGCTTGATCAGAATCCCTTTTGTCTTGCCTCCATTCTTTGCGTCCCTTGTCTGTCTCTCATTCTCTTAGGTGCGCCGCCTCGGTACCCCCCGTTAGAAGACCCCGCAGGTCGGGGAAATAATGGGATGGTGGTGAAGAGAAATATGAGAATGATGATGGATGATGATGAGGAAATGGTAATAATGTAATAATAATTATACTCATATTTCTGATGATGTTGGTAATAATGAATATGATGCTAAGGGTGAAGATGATGGTGATTATGATTGTGGTGAAGATGAAAATGGTAATGGTGCTGATGATGAATGTGAGAATTGTGGTGGTTTAGATTGTAAAGATGATAATAATGGTGTGTTTGTTTGTTTGAGCTGCTATATGAAAATACCACAGAGTGTGTGACTTAAACAATAGAAATGTATTTTCTAACAGTTCTGGAGGCTGTAAGGCTAATATCAAAGTGGCAGCAAGGTTGGTTTCTGGTGAAGCCTCTCTACTTAGCTTGCCATTGGAGCCTTCTGTTTCGTCGCTTTACTTTTTCTCTGTAGTGTTAGGGCTTCAACATATGTATTTGTGAGGTGGCATGTTTTAGTCCCATTACAGACAATACCATACCCACTCCCACACAAGCCCACCTTTTGCCATACTTCCTCTGATGTTAGAAACAAGGCAGGCCTCTGAACCTCTACCTTCTCAGCTGCAGATCACCTTTCTTCATTACATCCTCACCCTTCTCTTCCTCCTCCTCCTCCTCCTCCTCCTCCTCCTCCTCCTCCTCAATATTATGATAATCAATATCATCATCATCTCCCTTCACCATCATCTTTTTTAAGACACCAGTGCAGAAACTTTTTAGTTTGACACAGTTTCATTCATTTATTTTTGCTTTTACTTCCCTTATCTTCAGGTTTAATTCTACAAAACCATGATTACTTGCACAGACAGCCTTTTTAGTGTGGCTCATTTGTTTTATCTTTTCAATAGCTTTTTTCAAACACCAGCTTACCAAACATGTCCTCAAGATTTAATATTTTATGAGGCAGCCTATGCTTAGCAATAAAGCAATTTGTGCATATGTAGCTGGTATCCAAATTGTGGCATCCATAATTTGTCTGTGTTCTCATCCTGCTCCATACAGTCTTATGGTCTGGTTGTAGAGAAACAAAATGAAACATAAATATAGTGTGTGTGTGTGTGTGTGTGTGTGTGTGTGTGTGTGTGTGTCTAAAGATAAATATGAACATTGTGGTAAAGGTTTGGGATGGGAGGGTGGGTAAGGGCCAGAAGGGGTCAATGTAGGAAAAAAGGGTACATCTGTAGTACTTTCAACAATAAAGATAAATTAAAAACAAACAAAACAAAACACCAGCCTACTAGTATTAACAACAAAAGGAATGCAAGAGATAGTTTGGTGTCTATTCTCTTTTTGGTCACTAGAGGGAGATCATGGTTCACTTTTATTCAATAGAAAATAACTTTTAAAAGAAGTGGATCTGTTTTTTGCATCTTTCTGACACTGAGCCAATATTTTCTTTCCAGGGAATCACTGTCCTACTTGGTCCAGAGGCTGTGGAAGTCCAGATATGTTTGAGAGGATTAATATGTGCCCAGGGACATAATGGAAGCTAACAAGGTTACATTCCTTCATATGGTGATTTTTCACCAGAGATGCTGAATGACTGAGATGTAGCAAGAGCCATGCTAAGCTTCTAACAATGGAAATGCTATTTGGTTTCCAGAGCACCACCACCATTATGCTGTGGGTGGTTGAGCCTTGATTTAGTGAGGGAGCCAGTAGTGAAGGAAGGTTTGTTTTTTTTTCCAGTTACTGACCCCAGAATGCTCTTTCAATTCCACATCTGTTGAAGTTTAATAATCTTCTAAATACAATGGGAAAACATGAACTGATACTTTTTAAAAATAAGAATTTTACAATTGTAAAATTATTTTGTCTCTATTAGAGGATGTTATGTTATTGTCTAAATGTAGAAAATAAAGAGCATAGAAAGGTCAAAAGAAATATTCACAGCCTTCAAATTAAGAGTATACTAGTAAATTAAAATTCAGTAAGGGGACAGCATTTTATTCAAAGAACTGGTTGGAGACTCAGAAAGTGCAGGGAGCCTTTGATCCTTTTACCAATAAGACACTCTGGGGCACAAAAAAGTATAACTACACTTCTATCACGCTAGAGCCTAAAATATCTAGAATGGGGCAGATGCTAAATAAAAAAGATTCAGCATCAGGAGATAAAAATAAGCCCAGCTGAAAAGGCAGAGGTGAAGAAGGCTGCCTTGTTTCTAACATCAGAGGAAAGATGGCAGTGGGTGGGCTTGTTTGAGAATGGGTGTGTTATTCCCTGGTAGGGGATTAAGCAGGTTTGTTGTTTATAAAGTCAACACTTGTTGACTGCCATCTCTTAATTCAAGACATAAAAACAATCATGCCAATACACCACATTGAAAATATTTTTCAGCCCAGCTGTCGTAGCTCAGTGGTTGAGTGTCGACCTATGTATGAGTCAGGAGGTCATGGTTTGTTCCCTGTCAGGGCACATGCCTGGGTTGTGGGCTCAATCGATGATTCTCTCTCTCTCCCTTTTCCTTCCTCTCTAAAATCAATAAAAATATTTTCCAAAGACTATAACCTTTTCTTTAAACTTTCAATAAATAGTTTTAAATTACAGTTAATGTACAATATTTCCTTTGTTTCAGGTGTACAACCCAGTGATTAGACATTTTATGACTTACCAAGTGATTCCCCCAATATATCTAGTATCTATCTGACACCATACATAGTTATTACATTATTATTGACTATATTCCCTATGCTGTACTCTATATCCCCATAACTATTCTGTAACTACAGTTGCTACCCCAGTTTTGTTTTTTTGTTTCCATTTTCATGAAACATATTTTTCTATCCCTTTTTTTCCAGTCTCTGTATGTCTTTTGATCTGAAGCAAGTCTCTGGTAGACAACATATGTAAGGGTCTTGTTTTGTTATCCATTCAGCCTTCATATGTCTTTTGATGGGAGCACTTAGTCTATTTGCTATTAAAGTAATTGTTGAGAGAAACCAAGATGGCAGCATAGGTAAGCACCTAAACTGCTGCCTTGCACAACAATTTCAAAACAACAACTAAAAGAACGGATATCATCCAAAACCACAGGAAAGCTGGCTGAGTGGAAATTCTACAAGTAGAATGAAAGAGAAAAGTTCATGGATCAGAGGAGCCGCAAAGCGCTGAGGTATGGAGACATGCACGCAGAGAGGAAGGGCGGCCGAGTGCCTGGCTGGTGGGAGGGGAAAGGAAGCCCCCAACTGCACTGAACCCCAGTTCAGACTGCACTGAACCCCAGCTCTGGCCAAAACCCCGTGGACCCAGGCTCATACGAGTGGAGTCTGGACTATAGAGAAAGGCACATGGAGACTTGGAGACTCGGGGGAGCCGCAGCGGGCAGGGGTCTGGAGGCGCGCGCGAGTGCGCGCAGAGAGGTCTGACTGCGGAAGGAATCGGAAGCTCCTGACTGCACTGAATCCCAGTTCCTACTGCACTGAAACCCAGGTCCGGGTGAGCCCCTGGAGGACCCACGCTCTTACAGGGGGAATCTGGACTGTCAGGCGGAAACTCGGGATCCGTGGAAGGCAGAGGTATGGAGGCGCGTGCGTGCAAGGGCAGAGCTGATGGGAAGCCAAGATTGTCTGCTCAGCCCTGGGACTCTACCCCATCCAAGCTGAGCGCAGAGGCTTTTGCAATTTTGCAAGTCTGGTCCTATAAGGCTGTCTCCAATACAGAAGGTATCCCAGTGTAGACACAGCTGATACACACAGCCAATTGGCCTGGAGGTCAATTCCTCCCAGTGATACCAACAACAATCAAGACGTAACTACAACAAGGCTGTACACACAGTCCACAAAGGGGAGCACCAAGAGTGTCTACCTCAGGTAACTGGGGAGGCTGACCCACCAGGCCATATAGGAAACCTAGCACACAAAGCTACCCTACCAACTCAGGGAAGCAGCGAAAATGCGGATTCAAAGAAACAGACCACAAATGAAAGAAATGGAGGAGAACAAATGACTGGATATAGAATTCAAAAGCACGGTTATAAGGTTTTTCAAGAATTTCCTAGAAAAGGCCGATAAATTTAACGAGACCCTCGAGGATATGAAAAAGGACCAACTAGAAATTAAACATACACTGACTGAAATAAAAAATATTATACAGAGACCCAACAGCAGACTAGAGGAATGCGAGAATCAAGTCAAAGATTTGAAGTACAAAGAAGCAAAAAACACTCAACTGGAAAAGCAAAAAGAAAAAAGAATCCTAAAAGTTGAAGATAGTGTAAGAAGCCTCTGGGACAACTTCAAGCATACCAACATCAGAATTATGGGGGTGCCAGAAGAAGAGAGAGAGCAAGACACTGAAAACCTATTTGAAGAAATAATGACTGAAGAAATAGACTTACAAGTACAGGAAGCGCACAGAACCCCAAACAAAAGGAATCCAAAGAGGACCACACCAAGACACATCATAATTAAAATTCCAAGGGCAAAAGACAAAGAGAGAATATTAAAAGCAGCAAGAGAAAAACAGTTAATTACCTACAATGGAGCACCCATACAATTGTCAACTGATTTCTCAACAGAAACTATGCAGGCCAGACGAGAGTGGCAAGAAATATTCAAAGTGATGAATAGCAAGAACCTAAAACCAAGATTACTCTACCCAGCAAAGTTATCATTCAGAATGGAAGGTCAGATAAAGAGCTTCACAGATAAGAAAAAGCTAAAGGAGTTCATCAACACCAAACCAGTATTATATGAAATGCTGAAAGGTATTCTTTAAGAAGAAGAAGAAGAAAAAAGTTAAGATAAAATTATGAACAACAAATACATATCTATCAACAAGTATATCTAAAAATCAAGTGAATTAAAAATCTGAGGAACAGAATAAACTGTTGAATATAATAGAATCAGGGGCAAAGAAAGGTAGTGAATTGATAATTATCAGGGGGAAAGGGGTGTGGGGGGTGCAGGAAGAGACTGGACTAAAATCATACACCTATGGATGAGGACAGTGGCGGGGAGGTAAGGGCAGAGTGGGAACCGGTTGGAGGGGAACTATGGGGGGAAAAAGGAGAAATAATTGTAATAATCTGAATAATAAATATTTATTAAATTAAAATAAATAAAATAAAGTAATTGTTGATATCTATTATTGCCATTTTATTATTCATATTTTTGTCCTTCTCCTCCCCCCTCCTCCTCCTCCTCCTCCTTCCTCTTCAAGAAGACCCTTTAATATTTCATGTAGTACTGGTTTGATGGTGATGAACTCCTTTAGCTTTTGCTTGTCTGAGAAGCTCTTTATATGTCATTTGATTCTAAATGATAGCTTTGCTGGGTAAAGTAATACTGGTTGTAGGTCCTTGTTTTTCATGACTTAAAAATTAAAAAAAAATTTCTTTATTGATTAAGGTGTTACATATGTGTCCTTATTCCCCCATTACCTCCCCATCCCCCTGACTCATGCCCTCACCCCCCTGTTGTCTATGTCCATTGGTTAGGCCCATATGCATGCATATAAGTCCTTTGGTTGATCTCTCCCCCTTACCCCCACCCTCCCCTACCTTCCCTCCTAGGTTTGGTGGTCTGATCGATGTTTCTCTGTCTCTGGAACTGTTTTTGTTCATCAGTTTATGTTGTTCATTATATTCCACAAATGAGTGAGATCATGTGATACTTATCCCGCTCTGACTGGCTTATTTCACCCAGCATAATGCTCTCCAGTTCCATCCATGTTGTTGCAAATGGTAGGAATTCCTTCTTTTTTAGTGCAGCATAGTATTCCATTGTGTAGATGTACCACAGTTTTTTAATCCACTCATCTGCTGATGGGCACTTAGGCTGTTTCCAAATCTTAGCTATTGTAAATTGTGCTGCTATGAACATAGAAGTGCATATATCCTTTCTGATTGATGTTTCTAGCTCCTTGGGCTATATGCCTAGAAGTGGTATTACTGGGTCAAATGGGAGTTCCATTTGTAGTTTTTTGAGGAAACTCCATACTGTTATCCACAGTGGCTGCACCAATCTGCATTCCCACCAGCAGTGCACCATGGTTCCTTTTTCTCCGCATCCTCGCCAACATTTGTTGTTTATTGATTTGTTGATGATAGCCATTCTGACAGGTGTGAGATGGTACTGCATTGTCGTTTTGATTTGCATCTCTCGGATAATTAGTGACTTTGAACATGTTTTCATATGTCTCTTGGCCTTCCTTCTGTCTTCTTTTTTGGAAAGTGACTATTTAGGTCCATTGCCCATTTCTTGATTGGATTGTTTATCTTCTTTTTGTTGAGTTGTATGAGTTCCCTGTAAATGTTGGAGATTAAACCCTTATCAGTGATAACATTGACAAATATGTTCTCCCATGTAGTGGTCTTTCTGTTTTTTGTTTTATTTTTGTTGATGGTTTCTTTTGCTGTGCAAAAGTTTTTTATTTTGATGTAGTCCCATTTCTTTATTTTCTCTTTATTTTCCATTGCCCTAGGAGCTGTATCAGTGAAGAAGTTCTTTCGGCATATGTGTGAGATTTCGCTGCCTGTGGATTCCTCTAATATTTTGATGGTTTCCCGTCATATGTTTAAGTTCTTTATCCATTTTGAGTTTATTTTTGTGTATGGTGTAAGTTGGTGGTCTAGTTTCATTTTTTTGCATGTATCTGTCCAATTTTCCCAACACCATTTATTGAAAGGACTGTCTTGAATCCATTGTATGTTCATGCCTCCTTTGTGGAATATTAATTGGGCATAGTGGTTTGGTTCGATTTCTGGGTTCTCTATTCTATTCCATTGATCTATATGTCTGTTCTTGTGCCAGTACCAGGCTGTTTTGAGAACAGTGGCTTTGTAATACAGCTTGATATCTGGTATTGAGATCCCACCTACTTTGTTCTTCTTTTTCAGGATTGCTGCAGCTATTCGGGGTCTTTTTTTATTCCAGATGAATTTTTGGAGAGTTCGTTCTAGGTCTGTGAAATATGCCATTGGTATTTTAATGGGGAGTGCATTGAATTTATAGATTGCTTTGGGTAGAATGGACATTTTGATGCTGTTGATTCTACCAATCCATGAACACGGTATGTTCTTCCATCTCTTTATATATCTTCCTCTATCACTTATTTCATTATCCTGTAGTTTTTTACATATAGGTCTTTTATCTCTTTAGTTAAGTTTATTCCTAGGTATCTTAATTTTTTTGGTGTGATGGTAAATGGGATTGCTTTTTTAGTCTCTCTTTCTATAAGTTCACTATTGGTGTAAAGAAATGCCATAGATTTCTTGGCATTAATTTTGTATCCTGCTACATTGCCAAATTCATTTATTAAGTCTAATAGTCTTTTGATGGAGTCTTTAGGGTTTTCTATGTACAGTATCATGTCGTCTGCGAATAAGGACAGTTTTCTTCTTTTCCAATTTGGATGCCTTTTGTTTCTTCTTGACTGATAGCAATGGCTAGTACTTCCAGTACTATGTGGAACAGGAGTGGTGAGAGAGGGCATCCCTGTCTTGTTCCTGTTCTTAGGTGAAATGGTTTTAGTTTTTGTCCATCGAGTGTGATGCTGGCTGTGGGTTTATCATATATGGATTTTATTATGTTGAGGTATGATTCTTCTATTCCCACCTTGCTGAGAGTTTATCTAGAAAGGGTTTTGGATTTTGTCAAATGCTTTTTCTGCATCAATTGATCTGAGTATATGATTTCCCCCCTTCAATTTGTTTATGTGATGTATCATGTTTATTGATTTGTGGATATTGTACCATCCTTGCATCCCTGGTATAAATCCTTCTTGTTCATGGTGTATGATCTTTCTGATGTACTGCTGGATCCGATTTGCTAGGATTTTGTTGAGGATGTTGGCATCCATGTTCATGAGGGATATTGGCCTGCAATTCTCTTTCATTGTGTTGTCTTTATCTGGTTTTGGTATTAGGGTGATGCTGGCTTCATAGAGTGAGTTTGGAAGTGTTCCTTCCCCTTGAATATTTTGGAATAGTCTGAGGAGGATAGGTTTTAGTACTTCCTTGAATGTTTGGTATAACTCTCCTGTGAAGCCGTCTGGGCCTGGGCTTTTGTTTGCTGGAAGCTTTTTGATGACTGCTTCAATTTCTTCCATTGTTATTGGCCTATTAAGACATTTGAGTCTTCCTGATTGCGATTTGGAAGGTTGTATTTTTCTAGGAGTATGTCTATTTCCTCCAGGTTGTCTAGTTTGTTGGAATAGTGTTGTTCATAATATTTTTAACAATCCGTTGTATTTCTGCAGGGTCTGTTGTTTTTTCCACCTCTATCATTTCTGATTTTGTTTATTTGTGTCCTCTCTCTTTGCTTCTTGGTGAGCCTGGCTAGAGGTTCATCAATCTTGTTTATCCTTTCAAAGAACCTGCTCTTGGTTTCATTGATCTTTTGTATTTTTTTTTGTCTCTATGTCATTTATTTCTGCTCTAGTCTTTATTATCTCCTTCCTTCTGCTCACACTGGGCTTTCCTTGTTGCTCTCTTTCTAATTCTTTGAGTTGTAGCATTAGATGATTTACTACCATTTTTTATTGTTTTTTGAGGTAGGCCTGTAGAGCTATAAACTTCCCTCTCAGGACTGCTTTCATTGTGTCCCATAGGTTTTGGATTGTTGTGTTTTTATTTTTATTAGTTTCCAGAATGTTTTTAATTTCTTCTTTGATCTCTTTGGTAACCCAATCAATATTTAATAACATGCTATTCAGCTTCCAAGCTTTTGGGTGTTTTGGATTGTTTTTATTGTAGTTTATTTCTAATATTATGTCATTGTGGTCTGAGAAGATGCTTGGTATGATTTCAATCTTCTTGAATTTGGGGAAACTGCTTGTGACCCAGTATGTGGTCTATTTTTGAAAATGTCCCATGTGCACTTGAGAAGAACATATATTCAGCATCTTTGGGGTGAAATGTTCTGAAGATGTCAATTAGGTCCATCTGATCTAGTGAGTCATTTATGATTGTTGTTTCTTTGCTGATTTTTTGTCTAGAGTATTTATCCAGTGATGTCAGTGGTGTATTAAAGTCCCCTACTATGATTGTATTGTTGTTGATCTCTCTCTTGATATCTTCCAGGCGATTTTTTATGTATTTGGGTGCTCATGCATTGGATGCATATATGTTTACCAGGGTTATATCCTCTTGTTGTATCGATCCCTTTAGTATTATGAAGTGGCCTTCCTTATCTCTTTTTATGGCCTATTTTGAGGTCTATTTTGTCAGATATAAGTATTGCTACCCCAGCTTTTTTTTCCTTTCCATTTGCCTGAAAGATATTTTTCCATCCCTTCCCTTTCAGTCTGTGTGAGTCCCTTATTCTGAGGTGGGTCTCTTGTAGACAGCATATATATGGGTCATGTTTTTTTATCCACTCAGCCACTCGATGTCTTTTGATTGGAGCATTTAGTCGTTTACATTTAAAGTTGTTATTGAAAGGTACTTGTTTGTAGCCATTTTTATTTTTTGAAGCTGTGTTCCTTCCTACCTTTCTCTTTCTTCTTTTTACAGCATTCCCTTTAGCATTTCTTGCATTGCTGGCTTGGTAGTGATAAACTCCCTTAGCCTTTTTTTTGTGTGCAAAGCTCCTGATTTCCCCTTCAATTTTCATTGATAGTCTTGCTTGATAGAGTATTCTTGGATTCAGTCCGTTGCTTTGCATCACTTTGTATATCTCCTTCCATTCCCTTCTAGCTTGATGTGTTTCTGTTGAGAAATCATTTGATAATCTGATGGGGGATCCTTTGTAGGTAACTTTTTGTCTCTCTCTTGTAGCCTTTAAGATTCTCTTTGTCAATAACCTTTACCATTGTAATTATGGTGTGTCTTGGTGTGGGTTTTTTGTGATTCATATTGCTTGGGACTCTCTGTACTTGATTAACTTTTTTCTTCCCCATATCAGGGAAGTTTTCTGTCATTATTTCTTCAAATAAATTTTCTAATCCTTGCTGCTCTTCTTGTCCTTCTGGCAGCCCTATTATACGTATATTATTTCATTTTGCATTGTCCCAAAGCTCCCTTAGTCTCTCCTCCTGCTTTTTAAAAAAATATATTTTATTGGTTTTTTATAGAGGGGAATTGAGAGGGATAGAGTGTTAGAAACATCGATCAGCTGCCTCGTGCACACCTCCCACTGGAGATGTGTCCGCAACCAAGGTATGTGCCCTTGACTGGAATCGAACCTGGGACCTTTCAGTCTGCAGGCCGACACTCTCTCCACTGAGCCAAACCGGTTTCGGCTCTCCTCCTGCTTTTTAATTTTTTTCTCTAGTTGCTGTTCAGATTGGGCTTGATTCTGTACCTGATCTTCTAACTCACTAATTGGGTCCTCTGCTTCTTCTAGTCTACTGTTGAAGCCTTCCATGGTGTTTTTTTATTGTAGCTATATCATTTTTCATTTCTTCCTGATTTTTGCATAGGTTGATGATTTTTTCGTCCATCCGGTGTATGACCTGTATGACCATTACTCTGAATTCTTTTTCTGTCATGTTGCATGCTCCTGTTTCACTTATTTCCTTTCTTGGTGATTCCTCCTTTTCTTTCCTCTGGGGATTGCTTCGTTATCTCCCCATTCTGACTATCTGCAGAAGGTTCAAATGTTGAGTTGCAGGGGCCTGGGCCATGTGCAGTGGGAGTTTTGCACCCCCAAGTGTCACTGAAGAGCTCTGACACCAAGATGTGCAGTTGCTGTGGGTGGATGGGAGCCACGTTCGCCCTGGGTCAGAGTCACAGGCGCTTAGTGTGGCCTCGTGTGTGCACCTAGAATCAGGGACCATGCCTGCGCCATGTTGAAACAGAGAACCCACTGGTGTGTGCCAAAAATCAAAGTCCCCTATTGCGTGTCAGGAGACAGGGGCTCCCTGTGTCCATGCCGAGAATCGAGTATCAGAGTCTGTTTCTTGGTGGTAACTCACACTGAGAATCAGGTCCCTGTGTGCACATGCGCCAAGAATTGGAGTCGCTGGCCCTTAGTGTGATTGTACTGGGAATCAGGGATCTCAGGCGCATGTAATGAGGAACGAAGTCTAGTCACTGGTGGTCAATGCTGCCTCTTGTTTGGAGATTCAGGGTCCCCTATCTACCCGGGAGACTGGGTTGCTCAGTCGCACTCTGTTGGCAGGAGGTCCACTTCTGCCCTGTGATAAACAGCCTTCTGTGTGCGCTTGCCCTGAATCAAAGTCAGGTGGCACTGCCCTTTAGTGTGGGTGTGGGGTCTGGTCACACAGGTGTGCACTGTGGAAAACAAACTCCCTGTGTCCATGTACCCAGGCTCAAATTCATCGCTGCCTTCCTGTGTGGGCACAGGATCTGGTCGTAGGGAACAAACTCCCCGAGACTGCACATCCAGGTTCAAATTCATCTCAGACTCTCTGCTAAGGTGCAGGGTCTGGTCATGGGAAACAAACTGCCCGGGTTTGCACCCCCAGGCTCAAATTCAGTGTTGTCTCCCTCTGTGGGCATAGAATCTGGTTCCAGAAAACAATCTCTCCAAGGTCGTGCACCTATGCTCAAATTCAGGACTGCCTTTCTGCCTGGGTGTGGAGATGAGTCGCGGGAAACAAATTCCTGAGTTCGCAAGTCCGGGCTCAAGTTCAGCACTGTCTCCCTGCCCTGCATGGGCCCAGGATCTGGTGGCAGAAAGCTACCTCCCTAGGGATGAGCAGCTAGGCTTGAATTCCGCTCAGTCTCCCTGTCTGGACACAGAGATGATTCGAGGGAAGCAGACTTCCCGTGTCTGACACCAAGGCTCACAATCAGGCAGAGTCACCACTGCTTTGTGTGTGCAAAAAGCCTTATTGTGCGGCTGGGGTCTAGTAGTTTCTATGTCACTGCTGCGGGGAGGGTGGGGGAGGGAGATTGGCTTGTGACTCACAGAAATCTGCGGCCGGGTGCCTGGAGTCCTGGTGTCCCTGGGTCTGCAGCTGTGGTGGCAGGTCTTATACCAGAGCGGCTGTAGGGTCCTGGTTTGCTTCCGAGACCAGACTGGGTGGTGGCGAGGCTAGGATCCTAGTCTCAAGCAGTTCTGTTCTTCAAGATGGTGTGGTCTCTGTGCTGCTGGTGTCCTCCCCGGAGTGTTTGCGGTGGCCGCGGGGCTTTGCCGTCTAAGACTGCCCGGATTGGCAGCCCCTTGGAAGACCTGCAGGGTCTAATTGTCCCTATTTCACTCACACACACACCCACACACGTCCACACACACCTCTATGGCTCCCTCACTCTCTCACACACTCTCCCTCCCTACCTTCCTGCCAGTCGCCATCTTGCCTCCTATTTTTTTTCTTTATTGATTAAGGTATTACATATGTGTCCTTATCGCCTAATTGCCCCCCCTCCCCCACCACATCCCCCTACTCATGCCCTCACCCCATGTTGTTTGTGTCCTTTGGTTAGGCTTATATGCATGCATACAAGTCATTTGGTTGATCTCTCCCCCTTACCCCCACCCTCCCCTACCTTCCCTCTGAGGTTTGACAGTCTGATCTATGCTTCTCTTCTGGCTTGCAAAGTTTCTGTGAGAAATCAGCTTATAGTTTTATGGGCATTTCATTGTTGATAACTAAGTGCTTTTCTCTTGCTGCTTTTAAGATTCTCTCTTTGTCTTTAACTTTTGGGATTTTAATTATGATATATCTTGGCATGTACCTATTTAGGTTCATTGTGTTTGAGACTCTGCACTTCCTGGATTTGTATGTCTATTTCCTTCCCCAAGTTAGGGAAGTTTTCTATCATTATTTTTTCACATAGGTTTTCAATCCCTTGTTCTCTCTCTTCTTCTGGAACCCTCATGATGCAAATGTTGGTATGCTTGACATTATCCTGGAGGCTCCTTATACTATCCTCATTTTTTAAAATTCTTTTTCCTTTTTGCTGTTCTCATTGGGTATTTTCTGCTTAACTTCCAAATCTCTGATATAATCATCTGTTCCATCTACTCCACTTTTGCTTCCCTTTAATATATTCTTAATATCATTTAGTGTATTCTTCATTTTTGAATGATTGTTTTATGTTTTCTATCTCTTTTTTATGTTTCTTATGTATTTTTTGAAACTTCTCACTAAATTCATCTACTCTTCCCCTAGGTTCATTGAACATCCTTACAACCAGCATTTTGAACTCTACATCTGATAGATTGCTTGTCTCCATTTTCTTTATTTCTTTTTCTGAAATTTTGTTCTGTTCTTTTGTTTGGGACATGTTCCTTTGTCTCCTCAACTAGGCTGCCTCCCTGTGGTATGTATTAGGTAGAACTTCTACATTTCCCAGGCTTGGTAGAGTGGCTTTATATAGTTGGTGTCCTGTAGGGTCCAGTGGCACAGTCTTCCTGACACCTGAGTTGGGTACTCCAGGTATCCCCTGCCCCATGTGGGCTATGTACACCCTCCTGTTGTAGTTGAGCGTGATTGCTGTTGTCGCCTCAATAGGAGGGATTTACCTCCAGGGCAACTGTCTGCAAGGACTGGCTGTTACCAACGTGGAGGATTAGCTGTGCAGGAACTGACTTCAGTGGGGCTCTGGTGCCCGCTGAGTCTGATCCTTGCATGTGTTGCTTGTGGAGGTGTTTGGGTGGTGCTTCAACATGGTCTGAAGCTGTCAATCAGGTTCTGGCTTAGGGTCTCCCAGAAGGTGGAGGCCAAGGTCCACTGGCACCTGTTCCCTGCCCACCATGAGCTACAAAGCCATCTGTAGATGGTGTCTACTTGTGCTGGGCTTGGAGGTGCCCAGGAGAGGCTACGCTTTGAACCAAAGCTGCTGCTAGTGCCATGCCTGGACCACATACCTCTGCCAGATACTACTTATTTTAGGAGAGTCCAAAGCATGAGCCAAGACAGGCTGCTTGTATGGAAAAGTCAATGGAAATGGTTTGGGTTGGTCTACAAGTTGGGTGGTATGGATTCTCAGGGAATCACAAGGGTGGGGTGAACAGTGTTAGTCAGGTTTATGGAGACTCAGATATAGCACCCACCTACTGCATTGTTGTGGGAGGGCTCAGCAAAGGAAGAATGGCCTTTGTCAACACTTCTGTTTGAGAGAAAGTTGCCCTTGCAGCTCTCATCCCTTTGCCAGACAACTTAGTTCTTCTCTGTATATCCCTGGTGCCCCAATGCTGGAACTCAGAATCTGTGTGTGGGCCTTTTAAGAGGAACACCTGGGACTTTAGCAGCCCTCCATCTCACTTGGCCACAATTCCTATTGGTTTTCATAGCCATAAATTATGGGGACTTTTCTTTCTAGCCCTGGCATCATAGACTGTGGGAAGTATGGGCCTGGGCTCCCTTACTCCTCAAGAGGGCCCTCTGCATCTGAGATAGTCCTCTTGATTTTTTTCTGTCAGTGGGTGTGGGACCAGCCCATTCCACATCTCTGTTCCTCCTATCAGTTTCAATGTGGCTTCTTCTTTAAATCCATAGTTGTAGGAGTTCTGTTTAGCTAGATTTCAGGAGATTCTGAATGATGGTTAGTCTCTAATTTTGATGTGGTTGTGGGAGGATTCGAGTACCGCAGTTACGTACTTTATTATCTTGACTGGAACTAGAATATAACTTTAAAAGAATGTTTTCCTCCTGTTCTTTCTGTAGCTAAGTTTTTAGGAGTGTGATATTCAGAATCAGCAATGACATATAGGTTTAGTCAAGGCAGGCTGTTGACATGGAAAGCTTGGATTCAGCAAAAGCTATCCCAAAGGGTGGACAAAGAAAAATACAGATCTTAGCGTAGCTGTTAATCACTTGGGCACAGATTCAGAGTTAGGATGATCTGACATTTATTTATTGATAAAATCACCTAGAGCTCTTTATATCGTTCTTGATACAATTAGTTCCAGAATCTGGGAGAGAGGCTGCTGGTTGGGGATTGTGGTGATGATCAAGGAAGATGGGAGACAGGACCTTGTCAACCCATATATTTGAATTGATGACACTGTTCTGCCTACTGTGAAAGTTATGGTGGAATGCTGTTGTTTTCAACCCTAGATATAACATTAGAGTTACATCTTGTGCTTTTAAAATATAACCATTCTGGAAAACTCTTTGGTAGTATATATAAAGTTAAATATACACATATATTGCAATTTTACTCTTAGATATAAAGTGGTGTTTCCCAACCCTTTTTTCATTACCACGCACCCTTCAGGGGCCTTTTCAGATATTTTGTTACTTATCATGCCCATCTCTCCATGAAATTCTAATATGCCAAATATAGCATAGATCTGTTTATGTATTAGGGCCTTTTGGAGGGCCATGAACCACTGTTACCAGATGTTTTTCACTTTCCCAAGAACCAATTTTATCCTCTTGAGGGCAGTATTGCTCTGCTGGATAATGTATGGTTTAAAGCCAGCTAATACGCGTTTATGTTTATCAACAGGTATATATGAGAACATTCTTAGCAACTTTATTCATATTTGCTCCAAACTGGAAACCACCCAAATGTGCATCAATTAGAGAAGGGTTAAAAGTATTGTGGTATGTCCATACAATCAAAATACTATGCAGTAAAAAAGAAAGAAAGAAAGGAAAAGTAATGGACCACTGATTGGCACAATTGTACTGTACGTTTGTTTTGTGCTTTTCCTCTAGTTATGTTATGAAAAATATATTGATGCCCATTTCCACCCTCTCCAAACTAAAAAGTTGAATCAGAATCCTGGGAGTGGGGCCTTGGCAGTGGTAATTTTTAAAATGCTCCTGAGATAATTCTAAGTTGCATATTAAATGTGAGAGACACTGCAGTAGTGGCAGAAGCATGGGTTTTAGAATCAGAGTCATAGCTTAGAATTCTGCCATTTATTAATTGTTATGTCTCTGAAACAGTTTTCTTATGTGTAAAAAGGGCGTAAAGAATACTACCCATCTCATAGAGCTGTTGTAAGGATTAAATGACAGGTCAAAGTAGAAGTCCCGGAATATACAGAGTGTTATACAAATGCTAGTTTCCAATATCCTTCTTTTTACTGCTGTGGGCACTAGAAAGTGTTTAATGACTGTTATGTCCATTCATGCTGTTGCAAAAGGTAATATACAATTATCATAGACCCTGCGAATCTTGCCCTGAGTTAGAGCTGTTCTTATACACGTTTAATTGTCTGAATTATTAAATTTGGTCATTGTGCTATAGTCCCTTCCCCAATGAATATCGTATATGGAATATCTTCATTAGTGATTCACTTTGTGGTCTGGTGTTATTCCTTTAGGATTTCACTCCTACTCATTCTCCATCTCACTACCCTCCTATTTTCTTTTTAAATAATTAAAAAAATGTTAATTACAGTCTACATTTAATATTATTTTGTAATATTATTTCTAATGTACAGCATAGTGGTTAGACAATCATACTTTACAAAGTGTTCCCCCAGTATTTCCAGTACCAACCTGGCACCATACATAGGTATTATCTACTGTATTCCCTATGCTGTACTTTACATCCCCATGACTATTTTGTAACTATCAATTTGTACTTATCAATCCCTTCACTTTTTTCATCCAGTCCCTCAAACCCGTCCCCTCTGGCAACCATCAGTCTGTTTTCTATATGTATGAGTTTGTTTATATTACTCTTTAGATTTCATATATAAGTGAAATTATATTGTATTTGTCTTTCTCTGTCTGATTTATTTCACTTAGCATAATACCCTCTATGTCCATTCATGCTGTTGCAAAGGTTAAGATTTCATTCATTTTTGTGGCTGAGTAATATTCCATTGCTTATATGTATCACCACTTTTTTATCCACTTGTCTAATGATGAGCACTTAGATTGTTTCATTATCTCGGCTATTGTAAATAATGCTGCAATGAAATAGGGGTGAATATATTCTTTCAAATTAGCAATTTGGATTTATTTGAATATATACCCAAAAGTGGGATCTCTGGGTCATAAGGCAGTTCTATTTTTAATAATTTGAGGTAATTCCATACTGTTTTCCACAGTGATTGTACCAATCTGCAATCCCACCAACAATGCACGAGGATTTCCTTTTCTCCACATCCTTGGAAACACTTGTTGATTTATTGCTGATAGCCATTCTTACAGGTGTGAGGTGATATTTCATTGTGGTTTTAATTTGTATTTCTCTGATGATTAGTGACTGAGCATCTTTTTATATATCAGTTGGCCATCTGTATGACCTCTATTCAGAAGTGTCTATTCAAGTCCTTTGCCCTTTTGTAAACTGAATTGTTGGTTTTTTGTTTTTGAGTTGCATGAGCTCTTTATAAATTTTGGATATTAACCCCTTATTAGAATGTATATTGGCTAATATCTTCTCTCTTTGAGTAGGTTTTCTTTGTTTTGTTGATACTGCCCTCCTATATTCTAACCTCTGTCCCATGATAAAATCAGGAAAAGACTAGTATCAATCTCTTAGTTTGTCAGATACAGATCATAAAGTACTCTTCCATAGTGGCTTCTCTTCTCTTGCTTCTTCAAGTTAGACCAAGCAATCTCTTCCTTCTAGACTCTTTCTCTCCATAAACATCAGTATATAACTTTGTTTCTCAGAACATTTGGCTTTATTTCATTTTGTATTTAATTTTTTCTAAACATCACCCCATGATCAGATAAGCTGGAACACATCTTAGTATTATTTCTACTTCTGGGAATGGGATTTCTGTCTTTTCCCAGAACTAGAGATAATACAATCTCAGACTTGAAACTGCCCTAAAGATCACCCAGACTAACTTCCCCATGTGGTATTTGAAATTCCACTACAATATTCTTGTTAAATAGTTATTGAGTTTCTGCTGGAGTACCTTCAGTGATAGGCTGTTTAGTACCTCCCAAAGGTGGTCCACACCATTATTTTTTGTTTGGCTCTGACTGCTGGAAGTGATTTGATGGTCTCTGGGGGCCTTCTAGCTCTAGGATTATTTGATTATGATGGTTTTAATATTCTCTGAGGCAGTACTAATTAAAGCATGATCTGTGGAACCCCTCCATCTGGATCATTTGGATCATCTGGGAGTGCTTGTGACAAATGCAGATTCCTCAACCCTCAAACCCCCATCTGTTATACTACTAGTCATTACTACACCCCTCTATATTTCTATAGGGTAAAGATGGTGATATCACCTTTGCCTTGCATTGGCCTTGATATTTAACTGGTCAATTTAACCTGGATGTGCATGGGAAATATAAGGGAGATCAGAATATGATTTGCTCCAACCTCAGAGCCTCTAACATTACCATGCCTTTCCTTTTTGGGGGAGCATTGTATCCTGCCCTACATTTGTTGACTACTAGTATGTTCATGGCCCAGCCCGACTTTTCTTTGCTCTGATTCCCCTCGTCTCAGTATGATTCTAGCTCTCCTTCATGGGATATTATGAAAACAACATATGCTTTCATGCCTCTCTGTAAATTGTTTTAATAATTGACTAGAGAGAAATACCTCTCCTGACTAATGATTTATGCAATTATTCAAGGCCTGGTATTTAGCAGCACAAAAATACAGCCAGGGTTAAATTATATACCATTTCACTTTGAGTCCATTTAAATGTATGCTGCTCCAGATGTGTATGCTGTGTGATATAACTGAGTTGTAGGAGCCATTATTTATAAAGAGTTACTAAATTACTCATTGGTAGTTTTCAAATAGTTTGTTTTCTTATCCAACAAAACATATTATTATAGGAGTTTAGAACAAGTCACCCCCAAGATGTGCCTCAGCAGTATGCAGATTATTTTGAGCTAAAGGCAACAGAGACCCTGCAGGCTCAAGAGAAACTTCTGCCACATTCCTCCTTAACTACCTAGAAGAATTTAAATGAAGGGCCTTCCCATAATAAGAGTTACCACCAGAAATAATGTTTTTTTATCCTCACCCGAGGATATGTTTTTATTGATTTTTAGAGAGAGGGGAAGGGAGAGGGAGAGAAAAAGAGAGAGAGAGGGAAAGAAACATTGCTTGGATCCTCCCATATGTGCTCCAGCTGGGGATCAAACCCACAAACTAGGTTATGTGCTCTGACTGGGAATTGAATCTGCAACCTTATTTGGTGTACCGGATGACATTCCAATCAACTAAGCGAGGGCCAGAAATAATGTTTTATGATCTATCTATAGGGCATGGCAAGCTTCTAGTACAGTGGTTCTCAACCTTTCTAATGCCGCGCGACCCTTAAATACAGTTCCTCATGTTGTGGTGACCCCAACCATAAAAGTATTTTCATTGCTACTTCATAACTAATTTTGCTACTGTTAATGAATCATAATGTAAATATCTGTGTTTTCCAATGGTCTTAGGCTCTACAGCAGCGGTTCTCAACCTGTGGGTTGGGACCCACAAGTTGAGAACTGCTAGTAGGGTCGCCTAAGACCATCAGAAAACACAGATATTTACATTATGATTCATAACAGTGGCAAAATTACAGTTATGAGGTAGCAACAAAAATACTTTTATCGTTGGGGGTCACCACAACATGAGGAACTGTATTAAAGGGTCATGGCATTAGAAAGGTTGAGAACCACTGTTCTAATGACTAAACTTTTGTTCTTCTTACTGTCTTGCAAATGACCTTCCTTCCCTCAGAAGTCCCAAAGTATCTTACCTCATCCTTAGCTCAAAATGTCATATATACCTCATTTTCTCCATTTGTGAATCTCTCATGTATGTGGGGTCTCTGACTCTCTCATGTATGTGGGGTTCCCATGTATATGTATATAACTAAATTTGGTTATTTTCTCTTGTTAATCTAAACTGTCTCATGTATACTTAATTAATAAACCAGCCAAAAAAACCTATGCGGGTAGTGTAAGTTTTCTATGCCCCCCTCCCTCCCATGTTATCAAAATAAAATGACAGGGGGAATGTTTTACTTTCCCAGCAAATCTTTTTTTTAAATATATTTTTATTGATTTCAGAGAGGAAAGGTGAGGGAGAGAGAGACAGAAACATCAGTGATGAGAGAGAATCATTGATGGGTTGCCTCCTGCATGCCTCACACTGGGGATTGAGCCCGCAACCCGGGCATGTGCCCTGACCCAGAATCGAACTGTGACCTCCTGGTTCACAGGTCGATGCTCAATCACTGAGCCACACCAGCTGGGCAACCCAGCAAATCTTATAAGAAATGTAGAATTTCTAAAATATCTCTCACACTCAACTGAAGCTAGTCAACTGCACTTGGGCAATAGCTTCTCAGGACTTAATGCCAAACATGCCAGCATTGGCAGGTAGAATGGAATGGAAGCCATGGCTGTGGATGTCCTATTTCTCTTAATTTGCCAGTCAGAAAAGCAGCAAGGTATTGATAAAATCCTGAGCCAGAACCAGTGGTTGACATGGAACATCTTGGGACAATCCCTCTCCTATGCCTTCCCTCCATTGACATAGCCCAGCCAATGAATGCACAGACACAGTTCCAGGAACTGAAGCTTTGAAAAGCCCTTATCTCTGCTTAGGTAAACTTGGAGGTCAGATGACTTGAGAGGCCACTTCAATGACTTCTGCTTGAAGAGGAGACATGTGATTTTTATTTGATGGGAAAACATAAAATGGGGGTTTTCAGAACTAATATTTTGTTCAGATTGAAATTTCTCACATCAATAAAATTGTCTAAAAGGGAATTAATTCTGACAATTTAGTTAGTATTAAAATTTAAACTCTCTAGCTTAATCAAACCACAGAAAATCTAATTAGCAAGATTGGTGATTTGGTCATGGCCTAAATTTAACATGAAAAGCATTGCACTTTAATAGGTTGCATGTCTCAGTTTGAATTACCTAGACCTAAATATATTCAGGAAAACTGAGAATACTTACAGATAGTTGTAAAAAAATGTTTCCCCTATGGCTTCAATGTAATTGATTGGTTTTGGGAAGCCACTGGCAATATTTGAGAATTTTGAAGACTTGTTGGGATATATTCTATCTGAATAGAGATTAAATAAAAAGTTTTGGAAAAGAGATTTGAAAATGCAAAAAGGAAGATTTCATGGTTACTAGAGTGATCCATTTGATTCATTTAAAAAGATCATTTAAAGTATCAATATGAAGATATATCAATAGGGAATTTTTGCTGAGATGCAACTCTTAAAAAATATTGAGGACATGAAATAATCCAGAGTAAAAAGTACATCAACACAATGTGGTATGATCAGGGATTGTGAAGGGGAGTTAGGTGGATGAATGTACTGGCTTTCAAAAGTACTGGCAAAAATGTTCATGTGATAGATGGAAATTACAGATATGACTATTTTGACAACAAGATGCCAATCTTTTCTTGGACAGAGAAGAAAGCCTTCTGAAAATACTTGTGTTACAGTTAGGAACACATAATACATATAGGAAGGCCAACCACACCCAGGGTCACGCAAAAATGATAAGCTACAACATTTTGAAAGGTTGAGTCACTAGACTGAATTTTTGTCAGTGTGTGACATGTAGCTCATGCTTACTCTGGGTTGATAAGGCTCATCTATATTATGATAACTCAGAGTATGAATAGTCCAGAGTCCCTTTATCATAATTCTTACTGGCTTTATAATAGTGGTAAACGTCCCTCACATACAGACACCACCTTCTCCTCCTGGGGAGGGCCTGTAGCGTAACTGGACAGGGCACACTGGCCTAGGATTAAGCAGGAAGGGAGCAGAGTGTACCTCTTGACCCATTCATTGAAAAGCACTGTAGATGTCTGAATTAGGTTATTCATTGGCAAGAAGGTGTTGATTTTGGAGGTAGGGTATGGGGAGCCTTTAGTAAAGGGAGCAGAATCACAACTATTTAAATTTGTTTCAGGCACAAAAGCAGGCTTTGAGCAATTTTGATCTGCAAAGCCTGTGACTTAACAATTGTTTTGCTCTTCTTGGAAAGTTTTCTTACCTTGTTTGGGGAACCTGGTTGGCTCATTCTATTAAAGTAGCAGTAATAAACAGCAGCAAGTATGAGCAAGATGAGGCAAGACAGGCAGAGCCATGGCAGAAGAGCCCCAAATGCATGTTGGCCAGGGGTACAATTTGCATAGGCATTCTTTGTAAGACAGTAGAAGTTTGGTAAATGAAAGAGAAATCTTTGGTGACATAATGCAACTTTCTTATCCTACCAGAAGCCACAAGTATCTAGTCAGGCAGCACTTCAATGAACTTACTCATGATAAAGTAACACAAAGGTGACGAGTGGTATGAATTCTTGTAAATTCTCAATGACTTCTCCTAGGTACATAACTAAAATAAAATCTCTTAATTAAAATATAAATTTGAAGTCAGTGTACAAAAGAAGTCATAGCAATATGAAATTTTAGTCTTTTCTAGTCCCTAATTAACTTTCCATTAATCTGTTTCAAATTTTATTTATCAAATACTGTAATGCCCAGAACGCTGGCCGCACTCACAAAGCACCAAGAGACGTTCTCATGCAAAAAGCAAAGGGTTTATTGGTACAGGCATGCCCGGTCCCACAACATACTCTGAACACAGAGCAGAGGTTGTGGGCCCCGAAGCAGGGTTTGAGCACAAGTTAAATACATTTTAGGGGGCAGGGTCTTTCCATTTTACAACCCGGTAACTTTCCACAGCGGTTTTCTGCTTCCTGGAACAATGAAGACAATTAAGTCTATTGACATACAAACATTTTTCTTTAGGTATACACAAGCTCTTGGTATCGGTTCCCCCCAGCCATAGATGGCTATCTGGTTTCTATCTCAACATTCTTGGCTGACTTGTTCTAATTGTCTTCAACTGACCTTGTCTTCAACTGACCTCAGGCCCTTACTGAAATGCTGGCTTTTATGATTTTACAACTCTTCAATACTAATTAAGCATCTACTATGTATTGAATAATGTACAGGCACTAGACATACAGAAATAGCTATCCAATCAATCCCTGCCTTTGGGATTTTACCACCTGATAAAAGAATCATAGAAGTAAGTCAATAATCATAAGTCAGTGTGATAAGGTGCTATGATAAAGGCACATAAGAGTACTGACAATGCAGAAAAGGAGACTATAGGAGAGGAAACATAATTTTCCCTCTACCTTACTAGGTTCTTGCCTGAAACCCTCCTTCCCCTGTAATAAAAGACAGAGTAACAGGAGAAAAACAGAATTTTAATAACAAGCATACCTCCTGTATACTTGAGAGAGAGCTAGGAAAACTGAGTAACTCCCTGCAATGAGGCAAGCCACCACTTTAAATACCATCTCCAGCTAAAGACAAAAGATTTTGGGGGCCTTTCAATTATGGGAGGTTACTAGGAAAAGCACAGTAAACAGGGGTAAGATTGTTATGCAGATTTAGGCCATTTCCTTCTCCATTGGTAAGAGTTTCAAGGGATTTGGTCTTACTTTTCTTCCTGACACAGAGAGGGAGAAACCCTTACAAATGAAGAGTTCTCTTACACATAAATGTCTCTTTAAAAAGGATAACTTCACTCAGTTCTCAGAGCCTTTCTTAGGTCAGATCTGCTGTTTCTTAAAAACTAGAGGCCCAGTGCATGAAAATTCATGCACTGGAGGTGGGGTTCCTCAGCCCAGCCTGTCCCCTCTCACAGTCTGGGAGCCCTTAGGGGCAGGAGTCGACCCAGCAATCAGGGGAAGGCAATGCCCCCATTACACTTCTGCTGCTGCCACTGCCAGCAGCGCAAGCCTTGGCCAGCCCTGGTTACCTGAGACTTGGCTGGCCCTTGACATTTGGGCAGCCGCCATCCCAGGCTTGCCTGTGCCTTGGGCCGGCCCTGGGCAGCCTGGGGGATGAGGGGACTGGGCACCATCATCTTTTGGCTGTGGACGCCGCCATCTTTGAGGGTGGGACAGTCAATTAGCATATTCCCTCCTTATTGGCTGTGGGCACTGCCATCTTTGAGGGTGGGACAGTCAATTAGCATATGCCCTCCTTATTGGCTGTGGGCACTGCCATCTTTGCGATGGTGTGAGGATCAATTAGCATTTCCCCTCTTTATTAGATGGGATAACCAGCTTAGCCCTAGCAGTTTTTCTCAGTGGATAGAGCGTCATCAGCCTGAGGACTGAAGGGTCCCTGGTTCGATTCTGGTCAAGGGCATGAACCTTGGTTGCAGGCTCCTGGCCCTGGTCAGGGGCATGCAGGAGGCAACCAATTGATGTGTCTCTCTCACATTGATGTTTCTTTCTGTCTGTCCCTCTCCCTTCCACTCTAAAAATGAATGGAAAAAATATCCCCAGTGAGGATTAAAAAAACAACAACCAGTTCACAGTAATCCTTATGCCAAAGAGACATATTTTGGGGTGGCCAATTTTTTTCCCCTTCAAGAGTCAGGGAAAGCTTCCTGGAGGAGCTTATGTTTAAGTCTTGAAGGAAAGGTTGAGTTAGCCAAGCAGATGAGAAAAAAAAGGAATGTGGACTAATTCAAACAGAGGTAACAGCATGAATGAAAGTACAGATATAAAACAGTGCAATACATTCAGGAAAGTGCAAGAAGTTCAGTATAGCTGGTGCATAAAGGGCACACGTGAGACAGGCCAGTAAGCCAGAACAAGTGGAATAGGGAAACAGACAGATAGCTGAACAAACTGACATCAATTTACAGCAGATGCAGAAAGTCACCTCTCTAGAAATAATATCTAGGCCTCAGTGGTATTTAAGCTCCAGACCCAGAAAAGCACAAAACCAGGTGGGTGACACCAGGACCAGCTGCAATGACTAAGGACCCCCTGTCCTGACACTGACCCATTAGTGGAGACCATGACTCTGAAGGAGCACACCTAGAAAACTGATGAATATTCTGTTGAAACTTTCCTCTGAGACCTCCCCTAAGATTCTGGCCTGCAAGAGAGAAAAACAAGCCTTGAGACAACTCAGCACTTGCTCTCCTTCCCAGGAACACATTGGAGCTTCTCCCCACCTCTTCCCCCACAGGCATGCATCTCCTAAATTTTAAGGGACCCCACAAGGCTTGCAACCAGAGCAGCAATGGGCAGCAGCAGTTTGTCCCAGATAAACCCCCGAACCTGTCTCCAAGGCCCCCCTTTCCCTGACTTCTTAGTGAGCTAGAACAGACCAGCCTAGGCTCATTTCCCCAGCCCTTCTTTGTTTTACTGTCCCCAGCTTTCATAAACATCCTCTAAAATTCACCTGGACTGTGGTGAAACTTTTCCTACAGGAAACCCACACACCATTGGCTGGCCCTAGGCAGACCTGCTCAGGGCCAGGTTCCCTTTTAAGTAACACATGGAGGAGAGTCATGAAGTGAAGGTTAGTTAAGGAATGACTCAAGAAGGGCCTGTGCTCTAAATTGATGCTTTGCTTTTATTCTTAAATCTATGGAAAGTCTTTGAAAAGAAATGATATGATCAGATTTTCATTTCAGAAATTTTAAGTTGGAGTGCTATGGGAGAACGGATTCCCCAGGGCCAAACTACAGTCAGGTCTCCCAGGGTGATTTTTGTTTCTCTTATTGCTGAAATGGGAAAATTGAACTGGAACGTGTGGTGTTCCTCTGGGCAGGATGGTTCCCAGGTCCTTGTCCAGGTGGAGTCGAAGAATGAAACCATGGACAAAAGGTGGTATAGTAAAAGGTGGGAATTTATTGAGAAACAAGCACAGACTCCCATGAGGAGAGGGGGAAAGAATCCCATTAAGTCCCTTTTTTTTACGGTTTATAAAGGCTGCAGTTCTTTGTGCCCTGACATCCCCTCTGATTGGTCACAATCCCCTCCGATTTGGTCACTATAGCAACTTCAGAGCTCAAACGTGAGGTGCTTGAGGTTCCCTCCTTCTCCCTTATTGTTCTCCTATTCTTTTTGGGCTTTCCTCTTCCCTCTCAGAATTAGGGGCTTCCTTCCCTTTATTCTGTAAATGTATACCTTCTTCTGCTCCCAACTCCCTTATTTGATGGAAATGTACCTTCTGCAGCTCTGTAGCCCTGTGCTTTTTCCATGGACCCCTTAATTCCTAAAATTTCCTAAACTTGCCTATTTTACCCCTAAAAACTCTTTTCATTGCCAAGGTGGTATCTTGACTGTTTCTCCTTTGCGCTGTTTATATTTCAGATCTGGAATTATAGAAGTTGGGTGAGGAAGAGGGGGATGGACCCTAGAATGACTCAAATGTCTGGCTTCAGAGACTGGGTAGGTATTGATGTCATTAATGGGGTGGGGAAGCAGAATTGGAGAGGAAGTTCAGTTTTATTCAGACCCTTGCTTTGTATGACTTTGTAAATTTTATTCCATTCCTTTCTGGCCTGATGTGTTTCTGTTGAGAAATCAGTTGCTAGTCTGATGGGGGATCCTTTGTAGGTAACATTCTGTCTCTCTCTGGCAGCCTTTAAGATTCTTACTTTGTCATTGGTGTTTGGCAATTTAATTATAATGTGTCTTTGTGTTAGTCTTTTGGGGTTCATCTTGTTTGGGACTCTGTGAGCTTCTTGGATTTGTGTGAGTTTTTTCTTCCCTATATCAGTGAAGTTTTCTGTTATTATTTCTTCAAATAGGTTTTCTATTCCTTGCTCAGTTTCCTCTCCTTCTGTCTCCCCTATTATGTGGATGTTGTTTCATTTCGTGTTGTCCCAAAGTTCCCTTAGGCTCTCCTCCTGTTTTTTTAAGTGTTATTTTTTTCTAGATGCTGCTCTGCTTGGATATTTTTTTCTACCTTGTCTTCTAGCTCACTGATGCGGTCCTCTGCTTCTTCTAGTTTACTGTTGATGCTTTCTACCGAGTTCTTTATTGCAACAATGTCATTTTTCATTTCTTCTTGGTTCTTCTTCATTTCCTCTTGGTTCTTACACATGTTGTTGAATTTGTCTTCCATCCTTTTCAGCGACCTTATGACCATTGCTCTGAATTCTTTCTCTGACATATTGCTTTCCTCCATTTCGGTTATTTCCTTTTCTGGTGATTTCTCCTTTTCTTTCGTATGTGGCCTGTTTCTTTGTCTCCTCATGATCGCTCCTCTCAGGGTGTCTGGTTATGTAGCTCTTTCTCTCTCCTGCATTGACTTTCCCTAGGTGATATCTGACCTGTGTTTAATTCGCCAATTCTGTGTGGATATTAATTGATTCAGCTGTTCCTTTGTACTGGGTCACTAGTAGGTAATAATTGAAGTTTTATGTAAGTGCATGGGATCATAAGGAAAGTATAATATGAGGAGAAGATAGAGCTGATATTGGAGTCCTGAATAATGACAACATATAGTTGATTAGCAAAAGCAGTGCTTTAAAAAGTATTAAAGGATACAACCATAAAGATAGGAACAAAACCATGGTTGCCAAGGGAGAAGAGTTTGGAGGCCGAGGGAACATTCAACCCTGGGAACATGTTGCAGACATTTTGGGGAGGAAGGCACTTTCCTCTCCCCTCCTAAATTCTTTAGACTGGTCTAATAATTAAATCTACATGAGACGGATTAACAAGAGAAAATAACCAAATTTAACTAGATACATCGGCACAGGAACCCCCCCCCCCACACCACACACACACACACACACACACACACACACACACAGGAGAGGTTCAGAGACAGAAAGGGAAAATGAGGTATAGTATATGGTATTCTGAGATAAGGATGAGGTAAGACACTTCAGAGGGGAGGAAGGTCATTGCAGGATAATAAAAAATTATAAATATGTCCTACCCTACAGATAAGTTAAAAATGTTATCTGATAATCTCTTGTTATGGGCAAGGCCCCGAATTTAAATTCTTCTAGGTAGTTCAAGGTGAGGCAGAAGTTTCTCTTGAGCCTCCAAGGTCTCTGTTGCCTTTAGCTCAAAGTAATCTGCATACAACAGAGGCACATCTTTGGGGAAACTCATTCTGTACCCCTACAACATCAAACAAGATAAGGGTAAAAAAAAATCATACTGAATTTGGAAGTCAGAGGTTTTTGGTGACCTTTAAAAAAATATTAGTCAAGAGGTGATGATATAAACCAAAAATCAGTAGATGGAGTAGTAAACAGAAGGCAAGGAAGTGGAGTCTGCTCTTTAAGAAATTTGTGGCGAGTCAGTAAAATAGGATTGCTACCAGAAGGGTGCTTTAGATTGAGGGAGAATTGTTTGTAGTTGGAAGACATGTTTATATTTTGAAAGAAAAGAATAAGTAGGCACAGAGAATTATTTTTTATTTTTTATTTTTTTAATAAATCTTTATTGTTCAGATTATTACAATTGTTTCTCCTTTTTTTCCCCCCATCACCCGGTTCCCTCCTCCCCGTTGTCCTTATCCATAGGTGTATGATTTTTGTCCAGTCTCTTCCCATACCCCCCACACAGACACCCCTTTCCCCCTGAGAATTATTAATCCACTCCCATTCTATGCCTCTGATTCTATTATGTTCACCAGTTTATTCTGTTGCTCAGATTTTTAATTCACTTGATTTTTAGAATCACTTGTTGATAGATATGTATTTGTTGTTCATAATTTTTATCTTTACTTTTTTCTTCTTCCTCTTCTTAAAGAATACCTTTCAGCATTTCATATAATACTGGTTTGGTGGTGATGAACTCCTTTAGCTTTTTCTTATCTGTGAAGCTCTTTATCTGCCCTTCAATTCTGAATGATAACTTTGCTGGGTAGAGTAGTCTTGGTTGTAGGTTCTTGCTATTCATCACTTTGAATATTTCTTGCCATTCCCATCTGGCCTGCATAGTTTCTGTTGAGAAATCAGCTGACAGTCGTATGGGTGCTCCCTTGTAGGTAACTAACTGTTTTTCTCTTGCTGCTTGTAAGATTCTCTCTTTGTCTTTTGCCCTTGGCATTTTAATTATGATGTGTCTTGGTGTGGTCCTCTTTGGATTCCTCTTGTTTGGGGTTCTGTGTGCTTCCTGAACCTGTAAGTCTATTTCTTTCACCAGGTGGGGGAAGTTTTCTGTCATTATTTCTTCAAATAGGTTTTCAGTGTCTTGCTCTCTCTCTTCTGGCACCCCAAAAATTCGGATATTGGTACGCTTAAAGCCATCCCGGAGGCTCCTTATGCTATCCTCACACTTTTGGATTCTTCTTTCTTTCCGCCTCTCTGGTTGGGTGTTTTTTTCTTCCTCATATTTCAGATCTTTGGTTTGACTCTTAGGGTGCTGTGGTTTACTCTGTATATTCTTTATTTCAGACAGTGTATGCATAATTTCTGACTGGTCCTTTTCCATTTTTTTGGTATTCTCATTTAGGTCCTTGAGGGTCTCTTCAAGTTTCTCAGTGGTTTTTAGAAGATTCTTGAGTAACCTTATAAATATGGTTCTGAACACTGTGTCGTCCATTAGTTTGCTTTCATCTATCTCTCCTACTTGTGACATACTTCGATGTCTCCACATTTTGGCTGCTTCCCTGTGTTAATGGAGTGGCTTTGTGTGGTCGGTGACCTATAGGGGCTAGTAGCTCAGCTTCCCCAATCACCCTAGGTGGTCGCTCTTGGTACTCCCCTTTGTGGGCTGAGTGGAAAGTCTTGGTGTAGTTAAAAGCCCTGATTGTTGTTGGTACACTGGGAGGAATTGACCTCCGGTCCAATTGGTTGTGAGGGCCTGCTGTGTCTATAACGGAAGAATTGCTGTGCTGGAGACACAGTAGGGCTTTGGTGCTCACTGAGTCTGCCTCTTGAATGTGTCCCTTATGAGAGTGGTTGAAATCTGCTGTTTTCCACACCGACAGAAAAGTCACTCTCACTCTCTGACCGATGGCCGAGAGTCCCGTAGGCATCTGGGTCCCACACGTGTCCCCAGAAACTGGAGTTCAGAGTGGTTGGGACTGTTGGTATCACTGGCGGGAGTTGATCTCCAAGCCAGTTGGCTGTGAGGATCAGCAGTGTCTCCGCTGGGAGAGCTTCTGTGCTCAGCTTGGATGGGGTGGAGTCTCAGGGTGGCACAGACAAGCTTTGGTTTCCCGTCTGCTCCGCCCTAAGAGGGGCGGTTTCTCCGTGCCCGAATTAATGGCTGCGCACCTCTGAGAGAAGGCAGCTTTCGAGCCTCTCCCGCTGCCTAACAGACCAATTTCTCCCTGACCGCAGCTGGATTTCAGTGCAGACCAGAGGTTTTGTTTTTCTCCCAAATGAGAAAGCTAGCCACGCAGCGTCTGCTGCCCTCCCTCTCCGCGCCGCTGCGAGCAAGCCAGCCGCGTATTCAGCCACCCGCCCTTTCCGCGCTCACGGATCTCTGCACCTCCACAGCTCCTGAGGCTTAGCGTCCCCCTCTCTTTTTTCTCTAGTTGTAGGTTTTCCACTCTGCCAGCTTTCCGGTGGTTCTGGACGGTGTGCGCTCTGTTTTCCAGTTGTAGTTTCAAAATTGTTGTGGCAGGCAACAATTAGGTGTTTACCTTATGCCGCCATCTTGGTTTCTCCTAGGCACAGAGAATTATTAAGGACTAGAGGCCCGGTGCATGAAATTTGTGCATGGAGGGGAGGGGGGTCCCCTCAGCCAAGCCTGCACCCTCTCTAATTCGGGACCCCTTGGGGGATGTCTGACTGCTGGTTTAGGCCTGATCCAGTGGGACATACCTCTCATAATCAGGGACTGCTGGCTCCCAACTGCATGCCTGCCTGCCAGCCTGATCACCCCCTAACCACCCCCCTGCCAGCCTGGTCGCCCCCAACTGCCCCCCCTGCTGGCCTGGTTGCCCCTCACTGCCCCCCTCTGCCTGCCTGGTCACCCCTCACTGCCCCCCAACTGCCCCCCCGCTGGCCTGATCGCCCCCAACTGCCTCCCCTGCTGGCTTGGTTGCCCCTCACTGTTCCCTTCTGCTGGCCTAGTTGCCCCACACTGCCCACCCTGCCGGCCTGGCTGCCCCACGTAGCCTGCTGTTCAGTCGTTTGGTTGTCCCTCGCTAACCCCCCTTTCGGCCTGGTTTCCCCATGCAGTCTGCTGGTCAGTCGTTTGGTCGTCCCTCGCTAAACCCCTGCCGGCCTGGTCACCCCATGTAGCCTGCTGGTGAGTTGTTTGGTCGTCCCTTGCTAACACCCCTGCCAGCCTTGTCACCCCACACAGCCTGCTGTTCGGTTGTTACTATGAGGGCGTCATGACCAATTTGCGTATTAACCTTTTATTTGTATAGATAAGAGAGAAGGGGTATAAAAGATCAAATAAATTCAGCCTTGAGACTAGGAGGATGAGCTAATGTTAAGGGGATGGGCACTCAAGTGGGAAGAATTAATCTGAAATGGAGGAAGGACAGTTCTCCCACTGAGACATGATGTCTGAATTCATGGACATTTAAGTAAGTTCTTAGATTGTAGGGGAGCAAGCCAAGGAACTTCTCTCATCTGAGAGCCTTGATTTTCTAAGAGAGTAGAAAGCAAAGTTGCCTCTGAAAGTGAGGCAAGAGGAAGTAGACTATATAGTTTGAGCAGAGTGGCAACTCTTTAAAGTGGCCATTGAGGGAAAGAGGAGAGGGTGACATTTATGGACTTAAGGTTCATTGACACTAGAGATCATGAATTTGTAGTGTGATTTAATCTACAAGTGTTTATCACCCTGGAGAAGTTGGATGATTAGATTGAGGCAGGGATGAGGTTTAATGAGCATGTGTGAGAGAAGGTCAAAAGAACAAAAGAAATGAAAATACTTGTTAGTGAGGCAGTGGCATGATGGGCCATGGGTGCAAAGTAGACCCAGAAAGGGGCTAATAGATTTGGAAAATATGGAAAGGGGAAAGGGACTAAACATCTGGTTGAGAAAAAATGGTAGACTTGTTGGAAATAAAGGCAAAAACATCTGTTTAATATGAAGTTATTAACAAAACACACAGAAAACTAGGGTATTAGTAGTTAAAGTCATTCTGGTTAATGACAGAATTGAAATGGAAAAAGGAACAGTGAACCTTAAAGTCCTCATTCATTTTGAGGAGTCTGATTAAGTAACAGTAATACAGAGGCATAGAGTAGGGAGTCACAAACACACATCCTACAGAGGCCAGACAGGCAATGTAAATGAGTGAAAGAAGGAAATTGAGAGAAGACATCTCATCTAAAGGAGGCAGCTTCTACTCAGCTTCAGGTGACAGTGGCCATTTGGAAAGAGAGGCATAAAATTGTTAGAAATTTCCATTTTTAAGAGAAACTTTCAATTTTTAAAAATGTGAAATCTCCCATTTTCAAATATTGGCAACTAATTTTTAAAATTACTGCGAGGGCCAAAACATATCTTCAATGTGAACCCAGCCCCAAAACTGCCAGTTTGCACCTCTAGGGAAGAAAGTAGTATGCCCAGATGGCCTAGGACTCAAAGTAAGATAGATTTTTAAATGATGGTGAATATCTACTCCCTCCTCTCTAGGCTGTGGCAGACATCACTAATTAGATCAGATATATGGGGCTTCAAGAAGCAACTGCCAGTGAGTTGGATTTGACATGCAAGGTGAAACCTCATTTGACATAATGTTTTTTATCATTTTCAAGAAAATCTGAGTCTTTGAACTTGCTTTGGTCTTTGTAAAAAGAACAGGCATGCTGTAATGTTCCAATCCAGTTTTGCCTTCACAGGATTTTCAGGTGGACTTTCTTGTTGAATGTGTGCTTTGTATGTTTTCAGAAACCTCTTCGCACCAGTAACTGCGTGTTTTAAAAATTTCCAGTAATGTGCTCAGAGATCCTGAGTGGGAACTGGTGTAACGTTGAAGGTGAACAAACGAAACCTTTCATCTGTTCCCAGGTATGTCTGGCTTCTGGCAGCTTTGCCATTAATAGTTGAGAGCCTGTTTGCTGCCTGGAACACTGAAGGGTTGTTAAACAGCTCTCTGCCCTTTAAAAAGAGTGGGAGATGATCGGGAGTCTTCTAGACTGAGGCATGAATCGAAAATGCCATGCATGTTTAGCTATATGGTTCATTAACTTATTTACTGAAGTGTGTGCTTGTGTTCTGTTAAATCTTTTTAAGCTTAGCCATTCTTGCTATTGAGTGATTTTTTGGGGGTATTGAAATACACAAATACCTCATTCATATTCAAATACCTTCTTTAGCACATTTCTAATTTCCTTTATAAACAAAACATACTCTTTGCAGAAACTGTTTTCAGCTTCTCACCCCCACACTCTTACTGAGCCAGCTGTTTCCATTGCCTGTACTGCAAGCCCCCAGGCCAAATTCACGTGGCAGGAGGGGAAGGAGAACAGCTGAAGCTGGAACAGGGACCTGCCTTAGCTGCCAAAGTCCACTTGATTCTGACGCAATGTGACTGCATTCTCCATTTGTAATTTGTTCCTGTTCTGCTTTTGGCTTTCAGCATCTCTCCCTATCCCCTCACCCTTTAGTCTCCCTCCTCCCCTCCCTCTCCTCTCCCCACCCTTTTCCTCAGGATCCTAAAGTAGGGCTTCCAATTTGCCTATTTGGCCATGACTCACTGCTTATCCTGATCATGCTCACACTTGCTCCTAAGAGGCTGCCTGATCTGCTCATGACCTGTCCTCCACCCATTTCTGTCTCTGGCTCTGGATTCTGTTGTCTGTCTTTGGCTGCCTGCCTGACACAGATTGCCTTACTGCCTGGTGTGTCATGGATTTGCTGATTTTCTGTGGCACCTGAAACAATATAAGTGGAAAAAAATCCATGACTTTTCTGTTGAACTGTGTTTCTCCTTGGTTTTCCTTGTTAGATATTACATAATTGAAAATCTCAAGCTAAACTTGCCATGTAACCAGCAACCTGTATTTTAATGAAATGCCAGAGTGGAGGTTAAGATTGGTGAAAGTTAGACTACAGCAACAGTTTGCTGTTTTTGTAATTCTAAACTCATTGTAATTAATATATGTGAGCCTTAACCCAGAACAATAAAATCAAGTAAAGAAAATCCTGTGGGCCAAACACAAAACATTTTCAGGGACCAGTTTTCAAGTTTGGTACAGACTGTACTTCTTTCATTTGCAAAAAGAGAGAAGTAAACCAGCCGCCCCCATTCCCCCATGGATCCTTTTAACTTTCAAACTTTCCTCAGATTTTATTAAACTGTCACATACACATGCATTCATTTATAAATAAACTCATATTTATTTCCCAAGAGATTTTGAGGTAACTTACAATATTGACCTGATAGGACAGTTAAAAATCAGTTCAGAAAGAGAACTCATTATTGTACTAGGGTCCTGAGCTGAGAGGGTCAGTAGGAGACTAGCTCCCTGGTAGGTGCATGCACAACTAGTTTGGAGGGTATGCAAAGCTAGGACAATAGATGTGTTTTGGGACCACTGGTAATAGCCACTTATTTTTGTGTGCTTCTTTCGTGTCCTCAGGTTTGAAAAACATGCTCCCTACTTCAAGGAACTCATGTCATCTAAGGAGACACACAGATCCACACAATTAGAATCTAGTGAACTAAATGCAAAGATAACTTTGGTAGCTTAGAGAAGCACTTTGAAGTGGGGTGGTGGGTGGGTGGGGGTCCACAGGGATCAGGAAAAATGTATTGGGAATAACTGACTGCCCAAGCTCTCTGAAGTCATGTGACCTAGTGGCTCCATCACCAAAAACCTGTGTGGCATTAGACAAATTATTTCATCTTAATGAACTTAGTTTCCTCATCTGCCAATGGGGACCAAATGGTACCTGCTTTACAGATGATTTTTTTAAAATTATAGAAACAAAGTATTTAACACACACAAAAGAATACAGCAGCACTTGCCTAGACACAATGGGCATTCTTGTTTATGACAATTCCCAGCTGAGGAGTCATCTTGTAAGTTTTATTGGTATGTCTGCATGTGTGCGTATTATTGTAGATGATACCTTACATACTAGCCTTCTCATTAATTAGGCCTTTATAGTCCTTGGTGATAAGAAGATAGAACTTTAAGGAATGAGAGCTCCTTAAAAATATCAATGTAATTTATTATTATTATTTTAAAAATATATTTTTATTAATTTCAGAGAGGAAGAGAGAGGGAAAGAGATAGAAATATCAATGATAAGAGAGAATCATTGATCGTCTGCCTCCTGCATGCTCCCCACTGGGGATCAAGCCAGCAGTTGACAGTTGACGCTCAACCACTGAGCCATGCTGGCTGGGCTCAATGTATTTTAGATAAATGTGCTTCTTAATTTTATTCTGCCCCCCCTTTTTTTTGTTTTCTGAAATAGCATATATTGTTAGTCTATTTACTTATGAGATTAAATATTCCCATCCTTGTTAGATCATCTTGATGAATTTGCTTTTTTGTCTTCCTTGAGGTTGAATTAATTTTGATTTTTTAGGATATGTCAACATCATAGCAAATATTATAGACTATTGGCCCGGTGCACGAAATTTATGCATGGGTAGGGTCCGTAGGCTGGCCAGTGATTAGGGCCAATTGGGGCCTTCCTTCGTTCCGTGCCACCCCCTGGTGGTCAGCACACGTCATAGTGAGTGGTGGAACTCCTGGTCAGTAGAACTCATGAGGGGACAATTTGCATATTAGCCTTTTATTATATAGTATATCTTAAAATGTCAAAATAATTTTCCATTTCCAATTTTACTGTACAATTGACAAATTAGAATGTTAACAATAATGATAATAATAGCAATATAGTAATAGCTAACATGATTGAGTTCTTGCTATGCCTTGTCTAGGACATTTTGGGCTTTATTTGTATCATTAATCCTCTCAACTGCTTTTTAATGGGGGTTCTAGTGTTACCTGTTTTACAGTTGAGGAAACTGAAACCCAGAGATTTTTTAAAAAACATTTTTATTGATTTCAGAGAGGAAGGGAGAGAAGAGAGAGAGAGAGAAACATCAATGAGGAGAAAGAATCATGGATTGGCTGCCTCCTGCACGCCCCCTATTGGGGATCGAGCCCCAACCCGGGCATGTGCCCTGACCTGGAATCGAACCATGACCTCCTGGTTCATAGGTGACGCTCAACCACTGAGCCATGCCGGCCGGGCCAGAGAGATTTTCTAATTTGCTCAAGGTTGCAAAGCTAAATTAGTTCCAGAGCTGGAATTTGAATCCAGCTTCATAGGGAATCCAAAAGTCTGAACCCCTGCACAGCACTGAGTACTGTTTCTCATTATAGGAATAAGTTTAGGTTTTAAATCTTTGCTTCTACATTTCCCTCCAAATTTGAGTACCTCTTTCATCCTACCTTGTGGTCATATTTACATATACTATCTCTTCTTACTAAAATAATACATTTTTGCAAATGTATTATGCACTAGAGGTTAAGAAATTAAAATCTGGAGCCTGAATGCCTAGGATCGTAAGTTCTGCCACTTATCTGTGTGACTGTGAGAAAACTACTTTATCTCTCTGAGCCTTAGTTTCTTTAGCTACATAACCCATACTAACATGTAGTTTATTTGGTGGTTGTGAGGATTAAATGAGATAATACATATAAAGTATTTGCAATAAATAACACATGCTCAAAAATAATGAGATATAGTTTACAGATAACTTAAAAATTCCATGTTATAGTTATAGTGTAAATATATTTCCTTTGTTTCTATTTATCCATCCATTCATACATGTATTCATTTATCCTTATATTTACTCATTCATTTTGCAAACCCATTTGAGTATACTGGCCAAGGTGCTTCCCATCTTCAGAGTGTTAAACTGTGTAAAATCTTCAGGAGTTAATTTCTTTGGTGAAACTCCTGCTTGGGGAAGGATGTTGTATAAGAATGTTTTGATTAATTTCTCTTTTTGCACAGGCCAAATGGCAAAATGAGGCGTTCAAATGATCAAAGTTCATATGGAAAACCATTTTCCACTTGCTACCTTTCTAAGATACTGGCAAGGTTAGAAAGATTTAATTTTATGAAGACTACTAAAAATGTACAGGAGGTAAGAAGTGCTATTATTCTAAAATAGTAGCTTTATTATAATCTAGTTAATATTGGAAGGAGATGACCTTCCTATAGCATGGTAGCAGTTGATAAGAAACAGTTGATACCAACTTTTAATAGAGCTATTTATATGCATTACCTAAATTAAAATGAAAAACCAGGAAGATCTATATACTGGTGAAGAGCCTTGGCTATGAAATTAGGCCTATAGAATAGGTCTGTTTAGTAAATGTGTGGGCTCTGGCATCAAACTGACTTTGTAGTCATAAATGATTTAGAGAAACTCTTTGACCTTTATATGTGAGAATCTATCATCAACATCCCAGGAGCCCTGGCCTAAAGCTGGCAAGAATGTATGTTGGTCTCTGCTGGGAGATATTGTTTGTACTTGTAACAGATTTCTGATATAAATGGAGGGTGTGGTTTTTTCAGTAAGTAATTGTGAGGCTCTGGCCAAAAGAGGCTAAGAACTTAGAAGCAATAGAGACAATTTGCAATTAATAGCTTCACCTTGAAAGTACCACAAAGTCAGCTCTTTTGAGATAGTCTCATGGAACTGCTTTCCGCTGACATTGTTAGTAAGTGTCTAATAGTTATAATTGTATTGGTTCAGGTGTATAGGGCTTGTTTTACAAAGTTGCCAGATACCCCTATGGGTATTATTATCTCAATTTGAAGAAACTATTAGGATTTTAAATATAATTACCTGCTGCCAAAGATTACTTTGCACTAGTAGAAGCATACACTGGTAAAGTCACCCAACACTTATTGCTCATAATGTTTCCTCTGCCTGTAGTGAGTGCTCTATTCCCACCCTTTTCTTGGCCAACTCCTATTTATCTTTCAAATCTCGGCTCAAACATTTCTTCCTCAGAGAAGTCATCTCTGACACTTATTGAAAGTTTACTTAAGTGCTGGGAACTATGCTGAGATATTTATATGCATTACCTAAATATTTTACCTACATTAAAGAGGAGACGTTTGATGCTTAGAGGAATTAAATCATTTGCCAAGAGTCACATAGCAAATTTGTCAAGAGCCACATAGCAAATAAGTGGTCAAGTTTAATCTCTATCAAAGGTTCATCTTATGCTATAGCCCACATTTCCTTTCTTCCTCTTCCTTCCTTCCTTCCTTCCTTCCTTCCTTCCTTCCTTCCTTCCTTCCTTCCTTCCTTCCTTCCTTCCTTCTTTCCTTCCTTCCTTTCTTTCTTCTTTCTTTCTTTTCCTTCCTTCCTTCCTTCCTTCCTTCCTTCCTTCCTTCCTTCCTTCCTTCCTTCCTTCCTTCCTTCCTTCCTTCCTTTCTCCCTTCCTCCCTCCCTCCCTTCCTTCCTTACTTTCTTCTTCTTTCTTGACACAATGCTATATTGCACTTGAGTCAATTATGCTTATGAGTTTACTACAGCTTGTGATAGGAATGAGCAAAAGCCACTGTGAACTGGTTGATCAGAGAATTGTGGCTACAGATTTTGCCTTCTTTCAGTTAAACATTAACCTAGAAGTTTGATTTAGGCCAGGGTGCAGTGTTTAGAGTTTCTAGGCTGGGTGGTGGTGAGGCAGAATTTATCCATGGACAATTACAAAAGAAAGAATCTTATGCCTCTTGGAGAAATTAAAATGGAAAACCAGGTAGATCAATCAATGTGTGCATCAATGCATAGAAGTGAGACAGAGAGGGAGAATGTAGATATTTATTCCTTTCTTCATTCAGCAAGTATTACTTGCATTGTTCTAGTTGCCGAGGATATAGAGGTATATAATACAGATAGATGTATTACTTCCTTTATGGAACTTCTGTTGCATTATACATTTCCACCATCAGAGTATGAGTGCTCCATTGCTCTATATCCTGGACTACATTTGATATTATCAGATTTTCATTTTTTCCACTCTACTGGAACAAAGATAGATGATAAGGATAATGTGTATGAAGGGTTACAGTGAGGCAGTAGGTCAGAAATAGGAGAAATCACTAACAATTTGAAGTTTGAAAACTATGGAGGAAATCAAGGAATGGGAGAGTTTAGAGCAAATCCCTGAGCTCCAATAACATGATTATAGTAAGACTTGCAGCTTTGACTATATCCTAGGAAGGAAAACTAACAAGGGCTCTAAACCAATTTCTATAGTAATGATCATAAATTAGCATTTATTAATATCTACTATGTAAGAGGCACTCGGCCAGGCACCTCTCATATATTATGTACCTGTGAGATCTACTTGTGAGACAGCATTATCCCCAGTTTGTAGATAAATTGACTATGACTTAGACTGGTTGAATACTGGCCCAAGATGAAACAACTGCAAATGGCATAGCTTAGATTCAAACATGGAATTTTGATTCTAAAGTCAGATTCTTTCAGAGATGATTTGCCGACTCTCCAAACATGTAAAGGAATGAATTCCAGTGCAGATGAAAGGATGTTGAACATTGTTAGTCGTCAAGAAAACGAAGATTCATGCCACAATGAGATAACCCTTCATACACATCATTCTTATCATCTACCTTTGCTCCAGTAGAATGGAAAAAATGAAAAATCTGATAATATCAAATGTTGTCCAGGATATAGGGCAATTGGAGCACTCATACTCTGCTGGTGGAAATATACAATGGAACAAACACTGTAAAATAGTTTGGCAGTTTCTTATAAAATTAAACATATACCTGCCATATGACCTGGCAATTCTATTCCTAGTTGTTTACCCAAGAGAAATGAAAACATATATTCACACAAAAATTTGTGTGCAAATGTTGATAGCAGTTTTTTTTTTCCATAATAGTTTCAAACTGGAAACAACTGAAATTTCCATCAATAGGTAAATGGGTAAGCAAATTTCCATCAATAGGTAAATAGTAGATCCATACAATGGAATATCCTGAAGCAATATGAAGAAATGAATTATCAATCATGCAACACTATGGAGTCTCTAAAAACCTCATATTAAGCAAAGAAGCCTACCTAAAAAAAAGTGATTTCATTTACTTGAAGTTCTCAAATAAGAAAACTAATTATCTATAATAATAAAAGCATAATATGCTAATTAGACTGGACGTTCTTCCAGACAAAGCTGAGGCTATGAGGGAAGCCCAGGTCCCGGGTGCCAGAGGGAAGCTGGTGCCACAGCTGGGGGAAGGAAGGCCTATTCTTGCACAAATTTTGTGCATCGGGCCTCAAGTGTTTATATAAAATAAGACTAGTACCTGCCAATGTGTGTGGGATGACTGCAAAGGGACATGAACATGAGAGAATTTTCTTTAATGGTGAAAATGCTTTATGTATTTTTTTTTTTAAATAAAAAATTTAGTCAGAGAGCTTCTGAAGGCACCTGGTTTCTGTTGAGTATAAAAGAGGCAGTAAAATGGCAACTGTAAGGGTGCATGATAGGTGGGAACAAGGCAGGGGGAGCAGAGGAGGGACAGAGATGTTGGGGGAGGAGACACATGGGGAAAAGGGGGGTGGAAATATCAGACTGGACCTTAGTACAGTCCTGGTGAAACAGGAATTTTGGGGGAACATAGGCAGGTTTAGGGATTTTTTAGAATTGGGGTCCATGGAAAAAACACTGGGCCACAGACTGGGAGAAGGTACATTTCCATAACACAAGGAAGCCAGGTGCAGTTACATCTCCATAAGACAAGGAAGCAGCAACAGGTAAATTTACATAAGACAAGAGAACTGGAAGTAGCCAAGAAAGGTCTATATTTACAGAATAAAGAGAAGAAAGCCCTTCATTCAGAAGGAGAAGAAGAAAGCCCAAAGGGTATAGGAAAACAATAAGGAAGGAGGGGGGAAGCCCAGGAGTTACTATAGTAACCAGTCTAAGGGAATAGTGACCTATCAGAGGGGATGTCAAAGCACCAGGATTTGCAGCCTATATAAGCCATAGGGAAAGGGAACTCAGTGGGACCCTTTTCCCCCTCCCTACGTGGGAGTCCATTCTGTGGGACTCTCCCCCCTCCCCACCTGGGAGTCAGTTCTGTGGGACTCTTTCCCTCTCCCCATGTGGGAGTCTGTACTTGTTCTTCAAGAAGTCTCCACCTATGCTATACCACTTTCTGTCCGTGGATTCATTCTTCAATACCAGCGGACAAAGAATCCGGGTTCCAGTCCAAAAATTCCATATCACTGGCCTCTAGCCACTCCTGGTACAGGCAGATGAGCATATAGATACAGAGACAAACACTCAAAGTCTAGGAGCCTCTGCTGCCCTGCTCAAGCAGGGATTAGTCAGAGCCAAATGTAGGGGAATTTGAACAAATGCAAAGGTTGCAACCCCTCCCTGGACTCTGACCCTCAGGCACACAATGTCACCTCTATTCACCCAGGGGCTTCTTCCTCAGGGCCTGCCACGAGGAAGGAGAAATCACTTAGAGGAGAAAACCTCCAGCCCATTCCTGTCCATACCTGAAGGAGAGGGAAGGGACAGGAACAGGCAGCCAGTGCAGCCCTCTGTCTGTCCATGGTCTCACAATTGCCTGGAACAGGAAGGAGAAGACAGCCTCTAGCACCAGGCCCAGAGACAGAGAGAAGACCATGATGGCTCCAGCTGTTTCCGTCTCAGCCAGCTTCACTTTCTTTGGCCCGAAGCATATGCAGAGACTGGTGAGGTAGCTAGGAAGAAAGTGACCCAGGTGTCATACTCAAAGACCATAGCCAGGTATCCCTGGGGCTGGACATTGCACAGCAGTAGCAGGGACACAAAGATCAGCCAGACCAGCACCAGCTTGGCAGCCAGTGGTTGTTCTTCCCAGGCAACATAGATATGGCTGTAAGGCTCCGGCCCACCCAAAGACATTGAAAGTCAAGAATCAGGACATAGGAATAAAGTAGTCTCCCCAGGTGCTAGTGCCTGCAATGATGGACTTGACCTCAGAGGTAATGGCAGGAAACTCCCCAATAGTGGCTGTGAAGATGAAGCCAATGGAGAGAACCAAGACTAAGATATATTTGAGGATGGCTTAGATTGAGTGGCTTTTGTTGGTGGGCTGAGAGTTGGAGGCTGAAACTTCAAACTCCTCTTTGCCTGCTCTTGGCTTCTCTCCTTTACTAATGAGGTCCAACTTGGTCTCCTGCTCTCTAGGCCCTTTGAGCTTGAGCTGCTGGTAGTAGAAACGCCATTCCAGTTGGGGCAGGCCCAGGTAACAGATAATGGTCAAAATGATGACCCCACAGGTTGTGGTAAAATAGCCAAAGGAACTTTCTGACGGCTCCAAGCCACTGGTGATGGTGCAGATCATGGCCACTGAGGCAAAGGAAGATAAGATGCCTGTCAGGCTCTGGCCACTCGTGATGGGGCCATGTAGCTGGCAGGCCAGACCAAAAGGCTGCCCTGCAGGATGGCACCGAATGAATTAATGAGCATGATCTTGATCTTCGTGATGATGAAGAAGAGCAGGGCATCCAGGTGCACCTTTATTAGGCTAGCAGTGATCAGAAACACCATCAGGATTGCCATCAGGCTGCCCCAGACTCTAATGGACTGGGGTATCCTCTGATGCAGGAAAGACTAAAGGCAGGCAAAGAGCTGCCAGGGGCAGCATGCACATAAGATCATGACATTGTTGAAGATAGCACTCAGAGAATTCTCCAGATAGGGTGCTTTTTGTAATTCAAAACTCTCTGATAGGGTGTATAAAGAATTAGGCAAACCTGCACAATTTGAGGGAACAGTCCCGAAATGTTACCCCAACTTCAGACATCAGCCACAAGTTCAGGGAACCCTGAGGGCTAAAAATTTGGTGGTTCCCCCAATCATTCTCAAGGTTCAATATTTCACTAGAACAACTCACAGAACTCAGGAAAACACTATACTTATAATTGCAGTTTTGTTATAGCAAAGAGATAAAACTAGAATCAGCCAAAGGAAGAGATGCAAAGGGTGAAGTCTGGGAGGGTTCCAAATGTGAAGCTTTCAGCTTCCTCAGAGAATGTTGCCAACCAGGGGCTTGATCACGTACTGCCTGCATGGCTGGCCTTTAGTTTCCAGCCCCTCCCAGCATTTCAGGGTAATACCTTTCATCTCTAGTTCCTTTAGAGGTCAGAACTGATATGGTGTGGCTCCTATCCCCCATCATAAATCACGTAGTTAGGTTGTCTTGTGACCAAAGCCCATAGGCAAACAAAGGCACTCCTATAAGGAAGAACATTCCAGGGAACTAGAGATTACCTCCCAATAGCCATGGGCAATGGCCAGAACTTTATTTAGGTAAAGTTAATGCTGCATTACATGGGGTGCTCACAGATCTACAATTTTTATATTTTACTTGTGGATTGATCATTTTTATATTATGAAAATTTCCAATTTACTTGTCTGATATAGCTGTACCAGATTTCTTTGGGTTAGTGATTGCATAGTGTACCTTTGGAACTCTAATCTTGTCTTATATGATTGATGGAGAAACTGCTCTGATTTTCAGAGGCATTCTGCTCATGATGTTAGCATCCTATCCCATGCATCCCCGTATGCAGCACATATTTTGAGGATGAATTTGACTGCATAATTGAGCTCCCCTCTCCAAATCTCTGACAAAAGCAATACTGATTTATATGTTCCCTTGCAGTAGCCCTCTTCTGGGCATTGCACCAAAATTTGCAATGGATTTTCAGCCTTCTACCTGCACTCAGAATTGACCATTGTTTCTAGGTAAATGTGGTAGCAGAGAACATCTTACATCTCTGTGGTTCTTCTGTTTCCTGAGTCTTACATTTTCTATGTCTAAACACCTCAGCATTTCTGCTGCCCTCTTTTAGATGATTTCAGAAAATTATCTGGCTCTGCAGTTATCCCATTACAATTATCATATCCCATTACAATTATCATGAAATTGTAATGGGATATGATACGGGAGTTGAATGTATCTTCTAATTTTCCTCCAATTTTTGTCTTCTCCAAGTTAAATACCCCAGTTTTATTTATTTATTTATGCCTCAATAATATGACTTCAAAATCAGTTGCCATCCTTGTTGTCTCCATTGGACATTGGAATGAATCAGAATATTCTTGATGCTGGCTGATTAAAATAGTAGAACATCCTGAATATTATATGTAGCCCTATTAATGTAGCTTAATGTTACATTGTTTTTTATATTTTAGTAGCCATGTCACAGTATTCTCTTGTATTAATTTTGTAGGTAACTAATGTGGATGAAAACGGGGCCACATACTAAACCTGACAAGCTCAGGGGAGGCCTGCGTGCGTGGCAGGCCTTACAAACTCAGAGACTGAAAGTAACCACTTAAGATGATCTGAACATAAAAATTCCTAACTGAAAGCGGGTCATGGTGGGTAGTCACGTTCTAAGTGTAGCTTCCCTGACAAAAATCAATCTTTACCGTAAGCGAGCCTTTCTATTGCCTTTTTTGCATCTAAGATAACATACCTTTGAAATGTCAGAGTAATCTTCTTTTCTACATCCCTCAAGGTACAACCACTGGTACTGGAGCAGAGGTAACAGAACCCCCGCATTATCTTGTTCCCTTGCATACCATCTCTATGTGATGTAAATGTTAAGTATTAACTCTCTGCTACCCACCAGTGTAAAAGAAGTGTATGTCTCCCAATCCCAGAGGTTTCCCGCTTCTCTTTCTCCTGCCCTCGTAGTCTTCCACCAATGGATTTCATGTAACCCTCCTTACATCTCCCCATTTCATGCTAATATATAAAATAAGCTGAAAAAACTGCCATTCTCTGGAGCATTTTCTCAATCTGTTGAGATTTTGCTTCCAGCAATTGTCGTCATTTTGGCTCAAGTAAACTCATAAAAATTCTCTACAGGTTTGGACATTTCTTACGTCGACACTAACATCTTCAGAATTTCACACGAACATCTCTCTCTCTTATATTACTACCATTCTACTATTATTAACATATATTGAGCATTGTGCTTTATATGCGTTAACTCTTTTTAGCCTCATATCAATTACCTTGTGAAGCAAAGTATTACCTCTATTTTGCAAATGAAGAAAATGAGAGGTCTTATAACTTGCCCAAAGTCATAATAGTGAATCTAGGATTTAAGATGACCAATTCATACCAGTTTGTCTGAGACTTTCTGAAGTTTAGTACCAAGATTATTATACCACAGGAAACCTCTTATTCTTTGGCAAACTGGGATGCTTGGTCATCATACTTAAACCTGACTGTAGTATATCTGTAGCCTGAACTCAGGTTCTTAATTATTTCAGACTATTGCTTCCTTGAGATAATTCAAATGTTTGATGTCATGTGGTGTGATCTGTTGTCTTGGTATTGTGCTTGAGTAGGAAAAGCTAAGACCAGAGTGCAAAAGTTACAGAGATGCTATGTCATTTCAATATAAGAAGGAACTTTTTAACTATCAGTTCTGTCCAAATATACAGTGTATTGACTCAAAGAGATATATGGTGTCGTGTGTTTTATAAACTTAGTGCAAGAATGCTAAATATACTCTTGTTAAATTCTAATCTTATTTGCTTCATCACATAGTTGAAATCTTTGAATGTTATTTTCAGATAAATCTTTAAATACTAAAGTAAAGGTAGTTCTACAAGGAACTAAAACAACATAGGTCAAATAGTGAGCTTTCATCTGAATTTATCGAAGGCTACAATACAGAATATCTAGAAGAATGGGTCTTGCTTCAGTCTTCTATAAATATAACTTTTCTGAGGTGTTTTAAAAATACCCTTTGAGACAGCATGGAGGGACCTGGAGAGTATTATGCTAAGTGAAATAAGCCAGTCAAAGAAAGACAAGTATTACATGATCTCACTCAGATGTGGAATCTAATGAACAAAATAGATCCAGAAACATATAAGCATGGAAGGGACTGTTGAATCTCAGAGAGAAGGTGGGAAGAGATCAACCAAAGAACTTGTATGCATATATGCATAACCCATGGATTTAGACAATAGTGTGGTGAAGGCCTGGGGCGGGGGGTAGGGAGGATGGAGGTGGGTTAGAAGGGGTCAATGGGGGAAAAAGGGGGACATACGTAATACTTTCAACAATAAAGATTCTTAAAAAATAGGAACTCTATAGCACTCAGTTTGAAACCTTAGTAAAGAGTGAGGGCCTGAAGTGCTAGTGTTTTACACTGCTAGATGGCAATAAACATATACTTCAGATGATTTGGGTATATCATAATGTTGACAAAGATGACTTAATTTTCTCAGCAGACATTATTTTCTCTACATTTAACTTTCAACCAAACAAATTAAAATTATTTAAGAGCTACTAGGGCACCATTTGTGATTGGTACTTTGGAGGTTGATGGAAATTTTGTCAATCTGTGGTTTTCAATTTGGGTGGCAATAATATAATATTCTCATAATAGAATTAGACTGCCTGGATTCAAATCCCACTTCTGTTGGCCTTGGAAAATTAACTTCACATCTCTCTGTCACAGTTTTCTCACTTGTAATTCAGAGATGGTAATGGTGATGACGATGAAAATAAAAAGTACCCCATATTGAAGGGCTGTTATGAGGATGAAATAAGTTGATGTATCAGAAACAATATTTCTCAACTTCAGTTGCACATTGTAATCACTTGGTGAGCTTAAAAAACTACTAATTCTTGGATTGGTACCACGCCCTAATTCTAATTTAATTGCTTTTCAGTGAGGCCTGTTCATCTGGAGTTTTATAGCTCCCCAGATTATTTTAATTTGCAGCCAAGGTTAAAAACTCCTGATCTAAAGTAATTATGAGTCTCTGACAAATAGTAAGCATTTGAAAGGTGTTAGTTATTATCATAGGATTTAGAAGTTGGGGTGATAGTTTTCTTAAATTTTTATAAACACTATTATAAAGTTATCTGTAAACAAAAAAAACTACATTTCGCATATTCCTGTTAACATAACTTCCCTTTCTCAAGAGCATAATAGATTTAAGATTTTGTTTTGTTTTGTTTACACAATTTATTCCCACTCTGTCTATTTTTCTTTATTCTGGCAGGGAAAGGCAAGTTGTAATCCAATAATACTGATCTGATGCATACAGATAATGTGTGCAATTTGTTCCAGATTTATTCCATAAACTGCCTTTTAAAAGAGTTTGATGCAGTTTTTTTCTTGTCCCATTCTGATTTATACAGCCAGCTTTAGGTGATGGATTTATAGGGAAATTAAATTCCCAGTCCACAGAGAGTCCATGTGCAAGGTCTTGATAACCTTCCACCCACCACAACACTGAAGTCATCTGATTATTATCTTATAATTTGCAAAGAGTTCATAGAGATGAAAGGATTTTCAAAGTGTAGTTACATCCTTAAAAAACAGCATGGTTCTTAGGAGAAGATAAAAACTCTACATTATATTATGTTTATCTTATTAAGGAGATCATGATATAGAAGGAAAAAAAAGGTTCTTACTGTATGAACACATGATGTTTCTCAGTATCCTCCAGAAGTAAGCTTAGTGCCTGGTCCTCTACTAACATATTTTCATCTTATATCTAGGAAGTAAAATGCCTAAAAGCCTTGAAAATATGGGGATTTATTTTCTAAAATATAGGTCTCTTTCAAACATCTGATACTAACATTCAGAAGAAAAGCTTACACATTAGAATTTGTATGTTTTAAGACCCAGTTTAACCACATTCCAGGATAAAAATCTTAGCCATTGGAAGATGTAGAAAGACGACCTCCACTTTGTTTAGCAAGCACAACTATGAATTTTTTTAAAGCCTTAATTGAAACCGTAGCTGCAGGTTTAATGAGATGACCAGAAACTGGCAAATCTATTTCATTTATGTTGAAGTATACTATGGTTTGTGTTACAAGTATTTGAAGGTTTTTAAATCTAAATTACCTGCAGTGAGGTAGGAATAACTGGAGATTCAACCAGGATGAGAGTTACCATAAATTAATGACCCTCAGTCATAGGTGTCTGCCACAGATTCCTGGAGCCCTTCCCCAGTCACACTAAGTCAGAAACTCTGAGGATGGGCAAGAACATTTTTAAAAACCATAAATGTGATTTCTATAAACTACAGCTGGAAAGAGCAGAATTAGATATTATCCAAGTGTAAACTTTCAGTAGGAGATAAAATATTTATAAATATAGCAGTAAAGTTGAGTGCTATAGACCATCCTCCTGGTGAAATCGACCCATTAATCAACACTCTTCGGTATGTTAATTTAACTTCATAACTAGGAACTCACCTAGTCATATCTTGTACTCATAGTTTTCCATTTCATTCATGAAATTATCAAGAAAAATTTTGCCAAATGCTTTAGAAAGCCTAGCTACATTATATTTGTTAATACCAATTTAGTAATACTAGTTTTCAAGGAAGTGATGATGTCTGAAACATACTTTCAAATGGTTCAGAAAAAAAGAAAACATTATATATGAAAACAGAGGGGGAAAAATATATATATACACCCTGGCTGGTATGGCTTAGTTGGTTGAAGCATTGTCCCATGTACCAAAGAGTCAACCAGTTCAATTCTTGGTCAGGGCACATACCCAGGTTTTGGGTTCTGATCCCTGGTTGGGGCAGTCAATCAAATTTTCTCTCTCACATTGGTCTCTCTTTCTCTTCCCCTTTCCCCTCTCTAAAGAACTGGCATTAAAAAGAAAAAGGAAAACATATATGTGTGTATATGGAGACTGAGAGTGAGAGTGAGAATGCATATGTGGCAAAATGTTAACATTTGGAAAATATAAGTGAATATGTGTGTGTTCGGTGAATTATTCTTTCAACTTTTCTATAACTTTGCAATTTTTTAAAATGAGAAAGTTGGGAAAAAAAGAAGTGAGGAAAATCTAATAGGATCACCTCCAGATAAATCCATGCCAGTTCTGCATGAGTAGTATTTTTCTTTTTAAGTATTTGAAAATCAATCTGTTTTAACTATTCTGAGATCCAATTTTTCACCAGTTTTGAAAATTAAGGTAACATTTACCTATATTCAAAATCTTATTTCTGTCCTTTATTTATTTGGTACTAATCTTTACTAGGCACCATGCTGTGTATACAGTGATAAAATAAATTCCTATTTTACTCTCTAGTGACCTGTATAATCTATCATTCTTGATTTTCTCCAAAAAACTCCACCATTTACACTTCTCCAGGTAAGTCCTACACTTTTCCACTTCAATACTCCAATGACATGACTGGAGCATTCTCATCGACTTAAGGTATCCTTACAATCCAGATTTTTTAAATCCAGATTAGATAAGTCATTCACTTCTCTTGAGATCTCTTAGAAGGAATTGATTCCTCTCTCTTCTAACTCAAAACTATCAAATTTTACAGACACATGCACGCGTGCGCGCGCGCACACACACACACCACAAATTGCTTTGTAGTTTATTTTTTATTTATTTTTATTTTTTTGACATTTTTTTATTGAGGTATTATATGTGTACATATCTTACCATTGCCCCCCCACCCCCACCCATACATGCCCTCACCCCCCAGAGTTTTGCGTCCATTGTTTTTTGTTTTTTTTTTTTAAATACATTTTATTGATTTTTTACAGAGAGGAAGAGAGAGGGATAGAGAGTTAGAAACATCGATGAGAGAGAAACATCGATCAGCTGCCTCTTGCACACCCCCTATTGGGGATGTGCCCGCAACCAAGGTACATGCCCTTGACCGGAATCGAACCTGGGACCCTTGAGTCCGAAGGCCGACGCTCTATCCACTGAGCCAAACCGGTTTCGGCTGCGTCCATTGTTTATGCTTATATGCATGCATACAAGTCCTTCGTTTGATTTCATATCTCCCCCACCTCTCCCTAACTTTCCACCTGTAATTTGAAAGTCTGTTTGATGCTTTACTGTCTCTGTATCTATCTTTTTGTTCATCAGGTTATAATGTTCTTTACTATCCATAAATGAGTGAGATCATGTGGTATTTTTCTTTCATTGACTGGCTTATTTCACTTAGCATAATGTTCTCCAATTCCATCCAGGTTGCTGCAAATGATGAGAATTCCTTCTTTTTTATGGCAGCATAGTATTCCATTGTGTAGATGTACCACAGTTTTCTTTTTTTTTTTAATTTCTTTATTGATTAAGGTGTCACATATTTGTCCTCATCCCCCCATTCCCATCCCACCCCTCTCCCCACGCATGCCCCAATCCCCTGTTGAACTTAACCGTTGGATAGGCTTATATGCATGCATACAGGTCCTTTGGTTGAACTCTCCCCCTCCCCTCACCCTCCCCCTACCCTCCCCTATCCTCCCTCTGAGGCCCGATAGTCCGATCGATGCCTCCTTGCTTCTGGTTCTGTTCTTGTTCCTCAGTCTATGTTGTTCATCATTTCCCCTAGATGAGCGAGATCATATGTCACTAGATATATACTAATAAGAACTGAATGTGAGACGAGCAATAATAGTTATGCTGACAGGCAAATGAATCAATCTGTAGCGAGCTTCCCCCTGGACCAACAGTTCTTTTGAGATCCAATTTCAATGTCCAGTAGTTCCTTATGTGTACATGTCAGCACTGACCCCTCAGTTCTGGATGGTGGACAAATGGTGGCAATGGAGGTCCGACTCCCTCTGGTTTGGTCTCGGCTGAACCCAGGGGCACGGCGTCACCCGGACTAAGGGGCACGTGGCCTCACCCATACCCAAGGGGCGCGTGGTCTCACCCGGGCCTGGGACCCAGCCTCACCCGGATGGATCCAGGGGCGCACGGCCTCACCCGGACCCAGGATCTGGCTTCACCCGTACCCAGGGACGCTTGGCCTCTCCCAGACCCAGGGCCACTTGGGCTCACCCGGGCCTAGGTGTACGAGGCCTCACCCGGATCCAGGGACACATGGTCGCACCCGGACCCAGGGACGCTTGGCCTCTCCCAGACCCAGGGCCACTTGGGCTCACCTGGGCCTAGGATGTACCACAGTTTTCTGATCCAGTCATCTGCTGACGGGCACCTAGGCTGTTTCCAAATCTTAGCTATTGTAAATTGTGCTGCTATGAACATAGTGGTGCATATATCCTTTTTGATTGGTGTTTCTAGTTTCTTTGGATGTAGTTTGTTTTGAAAATATCTCAACCACATTATGAGCCATAGAGGGAAGGTACTCTTGTTTGAATCATATCTTGTATTGCCAAATAGATCAGTACTGTACCTGGTACATATGCTTATTTTATTGCATTGAGAGATTTCCAGAATAGTCCTGTATTTATTGGTACATCCATAAGATTTTTTTGTCACATTGAGATGGAATTCATTTGAATTCATACTTTTATGTAAAGTGACAGGGTTCTCTTATTATTTGTCTATTTTAGAATGCCCTTTTAAACCACATTTCCCCTACCCTTTCAAGTTGAAGGCCACTCTCTTTGATGGAAAAGGAAGAAGAAAAATAGAAGTTTGTCCTTTTGTTTACTTTTTGTCACTTGGTAATAGTACACCATTTGATCCAAGCAGTATCTTGCCAATTTTTGTTCTTTTTGTCTCAAATGTAAATAAAAAAACTAAAGTGGTCCTTTTTAGTTTTTAACGTGTTTTAGCTTCAGCTCATATAGAAATTTTGCTTTATTGATATTGTTTGTGCATGTTTGTGCTATGTTTTTGTCCTTGGCTATGTTATATTCTTCCTCTTTTTTTTGTACAGAACCTTTTAAAGACAGGCAATCAACAATGCGATTTCATCACTTCCCACTCCACTCCCCTTTCTAACAGACACAAACATATTTAAAGACAAAGTATAGTGGTTAGGAGCAGGTGCTTTGGAGTCGAGCTCATATGAGTTCAAATTTTGATCTTGTCTCTTACTAGAATTTCTGTTTTTTTACTTACATGTTTGTAAATAATCATATAGCTTTATTTGAAAATATTCTTTATTTTCAGATCTTACAGTTTTGCTAGCTGCATCAAAATTTAGAGGAATGTGGTATTTGCAATCCTTTATTAAAATCTAATCTTGAGAAATAGAATTTCTTTATTTGTGACCTTGGCATAAGAAAATTAATTTCCTACAGCAATAGTGAGGATTACAAGATATAATAAATATGAAGTACTTAAAATAGTACCTGGTACATAATAAACTTTTATTATTAGAAATAATGACAAATATTGAGATGAGATTTTTAGGACTAAAGATCATGCAAAAGTGAGTAAAGTGACATGTCAAGGAAATATAGTAAAAAACTGCCAATAGTACTCTTTTGAATCCTAGCCTTTGATGACCTGAGGAAACTTGTAAAATGTAGCTCATACATATCTTACAAGATTGTTGTAAAAATTACAAGAAATAGTTTATGTAGAGTAATTATCCCAGTGCTTGACTTATCATAAGCACTTAATAAATACCAGTAATTATTATTTTTGTTATTAATAAAGATACATTCATGGCAGAGCTCTCCACTTTTGAGGCTTTGGGGAATCTAATGCTAAAACCTTACAGCTTCTATTCTACAATTAAACCCACTCAGTTACATCATTGCAGAACTGTTTATTCCTTCTTGGATATTGTTTTAATAAATAGCCTTCTAATTCATAATTAAAATGTGTGATTGTGTTATTCCCTTTTTAGGATCTTTCAGAGTCCTAAAAATTCACATTCAGTGATGCAAATTGCTAAATCTCTTAACTTAGGCATGTTGAACAATACATTTGCACTTAGCTAGTACATTAAATACATAGGATTTGTATTTTGATCTGATTGCCCACAGGACAAAGGAGGGTGTTATCCCTTATTTTGTTTCTGCTGTGTGTAAGACATAGTGCTAGGTACTTTACATACATCCCACTTTATTCTTACAAGATTGATATTATTCTTCAATGGATGAGATAACTGTGTGGAAGATATAGGTGCTAATTCTTTAAAGATTGGTATTCACTAATTCTTTAAAGATTGGTATTTTTCAATGGATGAGGTAACTAAGGCTCAGGGAGATTTCATAACTTGTCCAAATATTCATAGTTAGTGAGTGATGGAGTTTGAACACCCTTCACTCTGACACCGGAACTCTTAACAACTAACTCTACCATTCTGCCTTCCCAAATATCCAGTTATTTACTATGCTCTACTGGTACTTTCTATGAAGGTGTTTAGGTATCTAAGCTTCCAGAGAATAGGATACTTCAGGACAATATTAAGTAGACTTTATTGACTATAATCCCAGATAGATCTAACTTGTTTAACATCTGCAAGCTGGCATTAGAGTGAATTACATTGTATTACCTATGGATACATAACTGTATTGTATGGGAGTAGGTGTAGGGGTGGACACAATATGTTGCCATCATGATGTAAATATAAGTGTGAAAAAATGACCATATGCCTGGCATATGTTTCATTTCATTAGCAATTAATGGTAAGTGACAAATGCTGCATCTAATTTGAATCCCAATAACTAAATGTCACACTTTGTAGATGACACTGATTCAAAGGGATGATTTGTGAAAACAGGACTGGTGCCTAAATAATACTTACTTCATGGATATTATTTTGTTTGAGTCCCTTAAATTTTAGCAATAATTAGAAACAGAGAAACAAGTCAGTTCTATTTTGGTTTCCCAAAGACAGCTTCTGTTTTTCTTCCTGTAGGTTTAATGTTCCCAGGTTGAGGATGTCGAGCCCATCCTGGATGATCATGAATACCCCATCTGTTCATCTTCAATGTCTGGGGCATGTGCTGTTGGTATGGTATTCAGCCAGCCAATAGTTGCGCTCAAGAATTTTGTCTTTTCTTCTCATTTCTGCTGTAGGAAGCAGACAGAAGACAACACAAAGCTATGAACATTTCCAGTTGTACTCAGACAATTATTAGTATAGAAATAGTTCCATTAGTTCTCTCTTTCTTTTGTCCACATTTGATCACTATATCCTTCAAAGCTGAGTGTGGAACTAGAGGAGCCTGCTTTGAATTACATTATTTCAGAGAGAAAAAGAAATATATGTCATGTGTAGAATGCTGGAGAATCTCAGAGAGTCATGGTAAACTACAGCTAAAAGGCCTCTGGTCAAGGTAGCTACTCTCCTGACTTGTTCTTCTCTCCATCACAAATAGGTCTCCTAAGGCTTAGAAACATTTTGAGTATTGCATTATTTGATGAAATTAATAATAGTGGTAGTAGAAATAATGATACCCCACCATGAAGCAAATGGAAATTCACCTCAGCATAAGTGAGAGGATAACATTTCTCTGTTTTAGCTGAGCATTCAGGAATTACCTTTAAAAGGGAGAAAGGCTGAATAAGAAATGATGGAAAAAGACAGGAAGTCTCCTGAGCAGCTATCAGAAACAATGCATACCTTCCAACACAAAGGCTTTAACCGAGTTTTGAGTCTAAGGGGACCTACAAAGAGGCATAAGGTAAAGCACAACTTTTCTTAGTGAGCAACAGAGAATGACTGCTTGCTACTCACATATGACCAGCCAATAGCTGCACTCAGTGTTTCTAATTCCTATAATATACCAAAGGGAAACCAAATAGCAAGCCTTTGAAATAATCTGGTATATGACCAAAAAACTCATTAAAGAAAATTGTTCTCAATAGGATGTATTTTGGGGAAACATGAGCCTCTCGGGGCATTTAAAAAAACAAACCACTGAGGATTATGCATAACCTTTTAAAAAATTCTAACTTCATGTAATTGATGCATGTGTTGATTTATGAATTCCGACCACAAATTCACACACTACTGCTATAATGAGCTATTGTTGACTATGGAAACGTCATATTTGAAAGGATTGTAAGATAGAAAATGGTGAGACTCACCAGTGCAATAAAGTAAAACTTTCAAAATAACAGGAAAATAATAATAAGATGCTTACAAACTCTTAATAATTCAACAACGATTAATTGAGTACTTCACTTGGCATAGCACTGCAGTAGTAATGAGGGGAAAAACTCAATTTCAGGAGAACAATCAGAGGACATTGTGATATATTGAGGTTGAAGTGTCTATAGCACTCAATGCCAATTTTGGAAAGGATCTAAACACAAAAGAAAAGTAGTGCCTTGAAATTGTATCTGTAAAGTTGGTTCTAATTTCTACTCAAGAATATATTGAAGAGATGTTAACCGTAAGTAAAATTTGAAATCTTTGTAGTGCATCTCCTGCATTTTACACATAATCACAACAAAAAATCTGTAACCTCTTAGCTAATATTCATCAAACTTTATCTTGAAAGAATACTGATCTAAAGCAGTGAAATTTCAGGACAGAACAAAGTTCTTAATCACCCAACTTTTGTAAATATCAGTATTATAAGGATAATAGTTCCTGGTGAAAATTTGATGAAAACTATGGACTTTCTCCCCCCGTCACCCAAAATTATACATCATCTACACATACAGGGGTGGGCAAAAATAGATTTACTCTTGTGAGTATGTCAAACTGTTTATTATTGTATTATTATTTATTAGTTATTGTATTGTTTTCCATAAGAACAACTGTAGACCTACTTCTGCCCACCCCTGTATTTTAAAATTTTTGTGTAATTTCAGAAATTTAGAGACTCCCAGTCTATCTATGGAACTTCTAAAGGTATCTAAACTTCTTACGAGCAAATCTACTTTATCAGAAGATGTTTCAGAGCTCACAAAGTGCAGATATTCTGGTACTTGAGCATTCACTTGGAAGTTCCTGCATGGACAGAGAGCTCTTTTAACTTAGCAGGAAGGTATAACTTGCTCATTTCCAAGCAGCCTTAGGATCAGAAGAATAGAATAGTTTTGATTAGTGAGTTGTCTTCCAAGATGGTGAGCAGGAGCCCACAAATGGATCCAACTAGATTTTAACTCATATTCAAGAACCTAGGTACACTGGGAAATTCCTTAGAGGAAGTTCTATGATAACTATAAGGTGGTAATCTCTCTTAACCCATGTTGAATAGGTACCAGGAGAGGTAAACTTCTTCTAAAAGTTATCTATGATCTAGGTCTAGGACTTCCTAGAACAATCAGAATCTGTGGCTGCTTATTTCAGGAAAGAACATCCCCAGAGACAAGTAGAATAAGGAGAATGCCCTTAATGTGTAGGACCCATGAAGATATAGAATTTTCTCTTTCTGGAAGTTGGTTTATATCATGTTGAAGTTGAAGTATCTATAGCACACTACTTATAGATTCTCAGAAGGACAGTTGAAACTATAAATCCAAAACTTGGAATTCAGGTTTGGATTGGATATATATTTTTGTGAGTCACTCACTATCTAATGATCTTTTCCCACTTTATTTATCCTTCTTTATTTTCTATCTTAATTATATATATAAAAGCCTAAGTGACTGTCCAACCATCTGACTGGTAGCTATGATGTGCACTGACCACCAGGGGGCAGATGCTAAATGCAGGAACTGCCAAGCTGCGGTGACTTGGCAGCTGTGGTTCTCGGGTGATGCACCCGGAACAGAGAGGAGGGAGCCCGATTCCAGGGTGCTTCACCTGAGAACCACCCTCTCGCAATCTGGGACCCCTTGGGGGATGTTGGAGAACCAGTTTTGGCCTGATCCCCGCAGGCCAGGCCGAGGGACCCCACCTGCTGGAGGGAGCCCACTCACTCTGCAGACGCCCTTCGAGCCGGGCACCGTGCCCCAGTTGTGGCCGGCCGGGGAGGGACTGCAGGAGGTTGGTTCCAGGGCATGTTCAGCTTGTCTCACCCAGTCCTACCCCACTGGCTACCTTCTAATTAATTTCCTTTCAATGTGCATGAATTTGTGTACCAGGCCTCTAGTTAATGATATAGTTATCTCTCTATTGGCCCAAACTAAAAACATGGGAATATTTTAATACTTTCTCTTCAATCATCATCTACTACCACATTTGAAGGATCACTAGTTGCTCTATACTTGTGTCATTATTTTAGCTCAGGCCATCATTGGTCCAGCCTGTTATAATAACCCCCTCAGTAATCTCTTAGAAGTCAAACTATTTCCCCTCCAGATGAGCCTCACCATGACAGCCAGAGTTATCTTCTTAAAATTAATCTCACTCATCTCTTACATAAAAGGTCTGTTGTTCCAGTGAAGAGCAGTACTGCATGATCCACCTAAAATAAAGAATTCTGAGGCAAATAACTTTAGAAATTCTGCATGCTATGCTGCCTTCTAAGAGTATCATATATTATTATACCCAAGGCTCTAAGATGAACTGCTTTTGCCATTTTCCACACATATTTGTGCATGGAATTTATTTTAACAGAATGTTTATTAAAACCCTCTGTAGCTGAAACACATTTTGGGAAATGTTCACCTATGGGTTAAAATATAAATAGCTTGGTATATTAGGCCATTTGAAGTTTGATTCCCATGCATTGTTATAGACATTTTAAAATCAATTTACTGTCCCATCCCCTGGACCCTTGTTCCAACAATGTCAAACTTTTTACCATTTAGCATAATCCAGATTATCACTATTTTTATTATTACTGCAAATATTACAGAACAATTATGAAAATAAGTGAAATCATGAGTATAAACTTACTTTACCCATTCCCTATGCTCCCACTCAAAGTTAGAAATTAAAGATATGAAGAAATAAAGATGAAGCACTGAAGAAGTCAACATTGTGGAAACAAAAAGAAGGATGACTACTCACTGGAGTGTATGTTTACTTATTCTGGAGAAAAGATGGAAGGAAAGAAATGAGAATTGACTTTTGGGAACATTGACATTGTAAAAATTGAATAAACATTTCTTGAATACTCTGTATGGGCTGAGCCTTGTGCTAGACACACAAAAATCTTGTAATACATGTTTCAATCCCATTTTAGGGCTCAGTGAGAGGAAGTAAATAACATATCTAGTTTTAAATGCAGAGCTGTTGAACTTTTCCCATAGATTATGCAAAAGTGAATTGGAAATAAAAATAAATAATAGGGGAAATATTATGGGTTAGCATTTTATTGGTAATAACAATAAAACTATTTCATAACACTTGAGTGCTTACTATGGGCTAAAGCCCTGTTCTAAGAAATAAGATTAATGGAAGTTATTTCCTTTTTGTTAGTTAGTTCTGGTTTCTACCAGCAGAGTGCATATTGTTATCAATGTCACCATTTATTAGGGAATCCATTGAGAGTTTATACGCAGAAGGTAAATGAAGTACTTACCCATTGAAAGAGGGGGCTTAGAAAGAATAAATGCAGATTTATTTTACTTTACTTAGTAAAAATAGGTCTAAAACGAGTGTCTCAAAATAAAAGATATATCAGCAAGTGATGTGGACTTCCTTAGGAGAAAAACATTTTTAAAAAATTATTGAGGAATAACAGTAGACAACCTATGTATAAAAGAAGATTAGAAATAGCTGAAAGCTCACAATTATAAACTATAATAAAATGCATAGTAAATTAGTAGTTGAAACCAAAATAAACATTACAAGATTTAAGTCACTCACTTGTTTAAGATAAAAGTGATCCAAAGGGGTAAAAAGGGACACTGGATCTCTAATTGTACAGTTGCAGAAAACTCTTATATGTATGAGTACATTAGGGAAATGTATTTTATATACAAAAATAGAAAAATAATTCTAAAGGGGATGAGGGTGAGAGAGAGGGAGGCAAGGGAGTAAGAGTGAAATTCCTTCGGTATTATGCAAAGACCCCAATGGACTAATGAAAATGCAAGAATGTAGAGAACCTTAAAGCAGTAGCTCAAAATTTTACATTGAAGATGAAGTGATAATAGAGAAAAGGAATAAGAAAAAAATAGGTGGAACAAAAGTACACATCTGACTGTGACACAGAATCTGGTACCAGACTTGTCCTTCCACTGTAAACAACAAAACTAGACAAAATATATGAATTAATCATTTTCATATTTTGGGAAATATGCAGTACAAGATAGTGAACCTTGAGAGAAGGAAAACACACAAGGTGAGCCCTACAATTTCCCTGCCTTTCTGACTGTAGGTACTTTCTGTCCTCTGTGTGTGAAATGACTTCCCAACAGAGCAGGGCATCTTGCTGAATTCAAAAGACAGATAGAAGTTTGGGGATTCTGATCATCCATATATATAAAAGGCTAAGTGACTGACTGTCTAATGGTCTGACCAACTGACCAACAGACCAGCCAGTACATATGACATGCACTGGCAATTTAAAAATAAACATTGATTCATGCATGCATGATACATACAAAGCGCTCACTGCTGCCAATTACATGCATGTTTTAATTTTATAATAGTATATTACATATACTATTTTGACATGTAATTTTTTTGCAGTAATGTAATTACCACACAAATTTTCTAATTAATTTCCTTTCAATGTGCACGAATCCATGCACTGGGCCACTAGTATGACTATAATTTCCAAGGTAGAGTACTGGAGATGGAGGAGTCATATGGAAAATGAGCTCTCAAAGTGGATCCAGAGACATGGAACAGAGAGTGGAATCTCAGAGGGAAGGCTGGGAAGGGTGGGTGGGTGGGAAGTAATCAACCAAGAACCCTGTTTGCATATATGCATAGCCCAATGATAATGGGGTGGTGAGGGCCTGGGGTGGGGGGGGCGGGGGCAGGCTGGAGGCAGTTATTGGGGGAAAAAGGAGGATATATGTAATATTTTCAACAATAAAGATTAAAAAAAAAAAAAAAACAAGCTCTCAAGACTCTCCTGAAGTATTTGGCTAGATTCTTGTATTCAGAATATATAAAGAAACTTCAAAACACAGTAATAAGAAAGCAAGCAATCTGATTTTTAAAAAGTGTCAAACATTTGAATAGACATGTCACTAAAGAAGATATACTGATGACAAGCACATGAAAATGTGGTCAAGATTATTATTCATTTGGTGGAAATGAAAATTAAAACCAAAATGAGTTATCACTGCACACCTATTAGCATGGCTGACCATACCAAGTGGTGAAGATGTAGAAAAACTGCAATTCTCAAATACTGCTTGTGGGAGTTTAAAATGGTACAACTACTTTTGAAAATTATTTGGCAGTTCTTTAAAAAGCTAATTATACACCTACCATATGATCTAGCCATTCTAATCCAAGAGAAACAAAAGTATATATTCACACAAAAAATATGTAGACTAATGTGCATAGCAGTATTATTTTTATTTTCATTTTATTTTTTCCAGTATTATTTTTAATAGCCAAAAGCTGGAAACAACCCAATTGTTCATGAACAGGAATAGGATAGCTTATGGTGTATCAATACAATGAAATATTATTTGGCCATAGAAAGGAATGCACTATCAATATATGCAATAATATGGATGAATATTTAAATGCATATGCTAAGTAAAAGAAGCCAGAAAAAGGCACATGTTGTATGATTCCGTGTAGTGGTGGCTTGAGTATGAGAGGGACCAAGGAAAGGCAAGAAGGTGAGATCACAAAAGTGAACAAGGAAACATTTGTAGGCAATGGACATATTCACTGCTAGAATTGTGGTGATGCTTGCACAATATATACATATATCAAAATGTACCAATCTGTATAATTTAAATCTATTCAATCTGTTCACTTATTATATGTCAATATACTTGAAAGGAAAAGGCATAAAAGTAGCAAAGGAAAAAAAACCCTCAAAGACATTAGAAGAAATGAAGCCTCAGAATATCTCATGAATATAGATGTAAAAATTCTTACAGAATATTATAAAATAGAATCTAGCTATGTATAAGGATAATGCATTATAGTCAAGTGGAATCTATCTCAGGAATTCTAGGTCACTTTTTCATTGGAAAAATAATCAGTTTAACTCTCAAACAACCTAAAAAAGGAATCACAAGGTAAATTAGAAAATACGTTGAGAAAAATTAAAATGAAAACACAACATACCCAAACTTATGGAACGTAGTTAAAACAGTTTTCAGCCCTGACTGGTTGCTCAGTGGTTAGAGCATTGGACTGTGTACTGAAGGGTCTTGGGTTCCATTCATGGTCAAGGGCATGTACCTCGGTTGCAAGCTTAATCCCTAGACTGGAAGGTTGCACATGCAGGAGGCAACCAATTGATGTGTCTCTCTCACATCAATGTTTTTTTCTCTCTCCCTCTCTCTCCACCCACCTTCCACTCTCTCTAAAAGCAATGGAGGCCATTCAGTTAGTCACTGAAGCCAGTGATAAATGTATCTCTCTAATCATCTTCACTTCCAAGTCATATATATACTGTATGTTCCCTACTTGATCTATCCACTTAGTTGTTTCAAAGGCACCCTGCAATAGTTTGCAGCACTGAATTCATGATCTTCTCTGGTCTGATTGGCTACTACCAATGCATGGCACAAACCGTACATTCAGTTGCAAAATTCAGAAAACGGAAAAGAGTCTTTGAATCTTCCTTCACCTGTAGCTGCATAGACAATCTACAATCAAATCCTGTTGATTTCATCTACCAAATCTGAAAACTTTTCTCCAAATTAGTGATTCTCCAAGTGCGGTCTACAAACTAGCAACATTAGCATCTCCAGGGAATTTGTGAATAAACGCAGATTGTCAGGCCCTGCTCCAGATCTATTATCAGGGAGCATTTTAACAAGCCCTCCAGGGGACTGGAAATCCACTACAGTTTGAGAACCACTGCCCACAGTGTCTCTACTGTTGCCATGAACCTACTCCATCATTTCTTTTCTGGGTTGCTATAGTGACTTTGCAACTGTTCTCCCCCACATCCACTAAAGCCTCCTCTTAGGGTGAATCTCAACCCTGGCAGAAATTATAATCTACTGGGACCCACTCTAAACCAACTAAATCCAAATTTCTGGGGATGGGGCTCAGGCTTTGGTATTGTTTAAAAGCTGCACGTTGAAGGCCAAGACAGAAAATTTAACATTAATCCATTCTAATGTGTAGACAGACTGATTTTTTAAAAATGCAAATCTGGTCTTAAAATTCCCAGAAGTAAAACTAGTCAGAATCAAACCCACATTCCTAACACCTATAAGGCAGGCAAATGATCCGGGCCCTCGAGCTTCTACCACACTGGTCTTCAATCTTTTCAGGCTCCTTGCTCCCTCTTCTTTCAGAGTTTTATACATGCTGTTTGACTCTTGGCCTAAGTTGCTCTGTCTTACCCCTTGTGCCTAGTAATCCTCACGCGTTCTGAAGATATCAATTCCATCTTACCATCCCCAGGGAAATCTTTCCCAACTTTCTTTGTCATGGGAGGGGTAGTCTGGGGAGGATCCAGTTAACTTAGTTTGCCTAGGAAGTCCTGATTTATGGACTTATGGTTTATGGATTTCTTATTTGTAATTTTATATTTACCTGTTATTATTTAATGATTGTTCACCTTACCCACTGGATTAAAAACTGCAGGAATTTGAAAAAAAAAAAGCAATGGAAAAATATCCTAGGATAAAGATTAAAAAACAGTTTTCAGATTCAGAAAATGGTGGCGGAATAGACAGATGTCTTCCGATCCTTGTCCCGGAGCAGAAAGAAAGAACAGCTGAGGGTCACATGGGGAGTGTTTGTTGGTGAGTTAAGGGACAGCTAAACTCCAGGAGAAGGTGGGGGACTGCTGGACGGGGTTCCCCTGACAGGGCAGTCTCCACTGCTGCTGGGTACCCTCCAGGAGCTACCCACTCAGACGCAGAGACCACGCCATCTTGAAGGGGAAAGTGGATCTTATTGGAAGCCTGAAAATATACAACTGCGGCAACCACCGAACAGCTGCGAGCCCCAGAACACCGGTCCCCAATGGGTGCAAATAAGTGGATTCAGAGGAGCTCTACACTTCACCACGGAAAGGTCAGATTTCGCCTGGGATAAGGAGAGGGAGAACTATATAACCAGACATCCGGAGAAGAGAGATCATGGGGAGACCAAGAAACAGCCCACATATGAAAACAGAGCAGGCATCACCAGAAAAGGAAGTTTAAAAAAATAGAGGCAAGCAACCTATCAGAGAAAGAATTCAGAGAAATGGTCATAAGGTGGCTGAAAAGAATGGAAGACAAATTCTACAATATGAGTAAGAATCAAGAGGAAATGAAGAAGAACCAAGGAGAAATGAAAAATGACATCACTGCTATAAATAACTCAATAGAAAGCATTAAGAGTAGACTAGAAGAAGCAGAGGACTGCATCAGTGAGCTAGAAGACAAGATGGGAAAAAATATCCAAGTAGAGCAGCTTCTAGAAAAAAAATTAAAAAGCAGGAGGAGAGCATAGGGAAATTTGGGACAACACGAAACAAAACAACATCCGCATAATAGGGGTTCCAGAAGGAGAGGAAACTGAGCAAGGAATACAAAACCTGTTTGAAGAAATAATGACAGAAAACTTCCCTAATATAGGGAAGAAAAACCCCGCACAAATCCAAGAAGCTCACAGAGTCCCAAGCAAAATGAAACCAAAAAGACCGACGACAAGGCACATTATAATTAAATTGGCAAACAGCAACAACAAAGTAAGAATCTTAAAAGCGGCCAGAGAGAGACAGAAAGTTACATACAAAGGAACCCCCATCAGACTAGCAACTGATTTCTCAACAGAAACTCATCAGGCCAGAAGGGAATGGAATTAAATATAAAAAGTCATGCAAAGGAAGGGTCTGAATCCAAGAATACTGTACCCATCAAGGCTATCAATCAAAATTGAAGGTGAAATCAGGAGCTTCATAGACAAAAAAGGACTAAGGGAATTTATTACCACCAATCCACCAATGCAAGAAATGCTAAAGGGTCTGCTGTAAAAAAAAAAAAAAAAAAAAGAAAGAAATCGGAAGCGAAGAAGGAACACAGGGGTAAAGAATAAAAATGGTGACAAATAAGTACCTATCAATAATAATTTTAAATGTAAATGGATTAAATGTCACAATCAAAAGACATAGGTTAACGTATTGGATAAGAAAATAAGACCCATATATCTGCTGTCTACAAGAAACCCAACTCAGAAAAAAAGAGAGTGAAGGGATGGAAAAAGTTTTTCCAGGGGAAATGAAAAAAATGCTGGGGTAGCAATTCTTATATCTGACAAATTAGATCTCAAAGTGAAGGACATAACAAGAGATAAGGAAGGTCATTTCATAATGCTAAAGGAAGCAATCCAATAAGAAGAAATAACTCTGGTAAACATATACGCACCCAATACAGGAGCACCCAAATACATAAAAAAACTCCTGGAGGATATCAAGGGAGAGATTGACAGCAATACAATCATAGTAAGAGACTTTAATACCCCACTATCACCATTGGACAAATCCTCTAAACAAAAATCAGCAAAGAAACATCAATCCTAAATGACTCACTAGACCAGATGGAATTAATCGACATCTTCAGAACATTTCACACCAAAACCACAAAATATACATTCTTCTAAAGTGCACATGGGACATTTTCAAAGATAGACCATATGCTGGGAAATAGGCAAAGTCTCTTCAAATTCAAGAAGATAGAATCATATCAAGCATCTTCTCAGATCACAGAGGCATAAAACTGGAAATGAACTACAATAAAAACAATCCAAAGAAATGAAACACATGGAGACTAAACAGCATGCTTTGAAACAATGACTGGGTTACCAGAGAGATCAAGGAAGAAATAAAAAACATCATGGAAATAAATGACAATGAAAACACAACAATCCAAAATCTATGGGACACAGTGAAAGCACTCTTGAGAGTGAAGTTCATAGCTCTACAAGCCTACTGCAAAAAACATGAAACAATGGTAATAAATTACCTAACCCTAAAACTCAAAGAGTTAGGAAGAGAGCAACAAGAAAAGCCCAGTGTAATCAGAAGGAAGGAAATAATAAAGACCAGAGCAGAGATAAACGACATAGAGACCAAAGAAACAATACAAAAGATCAACAAAATCAAGAGCTGGTTCTTTGAAAAGATAAACAAGATTGATGAACCTCTAACCAGGCTCACCAAGAAGCAAAGAGAGAGGACCCAAATAAACAAAATCAGAAATGAAAGAGGTGAAATAACAACAGACCCTGCTGAGATACAAAGAATTGTTACAAAATACTATTAACAACTCTATTCCAGCAAACTAGACAAACTGGAGGAAATGGACATATTCCTAGAAAAATATAAGTTTCCAAAACTCAATAAGGAAGAATCTAAACAGCTCAACAGGCCAGTAACTATGGAAGAAATTGAAGCAGTCATAAAACGCTTCCGGCAAACAAAAGCCTGGGGCCAGACGGCTTCACAGGGGAGTTTTACCAAACATTCAAGGAAGAACTAAAACCTATCTTCCTCAGACTATTCCAAAAAATTCAAGAGGAAAGAACACTTCCAAGCTCCTTTTATGAAGCCAGCATCACCCTAATACCAAAACCAGATAAAGACAACACAATGAAAGAGAATTACAGGCCAATATCCCTCATGAACATAGATGCCAAAATCCTCAACAAAATTCTAGCAAATCGAATTCAGCAATACATCAGAAAGATCATACACCATGACCAAGTAGGATTTATCCCAGGAATGCAAGGATGGTACAATATCTGCAAATCAATAAACGTGATACATCACATAAACAAGTTGAGAGATAAAAATCACATAGTCCTATCAATTGATGCAGAAAAAGCATTTGACAAAATCCAACACCCTTTCTTGATAAAAACTCTCAACAAGGTGGGAATAGAAGGATCATACCTCATCATAATAAAAGCTATATATGATAAACCCACAGCTAACATCATACTCAATGGTCAAAAACTAAAACCATTTCCCCTAAGAACAGGAACAAAACAGGGATGCCCACTCTCACTATTCCTGTTTGCCATAGTACTGGAAGTATTAGCCATTGCAATTAGACAAGAAGAAGAAATAAAAAGCATCCAAATTAGAAAAGAAGAAGTAAAGCTGTCCTTATTTGCAGATGACATGATATTTTACATAAAAAACCCGAAGGACTCCATAAAAAAATTAATAGACTTAATAAATGAATTTGGCGATGTAGCAGGATACAAAATTAACGCCAAGAAATCTATGGCATTTCTATACACCAATAGTGAACTTACAGAAAGAGAATGCAAAAAAGCAATCCCATTTACCATCGCACCAAAAAAATTAAGATACCTAGGAATAAACTAAACTAAGGAGGTAAAAGACCTAAAAGTGGAAAACTACAGGACACTGAAAAAAGAGATAGAGGAAGACGTAAACAGATGGAAGAACATACCATGTTCATGGATTGGTAGAATCAACATCATTAAAATGTCCATACTACCCAAGGCAATCTATAGATTCAATGCACTTCCCATTCAAATACCAACGGCATATTTCACAGATTTAGAAAAAACTCTCCAAAAATTCATCTGGAATAAAAAAAGACCCCGAATAGCCACAGCAATTCTGAGAAGGAAGAATAAAGTAGGAGGGATCTCAATACCAGATTTCAAGCTATATTACAAAGCCGCTGTTCTCAAAACAGCCTGGTACTGGCACAAGAACAGACATATAGGCCAATGGAATAGAATTGAGAATCCAGATATCGACCCAAACCACTATGCTCAATTAATATTTGACAAAGGAGGCATGAACATACAATGGAGTCAAGACAGTCTCTTCAATTAATGGTTGGGAAAATTGGACAGATACATGCAAAAAAATGAAACTAGATCACCAACTTACACCACACACAAAAATAAACTCAAAATGGATACAGGACTTAAACATATGACGGGAAACCATCAAAATATTAGAGGAATCCACAGGCAGTAAAATCTCAGACATATGCCACAAGAACTTCTTCACTGATACTGCCCCTAGGGCAATGGAAGCTAAAGAGAAAATAAACAAATGGGACTACATCAAAATAAAAAGCTTTTTCACAGCAAAATAAACCATCAACAAAATAACAAGAAAGCCCACTGTATGGGAGAACATATTTGCAAATGTTATCACTGATAAAGGGTTAATCTCCAACATCTACAGGAAACTTATACAACTTAATAAAAGGCAGATAAATGATCCAATGAAAAAATGGGCTACAGACCTACATGGAATCTTTTCGAAAGAAGACCCAAGGAAGGCCAAGAGACACATGAAAACATGCTCAAAGTCACTTATTATCCGAGAGATGCAAATAAAAAAGACAATGTGGTACTATCTCACACCTGTCAGAATGGCTATCATCAACAAATCAACAAACAACAAGTGTTGGTGAATGAGGATAAAAAGGACCCTCGTGCACTGCTGGTGGGAATGCAGACTGGTTCAGCCACTGTGGAGAACAGTATGGAGTTTCCTCAAAAAACTAAAAATGGAACTCCCTTTTGACCCAGTAATCCAACTCCTAGGAAAAATCCTAAGAAACTAGAAACACCAATCAGAAAGGATATATGCATTCCAATGTTCATAGGAGCACATTTTACAATAGCTAAGATTTGGAAACAGCCTAGGTGCCTGTCAGCTGATGACTTGATCAGAAAACTGTGGTACATCTACACAATGGAATACTATGCTGCCATAAAATAGAAGGAATTCTTACCATTTGCAGCAACCTGGATGGAACTGGAGATCATTATGCTAAGTGAAATAAGCTGGTCAATGAAAGAAAAATACCACATGATCTCACTCATTTGTGGATAATAAAGAAAATTATGTACTCATGAACAATAAGATAGATACAGAGGCAGTAAAGCATGAAACAGACTGTCAAATTACAGCAGGAAGTTTAGAGAGAGGTGAGGGACATAAGAGATCAACTGAAGGACTTGTATGCATGCATATAAGAATAACCAATGGATACAAAACACTGGGGGGTGGTGGCATATATGTGAGTGGGGTGGGGGGGCAATGGTAAGATATGTATACATATGATACCTTAATAAAAAACATGGAGGGGAAAAAAACAGATTTCAAAAGAAATTATACAATTGTAAATTTTAACATTTAGAAAGAAGAGAGAAACCAAGATGGTGGCATAGTAAAGGTGGCTTTCTCTCAGAGGTGGTTGCAGTGATCATTGTTTCTGCACAGTGCAGTGGTACACAGAGACCTGGGGACCTCTTTGGGGCAGGGCTGATGGGTAGCCTTTGCTGTTTGCTCCACCCTGTTGATTCCTTGAGACTCCACCCCACCCAATTTACAACCCCACCCAAGCTGTGAGCAGAGGCTTTTTCATATGAATTGCCTGGCCTTTTGTAATTTAAAACCTAACAAACTGCAGCTGGGTCAGAGAGCCCCAGAGCTTCCAAAAGAAGGCCCAAGGCTCAACAGAAGCTTGCATTGCTTCACAGCTGGGCCTCATCTGGGAACCTCCAAAGCTCAAACAAGAGGAGGAATTTGCAGCTCTCTCTGTAGCTCCTGCTGGGTGGCCTCAGGCAGAGGCTAAATTAGCACCTCCTTGGAGATCCAAGAGTCAGTGTACCCAGTGGTCAGAGTGAGAATCTGGATGAGACCATCCAGATTACAACTCTTCAGATCCATAAGAGACACACTCAGTGAGCACCAATTCCCACTGAAGCAAGTTCTGCCCCATAAGGGTGTCTCCAGCACAGAAGTTCTCCCATCGTATGCACAACTGATCCTCACAGCCAATTGGCCTGGAGATCAATTCCTCCCAGTGATCCCCACAACAATCAAGGCTTAACTACAACAAGACTGTGCAAACAGCCCACAAAGGGGTGCATCAAGAGTGTCCACCTCAGGTAATGGGGGAGGCTGAGCCACTGAGCCCTATAGGACACCTAACACACAAAGCCACTCTATCAACACAGGGTAGTATCCAAAATGTGGAGACAATGAAACAGGTCACAAATGAAAGAAATGGAGCAAAGCAAACTACTGGATATAGAGTTCAAAACCACAGTGATAAGGTTACTCAAGAATCTTCTAGAAACCTCTGAGAAATTTAGTGAGACTCTCAAGGATATGAAAAAGGACCAACTAGAAATTAAGCATACACTGACTGAAAAAAAGAATAATATACAGAGATCCAACAGCAGACTAGGGCAGTGGTCAGCAAACTCATTAGTCAACAGAGCCAAATATCAACAGTACAATGATTGAAATTTCTTTTGAGAGCCAAAATTTTTAAACTTAAACTAATGCCACTTCTTCAAAATAGACTCACCCAGGCCGTGGTATTTTGTAGAAGAGCCACACTCAAGGGGCCAAAGAGCTGCATGTGGCTTGTGAGCCTCAGTTTGCCAACCATGGGACTAGTGGATCGCAAGAATCAAGTCAAAGATTTGAAATATGAAGAAGCAGAAAGCATCCAACCGGAAAAGCAAAAAGAAAAAAGAATCCAAAAATATGAAGATAGTGTAAGGAGCCTCTGGGACAACTTCAAGGTACCAACATCTGAATTATGGGGGTGCCAGAAGAAGAGAGAGAGCAAGATATTAAAAACCTATTTGAAGAAATAATGACAGAAAACTTCTTCTTCCTGGTGAAAGAAATAGACTTACAAGTCCAGGAAGCGCAGAGTACCCCAAACAAGAGGAATCCAAAGAGGACCACACCAAGATGCATCATAATTAAAATGCCAAGGGCAAAAGACAAAGAGAGAATATTAAACATAGCAAGAGAAGAACAATTAGTTACCTACAAGGGAATGCCCATACAACTGTCAGCTGATTTCTCAACAGATACTATGCAGGCCATAGGGGAGTGGCAAGAAATTTTCCAAGTGATGAATAGCAAGAACCTACAACCAAGAATATTCTGCCCAGCAAAGCTATGATTTAGAATTGAAGGTCAGATAAAGGGCTTCACAGATAAGAAAAAGCTAAAGGAGTTCATCAACACCAAACCAGTACTATATGAAATGCTGAAGGGTATTCTTTAAGAAGAGGAAGAAGAAAAAAAAGGTAAAGATTAAAATGGTGAACAACAAAGTGACAACAAATACATATCTATCAACAAGTGAATCTAAAAATCAAGTGAATAAAAAATCTGATGAACAGAATAAACTGGTGAATATAATAGAATCAGGGGCATAGAAAGGGAGTGGACAGACAATTCTCAGGGGGAAGGGGCTTGGGGGGTGTGAGAAGAGACTGGACAAAAATCGTACACCTATGAATTAGGACAGTGGGGGGGGTAAGGGCAAAGTGTGCAGTGGGAACTGGGTAGAGGGGAGGTATAGGGGGAAAAAAGAGGAACAACTGTAATAATCTGAACAATAAAGATTTATTTTAATAAAAAGAAGAAAGATTTCAAATCAGTAACCTAACTTTACTCCTCAAGGAACTAGAAAAGGAACAAACTAACCTGAAATCTAGTAAAAAGAAGGAAATAATAAAATTTAGAACAGAGATAAATAAAATAATGCATAGAAATACAGTGTGAAAATAAATAAAATCAATTGCTGTTTTTTTGAAAAGATCAACAGAACTGACAAGCTTTTTAAATTATAAAGAATAAAAAAGAGAATACTGAAATGAACTAAAATCAGAAATAAAAGTGAGAACATTATTATTGATTTTATAGAAATAAAAATGATTACAAGAGAGTACTATAAACAAATGTATGCCAACTAGTTGGATGACCCAGATCAAACTGACAGATTTCTAGAAACATATAACCTACCAAGACTGAATCGTGAAGAAATGGAAAATATAAATAGATCTATAACTAGTAAAAAGAATTAGAAATCAAAAGCATCAACACCCCACCCCCCCTCTCCAACGTCCTGGACTAATGGCTTCACTAAGGGAATTCTACAAAAATAATTGAAACAATTAACACAAATGAATCTTTCCCAAAAGTGTCCAAAAATTTGAAGAGGTGGGATCACTTTTTTTTTTTTTAAATATTTTTATTGAGGTATTATATGTGTACATATCTTACTATTACCCCCCCACCCCACACCCACACATGCCCTCCCCCCCCAGAGTTTTGCGTCCATTGTTTATGCTTATATGCATGCATACAAGTCCTTCGTTTGATTTCATAACTCCCCCACCTTTCCCAAACTTTCCCCCTGTACTTTGAAAGTCTGTTTGATGCTTTACTGTCTCTGTATCTATCTTTTTGTTCACCACTTTATAATGTTCTTTACTATCCCTAAGTGAGTGAGATCATGTGGTATTTTTCTTTCATTGACTGGCTTATTTCACTTAGCATAATGTTCTCCAATTCCATCCAGGTTGCTGCAAATGATGAGAATTCCTTCTTTTTTATGGCAGCATAGTATTCCATTGTGTAGATGTACCACAGTTTTCCGATCCAGTCATCTGCTGATGGGCACCTAGGCTGTTTCCAAATCTTAGCTATTGTAAATTGTGCTGCTATGAACATAGTGGTGCATATATCCTTTCTGATTGGTGTTTCTAGTTTCTTCGGATATATTCCCAGGAGTGGGATTACTGGGTCAAATGGGAGTTCCATTTTCAGTTTTTTGAGGAAACTCCATACTGTTCTCCACAGTGGCTGCACCAGTCTGCATTCCCACCAGCAGTGCACGAGGGTTCCTTTTTCTCCACATCCTCGCCAACACTTGTCGTTTGTTGATTTGTTGATGATAGCCATTCTGACAGGTGTGAGATGGTACCTCATTGTTGTTTTGATTTGCATCTCTCGGATAATAAGTGACTTTGAACATGTTTTCATGTGTCTCTTGGCCTTCCTTCTGTCTTCTTTTGAAAATATTCTGTTTAGGTCTGTTGCCCATTTTTTTATTGGATCATTTATCTTCCTCTTATTGAGTTGCATAAGCTGCCTGTAGATGTTGGAGATTAAACCTTTATCAGTGATAGCATTTGCAAATATGTTTTCCCATGCAGTGGGCTTTCTTGTTGTTCTGTTGATGGTTTCTTTTGCTGTAAAAAAGCTTTTTATTTTGATGTAGTCCCATTTGTTAATTTTCTCTTTAGCTTCCATTGCCCTAGGGGCAGTGTCAGTGAAGAAGTTCTTGTGGCATATGTCTGAGATTTTGTTGCCTGTGGATTCCTCTAGTATTTTTATGGTTTCCCGTCTTATGTTTAAGTCCTGTATCCATTTTGAGTTTATTTTTGTGTATGGTGTAAGTTGGTGATCTAGTTTCATTTTTTTGCATGTATCTGTCCAGTTTTCCCAACACCATTTATTGAAGAGACTGTCTTGACTCCATTGTATGTTTATGCCTCCTTTGTCAAATATTAATTGAGCATAGTGGTTTGGGTCGATATCTGGGTTCTCTATTCTGTTCCATTGATCAATATGTCTGTTCTTGTGCCAGTACCAGGCTGTTTTGAGAACAGTGGCTTTGTAATACAGCTTGAAATCTGGTATTGAGATCCCACCTACTTTATTCTTCTTTCTGAGGATTGCTGAGGCTAGTCGGGGTCTTTTTTTATTCCAGATGAATTTTTGGAGAGTTCTTTCTAGGTCTGTGAAATATGCTGTTGGTATTTTGATGGGGAGTGCATTGAATCTGTAGATTGCTTTGGGTAGTATGGACATTTTAATGATGTTTATTCTACCAATCCAGGAACATGGTATGTTCTTCCATCTGTTTACGTCTTCCTCTATCTCTTTTTTCAGTGTCCTGTAGTTTTCTGCGTATAGGTCTTTTACCTCCTTAGTTAAGTTTATTCCTAGGTATCTTAATTTTTTTGGTGCGATGGTAAATGGGATTGCTTTTTTAGTCTCTCTTTCTGTAAGTTCATTATTGGTGTATAGAAAAGCCATAGATTTCTTGGCGTTAATTTTGTATCCCGCTACATTGCCGAATTCATTTATTAAGTCTATTAGTTTTTTGATGGAATCTTTTGGGTTTTTTATGTACAATATCATGTCATCTGCAAATAAGGACAGCTTCACTTCTTCTTTTCCAATTTGGATGCCTCTTATTTCTTCTTCTTGCCTAATTGCGATAGCTAATACTTCCAGTACTATGTCAAACAGGAGTGGTGAGAGTGGGCATCCCTGTCTTGTTCCTGTTCTTAGGTGAAATGTTTTTAGTTTTTGCCCATTGAGTATGATGTTTGCTGTGGGTTTATCATAAATAGCTTTTATTATGTTGAGGTATGAGCCTTCTATTCCCACCTTGTTGAGAGTTTTTATCAAGAAAGGGTGTTGGATTTTGTCAAATGCTTTTTCTGCATCTATTGATATGACTATGTGATTTTTATCTCTCAATTTGTTTATGTGATGTATCACGTTTATTGATTTGCGGATATTGTACCATCCTTGCATTCCTGGAATAAATCCTACTTGGTCATGGTGTATGATCTTTCTGATGTACTGCTGGAGCCGATTTGCTAGAATTTTGTTGAGGATTTTGGCATCAATGTTCATGAGGGATATTGGCCTGTAATTCTCTTTCATTGAATTGTCTTTATCTGGTTTTGGTATTAGGGTGATGCTGGCTTCATAGAAGGAGCCTGGAAGTGTTCCTTCCTCTTGAATTTTTTGGAATAGTCTGAGGAGGATAGGTTTTAGTTCTTCCTTGAAAGTTTGATAAAACTCTCCTGTGAAGCCATCTGGCCCCGGGCTTTTGTTTGCCGGAAGCTTTTTGATGACTGCTTCAATTTCTTCCATAGTTACTGGCATGTTGAGCTGTTTAGAATCTTCCTGATTGAGTTTTGGAAGGTTGTATTTTTCTAGGAATATGTCGATTTCCTCTAGGTTGTCCAGTTTGTTGGAATAGAGTTGTTCGTAGTATTTTGTAACAATCCTTTGTATTTCGTCGGGGTCTGTTGTTATTTCACCTCTTTCATTTCTGATTTTGTTTATTTGGGTCCTCTCTCTTTGCTGCTTGGTGAGCCTGGCTAGAGGTCCATCAATCTTGTTTATCCTTTCAAAGAACCAGCTCTTGGTTTTGTTGATCTTTTGTATTGTTTCTTTGGTCTCTATGTCGTTCATCTCCGCTCTGATCTTTATTATTTCTTTCCTTCTGCTTACACTGGGCTTATCTTGTTGCTCTCTCTCTAACTCTTTGAGTTGTTGGGTTAGGTAATTTATTACCATTGTTTCTTGTTTTTTGAAGTAGGCTTGTAGAGCTATGAACTTCCCTCTCAGGACTGCTTTCATTGTGTCCCATAGATTTTGGATTGTTGTGTTTTCATTGTCGTTTGTTGCCATGATGTTTTTTATTTCTTCCTTGATGTCTTTGGTAACCCAGTCATGGTTTAATAACATGCTGTTTAGTCTCCAAGTGTTTGATTTCTTTGGGTTGTTTTTATTGTAGTTGATTTCCAGTTTTATGCCACTGTGATCTGAGAAGATACTTGATATGATTTCTATCTTCTTGAATTTGGAGAGACTTTGCCTATGTCCTAACATATGGTCTATCTTTGAAAATGACCCATGTGCACTTGAGAAGAATGTATATTCTGTGGCTTTGGGGTGAAATGTTCTGAAGATGTCGATTAATTCCATCTGTTCTAGTGAGTCATTTAGGATTGATGTTTCTTTGCTGATTTTTTGTTTAGAGGATTTGTCCAATGGTGATAGTGGGGTATTGAAGTCTCCTACTATGATTGTATTACTGTCAATCTCTCCTTTGATATCTTCCAGGAGTTTTTTAATGTATCTTGGTGCTCCTGTATTGGGTGCATATATGTTTACCAGAGTTATTTCTTCTTGTTGGATTTCTCCCTTTAGTATTATGAAGTGGCCTTCATTATCTCTTGTTATGTCCTTCACTTTGAGATCTAATTTGTCAGATATAAGTATTGCAACCCCAGCTTTTTTTTCATTTCCATTTGCCTGGAAAACCTTTTTCCATCCCTTTACTCTCAGTCTGTATGCATCCTTTTTTTTGAGGTGGGTTTCCTGTAGACAGCAGATATCTGGGTTTTGTTTTCTTATCCAGTCTGTTACCCTGTGTCTTTTGATTGGGGCATTCAGTCCATTTACATTTAAAGTTATTATTGATAGGTACTTATTTGACGCCATTTTTATTCTATACCCCTGTGTACCTTCTTTGCTTCCTATTTCTTTCTTTTTTTTTTTTTTACAGCAGACCCTTTAGCATTTCTTTCATTGCTGGTTTGGTGGTGATAAACTCCCTTAGTCCTTTTTTGTCTCTGAAGCTCCTGATTTCACCTTCAATTTTAATTGATAGCCTTGCTGGGTACAGTATTCTTGGATTTAGACCCTTCCTTTGCATGACTTGGTATATTTCATTCCATTCCCTTCTGGCCTGATGAGTTTCTGTTGAGAAATCAGTTGCTAGTCTGATGGGGGTTCCTTTGTATGTAACTGTCTGTCTCTCTCTGGCCGCTTGTAAGATTCTTACTTTGTCGTTGGTGTTTGCCAACTTAACTATAATGTGCCTTGGCGTCGGTCTTTTGGGGTTCATTTTGCTTGGAACTCTGTGAGCTTCTTGGATTTGTGTGGGTTTTTTCTTCCCTATATCAGGGAAGTTTTCTGTTATTATTTCTTCAAACAGGTTTTCTATTCCTTGCTCAGTTTCCTTTCCTTCTGGCACCCCTATTATCCTGATGTTGTTTTGTTTTGTATTGTCCCGAAGTTCCCTTACGCTCTCCTCAATCTTTCTAACTTTTGTTTCTAGAAGCTGTTGTAATTGGGTATTTTTTTCCATCTTGTCTTCTAGCTCACTTATGCGGTCCTCTGCTTCATCTAGTCTACTCTTGATGCTTTCTATTGAGTTCTTTACAGCAGCGATGTCATTTTTCATTTCTTCTTGGTTCTTCTTCATTTCTTCTTGGTTCTTACTCATATTGTCGAATTTGTCTTCCATCCTTTTCAGCCACTTTATGACCATTTCTCTGAATTCTTTCTCTGATAGGTTGTTTGCCTCTAAATCGTTTACTTCCTTTTCTGGTGATGCCTGCTTCTCTTTCCTGTGGGGGCTGTTTCTTTGTCTCCCCATGGTCTCTCTTCTCCGGATGTCTGGTTATATAGATTTCTCTCTCTGGCGTTGATTTAAAGGTATAAAATACAACACAACCAGGCACAACAGACAAGGCACTGAACAGAATTGTATTCACGATATTAATAACCTCCAATAAAGGTAACCACCAGAGAAAGACAAATTAGGGAATAGGAGTGGAAGAGGGAGAGTAAAAAGAAAGAATAACAACGAAGAAAAAAAAACAACAACAAAGAGTGTGAATCTGAACTTGGGAAAAGAGCAGAAAGAAAGAAAAGAAATAACAGAAAAGAAAAAGAAAAGAAAAAAAAGTAAGAGAGACAAGAATGATACTAAGAGAGAAAAGGGGAACAAACTATATATATGGGGAGTAAACTCCACTAGAACAACCACTATTCCCAGCAAATTCCAGCAACACGAGCCTGGAGATTAATACTAACTGCAACAGCAGCTAATATCAAGTGAGGCAAGGGAAAACTAAAGTAAAAAACAAACAAAAACAAAGCAAACAAAAGAACTAACCAAACCAACAAAAAGAATAATCAAAACAATCTCATAAAAAAGCATAAAAATTCAATCTAATCAACATTCAAGCAAACAACAACAAAAGGCCCGAGAGAAAAATAATTTTTTAAAGGTAGCGTAGAGAGAGGTTTGTATGGATTTGGAGCAGAGGGTTGGGAATTAGATATATAAGTAGGGTGAAGTTTTAGCAGGGAGTAAACTGAAAAAGTAGGGAAAATCTAAAGCCAGAAAGGGTTAAGATAAACTGGGGACCAAAAGGGGAAAGGTTAGGAGGAGAGTGATGGCATAATGTTAGCTTTGAGATAGGGTAAAGCGATTGTAAGGGAAAGATGCAAATCGAATGTAGGACACTAATCCAAAAATAAAAGAAAGAGAAAATCAAATGACATTAAAAAAAAAAAAAAGTAAAATAATAGTAATAATAGTGCTGATTGAAAATAAAAATGTAATAATTAAAAAGGTGAAAATCAAGTGAGGAAAAAGAAAAAAATATTAGTTTCTTAAGTAAAAGATGCAAAAAATGAAAATAAAAAAATATGAGAATAAAAAATTTAAAAAATTGAAAAAAGAATTGAAAATTAAAAAATAGGAAGACTAAAATGTGCAGTAGCGGCTGTCATTCACTTCCTCTATTATTCTGTTTGGTACGCCTTTTTCCCAGTCTGGGCGGTATTTCAGTTCAGCTTCATTCCAGGGCTCCTCAGTGTTGGAAGCCAGTCCTGCTTTTTAAGCCAGCCCTGTCTTAATTTCTCGTAATTATTTTTGATTACACCAGAGACAATTAGCGTTTCAGCCCCTGGGTGGCAGTGTTTCTGAATTGACTTCCGGGCCTCTCTAGCTCTTTTTTTTTTTTTTTTTCCCCTCTATGGCACTCACTACAGGTTTGTGGAGGTATTCGCCTCAGAGCTTGTGGAGGTTTGCGCCTCAGAGCTGCCTCTCTGATGGTCACACGCAGCTCTGGCCCCAGGTTCCGAAAAAACACCTTCCCCCTGCAGTCTTTCAGGGTTTCCACCTGGGTTTACCTCTGTATTGGGCTTAGCAATCAGAGTCGGAAAGAGCCCAGGTGTGCGGACCGTGGGTCTGTGCCCCAGACTAAGGAGCCTGCACTCCTTTGAAAATTCTTAGTCTGACCCTCCTCGTCAGATTAAAATGAGTTGCTTTCAAGAGGTCACTTCTGTTAGCAGCTCAGAAGACCCCCCTCCTCATTCACGGATCACGGCAGTTCCAACTGCCGCCGATTTTTCTAGGCACAGACCTCCCGGCTCCTGCCGGTCCTGCGGCTGCCGCACTTCCCTCACCCAGCGCTTCCCTCACCCACCGCGGGGATTAGAAACCGCAGCTTATTTCAGACAAAATCTGACCTTTCGGTGGTGCAGTGAAGAGTTTCTTTGAATCCAAATGTTTGCGCTGATAGGGGACCGGTGGTCTGGTGCTCCCAGCAGTTCAGTGTTTGCAGTTGTCGCGGAAAGTCAGGTTTCCCCTAAAATCCTCCTTTCCTTGCAAGATGGCGAGGCGCCCGGCGAGCCCGCAGCTCCAGGAGGGGACCCAGCCCCTGTGGGTGCTGCGCGGTCAGAGGAACACTGCCCAGCACTCCCCCGCCTTCTCCTGGAGTTTAGCTGTCCCTTGGCTTGCCCACATACACTCCCTCTGCGAGCCTCTGCTGCTCCGACTCTCCGCCCCAGGAACAGACTCCAAACCCGACTCTATTCCGTCGCCATTTTTTCTTCCCCTCAGGGATCACTTTTAAACTAATTTTATAAAGCCAGCATTATCCTGATATCATAGTCAGAAAAATACACTACAAGAAAACTACAGACCAATATCCTTTATAAATATTGATGCAAAAATTCTCAACAAAAATATTAGTAAACCAAACTTAAAAGCACTTATAAAGATGGTTCAACATACCAAAATCAATCAATGTGATATATGACATTAGCAGAATGAAAGAAAAATCCCCACACAATCATCTTAATCAATGAAGAAAAAGTATTTGTCAAAATTCAACACCCTTTTATAATAAAAAATAGCTCAACAATCTAGGAATAAATAAAAATAACTCAACATAACAAAGACCATATATTAAAAACAAACAAACATAGCTAACATTAGACCAAATGATAAATACTGAAAGTTTTTTCTCTAAGTTCAGGAAAAAGTAAAGAATACTTGATTCTAGAAATCCTTTTCAACATTTTATTAGAATTTCTAGCTAGAGCAAAAGTTAATAAATTAATAAAAAGTATCCAAATTGGAAATGAGGAAGTAAAATGATCTCTACAGATGACATGATCTTATATGTGGAAAACCCTAAATATTCTACTTATAAAATATTTAGTATTAATAAACAATTTCAGAAAGTGTGGATATAAAATCAACATACAAAGAGTTGTGTTTTTTTAAAAAATATATATTTTATTGATTTTTTATAGAGAGGAAAGGAGAGGGATAGAGAGGTAGAAACATCGATGAGAGAGAAACATCGACCAGCTGCCTCTTGCACACCCCCTACCAGGGATGTGCCCGCAACCAAGGTACATGCCCTTGACTGGAATCGAACCTGGGACCTTTCAGTCCGCAGGCCAACGCTCTATCCTCTGAGCCAAACTGGTTTCGACATTAGTTGTGTTTTTATGAACTAACAAAGAGTAATCTAAACAGGCAATTTAGAAAACAATACCATTTACAATAGCATAATAAAACCACCAAATGCTTGGGAATAAACTTAACCAAGGAGGCAAAACACTTGTACACTAAAAGGTACAAAATATTGCTGAAAGAAATTAAAGAAGACACAAATAAGTGAAAAGACATCCTGTGTTCATGGATTGGAAGACTTCGTATTGTTAAGATATCAATAGTGTGCCAGGAACGGTTTGGCTCAGTGGATAGAGCGTCGGCCCGTGGACTGAAAGGTCCCGGGTTCGATTCCGGTCAGGGGTATATACCTTGGTTGCAGGCACATCGCCAGTAGGGGGTGTGCAGGAGGCAGCTGATCGATGATTCTCTCTCATCGATGTTTCTAACTCTCTATCCCTCTCTCTTCCTCTCTGTAAAAAATCAATAAAATATATTAAAAAAAAGATATCAATAGTGCTCAAAGTGCTCTGCAGATTCAATGCAATTTCTATCAAAATACAATGATTTTCTGGCAAACGCACCTTGGGTGCCCCTGTGAGCCGCCACTGGGAGCCTGCACCTATCCACCACAGGTACAGCAGCAAAAACTGAGTCTTCTCACCTCACAGCTGCAGAACACTGGACAGTATAGTTGCACGCTTTTCCAGTGTGCAGGCCTCCTAAGCCCACCACTCCACAGGCAGCCCTTGGGTGCCTCTGTGAGCCCCCGCTGGGCACGCACGTATGCAAACAGGGGCACACTGCTGGGCTGTAGAAACGCTGAATCCCCTCTTCTGGGATACCTTCCCACAGACACCACAATACCGTGGCTTCAGTGCCAGGGCCCTTTAGAGTGTGTCAGTACACCCTGCTGGCAAACGCATCATGGGTGCTCCTGTGAGCCGCCACTTGGGGCACATGTTTCCAACCACAGGAGCAGCAGCAAAAGCTGAGTCTTCCCACTCAACAATTACAGAACTCTGGACAACACAGTCATGCCTTTTGAGAGCGCAGGCCTCCTGAGCCCCATCACCCCAACAGACGGTTCCTGGGTGCCACTGTGAGTCCCCACTGGGCACGTGTGATTTCAACCAATGGCACAAGACAGCGAAAATTGGGACACCCCCCTCCATGGCTGGTGACTTCTACACATCGCAGTTGCACCTTTCCAGCTATCAGGCCTACATCAAAAGAACCCAAATAGCTCAAGTAGGGACCTATGCTAGATAACCAAGGCCAGGAGACCTGAGAGATAACACCAGTAGCACCATCCCCAAAAGAACCTGGGTAGCAAAGCAATCAGTCCTCAAATTAAAACGTTACAGCAAAACATGGGAAGACAAAAAAGCAATCCCCAAAGGAAAAAAGAGAGGAAACACCAGAAAGGGAGTTAAATGAAATTGAGGCTAGCAACATACCAGAGAAAGAATTCAGAGTAATGGTTATAAGGATGCTCAAATGACAGGATGACAAATACACACAACTCAATGAGAATTATAAGGAGCTGAATGAGAATGTCACCAACATGAAAAGGAAACAAGAAGAGATGAAGAACGACATAGCTGCAATAAAGAACACAATGGAAAGCTTAAACAGTAGACCAGAAAAGGCTGAGGACCGCATCAGCGAATTAGAAGACAAGATAGGAAAAAACACACAAACACAGAAGCAACTGGATAAAAATCTTAAAAAGCAAGAGGAGAGCCTAAGGGAGCTTTGGGACAACACAAAATGAAATAACATTCTCATAATAAAAGGGGTACCAGAAGGAGACAAAGAGAATCAAGGAATAGAAAACCTGTTTGAAGAAATAATGACAGAAAACTTCCCTGATATTGGCAAGAAAAAACTATGCAAGTCCAAGAAGCACAGAGTCCCAAACAAGATGAACCCCAAAAGACTGACACCAAGACATATCATAATTAAATTGGCAAATGCCAATGACAGATTTAGAATCTTAAAGGCTTCCAGAGAGAGACAGAACGTTACCTAGAAGGGATCTCCTATTAGAATATCAACCAATTTCTTAACAGAAACACACCAGGCAAGAAAGGAATGGAATGAAATATACAAAGTGATGCAAAGCAAGGGACTGAATCCATGAATACTATACCCAGCAAGGCTGTCATTCAAAATTGAAGGTAGAATCAGGAGCTTCACAGACAAAAAAGAGCTAAGAGAGTCTATTATCACCAAGCCAGCAATGAACAAAATGCTAAAGGTATTGCTGTATAAAGAAGAAACAGAAAGGCAAGAAGAAACACAAACACTAAGAATAAAAATGACAACAAACAAGTACTTATCAATAATAACATTAAACATAAATGGATTAAATGCACCAATCAAAAGACATAGGGTAGCTGAATGGATAAGAATACAGATGTCTGCAAGAGACCCACCTCAGAACAAAGGATTCAAACAGACTGAGAGTGAAGGAATGGAAAAACATTTTACAGACAAATGGAAATGAGAAAAAAGCTGGGATTGTGATACTTATATCTGACAAAATCCACCTCAAAGTAAAGGCCATAACAAGCGATAAGGAAGGCAACTACATAATACTAAAGGGAGCAATTCAACAAGAAGATATAACTCTGGTAAACATATATGCACCCAATACAGGAGCACCCAAATATATAAAACAACTTCTGGAAGATATCAAGGTAGAGATCGATAGCAATACAGTCATAGTAGGGGATTTTAATACCCCACTGACACCACTGGATAAAACCTCTAAACAAAAAATCAGCAAAGAAACAGCAATCCTAAATGACTCATGAGATCAGATGGAATTAATTGACATCTTCAGAACATTTCACCCCAAAACTACAGAATATACATTCTTCTCCAGTGCACATGGAACATTTTCAAAGTAGACCACTTATTAGGACACAGGCAAAGTCTATTCAAATTCAAGAAGATAGAAATCATAACAAGCATCTTCTCAGACCATAATGGCATAAAACTAGAAATCAACTACAATAAAAACAACGAAAAAAATTAAACACTTGGAGGCTAAATAGCATGCTACTAAACAATGATTGGGTTACCACAGAGATCAAAGAAGAAATTAAAAACATCCTGGAAACAAATGACAAAACAGAACAATCCAAAATCTATGGGACACAATGAAAGCAGTCCTGAGAGGGAAGTTCATAGCTCTATAGGCCTATCTCAAAAAAAAAGAAAAAATGGTAATACATTATCTAACCTTGCAACTTAAATAACTAGAAAGAGCGCAACAAGAAAAGCCCACAGTAACTAGAAGGAAGGAGATAATAAAGGTCAGAGAAGAAATGAATGACATAGAGATCAAAAAAACAATACAAAAGATCAACAAAACCAAGAACTGGTTCCTTGAAAGGATAAACAAGATTGATGAACCTCTAGCCAGGCTCACCAAGAAACAAAGAGAGAGGACCCAAATAAACAAAATCAGAAATGAAAGAGGTGATGTAACAACTGACCCCACAGATATACAAAGGATTGTAAAAAATAGTATGAACAATTCTACTCCAACAAACTAGACAACCTCGATGAAATGGACACATTCCTAGAAAAATGCAAGCTTCCAAATCTTAATCAGGAAGATTCAAAGAACCTGTATAGGCCGATTACTACTGAAAAAATTGAATCAATAATAAAAAATATTCCAGCAAGCAAAAGCCCTGGACCAGATGGCTTCATCAGTGAGTTTTACTGAACATTCTAAGAAGAATTAAAACCAGTCCTTCTCAGACTATTCCAAAAAATTCAAGAGGAAGGCACACTTCCAAACTCTTTCTATGAAGCCAGCATTGCCCTAATCCCAAAACCAGATAAAGACAACTCAATGAAAGAGAATTACAGGCTAATATCCCTGATGAACATAGATGCTAAAATCCTCAAGAAAATTCTAGCAAACCAGATCCAGCATTACATTAGAAAGATCATACACCATGACCAAGTGGGATTTATTCCAGGAATGCAAGGCTGGTACAATATCCCCATATCAATAAATGTGATACATCACATAAACAAAGTGAGAGAGAAAAATCACATAACCATATCAATTGATGCAGAAAAGGCATTTGACAAAATCCAACACCCTTTTCTGATAAAAACACTCAGCAAAGTGGGAATAGAGGGATCATACCTCAACATAATAAAAGCCATATACGACAAACCCACAGCCAACATCATTCTCAATGGGAAAAAACTAAAACCATTTCCCCTAAGAACAGGAACAACACAGGGATGCCCGCTTTCACCACTCCTGTTCAACAAAGTACTGGAAGTACTAGCCACAGCAATCCGACAAGAAGAAGAAATAAAGGACATCCAAATTGGAAAATGAGTAAAATTGTCATTATTTGCAGATGACATGATACTGTACATAGAAAACCATAAAGATTTCATCAAAAAATTATTAGACTTAATAAATCAATTTGGCAATGTAGCAGGATACAAAATTAACACCAAGAAACCTATTGCATTTCTATACACCAACAGTGAACTTACAGAGAGACTAAGAAAACAATCCCATTTACCATCACACCAAAAACATTAAGGTACCTAGGAATAAACTTAACTAAGGAGGTAAAATACCTCTACTCAGAAAACTATAGGCAATTGTAAAAAGAGATAGAGGAAGATATAAATAGATGGAAGAGCATACTGTGTTCATGGATTGGTAGAATCAATATAATTAAAATGTCCATTCTACCCAAAGCAATCTATAGATTCAATGCACTCCCCATTAAAATACCAACGGCATATTTCACAGACCTAGAACCAATTTTCCAAAAATTCATCTGGAATAAAAAAGACCTTGAATAGCTGCAGCAATCCTGAGGAAGAAGAGCAACATAGGAGGGATCTCAGTACCAGATATCAAGCTGTATTACAAAGCCACTGTTCTCCAAACTGCCTGGTACTGACATAAAAACAGAGATATAGACCAATGGAATAGAATAGAGAACCAGAAATCGACCCAAACCATTATGCTCAATTAATATTTGACAAAGGAGGCAAGTGCATACAATGGAGTCAAGACAGTCTCTTCAATAAATGGTGTTGAAAAAATTGGATAGATACATGCAAAATAAATGAAACTAGACCACCAACTTACACCATACACAAAAATAAACTCAAAATAGATAAAGGACTTAAATGTAAGATGGAAACCATAAAAATATTAGAGCAATCCACAGGCAGCAAAATCTCAGACATATGCCATAGCAATATCTTCACCAATACAGCTCCAAGAGCAATAGAAAGTATAGAGAAAATAAACAAATGGGACTACATCAAAATAAAAAGCTTCTGCACAGCAAAAGAAACCATCAACAAAACAACAAGAAAGCCCACTGCATGCGATAACATATTTGCCAATGTTATCTCCAAGAAAGGTTTAATCTCCAACATTTACAGAGAACTTATACAACTTAACAAAAGGAAGATGAACAACTCAATCAAAAAATGGGCAAGGGACCTAAATAGATATTTTTCGAAAGAGGACATAAGGAAGGCCAAGAGACATATGAAAACATGCTCAAAATCACTAGTCATCAGAGAGATGCAAATCAGAATGACAATGAGGTGCCATCTCACACCTGTCAGAATGGCTATCATCAACAAATCAACAAATGACAAGTGCTGGCGAGGATGCTGAGAAAAAGGAACCCTCGTTCACTGCTGGTGGGAATGCAGTCTGGTTCAGCCACTGTGGAGAACAGTATGGCATTTCCTCAAAAACTAAAAATGGAACTTTCATTTGACCCAGTGATTCCACTTCTAGGAATATATCCCAAGAAACCAGAAACACCAATCAGAAAGGATATATGCACTCCTATGTTCATAGCAACACAATTTACAGTCGCTAAGAATTGGAAGCTGCCTAAATGCCCATCAGCAGATGGATGGATTAGAAAACTATGGTACATCTACACAATGGAATACTATGCTGTTTTAAAAAAGAAGGAGTTCTTACCATTTGCAACAGCATGGATGGAACTGGGGACCATTATGCTAAGTGAAATAAGCCAGTCAGTGAAAGAAAAACACCACATGATCTCACTCATTTATGGATAATAAAGAACATTATAACCGGATGAAAAAAAGATAGATTCAGAGGCAGAGAAGCATCAAATAGACTGTCAAATTACAGCGGGAAGGCTGTGTGTGGGTGGGTGGGGGGAGGTAAGAGATCAACCAAAGGACTTGTATGCATGCATATAAGCATAACCAATGGACGCAAGACACTGGGGTGTGAGGGCATATATGGGAATGTAGTGGGGGGGGGGCAATGGGGGAATATGAACACATGTAATACCTTAATCAATAAAAAAAAATTGAAAAAAAAATTGAAAATTTAAGTGTTCACTAAAGTGTTTTATAAATCTTAAAGTCTAGACAAATATCCTTGTGAATGAAAATGTGAAAAGCTAGACATGTTCCACTCTTAGTAACTACTCTCAATACAACCCTTTCGGAAAATTCGAGGAAGCTCAGGTTTTCCACTGGGAACACTCAGGTGTCTCTGGGCTTCCCCATCCACTTTTCCATCTTTGGAAAGTCCTCCTGGAGAAGATATTTTGCATCAGAATACTGGAATAAGAATTATCAAATATTTTCCATTTCTAAAAACAATCTATTCCTATCTGTGTTTATTTATTTTATTTTATTTTTAAAATACATTTTATTGATTTTTTTACAGAGAGGAAAGGACAGGGATAGAGAGTTAGAAACATCAATGAGAGAGAATCATCGATCAGCTGCCTCTTGCACACTCCTTACTGGGGATGTGCCCGCAACCAAGGTACATGCCCTTGACTGGAATCGAACCGGGGACCCTTCAGTCCACAGGCCGACTCTCTATCCACTGAGCCAAACTGGTCAGGGCCCTATCTCTGTTTAAAGCTTTTTAAATTTTCCGATCTTTTAAAAACAATGAAGTAAATGTTTTGAAACATTATTGTTTTTAGTTCCCAAGGGTTTTAGAAATGCCTTAGAAACTTACTTTTTTTCTTATAATCTTTACACTTCCTAGGAACATACCTAATGTAACCAGTGATTTTTTTTCTTTATTGATTAAGGTACTACAAGTGGTTTTGTGCCTATATTTTTGCAATTCAGAAGCTTGCAATAGCAAAGGGTATGAATTTTTCATAGAAAACATATTTTTGCATTATTATCATATGTTAGCATAATTATGTAAACAACGATAGTATTCTATTATTGATTGAAAGAAAGTATCTGTATGTATATGTGTGTGTGTGTGGGGGGGTTGAGAGATAAGGTCTGAGTGGGGGGATTTTTAAATTTGCTCAAAATAATAAAACTGACACCTAAATTGATGACAATATTTTCATGCTGTCTTTGCTAACACTGTGAACAGTGTTAAGGTACATGCCCTTGACCGGAATTGAACCGGGGACCCTTCAGTCTTTGTTGCACAAGAGAGATTATCTCATTTCTACATAAGGCATAAGGATTTGAGATTATTTTAGAGGTGTATTCACAATCAGAAAATAACACATCTTTTGTGTTCATGCCCTTGCTGCCATAAAAATACCCCAAATAAATTGAAATAAACAGTTCTCTATTATTTTTTTAAAAAAATAGAATGATTTTTTTTGCAGAAATGGAAAATTTCATTTTAGAATTTGTATGGAATGTTAAGGCTCTCCAAATATCCAAAATAATATTGAAAAAGAACAAAGTTGGAAATCTAACACTTTCTGATTTCAAAACATACTGCATAGCTACAATAATCTAAACAGTGTGATACTGGCACAAAGACAGACATAGAGACCAATGGGATAGAATAGAGAGCCCAGAAATAATTCATCACATATAAGGTTAAATTATTATTATTATTATTATTTTTAATATATTTTATCGATTTTTTACAGAGAGGAAGAGAGAGGGATAGAGAGTTAGAAACATCGATGAGAGAGAAACATCGATCAGCTGCCTCTTGCACACCCCCTACTGGGGATGTGCCCGCAACTAAGGCACATGCCCTTGACAGGAATCGAACCTGGGACCCTTGAGTCTGCAGGCCGAAGCTCTATCCACAGAGCCAAACCGGTTTCGGCAGGTTAAATTATTTTTGACAAAGATTTCAAGACAATTCAATTGAGGAAAGGCTTTTTTTTTAAAAAAAGCAAATGGTAATGGGGAAACTGATTATCCATATCAATAAGAATGAATTTGGACCCTTGTCTAATACCATATACAGAAAATTTACTTCTAATGGATTGATGACTTACATGTAACAATTCAAACTATAAAACTTCTTGAAGAAAATGTCAAGGGAGTTGATTTGATTTATGACATTGGATTTGGCAATGATTTTTGAATACGACACTAAAAGCACAGAACAAAAATTAAATTAATTTGGCTTCATCAGAATTAAAATTTTGTGCAACAAAGATCGTTATTAATGGAATGAAGACAACTTATGGAATGGGAGAACGTATTTGCAAATCATATTCCTAATAAGAGATTAATATCCATCCTAGCTAATATAAGATTAATATGCAAATTGACCATCACTCAAACACACAAGATGGCCACCCCATGTGGTCAAAGATGGCTGCCCCCATGTGGACACAAGATGACTGGCAGGGGAGGGCAGTTGTGGGCCATCAGGCCAGCAGGGGAGGACAGTTAGGGGTGACCAGGCCAGCAGAGGAGGGCAGTTGGCAACCAGGCCTGCTGGGGAGGACAGTTGGGGGGGATTCAGGCCTGCAGGGGAGGGCAGTAGGGGGGAACAGGCATGCAGGGGAGGGCAGTTGGGGGGCCCCAACCTGCAGGGGAGGGCAATTGGGGGCAACCAAGCCTGCAGGAGAGGGCAGTTGGGGGGAAACAGGCCAGCAGGGGAGGTCAGTTGGGGGTGACCAGGCATGCAAGGGAGGACATTTAGGGGTAACCAGGCTGTAACATTTAGGGGTAACCAGGACATTTAGGGGTAACCAGGTCAGTTGGGGGTGACCAGGCATGCAAGGGAGGACATTTAGGGGTAACCAGGCTGTCAAGAAAGGACAGTTAGGTGTGACCAGGCCAGCAGGGGAGAGAAGTTGGGGGGGACCAAGCCTGCAGGAGAGGGCAGTTGGGATGGAACAGGCCAGCATGGGAGGTCAGTTCGGGGTGACCAGGCCAGCAGGGGAGGCAGTTGTGGGGGGGACCAGGCCTGCAGGGGAGGGCAGTTGGGAGGGACCAGGCCTACAGGGGAGAGCATTTAGGGGCGACCAGTTCAGCTGGGGAGTGCAGTTGGGATTGACCAGGCCTGCAAGGGAGAGCAGTTGGGGGCAACCAGGCCTGCAGGGGAGGGTCAGTTGGGGGGGACCAGGCCTGCAGGGGAGGGCTGTTGGTGGAACCAAGCCTGCACAGGGCAGCCATTCGGGGTGACCAGGCTGGCAGGGGAGGGCAGTTAGGGGCAATCAGGCCAGGAAGGAGCAGTTAGGCATTGATCAGGCTGGTAAAGGAGTGGTTAGGGGGTGATCAGGCTGGCAGGCAGAAACAGTTTGGGGCAATCAGGCAGGCAAGCAGGCGAGTGGTTGGCAGCCAGCCGTCCTGGATTGTGAGAGGGATGTCTGACTTCCCATTTAGGCCCAGTCCCACCAGGATCGGGCCCAAACGGGCAGTCGAACATCCCTCGAGGGGTACCAGATTGGAGAGGGTGCAGGCTGGGCTGAGGGATACCCTCCTCCCCCGTGACAAATTTCTTGCACCAGGCCTCTAGTAATATATAAAGAAGTCCTGCAACTGAATTACAAAAAGCCAAACAACCCAATTTAAAAGTGAGTGAAGGTTTTGAGTAGTCATTTTTTCCAAAGAAGACATCCAGATGGACAATAAGCTCATGAAAATATGCTCAGCATTACTAACCATCAGGGGTATACGAATTAAAACCATAATGAGCCACTACACCCATTCAGGCGGGTATTGTCATAAAAACAGAAAATCACAAGTGTTGGTAAAAATGTGGTAAAATTAGAATGCTTGTGCATTGTTGGTGAGGATGTAAAATGGTGTTGCTATTGTTCAAAACAGTATTGTGATTTTTCAAAAAATTAAAAATAGAGTTACCACATAATTGAGCAAGTTCACTTCTGGCTATATACCCAAAAGATTTGAAAAGAGGGATTAGAACAGACATTTCAACATGCATGCTCATAAAAAACATTATTTACATTGGCCAGAATGTGGAAACAATGCAAATTTCATCAATGGATGAATAAGTAAAGTATTGTATATACATACAATGGAATATTATTTAGCTTTAAAAATTGAAGCAAATTCTGTCAAATGCTACAAAATGAATTAACCTTAAAGACATGACATTTGAAACAAGGCAGACACAAAAAGAACAAATATTGTATGACTTTACATATGAGGTTCCTAGAGTAGTCCAATTCATAGAGATAGGAAGTAGAATAGTAGTTGCTAGGGACTAGGTGAAGGAAGGAGTTGGCAGTTAATGTTTAATGGGTATATAATTTCAGCTTGTGAAGATGGAGACATTCTGGATATGGATGGAAATGATGGCTGCACAAAAATGTGAATGTATTTTAGGTCACTAAAGTATACAGTTAAAAGGTTTAAAATGGTAAATTTTATGTTATATGTAGTTTAGCAGAATAAAATATCAATTCAGTCCACAATATAAAAATAATCAAAGTGTAAAAACTTATGTTCATAAAAGGTTCAGAAAAAAGCATTTTATAAAATTCAACATGCATTTATGAGAAATGCTCTCAGTTATTTAGGAATAGAAGAGATCTCCTTCAACATGATAAAAAGGATATAACAAACAAAATAAGATAAAACAAAACAAACCCTAAACTCTTTAGCTAACATTTTGCCTAATGTTGAAAGACTGAATGCTTTCCCCTTAAGATTGGGAACAAAGCAAATATGTATATTGTCATCACTCCTATTCATTATTGTACTTGATATCCTAGCCCAGTGGTCGGCAAACTCATTAGTCAACAGAGCCAAATATCAACAGTACAATGATTGAAATTTCTTTTGAGAGCCAAATTTTTTAAACTTAAACCTCTTCTAACACCACTTCTTCAAAATAGACTCGCCCAGGCCATGGTATTTTGTGGAAGAGCCACACTCAAGGGGCCAAAGAGCCGCATATGGCTCGCGAGCCGTAGTTTGCCAACCATGGTCCTAGCCGGTATATTAAGGCCAGAATAACAAATAAAACACATAAAATTAAAAACAAAAACATATACTTTTAGTATTTAAGGAAAAAAAAGAATTGTATACATAAAAACTCTCATAGAATATATATATATATTAAAAACCCTACTGGAAATCAGAAGTAAATTTAGTAAGAATGTTGGATACAAGGTCAAGACACAAAAAATGAATTGTATTACTATATGCTAGAAACAAATTGAAAAATAAAAATTTAAATAACCATTCACAATGGCATAAAAAATCATGATATATGTGAGATAAATTCAACAAATTATGTTCCAGATCTATATACCAAAAGCTACAAAACATTATTGAAATAAATTGTTTTGAAAAACCCTAAATGAATGGAAGTATATTATATAGTATATTCATATATGGAAGAGTCAATTTTTTTGAGGTGTCAACTCTCCTAAAACACAAAATCCCAGGAGATATTTTATTTTTGGTGGGTATTAACAAGATATTGTAAATCTTATATATGGTAATGTCAAGGCCCCACAATACCAAAAACAATTTTGGAAAAGAAGAGCAAAGGAGCACTAGCCGGTTTGGCTCAGTGGATAGAGTGTTGGCCTGTGGACCAAATGGTCCCGGGTTTGATTCCAGTCAAGGGCATGTACCTTGGTTGCAGGCTCCTCCCCAGCCCGGGCTCTGGTTAGGGCCCAGCAGGAGGCAACCAATCTATGTGTTTCTCTCACATTGATGTTCCTCTCTGTCCTTCCCTCTCTCTTCCACTTTCCCTAAAAAAAAGAAGGAAAAATATCCTCAAGTGAGGATTAACAAAAACAAACAAACAAGGATAATAGAAGAGTAATCCCTCATTTTATTGGTTGGACATGAGGTAAAAAGGAAAAGTAAAAAAAAAAAAAAAAAAAAAAAAAAAGGAGCAAAGGAGAACTTACATCTCCAAGATAGAACACTTATTGCAAAACTACCTTATAGAGACTTTAGAAATGGAACAAAATGTATAGTCCAATTGATTTTATACAAATGTATTAACGTAATTCAATGAGAAATGGATATCTTTGTTACAAATTGTGCTGGACCAACTGGATATCTGTTAGGAAAAAATTTTACTGCTATCCTTACCTCTCAACACACACCAAAACTAACATAAAATGAAACAAAGACCTAAAAGTTAAAGATAAAATTAGAAAATTTTTATAATTAAACATACAAAAGATCTTTGTAATCATGAATTAGGCAAATGTCTTAGAGTATATAAACCCTTAACCAATGCCAGAAGAAAGGTAAATTGGACTGAAACAGTATTTCAACACAATAATAACAATAAACCTTTGCTCTTTGAAAGGTACTATTAAGAGAATGAAATGATTAGTCACAGATGAGGAGCAGAATATTTGCAACACATATATCTCATAATGAAATTATATCCAGAACATATTTTTAAAAATTCCAGCTATAGATATCAAACTTTGCATGGAGTCTTAGTTATGGCTGGCATCTATCCTCCTGTGAACTGGAATAGAATCCTCCAACAACCCTTCAGCATTCTCTTTATACAGAAACTAGAGGCCTGGTGCACGAAATTCATGCATGGGGAGCCCAGCCTGCACCCTCTCCAATCTGGGACATCTCTCTCACAATCTGGGACCGCTGGCTCCTAACGGCTCACCTGCCTGCCTGCCTGATCACCCCTAACTTCCCCCCTGCCATCCTGATCACCCCTAACCGCCTCTGCCTTCTGGCCTGATCGCCCTAAACTGCCCCCCCCACCATTCTGGTCACCCCCAACTGTCGCCCCTGCCAACCTGGTCACCTCCAACTGCCCCCCTGCTGGCCTGGTCACCTCCAACTGACCCTCTGCTGGCCTGGTCATCCCCAATTGCCCCCCCCCTGCTGGCCTGGTCACCCCATGCAACCTACTGTTCAGTCGTTTGGTCATCCCTAAATAACACCCCTGCTGGCATGGTTGCCCCACGCAGTCTGCTATTCAGTTGTCTGTCTGGTTGTTTCAGTCGTGATGGCCCATGGTGTTTTATATATTAGGATGATAGAATCACAGGGAGAGAAGTAGTTGTCAGAAAGTTTTTGCATCATGTTCATTTTAAAGTCCTGTATTAACTTTATGCTTATTTCTAAAAATAAGTGTATGCTATATTCAATTGATTTTTAGAACTTGTCTAGATATTCTTTAAAATAGGCAAGGTTTTAGAGAAGGGTTATTTTCTCCTCTGTACAAAGGTTTACTTTCAAAGCTCACTACTCATATCCTTCCAATGTTCCCAAATCATCTGCAATTCCAAATGAAACTATAGAATTCAGTTCTACATACACCTCTTTTTGCTACAAGAGAAGTTGATGCTAGAGAGAAGGCAGATGTTTTATCACACACAATTTGTGAGTTTTAATCTTTGTTCTAGGCATTAGCCGGTGCAACTGATAGACTGTGTTAGCATAAATGCCCTGTCCATTCTTAGCTTTCTTCCGTAAATGTTTATGTTATGACTGATAAATTTTTACATTGCTTAAGGGCCAGCAATCATAATATTGATTGAAAATAAAATAACATACAGTCATCTCAAATGGAAGAAGTGGTACAAAGGACATTTTTTGCCTTATCTATTAGTGTCAGTCTGGCCCATGAACTGGCCACAGGAGTTAGGCTTCATGGTTTAGATAAGTAGAAGCGATCTACAAAATATTCCACATCTGGATAGTTACAAAAGTTCAAATATTGAAAGAGAGAGAGAGAGAGGGAGGGAGGGAGGGATATATATATATATATCAGAGAGGAAGAGAGAGGGATATATATATATATATATATATATATATATATAGAGAGAGAGAGAGAGAGAGAGAGAGAGATCTAAATTATCTAATCTGAATTGGCATCTGGAGACTTGCTAAGGTAGAACAAGATACATGGTCTAGAGTCCAGAAGGAGACATTGATTGGTATAATAGTTACTATATCTTGAGTGCCTTTAGTGTTGCGGGAACATTAGATTTAAGAATGAAGTATTTGAGCCCTGGCCGGTGTGGCTCAGTTAGTTGAGTGTCATCCCTTTGACTGAAAGGTCACTGGTTCTATTCCTGGTCAGGGCATATACCCAGGCTGGTGGTTTGATTCCTGGTCAGGGTTCATAAGGGGGAGGTAGCCCATCAATGTTTCCCTCTCTCTCCCTCTCCCTTCCTCTCTTGCTAAAATCAATATAAAACAACGTTTAAAAAATAATAATGAGGTATTGAAATCGCCATGGTTGTGAACTCAATCTCTGGTCAGGACACATACAAGAAGCAATCAGTGAATGCATAAATAAATGGAACAACAAACCTTTCTCTCTCTCTCTCATCAATAAATAAAAAATTAAAATAAAAAGGGATTATCTTGAAAAAAAAACACCAAAAAAGAATGAGGTATCATCATTCCCATTTGAATTATGTGGAAATTGAGACATGGAGGGGTTACCAGGTAAATATCTTATCCAGGATGATACAACTACTAAGTGGCAGATCTGGAATCTGAGCTTCATCTTTCTTCCTTTAAAGCTACTTCATTGCCTCTCATTTAACACGATTTTGAATTTTGATCCCATCAGACAAAGTATTTTATATTATTTTCTGGGTGTAGGCCAAGCATGTCAAACTCAGTGGCTAACACAGGCCAAATAAACAAGGTTTAAGTTTATGTGGGCTGCAATAAAAAATAGCTTTAATTTTCATAGAAACATGGGTTTATTTTGATAGAGACATGCTGAAGAAAAAAAGCTGAAATAAATGAGTCATCGTTAACATAAAATAATAGAACATTTTAACAAAAAATAATATTTTTTTCTTGAACATTAACTTACCAGACACGGAATAACTGCACAAAATAAGTGTAACGCAAATAAACCTATTTTTCTTGTTCTCTGAAAGCGAAATATTTCCTGTTGCACACACCAAACAAGTCAGTCCAAGACTAATGATGTGGCAATCAGCTGCTAAAATATTCGCTGCTCATATTAGTGGAGAGAAATGGTGTGCTTGTGTGTAAGGGAAATGAATGCAACACAGCTATAGTAATCAGTCATTAGCAAATGTTGCATTTCATTATTAATAATTATGTATAACAGGATTTTGTAAAAATTAAGTTATGAAATTTTTATTAAAATGTTTCTTACATACCGTTATATTGGCTGGGCCACAAAAGTATTCGTTGTGGGCCGCATGGCCTGCAGGCCGGGAGTTTGACATGCTTGGTGTAGGTGGCCTTAGCAGAGGTAGTATTTATCTGACTCTGAAGGAGGCTGAAGGTCTCCAGGCAAATCCTGATCTGGATAAGACAGGGATAGAAATTTTGATTTATCTTATGGTAAAGCTGTGTTTGCTTTTATTAGTAACTAGAGGCCCGGTGCATGAAATTCGTGCACAGAGGGGGTTTGTCCCTCAGCCCAGCCTGCACCCTCTCCAATCTGGGACCTCGAGGGATGTCTGACTGCCCATTTAGGCCCGATCCCGGTAGGATCAGGCCTAAACGGGCAGTCGGCCATCCGTCTCACAATCCAGGACTGCTGGCTCCCAACTGCTTGCCTGCCTGCCTGCCTTCCTGATTGCCCCTAACCGCTTCTGCCTGCCAGCCTGATCACCCCCTAACCACTCTGCTGCCAGCCTGTTTGCCCCCAACTTCCCTCCTCTGCCGGCCTGGTCACCCCTAACTGCCCTCTCCTGCAGGGTTGATCACCTCCAACTGCCCTCCCTTGCAGGCCTGGTCCTTCTCAACTGCCCTCCCTTGCAGGCCGGGTGCCTCCCAACTGCCCTCACCTGCTGGCCATCTTGTGGTGGCCATCTTGTGTCCATATGGGGGCAGGATCTTTGATCACATGGGGGCAGCTATATTGTGTGTTGCAGTGATGATCAATCTGCATATTACTCTTTTATTAAATAGGATAGAGGCCTGGTACAGGGGTGGGGGCCAGCTGGTTTGCCCTGAAGGATGTCCCGGATCAGGTGGGGGTTCCCTTGGGGTGTGGGGCAGCTTGAGCGAGGGGCCTGTGGTGGTTTTCAGGCCGGCCAAGCCCCCTGGCAACCCAAGCGGAGGCCCTGGTATCTGGAATTTATTTTCCTTCTACAATTGAAACTTTGTAGCCTGGAGCAGAGCCAAGCCTGGGGCTCCCTCCGAGGCTGGCAGCCATTTCTGTTGGGGTTATAATTGAAACTTTGTTGCCGTAAGCAGGTGGGCCCCGCCAGGGTGTGCAGAAAACTTTGCTTCCCCTGTTGCCGGCGGCAACCCTGGCCTGCTCTCTCAAGCTCCATTCTGCCGCCATTTGTTTGAATTTGTTTACCTTCTATAATTGAAACTTTGTAGCTTGAGTGGAGGCTTAGGCCTGGCAAGGGCAGGCAGAAAGCTTGGCTTCCTCTGTTACCTAGGAAACCTTGCTCTCTGTGGCTGTAGCCATCTTGGTTTGGGTTAATTTGCATGCTTGCTCTGATTGGATGGTGGGCGTGGCTTATGGGTGTGGCTTGTGGGTGTGTCAGAGGTATGGTCAATTTGCATATTTGTCTATTATTAGGTAGGATGTATGTATGGCTACATTCCTGTCAGTGTACAGCTTCAGTGTTTACCACTGTTAATAGGAATACCTTAGATTTCTATTCATGTTTTGTTCAATAGAGCAAGGGCTGAAGTGTTTAACTCTAATGAGCTGATTTTTTTCCAGTGTTCTAAGAAAGAAAAAGCACATATACTAGCTTACAAAACTGACACGCAGAGTGCCAATAGAATCTTAGATTTGGAAAAGACCGTAAAAGATCAAAGATGACCCAGTTTAGTCCTTGTATCCCAGCCTCAAGTTATATTAATTAACAGGGGTTGAATATTGCTTCTGTTCTTATGTAAAGCTATTTATGGTGAATAATTCTTATTATTTAGGAATGTTCAAATTAGACAGGATTAAATGAAATTATTTCATTTTACAGATGAGGAAACAAGCAACACCTCTTTTTATAAGACCACACCTATGGTTGAATGATGATATGTGTTTTCCCTTCTGGATATAATATTGATACTTTATATTAAAATCATGTCAAAGAAATTTTAACTCTAGCCCATGAAATCTGAGAAAGTGTTACCTCTCTGCTTCTCCTAAAGGGAGGATGGGATTAGAACAATGAAGGGGGTGTGCATGTGTTCGTGCACACGAGTGCTTGCTTGAAAGTATGCGTGCATGTTGGAGATTGCAAAACCATAATCTCTACTGGCTTTGATAAAGAAATGCCATGAACTTGAGCATCTGAGTTAGATTGAAAATGACTTTCTGCCAAGAAAGGCTCTTTATAAAACTTTGGCTAGTTGCAAATGTGAGATAGGATCATTCTTGTACTAGAGCCACCAGCAATGCATACCAGTCATGGTTACTCACCTACACTCCAGGGGTGAGGAAGCTGGAATTCTTTCACATGGCTGATCCCAGGTTTGCCCAGAAGAAAATACAGGATTCCAAATACCTTCCACATCTGGATCCCACACTCTGAGACTTGGCAGTCGTACTACTTTAAAAATGTTGCAGCATTGTTAGATAACCTGCCAGGATATGTTGAAATGGTACATAGTTTGGAATATTCCACATATGGGTAAGTATATAAATTCTTCAATGCTGTTTTTCTTGTCCTTAATCTGGCAAAGAAATGTAAGCATACAATTAGAAATTACAGCAACATGGTTCATATTTAGCATATTTATTCATCTTTGTTTTAATTATATTTTCTGGGAAAGTACCATTTAAAAGGTACATTGTTTAATGTAATAGCCAAGTTGCTTGGAAAAGCTTGTATATATAGAGATGTCTAATGTAAGATATTTTCAGTGCGTACATTTCTTTACATACTTGCAATTATATTTTTCATTTGGGATTGCTCTGGTTCAGTGGTGGTGAAAGCTGGAATACTATGTTGAGAAGGATTCGGAAGTTTCACCAGGGTTTTTAGTGGGAAAGAGTACCCTGAGTGATTAGTGAAAAATGCACATTTCTGCACCATGTATTTTTTAAATGGCACATTTTATGTTATATACTAGAGGCCTGATGCATGAGTAGGCCTTCCTTCCCCCGGCTGCTGGCACCAGCTTCCCTCTGGCACCTGAGACCCAGGCTGCTTCCCTCCTCCGGCTGCCTGCAGGCACCTGGGACCTGGGCTGGCTTCCCTCGGGCCCCGGCTTGGTCAGGAAGGATGTCCGGAAGACATCTGGTCTAATTAGCATACTACCCTTTTATTATTATAGATATTTTACAAAAAGTTAAAACTTAATACAATACCCCAAAAGATTGCATTGTGGACTTAAGTGGATGAATCATATAGTATATAAATTATTAATATGGTTGAATTAATATCTTCATATTTGTTACTATTTTCTATTAGCTGTCCTTGCTCTTTATCCCTATCTTTATCTCCCATTCTTTTTTTGCCTTTGTGGCTTTAATTGAGCATTTTGTATGATTTAATTTTCTCTTCTTTCTTAGCATATCAGTTATATTTATTTCTTTACTTTCTTTAGTGGTTGCCCTAGAGTTTATAACACAGACTTACACCAAACCCAAGTCCACTTTCTTTAAAAAAAATTTTTTTTTATTGATTTCAGAGAGGAAGGGAGAGAGAGAGAGAGAAGAGGGAGAGAGAGAGAGAGAGAGAGAGAGAGAGAGAGAGAGAGAGAGAGAGAGAGAAACATCAATGATGAGAGAGAATCATTGATGGGCTGCCTCCTGCACACCCCCTCTTAGGGACTGAACCCGCAACCTGAGCATATGACTTGACCAGGAATTGAACTGTGACCTCCTGTTCATAGGTCAATGCTCAACCACTGAGCCATGTTGGCTGGGCTCATGTCCACTTTCAAATAACATTATATTGCTTCACTAATGCAAGTACCTATCATAACAAAATATTCCCAGTTCTTTCCTCCTATCCCTTATGTCTTTGCTGTCATTCATTTCACTTACATATCTATATATATAAAAGCCTAAGTCACCATTCGACCGTTTGACTGGTCACTATGATGTGCACTGACCACCAGGGGGCAGATGCTCAATGCAGAAGCTGCCCACTGGTGATCAGTGTGTTCCCACAGTGGGAGCACCGCTCAGCTCACCAACGGGTGCCAGATGCCAGGCTCATAGCTGGTGAGTGCTGCTGTGGCGGTGCGAACCTCTCCTGTGGACACTCCCCATGCACGCCCCTCCCCCATCTGGAACAGGATCAGGATCAGGACCGGCATCGGGACCAGTATTGGGACTGACTGGCGCATGCCCGTGGCCAATTCTTGGTCATGGGTGCACCGGTATCACCCTAGAACAGGCGTGTGGAGATTGCAGTGGAGTGGCAGCGAGCCTACTGAGCGGTGGTTGAGGCAAGGCAGCGGGGCTATGATGAGTGGGAGCAGCACGGCACCCCGAACTTGGGCTCCTCCCTGGCTGCCTGCTGCTTTGTGCACTACTATATCCTTTGGGAGATTTTGGACTGCCAGTTTTGGCCTGATCCCTGCAGGCCACACTAAAGGACCCCACCAGAGCATGAATGCATGCACCAGGCCTCTAGTCATATATAATAAAGGGCTAATATGCTAATTAGACTAAACAGCCGAATGACGATCCGGGTGACATTCTGGATGACCTTCCAGATGAAACCAGGGCTGTGAGGGGCTGCGAGGGCTGGCTGAGACAGCCGGGCTGCGAGGGCCAGCCAGGGCTGCGAGGGGCTGTGAGGGCTGGCTGAGGCAGCCGGGCTGCGAGGGCCAGCCAGGGCTGTGAGGGGCTGTGAGGGCTGGCTGAGGCAGCCGGGCTGCGAGGGCCGAGCCCCTTGCATTAATTTCGTGCATCAGGCCTCTAGTGTATACATAAACTAATAATAATTATTATTATTTACCTTGAGCAAGTGAGTATCTGTTAGATCAATTTAGAATAAGAAAAATGAAAATTTTAATTTTACCTTTGATTTTTTCTCCAATGCTTTTTCTTTCTTTATATAAATTCAAATTTATGATATATCATTTTCCTTCTGTCTTAAGAACTTCTTTTACATTTCTTGCAAGGCAGGCTGATGGGCAACAAATTTCTTCAACTTTTATTTGTCAGAGAGAGTTCTTATTTGTCACTCTTGAAGGATAATTTCTCAGGGTACAGAATTCTAGGTTTGTATTTTTTTTCTTTCAACACTTAACATAATTCACTCCACTCTTTTATTTGTATGGTGCTGAGAAGTCTGATGTAATTCTTAACTTTGTTTCTCTAAGGCAACGATTTTCAATCCTTTTCATCTCATGGCACACAAGCTAATTACTAAATTCTGCAGCACACCAAAAGATATATTTTTTGCTGATCTGACAAAAATATATAATTTTGATTCATTCACACTGGATAGCTATTGTTTTATTGGCTGTTGGAATTTTTTAAATTGACAATCTAAGGGATAGTCAGTGCCCCTGACAAATAGTCAGGTATTGCATGCTTTAAAAATTCGTGGCACACCAGTTGAAAACTGCTTCTGTAAGGTAAAAGGATTTTCCCTCTTTCAAGATTTTTTCTTTGATTTTCTGAAATTTGAATATGATATGCCTAAATGTAGTTTTTAAAAAAAATCCAGATTTTTTTTTTCAAATCCAGTTTCCTGGCTCTGTGTGGTTTGGTGTTTGACATTAATTTGGGTTAAATTCACAGCCCTATTGTTTCAAATATTTTTTTCTATTTTTCTTTTCTTTTTCTTCATCTGATATTCTCATTACGCATTAGTTATACCTTTTCTAGTTTTCCTACCAATCTTGGGTATGATATTCTGTGTGTTTTTTCCAGTCTTTTTTCTCTTTGTTTTTCAGTTTTGGAAGTTTCTATTGATTCATCCTCGAGCTCAGAAATTCTTTCCTTACCTGTGTTTATTCTAGTAATAAGCAACTTAAATGCATTTTTTATTTTTGCTACATTGTTTCTGACCTCTAGCCATTTTTATAATTTTTTTATTTTTTAATTACAGTTTACATAAAATATTATATTAGTTTAAAGTGTACAACCCAGTGACTAGACATTATAAAACTTACTATATGACCACCCCAATAAATCTAGTACCCATCAGATACCATACATCATTATTACAATACTAGAGGCCCGGTGCACAAAATTCGTGCATGGGGGTGTGTGTCTCTCAGCTGAGCCTGCACCCTCTCCAATCTGGGACCCCTCGAGGGATGTCCGACTGCCCGTTTAGGCCCGATCCCTACCTGGATCGGGCCTAAACGGGCAGTCGGACATCCCTCTCACAATCTAGGACTGCTGGCTCCCAACGGCTCACCTGCCTGCCTTCCTGATTGCCCCTAACCACTCCCCTGCCAGCCTGATTGATGCCTAACTGCTCCCCTGCCAGCCTGTTTGCTCCTAACTACCTTCCTCTGCAGGCCTGGTCACCCCTAACTGCCCTCCCCTGCAGGCCTGGTCACCCCTAACTGCTCTCCCCTGCAGGCCTGGTCACCCCCAACTTCTCTCCCCTGCGGGCCCTGTTGCCCCCAATTCCCTCCTCTGCCTGCCTGGTCACCCCTAACTGCCCTACCCAGCAGGCTTGATTGCCCCCAACTGCCCTCCCTTGCAGGCCTGGTCACTCCCAACTCCCCTCCCCTGCTGGCCTGATTGCCCACAACTTCCCTCCCTTGCAGACCTGGTCCCTCCCAACTGCCCTCTTCTGCTGGCCATCTTGTGGTGGCCATCTTGTATCCACATGGGGCAGTCATCTTTGACCACATGGGGGCAGCCATTTTGTGTGTTGGAGTGACGGTCACTTTGCATATTATTCTATTATTAGATAGGATAGAGGCCTGGTGCATGGGTGGGGGCCAGTTGGTTTGCCCTGAAGGGTGTCCCAGATCAGGGTGGGGGTTCCCTTGGGGCGTGGGGCGGCCTGGGTGAGGGGCCAGTGGTGGTTTGAAGGCTGGCCACGCCCCCAGTGACCCAAGTGGAGGCCCTGATCTCTGATTTATTTGTCTTCTATAATTGAAACTTTGAAGCCTTAAGTGGAGGCCAAGGCAGGCCAGGGCTGCGGAAACTTGGCTTCCTCCATCGCCGGGGGCAACCCAAGCATCCTGCTCTCTCCAACTCCATGGCTGCCACCGTTGTTGTTGGGATTTATCTTCTACAATTGAAAGTTTGTAGCCTTGAGTGGAGGCCTGGGCCCACCAGGGTGTGCGGAAAGCTTGGCTTCCTCCATTGCTGGGGAAACCCAAGCCTCCTGCTCTCTCCGTGGCCACAGCCATCTTGGTTGGGTTAATTTGCATACTTGCTCCTGATTGACTGGTGGGCATAGCTTGTGGATATAGTGGAGGTATGGTCAATTTGCATATTATTCTTTTATTAGATAGTATTTATTTTTTCCATTTTTCCCATTTTTTTATTAAGGTATTACATGTGTACATATCTTCCCATTGCTCCCCCCACACCACTCCCATACATGCCCTCACCCCCCAGTGTCTTGCGTCCATTAGTTATGCTTATATGCATGCATACAAGTCCTTCAGTTGATCTCTTATCTCCTCCAACTCTCCCTAACCTTCCCGCTGTAATTTGAGGGTTGTTTGATGCTTTACTGCCTCTGTATCTATCTTTTTGTTCATCAGTTTATAATGTTCTTTATTGTCCACAAATGAGTGAGATTATGTGGTATTTTTCTTTCATTGACTGGCTTATTTCACTTAGCATAATGCTCTCCAGTTCCATCCAAGTTGCTGCAAATGGTAAGAATTCCTTCTTTTTTATGGCAGCATAGAATTCCATTGTACCATGTTTTCCTGATCTAGTCATCTGCTGACGGGCACCTAGGCTGTTTCCAAATCTTAGCTATGGTAAATTGTGCTTCTATGAACATAGGGGTGCATATATCCTTTTTGATTTTTGTTTCTAGTTTCTTAGGGTATATTCCTAGTAGTGGGAGTACTGCATCAAATGGGAGTTCCATTTTTAGTTTTTTGTGGAAACTCCATACTGTTCTGCACAGTGGCTGCACCAGTCTGCATTCCCACCAGCAGTGCACAAGGGCTCCTTTTTCTCCGCATCCTCACCAGCACTTGTCGTTTGATGATTTGTTGATGATAGCCATTCTGACAGGTGTGAGATGGTACCCCATTGTCATTTTGATTTGCATTTCTCGGATAATTAGTGACTTTGAGCATGTTTTCATATGTCTCTTGGCCTTCCTTCTGTCTTCTTTCGAAAAGATTCTATTTAGGTCAGTTGCCCATTTTTTTATTGGATCATTTATCTTCCTTTTATTAAGTTGTATAAGTTTCCTGTAGATGTTGGAGATTAAACATTTATCAGTGATAACATTTGCAAATATGCTCTCCCTTATAGTGGGCTTTCTTGTTGTTTTGTTGATGGTTTCTTTTGCTGTGCAAAAGCTTTTTATTTTGATGTAGTCCCATTTGTTTATTTCCTCTTTAGCTTCCATTGCCCTAGGAGTGGTATCAGTGAAGAAATTGCTTCAGCATATGTCTGAGATTTCTCTGCCTGTGGATTCTTCTAGTATTTTTATGGTTTCCCGTCTTATGTTTAAGTCCTGTATCCATTTTGAGTTTATTTTTGTGTATGGTGTAAGTTGGTGGTCTAGTTTCATTTTTTTGCATGTATCTGCCCAATTTTTCCAACATCATTTGTTGAAGAGACTCTCTTGTCTCCATTGTATGTTCATTCCTCCTTTGTCAAATATTAATTGAGCATAGTGTTTTGGGTTGATATCTGGGTTCTCTATTCTGTTTCATTGGTCGATATGCCTGTTCTTGTGCCAGTACCAGGCTGTTTTGAGAAGAGTGGCTTAGTAATATCTGGTATTGGAGATCCCACCTACTTTGTTCTTCTTTCTCAGGATTGCTGTGACTATTCGGGGTCTTTTTTTATTCCAGATGAATTTTTGGAGAGTTCTTTCTAGGCCTGTGAAATATGCCATTGGTATTTTAATGGGGAGTGCATTGAATCTATAGATTGCTTTGGGTAATGTGGACATTTTAATGGTGTTGATTCTACCAATCCATGAACACGGTATGCTCTTCCATCTATTTATGTCTTCCTCTATCTCTTTTTTCAATGTCTTGTAGTTTTCTGAGTAGAGGTCTTTTACCTCCTTAGTTTAGTTTATCCCTAGGTATCTTAATTTTTTTGTTGCAATGGTAAATAGGATTGTTTTCTTAGTCTCTCTTTCTGTAAGTTCACTGTTGGTGTATAGAAATGTCATATATTTCTTGGGTTAATTTTGTATCCTGCTACATTGCCGAATTCATTTAGTAAGTCTAATAATTTTTTGATGGAGTCTTTAGGGTTTTCTATGTACAATATCATGTCATCTGTGAATAAGGACAGTTTTACTTCTTCTTTTCTAATTTGGATGCTTTTTATTTCTTCTTCTTGTCTAATCGCAATGGCTAGTACTTCCAGTACTATGTTGAACAGGAGTGGTGAAAGCGGGCATCCCTGTCTTGTTCCTGTTCTTAGGGGAAATGGTTTTAGTTTTTGTCCATTGAGTATGATGTTGGCTGTAGGTTTGTCATATATGGCTTTTATTATGTTGAGATATGATCCTTCTCTGCCCACCTTGCTGAGAGTTTTTATAAAAAATGGGTGTTGGATTTTGTCAAATGCTTTTTCTGCATCAATTGATATGACTATGTTGTTTTTATCTCTCAATTTGTTTATGTGATGTATCATGCTTATTGATTTGTGGATATTGTACCATCCTTGCATCCCTGGTATAAATCCTACTTGGTCATGATGTATGATATTTCTGATGTACTGCTGGATCCGATTTGCTAGAATTTTGTTGACGATTTTGTCATCTATTTTCATGAGGGATATTGGCCTGTAATTCTCTTTCATTGTGTTGTCTTTATCTGGTTTTGGTATTAGGGTGATGCTGGCTTCATAGAATGAGTTTGGAAGTGTTCCTTCCTCTTGAATTTTTTGAAATAGAAGGATAGGTTTTAGGTCTTCCTTGAATGTTTGGTAAAACTTACCTGTGTAGCTGTCTGGTCCCAGGCTTTCATTTGCTGGAAGCTTTTTAATGACTGCTTCAATTTCTTCCATAGTTGTTGTCCTAGATAGGATTATTGAGTATATTCCCTATGCTGTACTTTATAGCTTTATGACTATTCTGTAACTACCAATTTGTACTTTTTTTAAAAAAATATTTTTATTGATTTCAGAGAGGATGGAAGAGTTATAGACAGAAACATCAATGATGAGAGAGAACTATTGATCGGCCGCCTCCTGCATGCCTCTGACTGGGGATTGAGCACACAACCTGGGCATATGCTGTGACCTGGAATCCAACCATGACCTCCTGGTTCATAGGTCGATGCTCAATCACTGAGCCATACCAGTTTGTACTTCTTAAATCCCTTCTCCTTTTTCACTTTGTCCCCAAAGTCCCTCCCATCTGACAACCATCAAAACATTCTCTGTATCTATGAGTCTGTTTTTGTTCTATTTGTTATTTATTTATCTATCTATTTTTTTAATTCCACATATAAGTGAAATCATCTGGCATTTATCTTTCTCTATCTTAATTATTTCACTCACTACTATACCCTTCAGGTCCATCCATGTCTTTGCAGATGAAAATATTACATTATTTTTTATAGCTGAGTCATATTCCATTTGATACATGTACCATTTCTTCTTTATTAATTTATCTATTGATAGAAACTTAGGTTGCTTCCATATTTTAGCTAATATAAATAATGCTGCACTGAAAATATGGAAATACATGTTTTCTGATTTAGTGTTTTGGGTTTCTTTGGATAAATACCCAGAAGTGGAATTGCTGGGGACTTCTTTGCCTCTTGCCATATTTCCATTGTTTTAAAATCTGATATAAGTATTGCTACCCCAGCTTTTTTGATTGTTTGTTTCCATTTTCATGAAATATCTTTTCCATCCCTTTATTTTTTTTAGTCTGTGTGTCTTTCAATCTCAAGTGAGTCTCTTGTAGACAGCGTTTGTAAGGGTCTTGTTCTGTTATCCATTCAGCCTTCATTTGTCTTTTGAATGGAGCATTTATTCCATTTGCATTTAAAGTAATCATTGGTTGATATGTATTTATTGTCATTTTATTATTTGTAGTTTTGATCTTAAAAGTATTCTTCTTCAAGAAGACCCTTTAAAATTTCTTGTAATGTTAGTTTAGTGATCATGAACTCCTTATCCTTTTCTTACCTGGGAAGCTGTTTATCCATCGATCCTAATGATAGCTTTGCTGGGTAGAGTAATATTGATTGTAGGTTCTTGCTTGTCATCACTTTGAATATTTCTTGTTGATTCCTTCTGGCCTGGAAAGTTTCTGTTTAGGAGTCAATTGACCATCTTATGTTAGCTCCCTTGTAGGTAATTAAGTGCTTTTTTCTTGCTGCCTTTAAGATTCTCTCGTTGTCTTTAACTTTTGGCATTTGAATTATGATGTGTCTTTTTTTCCTTTTTATTGAATTTATAGGAGTGACACTTGTTAACAAAATTATACAGGTTTCATGTGAACAATTCTATTTCATATCATCTATATAATGTATTGTGTGTTCACCATTCCAATTACAATCTGTCTTGTTGTGGGCCTTTTTGGGTTCATCTTGTTTGGGTCTCTGCACTTCCTGGACTAGTATGTATATTTCCTTTATCAGGTTAAGGAAGCTTTTGGCCATTATTTTTTAAAAATAAGGTTTCAATTTCTTGCTCTCTCTCTTCTCCTTCCTGCACTCCCATGATGCAAATGTGGGTACTCTTCAAGTTGTTCCAGAGGCTCCTTATACCATCCTTATATTTTTAAAATATTTTTTCTTTTTGCTGTTCTGATTGAGTGTCAATGGTTTCCTTATCTTCCAAATTTCTTATTTGATATCCTTATTCATCTACTCTACTATTGACAGCATGTAATGCATTCTTCATTTCAGTTAATGTATTCTTAATTTTTGACTGGTTCTTTTTTATGTTTCTATTTCCATTTTTATGTTTCCTATCTCTTGTTGAAGTTCTCACTAAGTTTATTTACTCTTCCCTTAAGTTCATTGAGCATCTTTATAACCATTATTTTTAACTCTGCAGCTGGTAGATTGCTTGTCTCCATTTGGTTAGTTTTTTTTTCCTGGAGTTTTGTTCTGTTCTGTCATTTGGGACATATTGCTTTGTCTCCTCATTTTGACTACCTGCCTGTGGTTTATTTCTATATATTAGGTAGAGCTGTTACGTTTCCTGGGTTTGGTAGAGTGGACTTGTGTAGTAGGTGTCCTGTAGGTTCCAGTGGCACAGCTTCCTTGATTACCCTGGCTGGGGTCTCCAGGTGCTCCCCCCTTGTGGGCTGTGTATACCCTCCACTTGTACTTGAGCCTTGATTTCTCTTGGCACCACAATGGGAGTGATATACTCCTAGGCCAAATGGCTGTAAGGACTGGCTGTGACCACCATGGAGGATCTGCTGTGCAGGGCTGGCCCACAGAGCAGGACTTACTTCAGTGGGATTCTGATGCCTGCTGAGTCTTCCCCTTGAGTGTGTCGCTTGTGGTGGTTAGAATTGGCCTAAACCTGTCCATCTGGTGTGCTGGCTCTGGGCCTTCCTGGGAGGTGCAGGTCAAAGTCTGTCTCCATCTGTGTCCTGCTCAGGGTCACCCAGCATGAGCTAAAAAGTGATCTGAAGATGGCTGCTTCTTGTGCTGGGTTTGGAGATGCCCAGGCAAGGTCAAGTTATGAAATAAGGATGAATACTGCTAGTGTTGGGCCTGTGGTCACTTAGCAAAGGTCAGAGGTTGCCTGTTTGAGAGATTTTAGGAAAGTTGAAGCATGTTCCAACACAGACCAGTACTATGGAAAAGCCATTAGAAACAGTTTGGGAGGGCCTGCAAGTTGGGTGGGGTAGGGGTCTCAGGGAATTACCAGGTCAAGGTGAACAGTGTTAGCCAGGTTGATGGAGACTCAGATATGCCAGCTCCATGTGTGTGTGTGGAAACTCAGAAAAGGAACAATGTCCTCTGTTAGCACTTCTTTCGGAGAAAGTTGCCCTTCTAGCTCTCATTCTGATGCCAGACAATTCATCTCCTCCCTCTATGTCTCTGGTGCCTTTAAAAATTTAATTAATTAATTAATCAAGTAATTTTTATTATTATTAAATTTAATTTATCTTTATTGTTGAAAGTATTACAGATATCCTCATTTTTAAACTACCGCTCCAGCGCTGGAACTCATAGTGAGTGAATCTGAGTAAGTTGATGTGTGTGACCTTTAAGAGGAATACCTTGGACTCCAGCAGCCCTCCATCCCACTCAGCCACAATTCCCACTGGTTTTCACTGCCCAAAGTAATAGTAACTTCTCTTCCTGACACTGGAACCCTGGGCTGAGGGGCTTGGTGTGGGGCTAGGACCCTTCACTTCTCAGGGGAGACTTTCTCTAGCATTTCTTTTTTTTTTTCTTAGATTTTACTTCTTTCTGCTTATATTACACAGATATTTTTACATGTTGTCTACTTTTTGCCTTAGATCCTCAGCACATTAATCATGGTTGTTTTAAATTCCCAGTCTGATCATCCCAACATTCCTGCCATATGTGAGTGGAGTTCTAATGCTTTCGTTACCTCTCAAACTGTGTTTTTTGCCTTTTAGTATGCTTTGTAATTTTTTGTTGAAAGCTGGATATACTATATTGTGCAAAAGGAACTCTAGTAAATGGAGCTTTAGTGATGTGGTAGGGGGAGAGGAAGCATTCTATAGAGCTGTGATTAGGTTTAATTTTTTTGTGAGCCTATGCTCCTGGGCTGTGAACTTTAAAAGTGTTTTTCTTACCCTTTGAGACAGAAAGAGGGACCTGGAGAGTATTATGCTAATCAAAATAAGCCAGTCAGGGAAAGACAACATCACATGATCTCACTTATATGTGGAAGGTAATGAACAAAATAAAATGATGAACAAAATACATCCAGTGACATGGATGCATAGAACAGACTGTCAGATCTCAGAGGGAAGGGGTCAGGAAGAGATTAACCAAAGAACTTGTATGCATATATACATAATCCATGGACACAGACAAAAGTGTGATGAAGGCCTGGGGTGGGCATGTGTGAGGTGTGGCAGGTCAATGGCGAAAAAATGAGACATCTGTAATACTTTCAACAATAAAGATAAATTTAAATGAAAAAGCAAAAAAATAAAAAATAAAGGTGTTTCTCAGTTTTATCCTCTTCTTAGTTGAGACAGGATGGCTAGGGGAGCAGGAGTTGAATATTTCCCTTCCTCCAAGTTAGTGAAACTCTGATAAAACTCGGGAATGTTAAGCTCTGGTAAAATAGTTTCTCTTGAGGGCAGGCCTTATTAAAAGGACAAAATCCTCTGGTGTATTTTATAATGGTTATATTGTACCTTCTCTTGTGGGAAACACAAGGAGATTTTTCTTTCATGTACACTGTGAGAACCTGGTAGAGTTCCTTGAGGTAAAACTCACAAAAGTGTGGGGACTTTCCTACAAATTGGCCTTCCCTGGAGTTTTTAACTTTCAGACATGTCCACACTGAGCCTCCTGTGATTTGTAAATTTATTAATCTGTCAGTTGAGATTTTCCTGACTTTGATACTGGTTTCCATATGGTATTCTGCTCCAGTAAGTTGTGATTATATGTATACTAGAGGCCCGGTGCATGAAATTCGTGCACAGGGGGAGGGGTATCCCTCAACCCGGCCTGCACCCTCTCCAATCTGGGACTCCTTGGAGGATGTCCGACTGCCAGTTTAGGCCCGATCCCTGCCGTTGGACATCCCTCTCACAATCTGGGACCGCTGGCTCCTAACTGCTTGCCTGCCTGCCTGATTGTCCCTAACTGCTTCTGCCTGCCAGCCCGATTGCCCCCTAACCGTTCCTCTGATGGCCTGATTGACACCTAACTGCTCCCCTGCTGGCCTGATCACCCACAACTGCCCTCCCCTGCCGCGACCCGCCTCCTACCTGCGAGGCGGCAGAGATGCTGGGACTGGCCTCCTCTGAGCTGCGCAGAGCCGCGGGACACCCAGGCCTCACCATGTGGAGTGACCACTGGGCCCCACCTCCACTGTGTGTGCACAGCCATCTTGTGGTGGCCATCTTGTGATAGCATCGTGTGAGGATGTCGCTTGAGGGCATCGAGCAAGGGCGTGACGCCACCTAGGCTTTTGTTATATAGGATTTCTCTCTGCCACTCCAATTTTGGGGGCAGTGGTTTTCCCTCACTTCTCTGACAAAGGTAAGAAAAATATTTTATTTTTCATCTTGTTCAGACTTTTAGTTGTTAGGATGAAGTGACAACATCCAAGCTCCATACACGCTGGACCAGAAACCTGAAGTATCTGCACTATGTATTTTTCAGTTAATAATTTATCTTGTAAATTGTTTCATATAACAACATTCAGCACCTCTGTGTTCTTTTTAACAGGTGCATAATAGTTCATTATATGAATATCTTATAATTTAATAATCTCCTATAGATGAGTGCTTAGGTTCTTTTTAATTTTTGGTTATAAACAATACTGTAATGAATATCTTTGTACATACTTTTTTACATATATATGCAGATAGATCCATGAAATAAGTTGTTGGTAAAAAAGATGTAGACATCATTGCTAAATATTCCTCTATAGAAATGGTTCCAATTTAGGTTCTGTCCAACAATTTATGTGTGCTCAATTCATCAATGTAGTATATTATCAAACATTTAAAAAATCTCAAACAGTATAGTTGAGATTTGCCATGTAATAAGTCAACATAATTACATTTGCCATGTAATAAGTCAACATAATTTCTATCTTGCCCACTTTGTTTTTGTGAGGATTGACTAAGATAACAGAGGTGACAGAACTTGAAAAACATTATAGATATCTTGTAATTTTTGTGGTACTCTAATAATTAGTGAATATGACAATTTTTAAAAATTTGTTTGACATTTATATTTTCCTTTTCTGTGAACTATGTTCATGACTTTCCCTTATATTTCTATTAGTTTGGTTATCTTTTTCTTATTGGTTTATAGGAGCTCTTTATATGTTAAGGAGATTAGCCTTTTGTTGAGTGTATTGCATTTATCCATTTTCCCAGTGTGTAACTTTCTTTTGACTTTTTAACAGTATTTTCTTTACATGCAGAATTATGAAAACATTTAGGTGGTTAAATTTATTAGTTTTTCATCTGATGGCTTCTGAATTTTGCGTTATGCTTAAAAAGACCTCTTTTTGTTGTTTTTATACTTTGGCTTTTTATGTTCAAATTTTTCATTCACCTGGAATTTATTTTCATATAAATTGGGAATTAGGGATCCAACTTGATTTAGCATTATTTTTTCAGGTGGCTAACCAGTAGACCCAATTTTGGCTTATGCTATTTTAACTAAATATTTAAACATTTTTTATTTTGTACATAGCTTTTCAGTAATCATATTTTATTATATCAATATTGTAATAGTAATATGTAGAAAACCAGTTAGCAGTAGCTTCCAATTTTTGTTATTATATATTATGCTACAATGGCTTTCAGCATGTATATATTATTTCTGATGAGTTATTTTTTCTGGAATACATTATTAAGAGTAGAATAATTGATTTTGCTAAGTATGGTCATATTACTTTCCAAAAGTGTGGCAGTTATTAATCCCACCATTGATTAATAAAAGCTCATTGGTTTGGAGTGTTATTTTTTGATTAGTTTATAAAGCTGAGAAAAGGGAAAACCAAATATTTCTCTAATTGTAATTTATTTGAATATTAGGGGGTATGAACACTTTTTTGGTGTTCATTTACTCTTTTCACTTAGTGAAAGACCATGTGTTTTGGGGTCAAACAGATATAGATTTAAATTCAGTTCTACCACTTCCTAGCTTTGTTATTTCAGTTGAAAAAAACGTGTATAATAACATTTGCTGTATAAGGTTTTTTTTGACTGTCATATATGTGGCATATACAAAAACTAACTTGGAGACTGATTAAATGAAAAATATCTATTATTATTATTTCCCTTAATGTTTATCATATATTTGTGTGAAAAATTATATTGAGAAGAAATACTAAAGAGGCTGGATGAGAACTGGCATAGGGATAGGAGACGCATTAGTCATATGAGCTTAACCAAATCACTTACCTGCTTGAGTGTTATTTGCCATGTAATAAGTCAACATAATTTCTATCTTGCCCACTTTGTTTTTGTGAGGATTGACTAAGATAACAGAGGTGACAGAACTTGAAAAACATTAATGTCAAGTATTTTTACTATTACTATTATGATAAGGAAAAGTAGATGCTCAGAATCCCTATAGCTCAGACTGTCTAAATTTTGAGATGCTGTCAGTGTGGACTATGGTTCCCTTCGAGAGCTCTCCATGTCAGCAGTGATTTAATGTGAGGAGGGGAGTAGGATTTTAGTTTTGATGTAGTGTATCCCTAGGGAAAGAACACATACATGAAGCAATTTAGGACATGTACAGGAAATTAAAGTTTGCATATATTTATGGAGAATAACTCTCAATAAGCTAAAGTAGTCTCAAGGGAAATCCCTAATCCCTGCATCTTTGGAAGTCAGGATCACAGGACCTTTTGACATCTTAGAACAAAGAAATGTATGAAGCATGGTAATGACTCATTATCACAAGGAAACTAGGTAGAGTTAAACTGAGCCAACATGGTGTAGCTTGGGGTGGGAATTAAGAATGTCATTTCTTGAGGCAGGCAGACCTGAATGCCAATCTTGTGTTTGTCACTTATCAGCTGATTGACATTGGTCAGATTGTCCCAGTTACCTGTAAAGTGAGACTCATAGTAGTAGTTCTTACCTCAAAGTGTTGTTATGAGGGTTAAATGAGAGACAATGGTGCTTGTAACATGTTTACTTAATACAGTTCCCAACACATAATAAGGACTGAAGAAATAGTAACTATTATTAACAGTTATTTTTAGCAGCAGCATTAATATATCAACCAAAGAGTATAATAGAAAATTTGCATCTGTTTGTGTGATGGTTACCTCTTTTATTGAGTAACATTTCCATGAACAATACTCTTGAAACGGAATTTCATAAATGCCAAGTCTGAGGACCTTAGCTGGTAGAACTGTATCAACCTAGCGAGGAAAAGTAAACTGTTTCTCTCAAACTTCACAGAGGTTTCTTCACACAGGTAGAAAATGTGAAGCTTTAGAAGTTCAGGAGGAATGAAATGTAGTTACATCTAGACATTTGGTCAGAAACATGCTAAGCTTAAGGTTATTAAAAAATTACAGACCTGGCTGGTTTGGCTCAGTGGATAGAGCATCAGCCTGTGAACTGAGGGGTCCCAGGTTCGATTCTGGTCAAGGGCACATGCTCGGGTTGTGGGCTCGATCCCCAGTAGGGGGCGTGCAGGTGGCAGGCAATCGATGATTCTCTCATCATTGATGTTTCTATTTCTTTCTCCCTTCCTATTTGAAATCAATAAAAATATATTTTAAAAAAATTATAAGGAGGTTGAGGAGCCTGTTAAAGTTATTAGCTTCAAAGAGTTATCAATAGAAAACGTAAATCAAAAGTTATTTCTGATCAATTGTGTTCACAGAATAAATCCAGATGCAAGCTAAATCAATTTATTTTCACAGATCAACATTGTCTTTCTATATATTGCATTGTAACAGGAGAAAATGTCACACATTTTTAAGAAGTGAGAGCAAGTAGATTAACCTAAACAGCCTTTCTTTCAAACCAAACAACAAATTCTGTACATACCACAACCATAGTTTTTTAAAACTCTTTTTAATGCTGAATTTCAAATCATATTTGAGGTTGGTAACAAGCATAGAGTGTGGACTTTTACACCAAATCTCCTAACATATCTGCATTGTTCTAATTTCATCCACACCTATTCATCCTGCCCATTGTTGTCCAGTCATTTTTAAAAAAAGAATGATGTATGCTAATTTTCTGTCTGAAACTTCCCCATAATGAGTAGATTAAATCTAAACTCCACAGTAGGCTTATAAAGTCCCTATGTAGTGATGCTTTGACATATTAGGGTTGAGCAAAAGTAGTTTTACCTTTGCAAGTACAGGAAACACAGAGTTATTCTTGTATTATTATTTATTAATTATTGCATTATTTTCCATACAAACAACTGTGAACCTACTTTTGTCCCACCCTGTATTTTCCAGGTTTATTGTTCTCTACTTCTACTTTTCTTCCTTTTCTCTAATCACCTGGTTCTTACATTTAGTCTGCATCAGAATCAGGTCAGAAGCTGATTAAAAATACTATAGATTCTTGGGCCATATCTTTTGACATCTGGCAGTGGTCTCTAAGAACTGAAGTTTTTAACAAGTAAAGTAATTGATAATCATGTCTCACTTTGAGAAACAGTGGCCTAAGCCCCATTCCACCAAATGTCTTCTTATTCCTTCAAAAGTCAATCTCAGTTTGTACCTCCCCACCTTTGCATCTTTTCTTTAAATTTTTTTTCTTGCATTTTTTAGACCTAATTGACCTACAAATCCTTCATGACCTAGGTCGAGTTACTCCCTCTTTGAAACTTTGGCCCAAACAAGGTTAGTTTTCCTTTCATACTTTGCATGCACATTGAATGCTGATATTTGTATAATTTCCTTCAAACAATTTAGACTTTTTTTAAAGGGCTGAGAACTTCCTGGTCATTTTTGTTTCACACTCCAGAGCTTGGCATAGTGTCTAACATATAAAAATAGATGCCCAAGAAATGCCTTTTTTATACAATTAGAAATATTTTAACAATGAGGTTTTTTTTTAAGTTTTTAAATTTTATTATTGATTTCAGAGACAAAAGAAGAGGGAAAGATCGAAACATCAATGATGAGAGAATCATTGATTGACTGCCTCCTTCGCGTCCCCCACTGGGAATTGATCTGGCAACCAGGGCATGTGTTCTTGACTGGAATCGAACTTAGGATCCTTCAGTCCGCAGGCCTATGCTCTATCCACTGAGTCAAACCGGCTAGGGCAGAAATGCTTTTTGAATAAATGAATAAGTAAGTTGATGAAGGTCTTTGGCTTTTATATTTAATATCAGATGAAATAGATATTGTAGTTTAGAAACTATTTGGTTGAATTCTGCCTTGGAGCATAGATATTAAGCAAATTTCCTTATTCAGTAAGAACAATTAGGAATTTTGCTAAACAGTTCATAATATAAGGTATTATTTCTTTTATTAGTAGTTGAATAATTAAAATGCAGTTTTAATAGTACAAATAAAGCTCTGTGCCCTACACCTGATGAATTTGTTTAGCAAAAGAGAATTTCAGATTGCATTTCAATTACATAACTTTAAATAGACTTTGAAATGTTAATATATCAAAGCTCAATGATAACAAATGTTTGCCATAACAGTGGTATTATTTTGAATGTAGGAACAACAATGAAAACAAATAGCAAATAAATCTTTAGACCCATACTAGGTTAAAAAATTCATATTTTTGAATAGAGTTGTCAGAAATCTTGGTATAACTGATATGAGAATTTTCTCTATCTGGTTCTTTCTTTCAAACTAATAAAAAGCTCTTCAAATTAAAGAACAAATTTGTTAAGTGACAATCATTCAATCAACATATATTTCTTAAAGTTTCATTTTGTGTCAGATTTGGCTCTAGGACCTATAAATATATTAGTGACCGAAAGGGGCAAAGTTCCTGCTAATAGCTATTGCTTCTTGTTTGAAGAGAGAGAGAGAGAGAGAGAGAGAGAGAGAGAGAGAGAGAGAGAGAGAGAGAGAGAATGCTATATAAAATGGTGATAAGGGCTATTTTAGTTAGGGAGGGATGAAAGTTTCTTTAATCAGGTGACATTTGACCAGAGATATAAAAGAACTGAGGGAGTAGGTCATGTAGTGGGGATAACATTTGTGAAGGCTTTGAGGGCAGAGTGTGTTTGGGAAATAGGAGGCATACCAAGAAAGTCAGTGTGATTGTAGTGGAATAAACTGGAAGAAAGAGGTACGAGTTGAGGTCTTAGAAGTAGTGGTGATGGTGCTGTGTATGTGCGTTGGAGGGGGGCATGCATACTACACCAGGTAAGGCCTCGTAAGACATGTTAAGAGAGGAGAAACTACTGGGGACTTTTGAACAGAGGAGTTACATGATTGTACATTTTTACACATACTAGAGGCCCGGTGCACGAAATTCGTGCATGGAGGGGAGTTGTCCCTCAGCCCAGCCTGTACCCTCTCCAATCTGGGACCCCTCAAGGAATGTCCGACAGGGATCGGGCCTAAACGGGCAGTTGGAAATCCCTCTCACAATCCAGGACTGCTGGCTCCCAACTGCTTGCCTGCCTGCCTTCCTGATTGCCCCTAACCGCTTCTGCCTGCCAGCCTGATCACCCCCTAACCACTCTGCTGCCAGCCTATTTGCCCCCAACTTCCCTCCTCTGCCGGCCTGGTTACCCCTAACTGACCTCTCCTGCAGGGTTGATCACCTCCAACTGCCCTCCCTTGCAGGCCTGGTCCTTCTCAACTGCCCTCCCTTGCAGGCCAGGTGCCTCCCAACTGCCCTCTCCTGCTGGCCATCTTGTGGTGGCCATCTTGTGTCCACATGGGGGCAGGATCTTTGACCACATGGGGGCAGCTATATTGTGTGTTGCAGTGATGATCAATCTGCATAGTACTCTTTTATTAGATAGGATAGAGGCCTGGTACAGGGGTGGGGGCCAGCTGGTTTGCCCTGAAGGGTGTCCCTGATCAGGGTGGGGTTCCCTTGGGGCGTAGGGCGGCCTGAGCGAGTGGCCTGTGGTGGTTTGCAGGTGGGCCACGCCCCCTGGCAACGCAAGCGGAGGTCCTGGTATCTGGAATTTATTTTCCTTCTACAATTGAAACTTTGTAGCCTGGAGCAGAGCCAAGCCTTGGGCTCCCTCCGAGGCCCGCAGCCATTTGTGTTGGGGTTATAATTGAAACTTTGTAGCTTGAGTGGAGGCTTAGGCTGCAACGGCTGGCAGAAAGCTTGGCTTCCTCTGTTACCTAGGAAACCTTGCTCTCTGTGGCTGTAGCCATCTTGGTTTGGGTTAATTTGCATGCTCGCTCTGATTGGATGGTGGGCGTGGCTTGTGGGCGTGGCTTGTGGGTGTGTTGGAGGTATGGTCAATTTGCATATTTGTCTATTATTAGATAGGATTATCTACATAAGCTGCATCTTTCATTCTAATGTCTTTATTAGTCATTTCTAGACCATACTTCATGACTTTTAGAAGTCAAAGAGCATGATCAGAATAGTTTAGGCTGTTTTAGATAATTATTAATAATAATTATTGTGTAATAATAATAGTACTATATGCCGAAACCGGTTTGGCTAAGTGGATAGAGCGTCGGCCTGTGGACTCAAGGGTCCCAGGTTCGATTCCGGTCAAGGGCATGTACCTTGGTTGCGGGCACATCCCCAGTAGGGGGTGTGCAAGAGGCAGCTGATCAATGTTTCTCTCTCATCGATGTTTCTAATTCTCTATCCCTCTCTCTTCCTCTCTGTAAAAAATCAATAAAATATATTTTAAAAAAATAGTACTATTAATTTTAAGCATCATCAAAAGAAAAACAGCAGCAGCAAAAATAGCAACAATGTCCATAAATGCTACCATTTACTAAGTGCCTGTTTTGTGTACTCTCTCTCTATAGAAACATTTTAACAATGAGTTTCACACAATCTTCATAATTACATGTAAGAAGGTACTGTTATTTTTCCTATTTTACATATGCAGAAACATGAACATGAGTCACTCAATCTCCAGTTATCTTATTTCCGTATATAGTGACAACATAATAATATAGTGATCCATTTGGCTTATTTGCTTTTGACAAGCAATAACTGGGGCTTAATTCAAAAGCAAATATTAATGGAATATACTATATTCTATCTACCATACTAAATGCTTTATATGCATTATCTAATTTAATCCATAAAATAACCCACACAAGGAAACTGGAATCTAGAGATGCAAAGTAACTTATCCAAGGTCACACAGCTAGTAAGTGGTACAACAGGGACAAAGACTATGTCTGACTTCAGAGCTTTTGTTTTTAACTACTGCTATATGATTAAATGTGGGTAAAAATATTTTGATGCATTCAAAATCTTTTAAAGTGTATTTGGTGTAACCTATTTCAACACTTTTTTTACTCATTTTACTTGTAATCTGTGAACATTGAGTCATCCTCAGTGGGATGCTTAATTCTATTTGGAATGATAATATAACCTATTTCTATGAACCCATAGCACAATTGTATTGTTCCTTCTAGTTCAGCCTCTGTGACAATCAGCCACATTATTACCTTGATCTGTCCACATGATCCATATGTTGATTATCTAATCATTTGAACTGTCTGGTCCTTGAGACCAATGATGTCCATGGCATGCCTATCACTTTGCATATGTACCATGTGGAAAAATATATTTGTCATTTTAGTCTGTCCACCACAAGTTATAAAAATAGTGACAAGGACAAAATACAAAGATGAGTTGCTGAGAGGAGAGGAAAGGCAACAAGAAGGAAAGGGGAGAGAGAGAGAGAGAGAGAGAGAGAGAGAGAGAGAGAGAGAGAGAAACTCTCCCAGCGACAGACTGGCAATATATTACCAACATCAGTCTCTCAATAGCCACCAGTCTACTTTGGATTTGGAAAGATTCTGCTTTTATTCCCCATTCCTAGTAGAAAACACGTCAGAGGACTGGTGAACCTCACTTTTCTTTCATCCTCACTAATCTCCTTATCCTAAAAACTCCCTCTAAAGCTCGTTCATATTCACAAAGTCAAAAAGAGAATGAAATTTTAATGAAAGTTTATTCTTTGAAATAAATTAGACTGGAAACTCCTGGGAACCAGGGAGCAATTTCATTTAGCTCTGTATTTCTAGCAACCTGCCCAAGGTCTGGTACATGATAGGCCTTAAGAAAATGTTTGTTGGAAGAATGAATGCCTTAGTGAAGTTTGGGCGATAAAAATGCGGTGGATAATGTCAACAGGATCCTATGTGAGCACACAGGGGGGTGGCATTATAAAATGTTAAATCCAGCTTTTTTAGTACTGACTATATTTTACCCAATTGGTGAAATAGTTTCATTCCTTTATTCTTCATGTTCTTCCTTCCTTGAGAGAGGAGGGCCATTCTTCTCCCTGGTTTCCATGCTTAAATCTCCAAACAAATACAAGACTACCATAATTAATAGCTCAAATTAATTAATTATTCTCAAAGATTTACATGAACGATTATCCAAAAGGAATATGTTCCAAGACCCTCAGTGGATGCCTGAAACCTTGGATAGTACCAAACTACAAATATATATTATATAATTAGAGGCCTGGTGCATGGATTTGTGCACCAGTGAGGTCCCTCGGCTGGCCTGCCGGGATAGGGCTGAAACCAGCCAGGTGCACGGATTTCTCCCAGGCACGTCCAGCCCCTCTCGCCCCATCGCGATCAACCAGACCCCAGCAGCAAGCTAACCTACTGGTTGAAGCGTCTGCCCCCTGGTGGTCAGTGCGCACCATAGTGACTGGTGGAACGGTCCAACGAATGGTGGGACACTTAGCATATTAGGCTTTTATTATATAGGATGTTTTCCCTATACATGCATACTTGTGGTAAAGTTTAATTTATAAATTAAGCACAGTAAGAGATTAATAATAACAATATTAAAATAAAATACATAACAATATACTGGAACAAAAGTTATATGAATGTGATCTTTCTTCTCTTCGCTTCTCTTCTCTTCTCTTCTCTTCTCTTCTCTTCTCTTCGCTTCTCTTCGCTTCGCTTCTCTTCTCTTCTCTTCTCTTCTCTTCTCTTCTCTTCTCTTCTCTTCTCTTCTCTCTCTCTCTCTCCCACCGCCCCCCCTCAACCAATCTGATAACCAAGAGGGCTACTAAGTGACTAACGGACTGGAGAAAGAAATGATTTATGTCCCAGGCCGGGACAGAACGGAGGATGTGTGATTTTATTATGTTACTGAGAATGGCACACAATTCTTCTGAATTTTTTACTTCTGGAATTTTCCATTTAACATTTTCAGAAAATTTGCAAGGTGAAACCACTTATTGGGGGGAGGACTACTGTACATTTAAAATAATTTAAAAAAAATCTTCATCCAAGGGTATGTTTTCATTGATTTTTAGAGAGAGAAAAGGTGAGAGAGAAAGAGAGAAACATTGATTGGAACAAACACACAACCTAGGTATGTGCCCTGATTAGGAACTGAAACTGCAACCTTTTGGTGCATGGAATGACACATCAACTGAGCCAATCAGCTAGTGCAGGACTATTGTACTTTTTGACAACAGTAGCAATGAGCTTGGATTCTCTTCACTTGTCTCCTCTACTGTTCTTCGCGGCTCAGGGTTTGCTGTCTTGCACAGTGGGAAGGCATTATTAAGTTAGCTAGCTGGATACTTAATGGAGCGCTCATTTCTCTTTATTTGTCCTGAGTATTACATAGGAGGGCCTGTAGAACCTTGTGCATCTTAGATAGAATATTTTTCAAAATTTCAAGGGAAAAAATAGAAACTTTTAGAAATGTACAACCTGATAGAAAAAAAAATTTATTTTGAAAATGTAGGACAAATTATGTTTATATTGTTCTCTTGTATTATATATTGATGCCGTTTTAGACTTTAAAAAAAAGCTTTCTCAGTACTTCAAAGAGATCTTTTTTTTTTTTAATACACCTTATTGATTTTTTACAGAGAGGAAGAGAGAGGGACAGAGAGCCAGAAACATCGATGAGAGAGAGACATCGACCAGCTGCCTCCTGCACACCCCCCACCGGGGATGTGCCCGCAACCAATGTACATGCCCTTGACCGGAATCAAACCTGGGACCCTTCAGTCCGCAGACTGATGCTCTATCCACTGAGCCAAACCGGTCTCGGCCAAAGAGATCTTTACAATTACAGTATATAAACAAAGACCTAACCTGATGCAATTCAAGCTCCTTATTCCTTATTGATTTCATTTAGCTATCGATGGACATTTACCTTTGAATCAAGTCAGTAAAGAAACATATTCTTTTTACATTTTATCCATGAGATTTGATCTAAGTATATTATATTTACTGATTATTATATTTGCTGAGTTACACTGCTAATCTTTTAAAATATTTTTCTGATTGACATTAACCCAGAGATTCCCAGAAAGTTTAGAAAGTTAGAAGTTCCTCTTAAAAGAAAACAATATATATATATATATATATATATATATATATATATATATATATTTATTGATTTCAGAGAGGAAAGGGGAAAGGCGAGGGAGAGACAGATAGAAACATCAGTGATAAGAGAGAATCATTGATCTGCTGTCTCCTGTACACCCTACACTGGGGATCGAGCCTGCAACCTGGGCATGAGCCCTGACAAGGAATCGAACTGTGACCTCCTGGTTCATAGGTTGATGCTCAACCAGTGAGCCATGCCAGCCAAGCTAGAAGGCCCTCTTAATTGAAGTGATTAATTAATCTTGTACCTCATGTTTAACAGAATGGTGTAGTGGAAATAATGGCTGGGGTTTGAGCCTTACTTAGGTCTATTATGTACTAGCTGTTTAACATTGGGCAAGTTATTTAACCTCTTTGCACTCCATTCTCTTAATTTCTCTTCATTTATAAAATGACGATGACTGTCTCTCAGGATCATTGAGAAGTATACATGAAATGTGGAGTGTCCAGCATAATGCCCGGTGTCCTCTCCCATAATCTATTCATATTCTTTAGTGTCAGCACTGCCTTAACAACCCCCAGGGGATTTCATGTCCAGGGAAATGAAAAGTGGCTTCTGTTCCCCCAAAGGTTGGGGACCTTCAGATGGAATCAACCCTGGAGATATTTACATAACATTTATTTTTTGTATTAACACCAAAGAAACCTTTTGACTGGGAGCTTAGTACAAATAACTCAACAAGAATGTATACAGTTAGGGAGAAGCAGACTTACACCAACAGTACTAAATGTTCACTGAATGAATGTTTGGTTTCCTGCAATCTGTGGGGCCACAGACTCATGCCATTGAAAAATAACTAAAGTATAATAAAAATAGTAATGCAATGTTGTTGTTAAAGTTCATTTATGTATTGATTTGTTATTTTTTTCTCTCTAGACAATGTATAATGGAATTTCTAGGCTACAGCTCATTTTTTGTTGTTGTTGTTGCTTAAAATAAAAGGAAAATAGAGGTTTCAGAGAGGCAGGGAGTATGGAGCAACTGCTAATGGGTATCAGGTTTCTTTTAAAGGTGATGAAAATATTCTGGAATTATATAGTGGTGATAGTTGCACAACTTTATGAATACACAAAAGACCATGGAGTCATACATTTTAAATGAGTAAATTTTTGATATATGAATTATCCATTTAAAAAATAAATACAAGGTGAATAATTTCAACTGTGTGACCAATATAATATAGGACCAATATAAAAACAAGAGTGTTAATATTGAAATATATACAATAACATAATTGTAAGGAATTCTATCAACTTCTATATATCTGAATATGAACTGTTTTCTTTTGGGATACATTGCATATTATTTACAATAAAAATTCTGCTTTTAGGTATAGATTTTACAAATCTATACTGAAAACCATGAATGCCAAATATCTGTAGGATAAACATCTAAAAACTCAAGTAGTCTCAGAATTCCCAATTATAGTTTCTTATTTTTTCATTTCCTTGGAATAAAGACCCCAGAATCCTTCTAGAACACTATCCCCAAACTTCCTGTCATCTTGCTCTCTCTGCTAATTTTTCTAAATCATTTATACCTCAAAACCAAAATATATTCAATGCTGTACAACTTTGTATTGCTTTTCTATCCTTTTAGGAGCCTGAGGGAGAGGTTGGGGCAAATCAGTCCCTGAAACAAAGTCAAGTAACCATTTGTTCTTATAATTCTGTCTGAACTGATGGCCTATTTTGAAGATATTATTTCACCCCATTCCCTCTTTCTTTGTTGTAGGCACAAACAGTGAGGCATTGTTCCCCCTATCCCATTCTCCAACTTTGAGAATTTGTCTAATTAACCAAACAAAAGCTTGAATGTCAAGTCCCTGGACAAGGGTCTTGACTATAGTTCATTAGTAATAATAATAATATATCTATATACTAGTAAAAGGCTAATATGCAAAGTGTCCCCTCAGGTGTTTAACCAGGAGACCGGGAGTTCAAACGCTTGCTATGATGTGCACTGACCACCAGGGGGAACGAAGGAAGGCCCCGGCCAGCAGCAGGCAGCTGGGGAAGGAAGGCCCCAGTCGGCAACCAAAAGGCCCAGATCAGCCCTGATCGCTGGCCAGGCCTAGGGACCCTACCTGTGCATGAATTTTGTGCTCCAGGCATCTAGTATCTAATCTAATAATAGACAAATATGCAAATTGACCGCACCTTCGCTACACCTAAGCCACGCCCACCAGCCAAGCCACGCCCACCAACCAATCAGGACGAGTATGCAAATTTCCCCAACAAAGATGGCGGCTAATTTGCATATCAAGACAGCGTCCAAAGAAGTCAAGAGCTGCAGAAGGGAGTAAAGCTTCGAAGAAGCAAGCAAGTGGGGGTGGGGGAGGGGGGAGGGGGGAGAGAAGGGCGGAGCGGAGGCGGGGCCGGGGCCGAAGGGAAACGCGGGTGGGCTGGAGGAGAAGGCGGGGCGGGGGACAAGGGCGGGGCGGAGGCGGGGCGGGGGAGAAGGGCGGAGTGGAGGCGGGGCCCGGGCCGAAGGGAAACACGGGCGGGCTGGAGGAGAAGGTGAGGCGGGTGATAAAGGCGGAGCGGAGGCGGGGCCGGGGGCGAAGGGAAACGCGGGCGGGCTAGAGGAGGTGGGGCAGGCGAACAAGGGAGGAACGGAGGCGGGGTAGAGTGCAGCAGGAAATCCTATTGCAGGATTTTTCCTGCAACGGGAAAGCTAGTCTAAAATAATGTATCAATAGAATTGGGTGGCTACCACAAATTAGGGTTTAGAGAGGCAAAACTGGTGGAGGGAATGGTTTGAGGGATTCATCAATCTGACTTCTAGAATGATAATCTCTGCTATAAGAATTTTTCAGTAACCAGTTTTTCTGGCCTGATTGCATAGTCACCAAGCTAGATTTCCCCTTTTTATTGATAACAGGAAGCAGATGAAGAGGGTGCTTTAGACAAGGAACACAAACTTTATGGTCATTGGAAAGTACAAATTAAGTAGAGAAAGAGACAGATTAAATAACAGAGTGCATTGTGGTTACACGTGGGAGAACTCAGGGATGCGCAACTCAAAGGGGTGGTTGCACTTGGGTTTATATAGCATCTTAACAAAAGGATAATACATTTTTAGAGAAATGACAAGATAAAGGAAAACAGGCTTAGGCTTTAAAGTGGCACACTGTAGGAAGGTAAGTATATGGGGGAAATTAATAGAAGTTAGGATTCTTTAGTAAGGTTGGTTTTGTAGATTCTTCATGGTGCACATCTCTGGGCTGATAAGAGTCTAGAAGTTCTCCTGTCCATTAAGAGTTCTGTTCTTGTCCAGCTGGTATGGCTCAGATATTGAGTGTCGACCCAGGAACCAAAAGGTCAATGGTTCGATTCCCCTTCAGGGCACATGCCTGGTTGTGGGCTCGACCCCCAGGAGGAGTGTGCAGGAGGCAGCTGATCAATGATGTTTCTCTATTATTGATGTTTCTATCTCTCTCCCTAAAAATCAATAAGACCATATTTTTTTAAAACAGAATTTTGTTCTTTCTGGTAAGGAAAAGTGAGACGTGTTTACAAATTTGTGTTCTGCTTTTAGGCAAATGAGGGAGGGCAGAGAATTTTTTTCTTGTACCTGTTTCTCCTCAATTGTTTCTAGCTCAAAATAATCTTTATGCCAAAGTGGCATATTTTGAGGTGGTATATTCTGATACTCTACATATCAATTTATTCAGATAAGTGGGGTGAAATGTCAGATCAATTAGCTAATATTTTGAAAGTGAACCAAAAATATAGACAATTTTCAATTTATAACTAGAGGCCCGGTGCACGAAATTCGTGCACTGGGAAGGGTGTCCTTCAGCCCAGCTTGCACCCTCTCTAATATGGGACCCCTCGGGGGATGTCCAACTGCAGGATTAGGCCCGATTCCACAGTTGGACATCCCTCTCACAATCCGGGACCGCTGGCTCCTAACCGCTCACCTACCTGCCTGATTGCCCCCTAACTGCTTCCTTGCTGGCCTGATTGCCCCCTAACTGCTCCTCTGCGGGCCTGATTGCCCCCAAATACCCTCCCCTGCTGGCCTGATCACCCCCAAGGCTTTTATTAGTATAGATATGACCCTGCACAGAAAATTTTACTAACCCTGCTTTACAATAAGGGCTTGACGATTGAATCATTAGGACCAGACACCAAGATTTCCTTTCTTTGAATGGTGGAGGGAATACTTATCTTGTCTTTAAGTTGCCCAGAAATTAAAATGAGGTAATGACTTAGAAAAGTATAAAAGCACCATATAAAGACAACTGTCTTTTTAATGAAGTGGCAAAATGAAAAACACTTTTTATTCTCCCCTTCCTTCCTTTACAGCTTTTATTTAAACTTTGAAATTTATAAAAATTTCACTCCAATTTTCATTTCTTTACATTCAACATTATTTTGTATTGGTTTCAGGTTTTATATTAGTTACAGAATAGTGGTTAGACAATCATATACTTTACAAAGTGTTCCCCGATATTTCTAGTACCCACCTGGCATCATACCATCATTACAACACTATTGACTATATTCCCTATTTAAGTGACAATGGGTTTACAGGTTCCTTTCAGTCTTTCTTTTGTGTTTCTCATCCTTCCTTTTCTTTCTCACTTCTTCCCTCATTTTCTTTATATAGTATCTCAATTGGCCATCAAAGCTCAGTGAAGGCACTGGGACACGCTTCATCTATTTTACAGACCAGGAAACTGAGGCCAATTCCAGTTGGCTGTGGAACTTGACTCAGCACACAGGAAGCCCTCAGAGCCATGCTCTTTGCGCTTCCTAAGGGGCAGCGGCCCAGCAAACAGAACAAACCTTCCAGTCAGGCTTCCCAGCCTCTTTCTCAAGCACCTCTTCATTGTGGATGCTCCACATTCTTTCCTCTCCCCCCATTCTTTACTGCCCCTCCTTCTCCGAAGCAGGTGGAAGGCTTCCCACTCACTGCCTAGGCATGCTCTGCTATGGGACAGGGTGTAGCGAGCTTGCTTTTGGGTCAAGGCAGGAGCAGTAGTCACTGCCTCTGAAGTGTGAAGGCCGCCTGAGCGAGGCCCATTAGCACTGGGAGCTTCTCTGAATCACGTCAGTCAGTCCAGTACCCTGCAGTGCAGCACCCCTTCACTGAGGTGGCTCCACCCCTCAACCCCCGCCTCAGGGGTGAGGGTCCTTGCCCCTCTGCCAGGAGTCCTTCCATGCCCCTTGATCCCTGGCTGGGCCCACCCACGTCTTGGAGGCACTGCAGAACCTCTGTCTCTCTGCAGATGAGGCAGATCCCTGCCCTAGGTCTCCGAAAAGCTATGAATCTGTGGCCAGAGGCCTGGTCTGGGTCTCAGCAACCACATGCCTGCAATGTTCCCAGGGACCCTGGGAGCGGCTGGGCGAGTCCTGCCACGGCCCCCCAGGGTGGCGATCTCCCCAGGGACCCTGGGAGTGGCTGGGCGAGCCTGCCACGCCCCCCAGGGTGGCGATCTCCCCAGGGACCCCCGGGAGTGGCTGGCTCGGCCCGGCCACGCCCCTCTTGGGTGGCGATCGCCCCCGGGGATCCCCGGGAGTGGTTGGCTGGGCCCAGCAACGCCCCCCCAGGGTGGCTATCGCCCCCGGGGACCCCTGAGAGCGGCTGGCTGGGCCCGGCCACGCCCCCCTGCCCCAGGGACCCCCGGGAGCGGCTGGCAGGGCCCGGCCACCCCCCCCCAGGGTGGCGATTGCCCCGGGGACCCCTGGGGAGCGGCTGGCTGGGCCCGGCCACACCCCCCCAGGGTGGCGATGGCCCCCCGGGACCCCTGGAACTAGGAGGATTGGGTGCCGCCATCTTGGTCTTCTCAACGGCCGGATAGGCCACTCGGAGTCCCGCCCCTAGCCTCTCGCAGGCCCAATCATGGGCATAGCGGAGGTGCGGTCAATTTGCATGTTTCTCTATTATAAGGTAGGATTCCCCTCGTTGGGTTATATAGCATTGAGATGCTATTTGGTAAAACTAGGGTGCCTCCTGTGAGATCCTGGTCTAAATATGATGCTCAGGCCTGCAGATGCCTTTGGAGCAGAATGAAATTGGAACTCTTCCCTCTCCTTATATTCTTGGGACCAGATTCAGCTGGAAGCAACTGGTCTCAGGAATGTACTGAGTCAGGCATCCACTTATTTCATTGCATGGATTCAACCTTGTTAACTGATTTAATAGTCCTTTGGGTCACTCTCTATGTAAAGCCTAGGCAGCCAGTCAATTTGATGTACTCATATTGGCCATCTTACCGAAGTTTTAGGCTGGTTTGTACAAAACAGTCATTCTGATTGTTAGCTTTGAATAGAGAACCTTATTTTTTTTCTGATTTGTTTTCAACCTGATGTTCCTGTTTTCATTATTGTGAAAACTAATGACAGACACAAAAAGAATCTGCAAAGACGTATTAATAATGAGCAATCTTCTTAATTATCCTCCTTTCAGGGATCCCCAGGTTTGGAAAAGTCCAGTGGCAATTAAAATAAGGGTTCATTATGGGTAAGCAAATTGAAGAAAGATTGGTATTAAGTGTGTGCGCATGTGTGTGTGTGTGTGTGTGTGTGTGTGTGTGTGTGTGTGTGTTCAAGTTGGGAGAAATGGAAATTCTATCGGTTTGGGTAGGGACTTAGAGAGGTGGCTGGGGTGGGGGAAAAGTAAAATGTGATAAATTTAAACTAGCCCTAGCTGGTTTGGCTCAGTGGATAGCATGTTGGCTGGCTGACTGAAGGGTCCCGGGTTTGATTCGGGTCAAGGGCACATACCTGGGTTGCAGTCTCGATCCTGGTCCCCGTCGGGGTACATGCGGGAGGCAAACAGTCCACATCGATGTTTCTCTGTCTCTGTCTCTCCCCTCCCTTCCACTCTCTTTAAAAATCAGTGGGAAAAATCCTTGGATGAGGATTAACAAAAAACAAACAAACAAAAAGCAAAGAGAGAGAGAGAGAGAGAGAGAGAGAGAGAGAGAGAGAGAGAGAGAGAGAAACTTAAACTAAAAGGAAAGCCCACATATATTTAAGCCTTCCATGATCTGCACCTGACCTTTATAACCAGGGCATGTATATTCAGACTTTTGCATTTAAATAATTCCTTTTCTCCCTTAAAGTCTCATCTGTGTTTGTGAGTGGGAGTAAGAGAAACAAATAAGGTCTTTTTCTGAACCGTGTATCCTTCTAGAGAGGTGAAATTCCTCTTAAGAATGTCTTTTTTTAAAAACCTGGTCTTTTAAACTATACTCTTAAGTAATCTCACAATACATAATAGTTATTCACCAAAAAACCTTAATTTAGTGTGATTTACCATTGTTTAATTCTGCTAGCCAAGTTATACTTGCCCCGAAGAGCTGCATAATTTATTCAAATGACCCGAGGCTTTTTAAAGTCAATCTTCCAGCAGAAAAATTATCCCCTGCCCCCAGGAGAGTGAATTTTTTTGTGTTGTACTGTTTCCCATGACTGACATTTATTTGACTCTCAAGTGTATTTACATTGTTGGATTAATTTAGAGTTCTTTGCTGAATCAATAACATGCTGTATTTCTTGCTTCAAGTGGTGTCAATATTATTGTTATTTTCCCCTTTTTTAATTTTTTTTCTTTAATTCCCTGCAGTTACAAAAATTTTCTTTGACTTGTGAAGTTTTTTACTCCTAAAATTAGGAAGAAACAGAGTAAACGCCCCCTTTAATGTTCTGGGAAATGTGTGCCTCTTTAAACTTCATTTACGTCACAATTTACTGTAATGAAGGACAAAAGCCCTAGACAAGGTCCCCTGCTCCTCGGGGGTGTTCAAGGCTAGGTCTCGCAGAGGCGAGCCTGCAGTTTTTTTCTCACAAGTTTATAGCTCACCTCCTGACTGTTTCTTTGCAAGGGGCATGAGAGGGGACTAGAAATAGAGCAGGGTGGGAATCTGACCCATGCTGACCACTCAGGGGGCTCTTGTCTGGAAAATTCCCTTGTATGTGGCAAAAACAAACATTTGAAAAGGAGGGAGAGACCAGTCTTAAACAAAGAGTGAAAGCATTTCCCATTTCAACTTTTCTGCCCGTAATCATATGTGTTTGTTCATTTGTTTCCCAAGTCTGTTTCTCACCAATTGGACAGAGCCTCCACTTGAATCTGTCCAGAGCATACGAAAAAAAAAAAATAGTTTGAGATTTAATAAAATGGTGTGTATACATATTAGGAACATTTTTTTCAATATTCAAACTCTACCAAAAAAACCCAAAACACACCACAGGGAAATGGTGTGCCGCTAACCTTTGAATCTACTACATTTTCCAGGCAGTGGTGACCACTTCTTACTGGTGCCATCTGCCTGTGTACAGCAGGATTGACTTCAGTGTTAATGGAGAAACAGAAATGTCAAAAGCATTTGTTTTGTCTCATGTCATTTGTAATTTTGTCTTCTGTCACCTGCCCTCTCTCCTTCATTGCTCCCCTTCTGCTTAAATCCCCAGATACTTCCTCAGAGCCTCCCGGCAAGCGAACACAGACTCACTGTGACTGCTACCAGACAGATATGATCCATAGAAATAACGGGAATCCTTATACCCATTTAAGTGTCGTGGCTTCTCTGGTTTTCTGTACTCACTGTCATAAACTAGTCAGTCATTTCGTCTCTCTATGGTCTTCATTTTGTGAATAAAATTAAGAAAAATATCTCCCTGCCCTAGCCGGTTTGGCTCAGTGGATAGAGCGTTGACCTGTGGACTCAAGGGTCCTGGGTTCGATTTTGGTCAAGGGCACATGCCTGGGTTGCAGGCTTGATCCCCAGTAGGGGGCGTGCAGGAGGCAGCTGATCAATGATTCTCTCTCATCATTGATGTTTCTCTTTCTCCCTCTCCCTTTCTCTCTGAAATCAATAAAAATATACTTAAAAAAAGAAAAATATCTCCCACATAACAATCCTTCAAAATTTCCCCCTACTTTAGTGCTTTTTAACAGTTAGTGAATGGGCAGCAGTCACTTTCTGTAAATGTTGCAGGTTTTCTTTTTTCCAGGATAGTAGGTGACTTTAAAGGACCAGCTAATACTCCCTCCTGTAGTATGGAAGTTAAGAACATGGCCTCTGGCATTAGATGGTCTCGGTTTAAATTCAAATGTCCTCATTTAATAGTTATGTGACCACATAAAAGTTAAACTCTGTGAGTCTTAGTTTCCTGGTTTGTAAAATGGAGTTAATATTAATAGCTTATAATGGCACCTACTGCGTGGTAGGCACGGGTTTAAGCACTTTAAATACATTAGCTCGTTTAATTTTGTAACTTCATGATGTAGGTAATTAACATCATCCCCATTTCTCAGATGAGAAAGCTGGGACACAAAAGAAGGAAAGTAACTTGGCCAAAGTCATAGAAGTAGTAAGTGGTACAGCTGAGCTTGTGAAGCCAGGCAGTTGGATCCAAGGTCATTTACATACCGGTATGCTACATTGCCTCTCTATTAATACCAAGCATAAAGCATCTAGCACAACGTATGGCACATAGAGTTTATTGTCAACTAGCATTATCACTACCATCACCTTTTCTTTCTCTCTTCCTTTTGTTACTCTTGCTTTTATTGGGCTGATCGTGTAAGGTTGATCACTGCAGCCCCCACAAGAAGAGAAAACAATTTGATCTAGGCTTCAGTTGCTGCCTTACTCCTTCTTCACCTTGTGTGCTTTGTATTTAAACCGCAAATATGACAGAGACCTATGAAAGGGAACACCAAATGTTAATACCTCTTTTCCAAAACATGAAAATTATATCCCTCCTATCAACAAACCAACAGAAATTGCTTAAAGCAAGGGAGAAATTTTAGAAATTCTAGACTTCAAGTCACATTGCTACTGTTCTTTAATAAACAGGGGTAAAGATTTTAAAAAGTAATGAAGGTTACAAAGAACATTGGGAGACAATGACACTGCTACTAGAATAAATTCCCTAGTCTCCACTCCTTAATGCATTTTAGAATGCCAGATTCAGGGAAGAAGAGAAAATTCTATAAATAATTATATTCTTCTTTTCAAGTAAGTCACTGCCTTCAAAATTCTCTAACACATTTGTGGAAACTTCATTTTTTTTGTTTGAGATTTATTTGAATGAGCTGTTATGATTGGAGACAGTGAGAATTTCAGATTAATGTTTTGCAGCCAAAAAAAAGCCCTGGAAAGCTGGCAAGTGTTCATAAGTCAGCCCTAGAATTATGTAGGTTGAAGGCTCCCAGTGGACAGACCGAACATATAAGAAGGAAACCAGAGATCTGGTGCTATTACGTCCCTGAGTCTAAGGGAACGAGTAAGCACAGAATTAAAAGCATTCTTCAGCCTGAAGTTTTAAGGTAGGTCTGCACAATTTATATATACAGCATTTGAAAAATAGAACATACATTAAATGAAAATATTTTTTTATGGATGAACTTTACTTTTTCTCTGTATTTTAACACTGTATTTGCAAAACTCCTAAATTATTTAACTGCTGTTTCTCTTACAGGAGTGCACTGAGGAACTAGGCAAGCTGGTTTATGATACATAAGTTTAAAACTTCAACAACCAGTAAGTCTTCAAGTGGGTTTTTAAATATTCTTTTATGTTAATTTATTAGGTCAAGATCATGAGAGAATGAACTGTAGGTAAAAATGAGAACTTTGCTGTTTATTATGAGATTCTTTGGTGATTACATTTTTCATAGAATACTTTATTTTTATGTATTTTCAAACTATGTAAAGTAATAGTCTTCCTTTTACTTTGTTCACCTTCAGCTAATTTTCTTTCGTTTTAGAATAATGTTGCTTCTTAAAAAAAAAATAGTATCACAAAAACTGAAACATTGATTATAACATTTGAGAGCCATGTAGCAATGTTACTACTTAGTTGTGTTAAACTTGAAAAGATACCAAAAGAAAAATGATATAATTATATATGATTAATCTTTGATGTTCAACTCTTGCTTCATTGAGCAATCAAAACTATGTCTACTTGACCCCAAACTGGATTTGGCTATTTAAAAAAATAGATTAAATTTAAATAGATCTAAAACTCATAGTCTCTATTAAAATGTGAATAGGGGACTTTTAGAAATATGCATGTGTTCTATAACTTCCTTTTACTTATATTATTATTGTGAAAACAATGGAAAAGTAGAACTAAATAAATTATTTTTTAATTAGTAAAAACCAACCATAATCCCCCATCCCAATATATTCCTTTTGCATATTCTCTTTCAATCTTTTGTGCACTTACTTATTTTTTCCATAGCTTATGTTACTTATATTTTCCATAGCTGTGATGATTTGTATATAATTAGTTACTTGAATAAGGCATTTTTCTATGAAATAGCAGATAGCAGTGTGTTTTCTAGAAAGTATATATAGACTGAGATATGTGCTCAAGTGTTTTTGAAATATTAACTTTACTTATTCTTGATTCCTTCTTGTTTGTTTCATGCATTTCCTATCCTAGCTAACCTTTTGGAATATTAATTTTCATTAAACCTCTTGAAAATATGAAAGGATGAGAAAAATATAGTTTTGTTCAGAATTTTCAGTCCCTGATGCTGCAATGTCTTAACTTGTTGGTACTAGTGAAAAAAAATCTTTTTTTTCCCAAGAAGTAAAATCCAATCTTATTTTATGTCATGGTTCTGTTTCCTAATGTTTTCTATAATCACCCACCTTTTTTTTTTGCTTTTAACAAACTTTCAAAATGCTAATCACTCGATGTCCTAAATTCTGTAGATGTTCTGAGAGTTCTTTTTCTATTTTCATAGAAGGTGATAAAAATTAAGAGCTGCTGACATTTCAACATGAAAGGCAACTTCACCCCTGCCTCCATCAACAAAAACGTCACCAGCAGTCTGGACTTCGGACTTGGGAACATCTCTGGCAATGACTCTACCTTTAACTGCTCACATAAGCCATCAGATAAGCATTTAGATGCAATTCCTGTTCTCTACTACATTATTTTTGTGATTGGATTTCTTGTCAATACTATTGTGGTTACACTGTTCTGTTGTCAAAAGGGCCCTAAAAAGGTTTCCAGCATTTACATCTTTAACCTGGCTGTGGCTGACCTACTGCTTTTGGCCACTCTTCCTCTCTGGGCATCCTATTATTCTTACAGATATGACTGGCTCTTTGGACCTGTGATGTGCAAAGTTTTTGGTTCTTTTCTGACCCTGAACATGTTTGCAAGCATTTTTTTTATCACCTGCATGAGTGTTGATAGGTACCAATCTGTCATCTATCCCTTTCTGTCTCAAAGAAGAAATCCCTGGCAAGCATCTTATATAGTTCCCCTTGTTTGGTGTATGGCCTGTCTGTCCTCATTGCCAACATTTTATTTTCGCGATGTCAGAACCGTTGAGTATTTAGGAGTGAATGCTTGTGTTATGGCTTTCCCACCTGAGAAATATGCCCAATGGTCTGCTGGGATTGCCTTAATGAAAAATATCCTTGGTTTTATTATCCCTTTAATATTCATAGCAACATGCTATTTTGGAATCAGAAAACACTTACTGAAGACCAATAGCTATGGGAAGAACAGAATAACGCGTGACCAAGTCCTGAAGATGGCAGCTGCTGTTGTCCTGGCGTTCATTATTTGCTGGCTTCCCTTCCATGTTCTGACCTTCCTGGATGCTCTGGCCTGGATGGGCGTCATTAGGAGCTGTGAAGTTATAGCAGTCATTGACCTGGCACTTCCTTTTGCCATCCTCCTGGGATTCACCAACAGCTGTGTTAATCCCTTTTTGTATTGTTTTGTTGGAAACCGGTTCCAACAGAAGCTCCGCAGTGTGTTTAGGGTTCCAATTACTTGGCTCCAAGGCAAGAGAGAAAGTGTGTCATGCCGAAAGAGCAGTTCCCTTAGAGAAATGGAGACCTTTGTGTCTTAAACATGAGAATGGATTACAGGTCATGGCTATTTGGTTTGAGGTCCCCTTGAATTATCTTTTAATGGCTTTCATAAAATTAGTTTTCCCCCTTAATGTGATCTTCTCTCACTGTTCTAGAATAGGAAACTATACGTTTTATCCTCCAGTGATGGTCAGAAATTGACCCCTCCCCCCCTTTATCTGGTCTATCAATACAAGACTGCCATTGGGCAGATATCCATAACCTAGAAGTAACTGGGAATTTATCTCCAATTATAATTGATTGTGAATGGGTATTTGGGGGTTCAGATTTCTCCTTGAAAAATGCTGAAGTTTTAAAAAAATGTATATTTTTATTGATTTCAGAAAGGAAGGGAGAGGGAGATAGAAACATCAATGATGAGAGAGAATCATTGATCAGCTGCCTCCTGCACGCCCCCTACTGGGGATCAAGCCCACAACCCGGGCATGTTCGATTCCTTGACTAGGATCGAACCCAGGATCCTTCCGTCTGTAGGGTGGTGCTCTATCCACTGAACCAAACAGGCTAGGGATGCTGAAGTTTTATTAAATTGGTTTTTATATCTGTTTTCACCAGGCTTTCCTTTTCAACCAAGGTTAGTCTTTTAACTCATTACATTATTTACAAGAAGACTTCATGCTAAGAGAGAGACACTATACTTCTTAATGAAGTATACTGCAACAGACTGGTACCAAATTTTTCGGGTTCCAGAAATATATACTTTCTACTTTAAAAAATAGTAAGAGTAATAATCCTTTTACATTTCACTTGAGCATAGATTTTTATTTCATATAGCTACATAATTAGTAGGGCTAGGAATATAGATTAGATCACATGTACTCCTACATTTTAGCTTATTTTTACAGTTATGGAAAGTAAGATATATAGTAACATAGATTTTTAAGTGTTCACTGAACTCCGAATAAACACTTTTTAAAATTTTATATCCATTTTAACTATTGTTTGAAGGTTTCTATGTTTTCTGATAATTTCTTCAAAACAATAACTAAACACTGTGTAGTGTTTTAAAATGTAAAAGGTCACTTTTTACATCCTTGACCTTTTAGATGTGGTGCTTTGATATATAGGAAGTTGACTTGACTTTTATTATTGATGTTTTGGTTCTGGGTTGCTTCTCACAATATCTGGGTGGCTTCTTTAAATCTTTAACTTGTAATAAATAAAGCTTTACCTGGCACAGGAAAAGGTAATGTCAGAATAGAATTTTGAGACCCAGGGAGGACCAAGAGATCCAGCAAATGACAACTTTGTTGTCATGCAAAATCCCTACCTGTCAGGGCAGTGCAATGTGGCTTTAAAAACAGGGTAGTTTTAACTTGTACCTATGAATACTGTTTATTCCAGTATTTATGGGATTCTGTGGAACTCTTTTAAACCAATTGCTGGTTCATAGATGTCCTTCTTAAATTATTAGAACTCCTAAATTAGAGAAGTACCTGAAACTGACTGAGTTATCTAGAGTTTACTTAGAATATGAATCCTATTTTTAGAAGTTAGAGATTTCACTCTTCACCAGCCCATATGTATACATATTATATCAGGTTATCTAGGACCTTCCTAGACCAGTGGTCGGCAAACTCATTAGTCAACAGAGCCAAATATCAACAGTACAGTGATTGAAATTTCTTTTGAGAGCCCAAAACCGACTTCTGGGCATGGGCCACGAAGTTTCAATTGCACTGTACGTGCGCACCCACACGTGGTATTTTGTGGAAGAGCCACACTCAAGGGGCCAAAGAGCCGCATGTGGCTCGCGAGCCGCAGTTTGCCAACCACTGTCCTAGACCAATGCTGATCTCTGAGGTAGCAACAAAGTTTCAGAGGCTTAGTGTCTCTGCAAGGTTCCAGGGCTACAGATAAAAAAATCCTCTCGTTCCACTTTCTGGGAAACTCTTAATTTCATGTAATCTGTTATTATCAATAAAAAATAGCTAAATGTATAACTAACTATGACTTCACATTTTAAATAATTTTGTAAAACTTTGAATATAAATAAAATCTTTAATTGGAAGATCATGTTTGTTTACTTTTTTATTTTATGACTTCCAGGTATAGATTCTTCTCTTCTCTTATATCTGTATCCTCCTTATAATTTCCACTGATACTTCTTCATTTCAGCCCCTACCTCTGGCTTTTTGCCCTTCTCTTCTAGTTTCCCTCTCTTGAGTTTTCAGGAAGAGGGAGAGAGAGAGAGATAGAAACATCAATGATGAGAAAGAATCATTGATTGGCTGCCCCCGGGGATTGAGCCCACAACCTGGGCATGTGCCCTGACCGGGAATTGAACCCTGACCTCCTGGTTCATAGGTCCATGGTCAACCATTGAGCCACACTGGCTGGGCTTGAAATTCTTAGGGAAAATGAGAGATTTCAAAATTACAAATAATTGGTATGTATTTCTTATTAAAAATCAATACTCTCTCGTTGAAAAATTTTAACTATATAGATAAAAATTAGCCATTGAGACAATCTTTGTTAGCAGTATGGGGTAAGATTATTATATAAATATAAATGTAAATATAAATATAGGCACAGATTATCCTATATAATAAAAGGCTAATATGCAAGTAGACTGAATGGCGGAATGGCCTGTCCCTATGATGCGCACTGACCACTAGGGGGCATACGCTCAATGCAGGAGCTGCCCAATGGAGGTCAGTGCGCTCCCACAGGGGGAGCATCACTCAGCCAGAAGCTGGGCTCACAGCTGGTGAGCACAGAGGTGGTGTAAGGAGCCTCTCCCACCTCCGCGACAGCACTAAGGATGCCTGACTGACGGCTTAGGCCGCTCCCACAGGAAGCAGGCCTAAGCTGTCAGTCGAACATCCCCCAAGAGCTCCTGGACTGCGAGAGGGTGCAGGCCGGGCTGAGGGACTGCCCCTGAATGCACAAATTTCATGCACCAGGCCTCTCTTTATCCATATTCATATTTCTTTCTCTTTTTATCTATTATCTATAACAGGGGTCCTCAAACTTTTTAAACAGGGGGACAGTTCACTGTCCCTCAGACTGTTGGAGGGCCAGACTATAGTTTTAAGAAAACTATGAACAAATTCCTATGCACACTGCACATAACTTATTTTGAAGTAAAAAAAACAAAACGGCAAAAACACCCGCATGTGGCCCACGGGCTGTAGTTTGAGGATGCCTGATCTATAAGCTACATTCTTCATTACCCTGTGGTACATTTCATTTTTTAGGTTAAATTTTAAAACACTTTTATGGGGTATAATTGACATATAACATTCTATTAGTTTCAGGTATACAATGTAATGATTTGATATTTGTATACCTTGTGAAATGTCACCACAATAAGTCTATTTACACACACAAAGTTACAAAGAATTTATTTTGCGATGAAAACTTGTAAGAGTTATTATCATGGCAACTTTCAAATATGCACTACAATATTATTGACTGTAGTCACCCTGACTAACATCAATTACATCAATATAGACCATTACATCTCAATGACATTTTATAACTGGTATTTTGTACCTCTTGACCCCTTGACCCATTTTGCCCACCCCCCAAACCAACTTCCCTTTCCTCCTACAACCACCATTCTGTTCTCTGTATGTATGAGTTTTGTTTTATTCTTTACATTCCACGTATAAGTGAGATCAGACAGTATTTGTCTTTCTCTGTCAGACTTATTTTACTTAGCATAATACCCTCAAGGTCTAATCCATGTTGTCACAAACATTTCTTTTGATATTCAAAATATTTTATCTCTAAACTCCCATCTGGTTTACTAGGACAATTTCTGTCTTCCCTTGTTGAGTCCTCCTTTCCTATGATAAGTTCCAAATCCTCATGGCTTTAAGCAATCCAAGAGATTTCACTTGGTTGTTGCTGTCCAGTGGTGGAAAGATTGCAAAATCTGGTTAAGACCACTGACCCATTTTCTGCAGCTGTTGTTGCTACATTATAAGTTGGTCTACATGAGAACAAATGGTTCATTTATCTGTGCAAATTCCTGTCCACTTTAAGGAGTTTCTAAGTGCTCAAGCCACCTGATAAGGGTGTAAGAGGAAAAAAAAAAAAGAAATCCTCTTTTTCCAGTGTTACACTCATTTATATCTAATGCATGCTACATTAGACCAGGTATCAAACACATTTTTATTTCTTTAGTATCTCCATGGAGCCAGGAAGGATCATCAGAAAGTCAGCAGGAGAAACATGCCATATCAGGAACCAGTCCTCTCCTTTCTTAAATGAAGCTGTCCTATAAGCTAGAGTCACATTTCAAATTCCTTCTCAATAAAAATGAGTATCCCTGGTTGGCGAAGTGGGTGGTTAGTAGGGCTGATGTTGCTTCTTGATTAGTAAGTCTCATCTCAATGCATAAGATATACTGTAATAACTTTGAACTTCTTAGAAAAAGAATTTAATTCATGATTCCCTTCCTTTCAGAAGGCCCCTTTACCAATTGACTCCTCCCCCCAAACCCCAACCTCAATATACCAATATGTATGGGATATACATATTGGCATAACTCCATTTGCCCGAAAAGTTGGAACCACCATACCATTGTCAAACTGCCAAATTTTCTGTTACAGTTTTCTCTCTGAATAATGGATTTCTACATACTCTACATTTGTTATCACTGAAATGATAATTTCTTAATAAAAAATATATTCCAGTGTTTTTTCCCGTCTTAGCAACTTGAAATATTCGTGGATAGCAGTTAGAAATGGTCTTACTGGGTATGCTAGTATCTATTGTTATGGACTGAACTGTGTCTCCCCAAAATTTATATGCTGAAACCTTAACCTCAAATGTGATTGTAGTTGGAGAAGGGCTTTTAGGAAGTAATTAAGGTTACATGAGGTCATAAGGATGGAGTCCTAATCTGATAGGACTGGTGGCCTTATGAGAAGATGAAAAGAACTCTCTCTCCACATGTACGCATTGAGGAAAGGTCATGTGAGCACACAGTGGAAAGAATGCCAGAAAGAGAACTTGCACCAGAATTCAACTATGCTGGCACCCTGATCTTGTACTTCCAGCTTCCACAACTATAAGAAAATTAACTTGTGTTGTTTAAGCCACCAAGTCTATTGTATTTTTTTATGGCAGTCCCAGAGGACTGATACAGATTTTAGTACCAAGAATGGTTTTAGAGGAACAGAATTTTAAAGATGAGTTTTCTGAATTAGTTCTGGGGTTTCTGGAACTGGCTCTCTAATCAAGCTAGTCTTAAAGATGGTAGTGACTCAATTTCTAGTAGTAAAGAGAGTACTGATAGTTCATGACATGATCTAGCAATGTACATATACAAAATATCATTATTGGATATTTCTAATCAACCACTTATAAGAAGCAAGGAGCCAGGTAGTTGTGTACAGTTATGCACTGCAAAATGATCTTTCAGTCAATGACAAACTATATATACAATGGTGGTTCCATAGATATAATGAAGCTGAAAAATTCCTATCATCTAGTGATATAGCCATCATAACATGGTAGTACAAGGCATCACTCACAGCTATTAATATAGTATAAAGATATAAAGAAATATTTTTGTACAGCTATGCAATGTTTGTGTTTTAAATTAAGTGTTATTACAAAAGAGTAGAAATGTTAAAAAATTAAAAAGGTTACCTCTGTATGACTTATTTCACTTGGCATAATACCCTCTAGGTTCATCAATGTTGTCATAAATAGCAAGATTTTATTCTCTTTTCCTGATGAATAATATTACATTATCTATCTATCTATCTATCTATCTAATCACATATCTTTTATCCATTAATCTATTAATAGACACCTAGGTTGATTCCATATTTTGGGTGTTGTAAATAATGCTGCAATGAACATAGGGGTGCATATATCTTTTCATATTAATGTTTTTATTTTATTTGGATAAATACCCCAAAGTGGAATTACTGGGCTACATGGTAGTTTTATTTTTATTTTATTTTTTGAGGGACCTTTATACTACTTTCCATAGTGGCTGCACCAATTTGCAATCCCACCAACAGTGCCTGTGAGTTTCTTTTTCTCCACATCCTCACCAACACATGCTATTTGTTGACTTTTTGGTAATAGCTATTCTGAGAGGTGTGAGGTGATACCATGTTCTGTTATTTTTTTAAAAATTACAGTTTACATTCAATATTATTTGCATTCACTTCAGGTGTACAGCAGAGTGGTTAGACAAACATATACTTTACAAAATGTTCCCCCGCCCAATATTTCCAGTACCTACTTGCACCATACACAGTTATTATAATATTATTGACTATTTTTCCTATGCTATACTTCACATCCCCTTGACTGTTTTGTAACTACCAATCTTTTCTGCTCAATCTCTTCATCTTTCTTCACCCAGTCTCTCAACCCCCGTTTTCTCTGGTAACCCACTGTCTGTTCTCTGTATCTATGAGTCTGTTTCTGTTTTGTTTGCTCATTTATATTGTTCTTTAAATTCCACATATAAGTGAAATCCTATGGCATTTATCTTTCTCTGGCTAACTTATTTCACTTAGCATAATAGTCTGTAGGTCTATCCATGTTATTGCAAATGGTAAGATTTCATTATTTTTTATGGCCGAGTAATATTCCATTGTATATATGTACCATCACTTTCTTATCCACTAATCTATTGATGAGCATTTTAGGTTGCTTACATATCTTAGCTATTGTAGATAATACTTCAGTGAACATAGGGTTGCATATATTCTTTCAAATTAGTGTTTTGGATTTATTTGGAGAAATCCCCAGAAGTGGAATCACTGGGTCATATTGCAAGTCCATTTTTAATTTTTGAGAACCCTACACACTGTTTTCAACAGTAGTTGTACCAGTCTGCATTCTCACCAACAGTGCATGAGGATTCCTTTTTCTCCTCAGCAACACTTATTTTTTGTTGATTTATTGAGGATAGCTATTCCTACAGGTGTGAAGTGATATCTCATTGTGGTTTTAATTGGCATTTACAATATAAACAATGATTTTAAAAAAATGAAATGCCTAAGCATAAATTTAACAAGACTATTGCATGAACTTTATAAGGCAACTTTAAAATATTGATGACAACAAAAGAATAATTATTGAATAAATGGAAAGGCATCCCCTGTGTTTGGATAAAAGGCACCATGTTATTGATGTAATTCCTCCATAATTTAATTATACCGTTAATATGTTCTAGTGAAAACACCAACATCATGGTGACACAAGCAAGATGGGAGAATAAGAATCCTTGCATGTGTTGCCTCACAGAGACACCAAGTTAACAACAATGTATGAACCAAAATACCTTTATGAGAACTGCAGAACCAGTTAAGAAATTGTAGTACCCCAGGCCAGTGCAAAGTTGAAACAGTCAGATTGAAATAGCCAAGAAGAGTCACTTCATGTTACCATAATTGACACTCCTCTTAGCTGGCATAGTTCAGCTTGGTTTCTGTTTCCTCTCTCAGAGGAGGGAACAGAGGAAGAGAAGACTTGGAATGTTTGTCCAACATTCTAGCTTTTTGGAGAAATACCTGAGGGAGTAGTTTCTTTCTCATGTGACTTGGAGCTCTAACAGAACAGACATAGTTTGGATGCCAGGAGCTGCTGAAAGCAAGGGAGAGTGGAGGCAACTTGTAGCACTAGAGGGACTGTAGACACGAAGACTAAGCTTGGGTTTGGCTTGGTGCCATCAGGCGAAGGTACCCAAATGTGGCTTCTTCCATGGGAGAGACGAAAAAGAATCAACTGTGCATCTGATATTCTAGCATTTTGGAGAGCTACCAATGGGACTGGTAGCTCTTTTGGAGCACTGATAGGGAACTGGAATAAATCCTATCCCTCGGGGCCACCAATAACCAAGAAGAGTGGTGTGGCTTGCTGCTGTAGCAGCAGAACCAAAGGCAGACACTAGAGAGCATGAGCTCCTTAAAAAAAAAAAACCAGCAAAATTCTTTAATTGGAAAATTGCATACACAATCCCAGATAATTTAATTCCCTCCAAAAAAGATTTCAGAGGCCATTGAATTTCTAGCCAGGCTAATTGGTGAAAGTTTTCCTCATTATGAAGCCAGTACATTAAAAGTGGTAGAGGTGGCTATTTCTTCAAATGTATAAAACTCAGTAAAAAAAATTACAAGGCATATGAATAAACCAGGAAGTAAGGTCCAATCAATTGCATAAAATAAATCTCTAGAAACCAACCACAAAGAAATGGAGACCTATGAATTATCTGACAAAGAATTCAAAATAATTGTCTTAAGCTGAACGACCTACAAGAGAACCCAGATAAACAACTAAAAAATCAGTAAACAATGCCTGATCAAAATGAGAATATGAAGAAAGAGATGGAAAGTATTAAAAAGAACCAAACAGAAAGTCTGCAGCAGAGTAATATAAAAAAGAACTGAAGCCCGGCCAGTATGGCTCAGTGGTTGAGCATCTACATATGAACCAGGAGTTCACAGTTCGATTCCCAGTCAGGGCACATGCCCAAGTTGCAGGCTCGATCCCTAGTGTGGGGCGTGCAGGAGGCAGCTGATCAATGAGTGTCTCTCATCATTGATGTTTCCATCTTTCTCTTCCTCTCTGAAATCAATAAAAATATATTTTTAAAAAAGGAACTGAAAAATTCACTATTGGAGTTCAACAGCAGACTTAATCATGGAGAAGAATCAGTGACTTTGAAGAGAAGTCACTTAAAATTATCAAGTTAGAAGAGTAAAAAGAAAAAGTATGACTGAAAGTTAAGAAAGCCTAAGGGACTTTTGGGGCACCATAGGCAGGTAGAATGCTAGCTACCATTGGTAGGGGCATAGTGACTCAGAAAGAGTATGAATGGTGCTTCTGGGTTATAGGTAATGCTATAATTCTTGATCTGGGGGCTAGTTACATGAGTGTGTTTAGTTTGTTAAAAAGTATTGGGGTGTATACTTATGATATGTGCACTTTCTGGAAATGTATTACACTTTAATATCCTGTTTAAAATGAAGGGGAGCCCGACTGGCATGGCTCAGTGGTTGAGCATTGACCTATGAACCCGGAAGTCACGGTTCAATTTCTGGTCAGGGCACATGCCTGGGTTGCGGTCTCAATTCACAGTGTGGGGCATGCAGGAGGCAGCCAATCAATGATTCTCTTTCATCATTGATGTTTCTATCTCTCTCCCTTTCCCTTCCTCTCTGAAATAAATAAACATATATTTTAAAAAAATTTAGTGGGAAGCTGTTCAAATTATACTATCATGAAAAAATACTGAATTATAAAACAACTAGCTTTCCCGTTGCAGGAAAATTCCTGCAATGGGATTTCCTGCTGCACTCTACCCCGCCTCCGTTCCTCCCTTGCCGCCCGCCTCGCCTTCTCCTTCTGCCCGCCTGCGTTTCCCTTCGCCCCCGGCCCCGCCTCCGCTCCGCCTTTATCACCTGCCTCACCTCCTCCAGCCCGCCCGCATTTCCCTTTGCTCCGCCATTGTCGCCCGCCTCCGCCCCGCCCCGCCCCGCCCTTGCCATCCGCCTCGCCTTCTCCTTCGGCCCGCCTGCGTTTCCCTTCGCCCCCGGCCCCGCCTCCGCCCCGCCTTTGTCACCCGCCTCACCTTCTCCTCCAGCCCGCCCGCATTTCCCTTTGCTCCGCCATTGTCGCCCGCCTCTGCCCCGCCCTTGCCGCCCGCCTCACCTTCTCCTCCGGCCCGCCTGCTTTTCCCTTCGGCCCCGGCCCCGCCTCCGCCCCGCCCTTGCAGCCCGCCTCACCTTCTCCTCTGGCCCGCCCGCTTTTCCCTTCGGCCCCGGCCCCGCCTCCGACCCGCCCTTGCCGCCCGCCTCGCCTTCTCCTCCGGCCCGCCTGCGTTTCCCTTCGCCCCCGGCCTGCCTGCGTTTCCCTTCGCCCCCGGCCCCGCCTCCGCCCCGCCCTTGTCACCGGCCCTGCCTTCTCCTCCGGCCCGCCTGCTTTTCCCTTCGGCCCCGGCCCCGCCTCCTCCCCGCCCTTGCCGCCCGCCTCACCTTCTCCTCCAGCCCGCCCGCGTTTCCCTTCGCCCCGGCCCCGCCTCCGGCCCGCCCTTGCCGCCCGCCTCGCCTTCTCCTCCAGCCCGCCCGCGTTTCCCTTCGGCCCCGGCCCCGCCTCCGCTCCGCCCTTGCCGCCGGCCCTGCCTTCTCCTCCAGCCCGCCCGCGTTTCCCTTCGCCTACGGCCCTGACTTCGCTCCTCCCTTCTCCTCCCCCCCCCCCCCCCCCCGCTCCCCTGGCTTGCTTGCTTCTTCGAAGCTTTACTCCCCTTTGCAGCTCTTGGCTTCTTTCGACACTGTCTTGATATGCAAATTAGCCGCCATCTTTGTTGGGGCAATTTGCATACACATCCTGATTGGTTGGTGGGCGTGGCTTGGCTGGTGGGCATGGTTTAGGTGTAGCGAAGGTGCGGTCAATTTGCATATTTGTCTATTATTAGATTAGATTTTAGTATGATTACTTAAAAATAAGAGGGACACCTTGTATTTACATACTGTATATCTATGTAAAGTAAGGAAAAGAACTAGCTGTATCTGTGCTTAAATATTATTTCATTCATTTGTTAAGGTATTCAAAAGATGTTAATGGAGCAAATGTTTAAGTGCCAGGCACTGTTTTAGGTTCTTGGGACACATTAACAAAACAAAACAGAAAAAAAAAATTCTGTCTGTAGAGCTTATTTTCTAGTGGGGAAAAAGTGAGTTTGGAAGGTTGGTGATTCATGTGTATGTTTTCCCTCTATCCCTCCCTTCACACTGGATTTTTACATTTAAGTACACTCATATTTATGTATTACTATTGAATTAAAAATGTAAACATTTATACAGATGGAGATAATTATCAAATTAATCTTTTGAGGTGAGAAGAGAACAGACAAATATGCTAAATGGGTTATAAACTTCCAAAAAAATCAGAGAACTACTTATATCTTTGAGGAGACAAAAAAAGACAATGAGTGATGATCAGTGGTCCAAGAGTGTTGTAGGAATAACTTCTATGTTTCTGTAAGGCTTTTTTATTTTTACCAGAAATAAAAAATATTTTTAATAATAATAAATTCTTGTTAAGTGTCCCAGGATTACACAAATATATTTGTACCTGGAGAATTTATAAGAAATTACTTGGTTTTCCAGAGCAATTTAAATTTATTGTTAAATTCCATAGGCAAAATTTTTAAAACTAAAAATAAGTATTTTTTACATCCATAAGATAATTTTTAAAACATATGGTTAGTACTAGTTCCAAGACCACTGAAAAAGATTAATCTCCCAATACATTAAAATAGGCCATTCCAAAGGGGAAAATGAATATGGCAAAAAAAAATAGTTTTAAAAAGATGAACATCATCCTGGACAGTTTTGTTTAGTGGTTAGAGCATTGGCTCATGGACTGAAGGATGATGGGTTTGATTCCCAATCAAGGGCAAGTATCTGGGTTGCAGGTTTGATCCCTGGCTCTGGTTGGGGCACATGCAGCAACCAATCCATCTCTCTCTCACATCAATGTTTCTCTCTCTTTCTTCCCCTTCCTCCCTTCCATGCTCTCTGAAAAAGCAATGGGGAAAAATCCTCTGTTGAGGATTAACCAAAATTAAATAAACAAATAAATAAGTAAATAAATAAATGGAATAGAAAACAAATAATAAAATAATTATTTTTACTGTCTTATTGCAAAGATTATAATAATACGCTATAATACTGATAAAGTTTTGGGGAACCAGGTACTTTACTATGCTCCTGGTAGTATATAAATTCCAACACATTTTATGAATAATACTGAGTAATATAAATAAAAATGTAACAATTACAATACTTTTTAATAAAAAATTTCAACCTTATAAATTTATCTGAACAATGTAATTTGTCTAATTTATGAAGGTTGCATACACTTTGTTCATCACAATGATGTTTTTAAAGGTAAAAAACTAAAAACAACTTGAATAACAAAAATAAGCAAAATGAATCATTACCTATTGATATGATATTATTCTAAAAAAGATAAGGTTTAAAATTGCAAATATAGATATTTATTGATACAAATATTCACAAAGGAAGGTATGTGAAAAAAGGTTAGAAAATAAAATATCATACTGTTCTATTATTGCAGAGAAAATTATTTTGTGTTCACATAGGACAAATAATTCTATCTAATAAAATAGTAATATGCAAATTAACCATCACTCTGCCACACCCACAAGTCATGCCCACCAGCCAATCAGGAGCAAGTGTGCAAATTAACCCAACCAAGATGGCTGTGGCCACGGAGCGAGCAGGAGGCTTGGGTTTCCCCGGCAATGGAGGAAGCCAAGCTTTCCACACACCCTGGCAGGTCCAGGCCTCCACTCAAGGCTACAAGGTTTCAATTATAGAAGATAAATAAATCCCAGATACCAGGGTCTCCACTTGGGTCGCTGGGGGGCATGGCCGGCATGCAAACCACCACAGACCCCTCACCCAGGCCGCCCCACACCCCAAGGGAACCCCCACCCTGATCCGGGACACCTTTCAGGGCAAACCAGCTGGCCCCCACCCATGCACCAGGCTTCTATCCTATCTAATAAAAATGTAATATGCAGATTGACCATCACTCCAACACACCAGATGGCTTCCACCATGTGTTCAAAGATCCTGCCTCCATGTGGACACAAGATGGCCACCACAAGATAGCTAGCAGGGGAGGGCAGTTGGGAGGGACCAGGCCTGCAAGGGAGAGCAGTTGGGGGTGATCAAGCCTGCAGGGGAGGGCAGTTAGGGGTGACCAGGCCGGTAGAGGAGGGAAGTTGGGGGTGACCAGGCCTGCAGTGAAGTGCAATTGGGGGGGCTCCAGGCCTGCAGGGGAGAGCAGTTGGGGGGTATCAAGCCTGCAAGGGAGGGCAGTTAGAGGCATACAGGCTGGCAGGGGAGCAGTTAGGCATCAATCAGGCTGGCAGGGGAGTGGTTAGGGGGTGATCAGGATGGCAGGCAGAAGCGGTTAGGGGCAATCAGGAAGGCAGGCAGGCGAGCAGTTGGGAGCCAGCAGTCCTGGATTGTGAGAGGGATGTCTGACTGCCCATTTAGGCCCTAACTTATCTGGATCCGGCCTAAATGGGCAGTTGGACATCCCTCAAGGGGTCCCAGATTGGAGAGGGTGCAGGCTGGGCTGAGGGACACCCTCCCCCATACACGAATTTAGTGCACCGGGCCTCTAGTCCTATATAATAAAAGCTTAATATGCTAAGTGTCCAGTCATCAATTCAACCAATCAAAGCATAATATGCTAATGATATGCTAAGGCCGCTCAACTGCTTTCTATGACATGCACTGACCACCAGGGGGCAAACTTCAACTGGTAGGTTAGCTTGCTGCTGGGGTCCAGCTGATTGAGACTGAGCAACACGGGTCGGACATGCCCTGGAGCCCTCCTGTGGTCCCTCCACAGCTGGCCAACCTCCCACGTTCCTCCCTGGCCCCGATCGTGCACCGGTGGGGTCCCTCGGCCTGGCCTACGCTCTCTCACAATCTGGGACCCTTTGGGGGATGTCAGAGAGCCGGTTTCAGCCCAATGGAAGAATGACCAGTTGCTATGACATGCACTGACCACCAGGGGGCAGATGCTCAATGCATTAGGTGCCCCCTGTTGGTCAGTGTGCTGCCACAGGGGGAGCACCGCTCAGCCAGAAGCCAGGCTCATGGCCAGCAAGCGCAGTGGTGGTGGTAGAGACAGGAAGCGAGGGCTCCTGGACTGCAAGAGGGTGCAGGCCTGCTGAGGGACCACCCCCCCCCCAGTGCACAAATTTCATGCACCAGGCCTCTAGTTTAAAAATATTTACCAAAGTTAAAATATATGTAGCATGTTCCCTGCTACTTCCCTTTCTACATTCATGGCAGACATAAATAGTGAAACTGTCCATATAAGCCTAGGTATGGTCTCAGAAACCTTGTCAATGCCATCTTCAGTGTAGTTATTACAAAGCAAGCAAACTTGACACTTGAAATGAAATATTTTGACATCCTTTACATACATCAAAATATTAATAATGGAGGATAATATTTTGGGATTAAAATTTTTCCCATTTTATTTTCTAATGCTATTTAATGAATTCGTATGACTGATGTATTTTTAAAATAAAATTTAAATTAAAGTTTGTTCTCTTGAAAAGTAACCAAGTAGAGTGATATAGGTGAGAATGGCAGATAAAGGACCTCTGAAAATTCTCTCCTCCATGACAAAATGAGAACACTGACAAAAGTTGTCAGAATCAACTTTTTCAGGCCTCTGGAAATTAACCAAATGTTTGGACCATTCTGTAGTGTGTTTATTTTTTTAATGGTGTAACAGTGAGCCTTGTGGCATAATAACATGCCCTATACTTAATGGCTCTCTCCCAATCTCAATGCTAGCCTTGAAATTCAAAAGCCCACAATCCTGGTGAAAACTAAGAGCCTAATAACATCCGTTGGAAGAATCAGAATGAGGTTGGAGCTCTTTCAAAATCCCCCTTTCAGCAAATTGCTATTATTTGACTTGTTTGGCAGTTCCCTGGATAACCCCAGTTCAAAGGCTTATCTTTACTTGACCTGACTGAGAGCTAACCCAATGTGGAAATCCTTTTCCTCAAGGGTGATGCTGAAACCAATTACAGAGAAATAATTAACTTTGCAGCTGCCTGAGGTCGTGGATAACAGTTGAAACAAACAATAGACAAACCATAAAGTTTAGAAAGAAAAGCTGGGGAATGAGGTCCATAGGGGCTTTGAAAAGCTCTGACACATCCTGGAAATTTAGAATGCTATGTGCATGCCCAAGGCTGCGCACAGCTGTGCACATGCTCCGGAAAGATTTGAGAAGGCACTAAGCTTTCAACTCTGGCTGATCTTGAGGTTCTGCACACTCAGGAAATGAAAGCTAAAGCAGAACTGGAAATTGCCCGAGTGTTGATGTTATTCTCCAAGATGCACACAGAGCTCCAGGCAAAGATCGGAAGACTTATTGGTCCAAGTGCTTAATGAAATCTTGGTCCAATCATTAGCTGACCACTAAGCTAACCAAGCAGAGACACAGAATACAGACTTTACAAAATTAGTTCAGAATGTCCATAAATAACACAACACTACAACCAAATAGCAACAACAAACCCTGTAGAGGGATCTATATAAGAAACCACAACAAATTTCAATTTTTGATATGATACAATGTTCTCCAATCACAATGGAGTGAAATTGGAACTTAATGATAGAAGGATATTTGGGAAGTTCACAAATATGTGGAAATTAAACAACACATTTATAAGTAACCAGTGGGTCATAGTAGAAATCACAAGGGAAATTAGAAATTACCTTGTGGTGAATGAAAAATTAAACACACTATACCCAAACCTATGAGATTTAGCTAAAACGGTGCTTGGAAGTAAATTGATCTCACATCAATAACCTATGCTTCACCTTTAGAAACTAGAAAAAGAAAAACAAATTAAATTTAAAATAAGTAGAAGAAAACATATAAATGAAATAAAATAAAAAATAAAAGAGAAAATAAAAGAAACTAAAACTTGATTGGAAAATCAACAATATTAACAGAACTTTAGCTAGAATGAACAACAACAACAAATAGAAGTACTCCAATTACTAAAATCAGGAATGAAAAATGGAATATTCCTATTGACCTTTCAGAAATAAAAAAGATAACAAGGGAGCACTAAACAATCATATGTCAACAAATTAGATAACTTCGATGAAATGGACATTTTCTTAGACACAGCTATTGAAATTATATCATGAAGAAAGAGAAAATGTATATAAACTTTTATCAAATAAAATAATTGAATCAGCAATAAAAAATTTCTCAGGAAGAAAAGCCCAGGACCAGATGGCTTTGCAGGTGATTCCTACCAAATGTTTAAGGAAGAATTAAGACCAATACTTCACAAACTTAGGACCATATTCACTAAAAATAGAAGAATATGAAATATGTGCCAACTCATTCTATAAGTCCAATTTTACCCAGATCACAAAATCACATGTAAAATAATCCAAAGACCAATATTCATTATGAATATAGACATAAATGTCCTCAACAACATATAGTACTAGCAAACTGAATCCAGAAATATATAAGGATTACATACATTATATATGCTATAAAATTATATATAACATAGAGATATATATTATGCAATTGTATATGTATTACATTACATGAGGCTTATACACCATGACCAACATGGGTTTATCTAAGCCATGGTTGGTTGTTTGCATATTTGGTTTAGTATCCCAAACCAATGGAATATACTATATCAATAGAATAAAAGATAAAAACCTCACAAGCATACGAATCGACATAGAAATAACATTGGCAAAATCTTACATCCTTTCATGATAAAAACTAGAAATGCAAAAGAATTCTCTGAACCCGATAAAGGGCACCCACAATATCCCCACAGCTAACATCATACTTAATGATGAAAGACTGAGAACATTATCCCTAATATCAAGAACAAGACAAGGATGTCCACTCTCAATGCCTGTATTTTACTGGTGGTTCCTAGAAAATTGGGAAAAAAGGAAATAAAAGGCACCCAGATTACAAAGAAAAGAGTTAAAACTATCTCCACCTACAGAGAATATGATTTTATAAAATCTTAAAGAATCCACTAAGTCCCTAATAACAAACAATCAAAAATTTCAGCAAGGTTGCAGGACACAAGATCAATACACAAAAATCAGTTGTATTTCTCTATGATAGCAATTAATAGTAGAAAAAGGAAAGTAAGAAATTTCCATTTACAATAGCACAAAAAGAATAAAATACTTAGGAATGAATTAACCAAGGAAGTGCAAGACCTGTACACTGACAAATACAAAGCATCATTGCTGAAAATTAAAGAAGGCCTAAATAAATGGAAAAGTATCCCACAATCTTGGATTCAAGATTTAATATCGTTAAAATGTCAACACTCCTCAAACTGATTTAATGATTCAATGCAATCTTTTCAAAATCACACCTACTGTTTTACCAGAAATTGATAAATTGATCCTACAATGCACAAGGAAATGGTAGGGACTCAGAAGAGCTTAAATAATGTTGAAAAGAATGACAGAAGGATTCACAGTTCCCTTTTGAAATTTAATACACAGCTATCATAATCAAGACAGTGTAGTGTTAATGTAAGAATAGACATATAGAACAATAGAATAGATTTGAGATTATAGTAATAAGCCCTCACATTCATACTGCTTTTCTACAAGCGTACCAAGACAATCCAATGGGCAAAGGATTATTGTTTCAACAAATGGTGCTGAAACAACTATAAATGCACATGCAAAATAATGAAATTGGACCCCTACATCACACATATACTAAAGTTAACTCAAAATAGCTCTAGCCGGTTTGGATCAGTGGATAGAGCATGGACCCATGGGCTGAAGGGTCTCAGGTTCGATTCCAGTCAAGGGCGTGTAACTCAGTTGCAGGCTTGATCCCCAGTCCCAGGGCCTGAAGGGAGGTAACCAATCAATGTGTCTCTCTCACAGTGATGTTTCCCTTTCTCTGTCTCTCCCCCTTTCTTCCACTCTCTCTAAAACATCAATGGAAAAATATCCTCAGGTGAGGATTAAAAAAAAAGTAAAATTAACTCAAAATAGATCAAGTGCTTATATGTAAAGGCTGAAGCTATAAAACTGTTAGAAGAAACCTTAGAGATAAGACTTCATGACCTTAGATATGGCAATGGATTCTCAGATATGACATCAAAAACATAAGCAACAACAACAAAAAATGATAGATTGGACTTCATCAAAATTTTTTAAAAGTGTTTTTGTGACTCAAAGGACAGTATTAAGTGAAAAGACAACCCACAGAATGTGAGAAAATATTTACAAATCATATATGTGATAAGGGACTTATCTGGAGTGTATAAAGAACATTTACAACTGAACAGCAAAAAGACAACTCAACTAAAAAATGGGCAAAGGACGTGAATTGACATTTCTCAAATGGTGATATACTAATAATCATTAAGCACATGAAAAGATATTCATTATTCATATTATTCATTATTAGAGAAATACAAATCAAAATCAAAATGAAACACCAATTTACACAAACTAGGATGGCTATATGGTAAAGACAAACAGTAACAGGTGTTGGAGATGGTGTGGAGAAATATGAATGCTCATACTTTGATGAATTCCTCATGAATTTGTGAATGTGCTCACATGTAAAATGTTATAGCTACTGTGAAAACAATTTTGTACTTCCTTAAAAAGTTAAATGTAGAGATAACATATGACCTAGGTATTTCATTCCTAAGTATATACGTAAGAGAATTGAAAACATATAGTCACACAAAAACTTGTACATGAATATTAATAGAAGCATTATTCATTATCACTAAAAAATAGAAATAACCCAAATAGCCAGCAATGGGTGCATAAACAAAGTTTGGTAAAACCATACAGTGGAATAGTACAATAAAAAAAAAATACAGTACGGATACATTCTACAACATTGATGAACCTTGCAAACATTATACTAAGTGAAAGAAGTTGAAAACAAAAGGCCTCATTATTATATGATTCCATTTATATGAAGTATTCTGAATAGGAAAATCCATACAGACAGAAAGTAGATTAATGGTTGCCAGGGACGGGGTGAGGGGAAAATTGGCAGTGACTGCCAACGTGTATGGAATTTCTGATGAGGGTGATGAAAATGCCCTGGAATTAGATAATGTTGGTCATTGCATGACTTTGTGAATATACTAAAGGCAATGGAATTTATCACTGAAAATGTGAATTTTATGGTATGTTTACTATATATCAATAAAAAGTTATTGTCCAAGAAAATACATATTCTATTGCTATCATTAGTTAATAGACTGGTGTGCTCATGATGTATATTCTAACTTTACTCCCCTCACATGCATGACTTACTTTAAACTACAATAGCCAGGAGGATGTGGAATTGGTACAAGAATTAATATCTGAGGAAGACATAAACAGATGGAAGAACATACTGTGTTCATGGATTGCTAGAATCAACATTATTAAAATGTCCATACTACCTAAAGCAATCTATAGATTCAATGCACTCCCCATTAAAATACCAATGGCATATTTCACAGACCTAGAACGAACTCTCCAAAAATTCATCTGGAATAAAAAAAAGACCCTGAATACCTGCAGCAATCTTGAGAAAGAAGAATAAAGTAGGAGGGATCTCAATACCAGATATCAAGCTGTATTACAAAGCCACTGTTCTCAAAACTGCCTGGTACTGGCACAAGAACAGACATATAGATCAATGGAATAGAATAGAGAATCCAGAAATTGACCCAAACCACTATGCTCAGTTAATATTTGACAAAGGAGGCAAGTGCATACAATGGAGTCAAGACAGTCTCATCAATAAATGGTGTTAGGAAAATTGGACAGATACATACAACAAATGAAACTAGACCACTAACTTACAACATACACAAAAATAAACTCAAAATGGATAAAGGACTTAAACATAAGACAGGAAACCATAAAAATATCAGAGAAATCCACAAGCAGCAAAATATCAGGCATATGCCAAAGCAATATCTTCACCGATACAGCTCCTAGGGCAATGGAAACTAAAGAGAAAATAAACAAATGGGACTACATCAAAATAAAAAGCTCCCGTACAACAAAAGAAACCATCAACAAAACAACAAGAAAGCCCACTGCATGGGAGAACATATTTGCCAATGTTATCACTGATAAGGGTATAATCTCCAACATTTACAGAGAATTCATACAACTTAACAAAAGGAAGATAAACAACCCAATCAAAAAATGGGCAAGGGACCTAAATAGATACTTTTCTAAAGAATACATAAGGAAGGCCAAGAGACATATGAAAACATGCTCAAAGTCACTAATCATCGGAGATGCAAATCAAAATGACAATGCGGTACCATCTCACACCTGTCAGAATGGTTATCATCAACAGATCAACAAATAACAAGTGCTGGCAAGGATGTAGAGAAAAAAGAACCTTCTTGCACTGCTCGTGGGAATGCAGACTGGTGCAGCCACTGTGGAGAACAGTATGGAGTTTCCTCAAAAAACTAAAAATGGAACTCCCATTTGACCCAGTGATCCCACTTCTAGGAATATATCCCAAGAAACTAGAAATACCAATCAGAAAGGATATATGCACCCCTATGTTCATAGCAGCACAATTCTCCATAGCTAAGATTTGGAAACAGCCTAAGTGCCTATCAGCAGATGAGTGGATTAAGAAACTTTGGCACCTCTACACAATGAAATATTACGCTGCGGTGCAAAAAGAAGGAATTCTTACCATTTGCAACAGCATGGTTAGAACTGGAGAGCAGCCGAAACCGGTTTGGCTCAGTGGATAGAGCGTCGGCCTGCAGACTCAAGGGTCCCAGGTTCGGTTCCGGTCAAGGGCATGTACCTTGGTTGCGGGCACATCCCCAGTAGGAGGTGTGCAGGAGGCAGCTGATCGATGTTTCTCTCTCATCGATGTTTCTGACTCTATCCCTCTCTCTTCCTCTCTGTGAAAAATCAATAAAGTATATTTAAAAAAAAAAAGAACTGGAGAGCATTATGCTAAGTGAAATAGCCAGCCAGAGAAAGAGAAATATCACATGATCTCACTCATTTATGGAATATAATGAACAATATAAACTGATGAACAAAAACAGATCCAGAGACAGAGTAGCATCAATCAGACTGTCAAACCTCAGAGGAAAGGTAGGGGAGGGTGGGGGTAAGGAGGAGAGATCAACCAAAGGACTTGTATGCATGCATATAAGCATAACCAATGGACACAGACACCAGGGGGGGTGAGGGCATGAGTGGGGGCATGAGGGGGCAATGGGGGGGGGCGATAAGGACACATATTTAATACCTTAATCAATGAAGAAAAAAATAATTAATATCTGGATTAATGGGAAAACATGGTCCAACAGAAAAACAACCACCACCATTACCAATATTCTCACCAACAGTAACAAAACACTTGATTCATAAAGAATTTAGAATATAACCAATATGACCTTCCAGGTTAGTGGAAGGAATAGAATTATTTGGTAAATGGTGTAGGTACAATTGTTTAAATATTTGGAAAATAAATTTATATTGCAATTATTTTCCTTACATCAGATTCATTAACTAGTTGAATATGAGAAACAAAGAAAAGGTAAAGGCTAGAAAAATAAAGGTGAATATTTATTTAACTTTAGCTGAGAAGGAACTTTCTGAGTATAAATTAATGGAAGAAACCATAAAGGAAGAGCTTGATCAATAAGACCAAATAAAATAAAACACTGTATCCATGAAAAGTACTGATACGTGGTATGTAACATATGTTTAGAATGAAAAATCGATAGTTCTGGACTTGTGTTTTGAAAAATTACTGTGTGGAGAATGGATTCTATAAGGGCAAGAGTTGGAAGCAGATAAATGATTTAGCAGGGTATTGCAGTAAATTAGGAGAGCGATGATTCCGGCTTGGACTAGAGGAATAATGGGTATGGTTAAAAGAGGTCAGATTTTGGGTACATTTTGAAGCTAGATGACTATTTCTAGAAACATTTACTCTGTGCAGATAATTAAGAAAATAGGATAATTAGAAGGATATGTTAATCAGGATAGAGTATACACTTGACAGAGGAAAGTATCAGAGGAAATGATATTGGGATGGAGTACACCTAAAGGAATTAGCTTTGACAAGATGGAAACATACTTCATTTGATGGAATGATGAAAAAAAAGGTTGGGTACAGGATATTGCTGTGCTTGTGGGTGGTAGATTAGTAAGGTGAAGAAGTCCACGTTTCAAACCTCTGTATTTTTTTGTAGTAGGTCAAAGGTGCATTAGGGCAGAGTGGGCTTCATGAGAGAGTGACCTATGCAGTCACACAGGGCTCCTCACTCAGAAGGGGGCTCCACACTTGGGGTTTTAATACTCCGTGATTGCTACCTTGGAATTCTTAATCATTTTACCTTCGAATTTGTTTTGTACATGTGACGTCTGATGGGAAAGTGGAACACCCTTGGGTCTTGGCTCACCTCCCACCTCCCCAGGACTGATTCTGGGTCAGCTACTCCCCTGCCCCTGCCCAGCTACTGAAGCCTGAGTAGGAGCATGTTGATGATCGGGGTCAGGTGTGCACAGCCCATTCCTTAAGTGGTGGGCAGGGACCTGGGTAACTATGAGTGTCTACATTTGTCCCAGGAGTATCCTGCACCTGAGGGAATGCAGCATTATATAGTAATTAAAAGAATATTGTGACAAATTGAGGCAGAGAATGCAGAAGGAAGAAAAATGCTTTTATCTTCCTGTTTGAACCAGGAACCTTGCATTTTCACTTTGTATTGGGCCATGCAAACTATGTAGTTGGCACTGATTAGGAGCCCTGAAGAGGGCAGTTACGGTTTGGAAAATACCTCAGTGGAATGGGAGATGGAGTATGTAATAGGATTTCTAGGCAATGTTCATGAACTTGTATTGGCACTAATTTACACTGTTATGTGTCATCACTCAAGAAGTATTCAGCATTAATTTATCTTTTACTGGTGATTTCAGAACAAATGTGATAGAAATGCAATACTGAAATCAAGGAAGCAGCCTTTTTGTGATTAATAAGGCTTTTTAATGGAAGAGCCACTAAACAATGATTCTAGGAAAGTGTTGACTGAGCACCAAAAGTGCAATTCCACAAACTTCTGCAGAATTCATGTAGTAAACATTTAGCTTTTCAAGGCTATGTGGTTTAGATACTCCATCATCTCTCTGTGACTCTCTCTAGTTGTAGGGCAATGGAGAATATGGATTCTGTTCTGACTTTTGGGATATTTGGGCACTATCAGTAATTTTGCATTAGGCATGGCTGAAAATAAAAACAGCATTTCATAGAAAATTTCAGTCCCTTTCTCAAAAACCCAGGAAAGAAGCCTAACCATCTTAAAATCGGAAAGATTTGCTCTGGTTCAGAAAGTCAATGACTTATTGAAAACATACATTTTTCTTTGAATCTTAAGCTGGAAAGCTTCACTAAGATCACAAAGTTTCCTTGCATGACTGAAACAGCAGCATTTTGAGAGGAGGTCAGTATAAACATTAATTTAGGACTTGCAAGATAACATCAGCTTTTGCTTTTTGTTCAAGACCATGTATTGATTTAACTTCATTTATTGTCCCTTTAGATTGGGGAAGACAGGGATATAAAATGCATTTTCTCGGAGATGTTACTCTGAATTACTTTATTATGCAGTTAGCTCTTCTGCCAGCAATATGTTCAGTGACCTGCCTGATTCCTTGTGCACACATGCCTTCATTCTTGTTTCTCAATAAAGGCATTAGTTTCCATGACTTGAGACAAAAAAAAAATTATCAAATTGCAAGTGTTTAGTGTCTCTGAGAGGCTATTTTTTTTGTTTCACTTGAGTTGTTATAGAATAGGTTTGCATCTCAAAAATCTGACCTTTCCCAAGGAGAACAGTAGTTGAAGAGACAAATAAGTTGCGTACTCACTGCTTTATGCTACTTTCTGCATCAATGTGCAATTCATGAATGAATGCAATGAAGTAGATTTGTTGTACATTGGGGTCTTTGATCTCAGCCCTCTACCAATTATAAATTCATCTGTATCTCCTGCTTTAGGACAAACACGTGGAATAGCAACCCAAGACATGAGGAATTCAATATCAAGGCACTTGATTGTAGTTTTCTTCAATTTTTTCTTATCCTAGTTCAAGAAACTGTGTCTTTACTTGGTCCCTGGGAATTTTCTGTATTGATAGGCTATCAAGTCTTGAGGGATGGGAACCCTGACTTGTTCTTGCCAGTTCTGAACTCAAGCTACATTCCTTTGACTAAAGCCCTATTACCAGCTACTAGACTTTCCTTGGTGCTGCCTGCAAACTTAGATCTTTGAATACTGTGTTCCTAAACCCTTTATGGTTGTGCTCTGTATACTTGTTGAGTAATTCTTTTATCCATTGCTATCACTATGTCAACAGCTTATCCATGTCACATGACTTATTTATTTTCTTGGAGGCCATCTTTGTTCTGTCTGGCAGGGTCTATTCCCATTGCTTGACATTTAATCAGTTTCTGCAGTCTGTAGCACCCCGATGTGTCATAGTTTTATTAATCCTTCAGTTAGATCTGTCACAGGAAAAGACAGAATGATACAAAGAAATATCATCAAAAGACTGTAGATTCAGCTGGTTTGAACTTGTAGGACATTAGAAGACCATCTCTCTCTCTCTCTTCTCTCTCTCTCTCTCTCTCTCTCTCTCTCTCTCTCTATATATATATATATATATATATATATATATATATATACACACAAGGCTAATATGCAAAGTGTCCCCTCGGGAGTTCAACTAGGAGATCGGGAGTTTGATCACTCGCTATGATGTGAGCTGACCACCAGGGGGCGGCACGGAATATGGTGGGCAACCAGTGGCAGTGGCAGGGCACTGAGGGAGCAAGGGAAGGAGGAGGTGTGGAGGTGGGAAGGTGGGGAACCTAATTGGCCCTGATTGCTGGCCAGACCTAGGGACTCTACCCATGCACGAATTTCTTGCATCGGGCCTCTAGTCTTAATATATAAAAATCCAGGGTCCGTAACGTCCAAAACGACCAAAGGCTCTACCAAATGCCAGGCTGCACGTGCAGCAGGCTCAGGTGGGCGGGGACTTGTGGCAGTGAGGATAGGGGTGGGGGATGTGGGGCCTGGCGGAGGGTGGCCTGTACTCCCCACATGGTGGCGGCAGCTGTGAGGGCTCCTGATGGCCTGCAGGCACTGCTTTAGCTTGGCCCGCAGTCTCCGCTTGGCGCTGTTCACAGCTGCCGCCACATGCTGTGGCATAAAACACATTGTGTACATTAACAAAAGCGCAGGCACCACCTCCATGTCATACCCCCACTTCCATCAGTCCCACTGGCCCTGAGACACCCTCCCGAGCTGTTTCTGGTGATGCCTGTGGGAAGATCCCGCCCTCGGAGCATGCTTGGCTCCAGAGGAGGCGGGTGGCACCATAGGCATCGCGGTGGGCAGCCCAGCTCCCTGTGTGCTGAGAACCTGGGAGAACCTCAGTGACAGAGGTAGCAACAGGCTGGTGAAATAGAGACTATATTTTGTAAGCTTAGAGGTGGCTGTGGTGGCAGTGGCCCCCTCTCAGCCAGCTGCCCTCACTCTCACCCTCGCCCTTGCTGCTGGCTGATCCCGGGTGCAGCCTCCTGGCCCAGAAGGTGCGCAATCACAGGGACAGCCAATGTGGCAGTCCAGATTGATGTCCTCTGGCTGCTCCAAGTGGGTTTGCAGATCTGCGCAAGCGCAGGCCTCCAATGTGTGCATCCTCTCTCCCCCTTCCGTGTGAACGTCCCCCAGCATGCTGTCAGCCTTTCGCGCCCGCAACAGTCCCAGACCACAGCATGCGCATGTTCCCCCTGCTGCTCTGCCGCACTTCCATCAACCCCGGCGTGCCTACATCCCCCACACGATGTGTGCATGTCCCCTCCGGGATGCTCACGTCCTTTGGAGCGTGTCTGGGTGCTTGGGGTGGGCGCCTGTGACATGACAGTGAGAGGGCAGAATGGTGATGCCCTGTTCCTGTGGAGGCCAGTGTGGTTGTGAGATCGCCTCCGTGGGGCTAATGCAGGTGCTGAGGCAGGAGCAGGTGCAGACAGACACACCTGGTGGGTGCGAGGTGGCCCTTGCTGAGGTGCCTTCGGTCATCGTTCGAGATTGGGAACCCAGAGGAGGCGAGGAGGTTGTCCTCTCAGTGAAACAGCGGGAGAGTCAGGGTGACTGTAGAGGAGGAATGTGCACTTGGGGTGCTGACACCCATGAGTGAAGGCCGCCCTAACTGAGCCTCGCTTGCTCGGGGCCTACCACACTCCTGCCAGGCAGCAGGTGACAGGATGTGTTTTTCTGAGTTAATGAAATAAAACATTGATTCTCCCACCACCCACGAAGGTGGAAAGCAGAGTGGGGAGACATGCGGGGAGTGAGTGAGGTTCCCTGTTTGGGGGTTCCAAACCCACCATTGGTTCTTTTCACTGCTGACTAGAGATATACAGGGTGTCCCCCCAAAATGTATACACACTTTGAATACCTACTAATTCCAATGGGTTTAAGTATGAAAAGAAAGAAATAACAATGGAGCTGTCATCTGTTAAAAGTGCAGGTAAAAACCAGCAGTCGAATATTCCCCGAGGGGTCCCGGATTGGAGAGGGTGCAGGCCAGGCTGAGGGGACCTCCTCCCATGCACGAATTTCATGCACCAGGCCTCTGTATATATATAAAAGCCTAATCGACCATCCAACCCTTCGACCATTTGACTGTTTGCCCGGTAGCTATGATGCACAATGGCCACCAGGGGGCAGATGCTCCAACCAGTAGACGAGGGAGCCCGATTCCTCACAGAATTGGCTATGGTTGCTGCTGGGGCACTGTCAGCTCCAAATCTGCTTCACCCACACCCCAGACCCAGAGATCAGTTTCAGCCCGATCCCGGCAGCTCAGGCCTCTAGTATTTATATATAGAGGCTCAGTGCACGAAATTCATGCATGGGAGGTTGCGGGGGGGTCCATCAGCCTGACCTGCACCCTCTGCACACTGGGATCGGGCCTAAACCGGCAGTCGGACATCCCTCTTGCAATCCGGGACTACTGGCTTCTAACTGCTCACCTGCCTGCTGGCCTGATCACTCTAACTGCTCTCTCCTGCCAGCCTGATCACCCTAATTGCTCTCTCCCACTAGTCTGATCCCTCTAATTGCTCTCCCCTGCTGGCCTGATCCCTCTAACTGTTCTCCCCTGCTGGCCTGATCACCCTAACTGCTCTCCCCTGCTGGCCTGATTGCCCCTAATCGCCTCTGCTTCAGCCTTGCCACCATGGTTTTGTCCAGAAGGACGTCCAGAAGGTCATCTGGAAGATGTCTGGTCTAATTAGCATATTACCATTTTATTAGTATAGATATATATTTTGCTGTGAAGATGTTTATAAGGGAAATAAAGGTGAAATCAGTATTATGAGAAAGGCAGAGAGAATGTATTTTGTAAGCTTAGAGGTAAAAGAGTGAAGTAGAAATATTTTGGTTGGTTGGCAATCAACAGAAAATAATTAGAAATATCTTAAGCAAAAAGGGAGAATTTGTTATAAAGAAGTATGGAATTCACAGGTATAAATACAGCACATCTTTGAGTAAGGGACTCACTTGTCATCTCTCACATTTGTTTCTATTTACACACCTGCTTCATTCTCTGAATACAAGTCCTCTTAGCTTTTAAGATGATAAACAGAAAATATGATCTTTTACAAAGCAAACATAAAACCCTGGCTGGTGTGGCTCAGTTAGTTGGAACATCATCTCATACACCAAAAGGTTGTGGGTTCAGTTCCCAGTCAGGGTACATACCTAGGTAGTGGGTTCAACCCTTGGTTGGGGCTCAGACAGGAGGCAACAACCAATGGATGTTTTTCTTTCCCATTGATGTCTCTCTCTCTCTCTCTCTCTCTCTCTCTCTCTCTCTCCCTCTCCCTCCCTTTCCCTCTCTCTAAAATCAACTAGCATAACTTTTGGTGAAGATAAAAATAAGCAAACATATACACTGAGTGGCCAGATTATTATGATCTCTGAACGCATAATAATATGGCCACTGTGTGTGTGTGTGTGTGTGTGTGTGTGTGTGTGTGTGTGTATATATATATATATTTGGAGGCCCAGTGCATGAATTCGTGCATGGGTGGGGTCCGGCCAGCCTGGCCAGGGGGAGGGGACATGGGCGGTTGGCTGGCCTGCCTGCTGGTCGAGCTCCTGGTGGAGGGGACAATTTGCATATTAGACTTTTATTATATAGGATATACACTGAGTGGCCAGATTATTATGCATTCAGAGATCATAATAATCTGGCCACTCAGTGTATTTGATCCTATAACTCCTTGCTTTAAAACCCTCTGATGGATTCCCATTGCACCTAGAATGAACAAGTCCTTAACATGCTCTACAAAACCCTATGAATCTGGTCTCTACCTACTTCTCTAATCTCATTTGCTACCACTTCTTTTTTTATTCCTCTGTCATAGGAAAAGACAGAATGATACATAGGAAAATCATAAAAAGACTATAGATTCAGCTGCTTTGAACTTGTAGGACATTAGAACACAACTTAGACTCCTGCTTTTGAGGCTTCAGATTTTGTTTCCCTTACTCTTTATTACATTTCCCTGTCCTATTTTTCTAGTATATATTACTTTCTGAAATAATGCTGTTCATGAATTTATCTGTTTATCATCGAATACCTTTTCAGTTGTGAGCTGTATGAGACCTAAGGCATTGCTGTCCTTTTCACTCTGATAGCTTCAGTATCTAGAGTTGTGTGTGGCACATGTTAAAGACTCAGTAAACATTTGCTAAACCAATTAAAAGAATAAGATGTCCTTAACCACTGGTTAAGGACAACAGGGGGTTGGGGGCATGTGTGGGGAGGGGTGTGGCATGGGAATGGGGGGATGAGGACAAATATGTGATACCTTAATCAATAAATAAAAATAAAATAAAATAAATAAAAATAAAAAACAACAACAAAAATAAAATAAAAGTTACCAAATCCTATGATGATCCATACTACAGAAAAAGAAAAAAAGAAAAAATAAGAATAAGATGATTGAGCATTGAGAGTCAGACATCAGCAGAGTGACCTGGCATTAGGGAGAAAGAAAGGCATACATAATAATAATGTCATTTAATGATATAGAATGTATAAAAATAAACAATAAATGGTAAGTCATGTGCTTGCTTCGGCAGCACATATACTAAAATTGGAACGACATAGAGAAGATTAGCATGGTCCCTGTGCAAGGATGACATGCAAATTCGTGAAGCGTTCCATATTTTTTTCAATTAAAATAAAAGAATAAAATGGTAAGTCATATTAGCTAATGTTTTTTTTAATACTTTCTGTCTGGTGCTGTTCAATGAATGTGTTAATTCATGTAATCCCCTCAACAATCTTATGAAATAGATCGCATTATAATCCCCACTTTAAATCTGTGGAAGCTAAGGCATGAAGATGCTAAGTGATGTGCCTAAGGGCACACAGCTAGTAAAACAGAAAAACAGGATTCAGGATACAGACCTAGATAGTCCCAGTCCACACACAGTACATCTAATCTCTAATGAATACTGCTTACCTTGATTACATAGCAACACAAACTTGATCATGAATCAAATTCTCCTTCATACATTCTCTAGCCAGAGTTATATCTAGGGCCTGAATATGTAAGTTAACTTAAAGGTTAGAGTAAGCAAGCATATACAAGGGCAAATCAAAGTGTGTGAGAGGTGGGAGCCAAGGTGTTCTCAACAAAACAAATAAGGCTCAAAAATTGAATTAACCAACTTTAGGAATAGTAAGTGAACGCAATGAAAGTAAAATGTGAAGGTAGATTTTATTTTACTGTCTTTAATGGGTGGTCTCTCAGAATGAAGTACACAGTGCTGAGATTTTAAAACATACTGTGTGTGTGTGTGTGTGTGTGTGTGTGTGTGTGTGTGTGGTCACATTCAACTACATCATAGTTTGTCTCAAAGTAGGGCAATATTAAATTATTTCGCATTTATAAACATTCATCCAAAATATGGAACATCTTTTATTTCTCATGAAAAGTGAAATTGGTGTCATAAAAGAGCTACTGAAGTATAAATATTGAAATTACTCTGGGATCCAACAAACTTCAGACCAAAAAATGAAAAGAAAGAAAGAAAAAAAAAAAAACAAGCAAAGAAAAAGTGCTTATCGTAAGAGCAGGTGAAAGCGATAGGAACCATTCATTAAGAAGACATTAAAATGGAAATCTCGATTCTTACTATGAAATGCTGAATACTTTTTTTTACAGTGTGTGTTGTTTACCACAAGATGGCAGCTAAGGGATTGTCATTTGAATATGGTAAAGGTAGGTTGGCAGTGCTGTGCAGCAATCCTTTTTTTCTTTAATGAAGTACAAATTGGATTTCAAATTTTGGTTCTAACAATACGTAGATTTATCAAAACAATGCTACAGAGGACCTTGCCATAAAATATATATACTGCCAAGATTTTTCTGGGTTTATTGACCTTTAAAGTTATTGGGAGGATGGTATTGTCAACCAAGAAAAGCCTTGGATAGGGTTTATTTAAAAATCAAACAATAGAAAGCACAAGCTATACAAAGAAGGTGTGCCAAGATCTTGGAGAAGAATGGATAGTTTGGATGAGGGAGCCAGGCTTCATTATAGCTAATTGATCATTCCAGTAATGATGCTCATGTTGGTTGTTAAATCAATGTTTCAGTAAACTCCATCAATCATTAAGAAAGCCAAACCATGAGAGGAAAGCTATTTTAGGAATATTGATCAGGCACAAAACATTATTCCTTTAAGCTCAGCCTTCTCCATGAAGTCCTTTCTCACTTCTGAATTCCTATCACTCTTGCTGCCCAAACCACTCACTTTGAGATTTAATCATGCCCAGACCTATGTTGTTGTCTGTGTCTTTTGTGTGTTTATTTTTTATTAGATGATAAAGTCCTTTGCATAAGAAGTGTATTTTACTTTTTCATGCTGAACATGTGGTTCACCTAGCAGCATGATCAGTTACAGGATGGTCATAGTAGCATGGGCAGTATAATAAAGAAATTAAGAGAGTGTACCCTGGAGCCATACTGCCTAAATTTATATTTTATCTCTGTGTAACCTTATGTAAGTTATTTAACCTCTCTGAGAGTTAATTTTCTCAATATAAAATGATTAGCAGTTAATATAAGTAAAAGTTTTAAAATAGTACCTGGTGTGCAGTAACTTCTTTATTAGTCTTTGCTATCAATGATTGGAGAGCCTCCTAATATGAGAGGCTTGATTTGTCCTCTTGAGCTGCCTCCTGGTAGATGAGTAAACATGGCACTGGGAATCCAACAGCTCTCTACTGGTAAGCCTTCTGGTCACAATTACCCTAAATGATGTTTCCTTAAGAGAAGGAAAAAATTTACTCATAATTACCTGAAAGTCCCATAACCTGTTCTATAAGGAGTACTTTCTGTCATACTTCTAGGAAGGAAGTTTTTGCCATTTTGTAATTTATAAAGTTGATGCGCCACTTTGGAGAGACTTGCTCTCTAAGAGTGAGGTCTGTTGTTTCATAATATGGTCAGCTCTGCTGAAGTGTTGGTTCAGTATTGTTTCTTGGACTGTGTCTTATTCTAGCCATATACACTGAGTGGCCAGATTATTATGATCTCTGAATGTATAATAATCTGGCCACTCAGTGTATATCCTATATAATAAAAGGCTAATATGCAAATTGTCCCCTCGACCAGAAGTTCGACCAGTAGGCAGGCCGGCCAACCACCCATGTCCCCTCCCTCTGGCCAGGCTGGCCAGACCCCACCCATGCATGAATTCATGCACCGGGCCTCTAATATATATATCTCCAGCTGTGGTAAGCAATTTGTGTTAAATTAGTGAAAACATGTATATCATTACATGTATCTAAATGCTTCTAAAAAATCATTTCTTTCCGCAATATAATGGCTAGTGTTAGAATTATCTCCAAAATGGAAAATGACAGCATTTTTTGGAAATAGAAGGTTTATTATTTTTATTTTTTAAATGTTTTCATGTGTCTCCTTTTAATCTTTTTGCATGTGTGCATACACATTTTTCTTACAAAATTTGTATCATATGTTTTATCCATTGTTACATCATATCAGATAGTTAATTATCCTTTGAAATAATGTTGCTTGTGGTTATTATTATTGCACCCATGTTACACTTTAACAAAACGTTCTCCTATTATAATTTATTGGAAGTAATGCTACAGTGAACATTCTTGCATTTTATATTTTTCTTTAAATGTACTATTGTGAGATATTCCTAGGACTAATGTTACTAAAATACAAGACTACTTAGAAGGTTTATTTTAAATCTTCAGAGTTTTAACTTCCTCCAAGATGAACTGAAATTGATAATTATTAAATCAATTTATAATTTCATTGATGGAAAATATTTTAAATATACATTATCTTAAATAGACATCCTGCTGAGGACTTAGAGATAAGGTCATCTGTGGAACGGTAGTAGGTTTTTCTAAAAATAAAATTAGCTAATTTTGTGCAGCATTTACAGTCTTATTACTCTTAACAAAATTCAAAACTCCATTTTAAACCTACTAATGTAATAACTGCTCTTCAGGGTAGAATAATAAAAGCTACTTACACAACTTGGAGGCTATAATTATGATGGGCTATAGCTCCAACTTCTATAGGCGAATGTGCTCCATCCTACCAAATGAAGAAAACTTCACAGCAGGGGTGGGGAACCTTTTTTCTGCCAAGGGCCATTTGGATATTTATAACATAATTCGAGAGCCATACAAAATTATCAATGTAAAGATTAGCTTGTTAGAATCTGAACTCAGAGGAGAATCAAGATGGCAGGATAGGTAAACGCCGGTACTTGTCGCTTCCCATAACCACATCAAAACTACAACTAAAATACAGGACAGCCATCATTCAGAACTGCTTGAAAACTGGCTGAATGAAAGTCCTACAACTAGAGAAGTAAAGAGGAAAAAACATTGAAACTGGTATGAGGGGAAGAGGAAGGACGGGCTGGTCCAACACCTATGTGTGATGTATTTTTAATTGGGAGGGAAATCGTCCCTGTGGAGGCCTCCTGTGAGGAGCAAGGGGTCCCAGCCCCACACTAGAAACCCTAGCCCAAGGCTCCATAGCTGGGAAGAGAAGTCCCTGTAACTTCTGGCTGCAAAAACCAGCAGGGATTGTGGCTGAAGGACACAGAGGCTGCTGGAGACTCAGGCAGTCCCTCTCAAAGAACCAGAGCAGGAACTTACACAGTACTGCTCATTCTGAGTGGTAGCACTGGGCGGTGGCATTGGGGAAACCAGGGATATAAGGGGAGGAACTGGATTGTCTGGCATCAGGGCAGCAAATTGGGGGCAGCCTTCTCCTAGATGGGGGTGCTCATGGGGATCACTGGCAGCAATATCTGAGTTTCCATCAGCATAGCCCACACTGTTCACTCTGCCCTGGTGATTCTCCGAGGCCCCGCCCCATCTAACTTGCAGCCCCATTCAAGTTGTTTGCAGCAGCTTTTCCATATGAATGGCCTGTCCTGGCTCAGGCTTCAGACTTTGCTAAAGTCTCTCAAACAAGCAGCAGCTGGCATCATCATGCCTTATACCTATCAATAAGAGGCCCAAGACTTGGCACTAGCACCAGCCTGCCTTACTTCACAGCTGGGCCTCACCTAGGGACTTCCAAGCCCAATACAAATAGAGGTCATCTGCAGATTTCTATGTAGCTCCTGCTGGGTGGCCCCAGGAAGTGGCTGACTTTGCATCTCCCTGAAGACCCAAAAGCCAGTGCACCCAGTGGTCAGTGTGAGACCATACCAGACTATAACTCTACACATCCACAAGCGACACACTTAATGGGAAGACTCAGTGAGCATCAAAGCCATACTGAAGCAAGTCCTGCTCCATAGGGGTGTCTCCTGCACAGAAGCTCTTCCACTGTAGTTGCAGCTGGTCTTCACAGCCAATTGGCCTGGAGGTCAATTCCTCCCAGTGACACCAACAGTAATCAAGGCACAACTACAAGACTGTGCACACAGCTCACACAGGGGTGCACCTAGAGGGCACATGTGACTAGGGAGACTTAGTTACTGGGCCCTACAGGACACCTACTACATAAAGCCACTATACCAACTCCAGGAGACATAGCAGTTCTACCTAATATATAGAAACAAACACAGGGAAGCAGCCAAAATGTGGAGACAAAGAAACATGTCACAATGGAAAGAATGGAAGAAATATCCAGAAAGAGAAATAAATGAAATGTAAGCAAGCAAACTACTGGATACAGAGTTCAAAGCAATGGTTATAAGGTTAGAAATTAAGTATACACTAACTAAAAATAAGAATAATTTACAGGTCCCTAGCTGGGTTTTGCTCAGTGGATAGAGCATTGGCCTGTGGACTGAAAAGTCCTGGGTTTGATTCCAGTCAAGGGCTCATGCCTGGGTTGCGGGCTCAATCCCTAGTAGGGGGCATGCAAGAGCAGCCAATCAATGATTCTTTCTCATCATTGATGTTTCTATCTCCTTTCCTCTCTGAAATCAATATAAACATAATTTCAAAATTTAAAAAGTGGTGAAAGAGGCATTGTTCCTGTTCTTAGGGGAAATAGTTCCTGTTCTTAGGGGAAATAGTTTTAGTTTTTGCTTATTGAGTATAATGTTAGCTGTAGGTTTGTCATATAAGGTTTTTATTATGTTGAGGTATGATCCCTCAATTTCCACTTTGCTGAGAGTTTTTATCAAAAATGGGTGTTGGATTTTGTCAAACGTTTTTGTCTTTCAAATTGTTAATGTGATGTATCACATTTATTGATTTGTAAATATTGTGCCAGCCTTGCATCCCTGAAATAAATTCCACTTGGTTATGGTGTATGATCTTTCTAATGTAATGCTGGATCCGATTTGCTAATATTTTTGTTGAAGATTTCAGCATTTATGTTTATCAGTGATATTGGCCTGTAATTCTCTGTCTTTGTAGTGCCTTTATCTGGTTTTGGAATTAGAATAATGCTGGCTTTGTAGAAAGAGCTTGTAAGTGTTCCTTCCTCTTATATTTCTTGGAATAGTTGGAGGAGGATAGGTGTTAGTTCTTTGAATGTTTGGTAAATCTCCCTTGTGAAGCCATCTGGACCAAGGCTTTTACTTGTTGAGAGTTTTTTATTTTTATTTTTTCATTATTGCTTCAGTCATATCAGTTGTTATCACCCTATTCAGGTTTTCTGCTTCTTCCTGATCCAGTTTTGGAAGATAGTATTTTTCTAGGAATTTATTCATTTCATCCACATTGTTCAGCTTGTTGGCTAGTTGTTCATAGTAGTATTTTCTCATAATCCTTTGTATTTCTGTGGTATCAATTGTTATTTCACCTCTTTCATTTCTGATTTTATTTATTTGTGTCCTCTATCTTTGTTTCTTGATGAATCTGACTAATGGTTTATCAATTTTGTTTATCCTTTCAAAGAATCAGCTCTTGGTTTCATTGATATTTTGTATTTTTTTTCTCATCTCTATGTCATTTATTTCTGCTCTGGTCTTTATTATTTCCTTCCTTCTACTTACCCTGGGCTTTTCTTTTTGTTCACTTTATAATTCTTTAAGTTGTAGGGTTAGATAGTTTGTTAGAAATTTTTCTTTTTTCTTGAGGTAGGCCTGTAAATGCTATTAAACTTCCCCCTCAGAACTACATTGTGTGTCCTGTAGATTTTGGGTTGTTGTATGTTCATTTTCATTTGTTTCCAAGAAGTTTTTTTTATTTCTTTCTTGAATTCATTGGTAACCCATTCAGTGTTTTATAACATTCTATTTAGTCTCCCTGTGCTTCAATGTTTTGAGGTGTTTTTATTTTAGTTGATTTCTAGTTTCATGCTATTGTGATTTGAGAAGATGCTTGATATGTTTCAATCTTCTTGAATTTGTATCCTAACATCTGTTCTATTTTTGAGAATGTCCAGTGTGCACTTGAGAAGAATGTATATTCTGCAGTTTTGGGGGTGAAATGTTCTATAAATGTCAATTGAATCCATTTGTGTTGTTTAGGGTCACTGTTTCCTTGTTGATTTTTTTGTCTAGGAGATCTATCCAGTGATGTCAGTGGGGTGGTAAAGTACCCTTCTAAGATTTTATTGCTATTGATCTCTCCCATAAAATCCTCCAGAAGTTTTTTAAAAATATATATATTTGGGTGCTCCTGTATTGGGTGGTCCTGTATTGGATTGATCCTTTTAGTATTATAATGTGGCCTTCATTGTCTCTTGTTATGGCCTTCATTTTGTAGTCTATTTTGTCAGATATGATTATTGCTAGCCCCGCTTTTAAAAATAATATATATAGTTTTATTTCAGAGAGGAAGGGAGAGGGAGAGAGATAGAGATAGAAGCATCAATAATGAGAGAGAATCATTGGTCAGCTGCCTCCTGCATGCCCCACACTAAGGATTGAGCTGCAACCCTGGCATCAGCCCTGACCAGGAATTGAACTGTGACATCCAGGTTCATAGGTCAATGCTAAACCACTGAGCCACATTGGCCAGGCCCAATTTTTTTTTCATTTCCATTGCATGAAATATGTTTTTCCATCCCTTCACTTTCATTCTGTGTGAGTCTTTTGTTCTGAGGTGGATCTTTTTTAGACAGTATATATTTGGGTCATGTTTTCTTATTCATTCAGCTACCCTATGTCTTTTGATTGAAGCTTTTAAGACATTTAAATTTATGGTTATTATTGATAGGTAGTTATTTGTTGCCATTTTTATACTTTATGCCTGTGTTTGAAGCTCTTTATTTCTCCTTCAATTTTGAATGATAGCCTTGCTGGATAGAGTAGTCTTGGATTCAGTCCCTTGATTTTCATTACTTTGTATACTTCATACTACTCTCTACTGGCCTGTAGTGTTTCTATTGAGATATCAGTTGACAGTCTAATGGGACCTCTCTTGTAGGTAATTTTCTGTTTCTCTTGCAGCCTTTAAGATTCTTTCTTTGTCTTTAAAGTTTGCTATTTTAATTATTATGTGCCTAGGTGTGGGTCATTTTGGGTTCATTTTGATTGGGATTCTCTGTATTTCCTGAACTTGAGTGACTTTTTCCTTCATCAGATTAAGGAAATTTTCTGTCATTATTTCTTCAGACAGGGTCTCTATCCGTTGCTCAGACTCTTCTCCTTCTGGAATCCCTATTATGTTGATGTCATTATGTTTCAGGTTGTCTCCAAATTCCCTTACAATCTCCTCCTGTTGTTTAATTTATTTTTTCCAATTGCTCTGAATGGTTGTTTTTATGTACCTTGTCTTTTAATTTGCTGATTTGGTACTCAGCTTCTTCTAGTCTACTGTTGATTCCTTCCAGAGTATTTTTAATTTCAGCTATGCTATTCTTCATTTCCACTTGATTTTTATACATAATTTCTAACTATTTTTTATGCTGATGTAGTTCTCATTGTGTTCCATAAAGTTATTATTAAGTTGCTTATAGTTTTCAATAAGTTATTTGGGCACCCTTGTAACCATTACTTTGAATCTTTATATGTTAAATTCCTTGCCTCCACTTCATTTAGTTCCTTTTTTTTTGCAGTTCTTCATTTTATTTCATTTGGGGATTGTTTCTTTGTCTCCCCATTTTTGCTGTCCCTTTGTATTTGTTTCTACGTATTAGATAAAACTGCTATGCCTCCATGTATTTGTGGGGTGGTCTTATGCAGTAGGCGTTTTGTGGGACCCAGTGGTGACCAGTGATCTACTAAGCTGGGTGCTCTAGAAATGCACCTTGGTTAAATTATTTGGGTTATCCTGTTGTAATTGGGTCTTGAATGTTGTTATTCTGTTTGTGAATGGTATCTCCTCTCAGGCTGGCTGACTGTAAGGCTCAACCTGACCATGTCTTGTGAGCTGTTGTGGTGGTGCTGACAGAACACAATACAACAAAACAAAAACATACACAGGATCCCCTACAACAATAACAAAATAAACCACAAATGGAGAGATAATTAGAATTCTCTAATGATAAGAATGATAGAATAAAAGAAAAAAAACGAGGAGAAAAATGGGGGAAGGAAAAGGCATATGAAGGGGCATAGATGAAATAAAGAAGATAAAAATAAATAGGGGAAGAAAATGGTATAAAAGAAGAAGGGAAGAAAAAAGTTTTTAAAAAGGAAAATAGAGGAGAAAGCAGGAGAAAAAGAAAAACAGTAGAATAGGAAAAGGGAAAAGAAAAGTTAGGTATATGAAAGAAACAATAAGGACTAAAATAATAAATCAACAAAGCAGATAGATAATTTAAAAAAGAAAAAAAGTGAAGGAAAAAAAGTGAACTGGTGTTCATCTCAGCCGAGTTTCATGTCTCCTGGGAGCTCCCTTTGGATCCATTCTTCTGATGACTGTGGCTGACTGTTCTGTCTACCAATTCTGGGCTCCCTGGGAGGTACTTAGGTGCTAACCACTATCAGAAACTGTCTTCCTTTAGCTTTCAGCAACCTGTTTGAAGCTCTAAGCAATCCACAGTTTGTATCTCTCTCCACAGGACTTGGCTATGCATGGGAGGGGCCAGGCTGCACTCTAAGGCCTGTTTGTTAGTAGCACGGTGCCTACAGCTGGGTCATAAAACTTCCCAGGTTCCGTGGGCTCCACCTCAACCTGCCTTCACCTGCCAGCCAGCTGTCAATCTTAATCATTCAAAAGTCTGTTTCTGAAAGGGCTGTAGGTGGAATTGGGAGTATAGAACTCTGGGTCTCCAGTGAGGGTGTGTGTGTGCTGTTCAGATTACAGGGGAAGTAGTGGGTGTGTTTCCCATCACAGAGCTTCTCCTCTGAGAGTGTCCCAGAATATTACTCTGCCCTTAGCTGGGTCTCAATCCTCATATACAGTCTAGTGGGATCTAGTGGATACTGGGATTTTTTATCAGCTCTCCAGGTGTTTTCTGTTCTTCCTTGATATAAGTCTCCTTTTTACCTGGACCTCAGTTGGTAATTATGGATGAGTGTTCCCCAATTATCTTTATTTCTAGTCTGGCCCTGGGAGGAGGTGCAAGAAAAGAGCCTATTTGGCCGCCATCTCTCTCCCTGTTGATATATCTTCTCAAAACATTTTCTATCTGTTTCTGTTGGAACCCTCCTTTGATTACAAGTTGGTTATTACCTTAGATAGAACCACTTGTACCCAATTCAGCCAATAAAACACAATTAGAAGTTTGGACTGATGATGTAACAGTTTACAGATATCTGTAAAGTTGACAAAAGAAGTTTACATGGTTCCTACTCAGACGACCTTTGGAGGTATCATGACAAACTTACTCTTCTCTCCAGCAACCTCATTTGGATTATTTTCCCTCATGATTTTGAACACTTGATTCAGTAGTTCCTCATACATGTAGTTTCTTTCTGAGCTTGCCTATGCAGGGCCTTTATGGTTACTGAATGAGAGATCATAATCTTTTGCTGTCTTCATCTTCTAAAGCTTTGTATTCCTCTAGAATTTCATTCTCATCTGGGAATTTGACATTTTCCTATTTCTTCTTTTTATTGTCAGGCATAATGTCAAGATCATACTCTGTTTCAGCTGGTTCTTGAACATCACTTTCAGTCTTAAGAGCCTTTATACCTTCTTCAGATTCATCAATATCCAATATATTTTTTTAAATTAAATTTATTGGGGTGAAATTGGTTAATATAATTATATAGATTTCAAGTATACAATTATATAATACATCATCTGTGTATTGCATTATGTGTTTACCACCCAAAGTCAATTATCCTTCCATCACAATATATTTGACAGTCTTTACCCATTGCTTTCTCCCTTACCAGCCTTCCCCTCTTGTAACCACCATAGTGTTTTCTGCATGTATGAATTTTTGTTTGTTTGTTTTTCTTGTTTGTTCATTTTTGCTTTCAATTTTATATCCCATATATGAGTGAAATAATATGGTTCTTGAATTTTCCATATGACTTATTTCACTTAGGTTGATATTCTCAAAATCCATCCATGTTGTTGTAAATGGTAGTATTTCTTCTTTTCTTATGGCTGAGTAGCATTCCATTTTATATATGTACCACATCTTCTTTATCCAATCATCTATAAAGATGATTGGTTGTTTCCATGTCTTAGCCCCTGTGAATAATGCTGCAATGAACATAAGGGTATATATATATTTACAAATAAATGCTATCAATTTTTTTGATAGATACTCAAAAGAGGGGTTCCTGGGTCATATGGTAACTGTATTCTTAATTTTTTGAGGAACCCTCATACATGTAAACTGGTACAGCCCAATTTTTCATAGTGGCTGTACCAGTTTACATTCTCACCAGCAGTGAATGAGTATTTCTTTTTCTTTACAATTTCTTCAATACATTGTTGGCACTGATGGGAAGAGGGACAAGTCAGCCCCAGGCCCTGGCAGCAGCACAGTTCCTGCTGGCACCTTTCCCACCACTGCACTAGGCTCTTGCATCAGCCCAAAGCAAAAGTTAAGTTCCTATGGCATCTCATCAACATTATAACAAAATGATGTTGAATGAACTGACATTATTTAAAGACCTGCTGCACCAAGAAATCCATTCTGTTTTAAATATCTGTAGAAATCTTGGTGGGAATGGCTATAAAATAGAGATGTTTCCAACTCACATACTAATACTCAGGCTGGTAGGTCTTTCTCCTAGGATTCTGGGGCTGCCTCTCTTCACAGTCCTAATGCAGCCATAGCAAATGGCACAAACATGTGAATATGTGTTCAGGTGATATTCAGCCAGAATATCGACACCCCCATGAATTAGTCAGAGTTCTATTGTCTCTGGACAAGGGAGGATCAAAATAGGATCATCCAGAAACTCTAAATAGCATTGTAAAAGGATGACTCAATGAGAGTATATTGGGTTTTAGAGCCAGCTTTTTGGAAGTTGGGCACTAAAGCTATGTGGAAAGAATATAAAGGTTCAGGTCCCCGCATTGTGAGCTGAGACTGTCATTTACTGCAGTGCATTTTGTTGGCTGTCACAAAATGTTGAAAGTGTCAGCATGCTATCATTGTCTTCTAATTGACACCAAAAAGCATTGAAGAATAATTAAATCTCACTGAGCCAGCTTGGAACTTGCTGAACAGGAATTGACCACAAGAGTGGAGAAGAAAGAAAACAGTTTCACCCAATTCATTCTCTGCTATGTAAGTCCTAGTGTGCAATGTCTGTTTAGCAGGTATGGAAATGGGTTGTTCAGGGTGAAATGTGGTACTTGGAGGTACACTCAGACTCCTCCAAATTAGGATCAAGCAAGTAGACAATTGTATAATAAAGCATTCTCTTTTTTCATCAGACCAAAAAAAAAAAAATCTGTGCCACTGCCAACGATTTGTTAAATAAATACACCTGCCCTGTTGGAGAGTGAAGCAAATCTGTATGGAATGCCAGGCTCCTGACTAATGTATCACATGATAGAGCTGACAGAGGAGAAACCATAGTTGAATGGAAAGGCAGAGGTATTGGGCTGTGTCTACATCACAGCTCAACTAAATAAAGCATTTATAATAAAAGTAACACGTTTAGTTGGGAATATCTCAATAGTCCAGATGTTTGCTTTGAAAATTGAAGTGCACTTCACAGAATCATGTTTAAGAAATGTAATAACTATTCCATTTATTGTAATTAAAACAGACCTTCTTTTTTTAGGGGAGCTATTAAAATAGATATTTTCAGAACATTTCTGCTTAATCTTTAGTAAGAAATATTTCTTTTGTGGCAAATACAGAATTTTGACCATTTCAAATATGAATAAAAGTGAGATTGCAGTTGGATGATAGCAAAGGGAAATTTAACTCTTTGTTTTATGTTTTAACTAGAGGCCCAGTGCATGAAATTTGTTCATGGAGGGGAGTGGTCCCTCAGCCCGGCCTGCACCCTCTCCAATCCGGGACCCCGTATGGGTCGGGTGTAAACTGGCAGTCGGACATCCCTCTCGCAATCCGGGACTGCTGGCTCCTAACTGCTCACCTGCCTGCCTGCCTGCCTGATCACCTCTAACCACTCTGCCTGCTTGCATGATCACCCCTAACTACTCTCCCCTGCTGGCCTGATCACCCCTAACTGCCTCTGCCTTGGCCCCCGCCACTGTAGCTTTGTCCGGAAGGACGACCGGAAGATGTCCAGTCGACCTGGTCTAATTAGCATATTACCTTTTTATTAGTATAGATTTCTCCACTGGGAATGTAATATATATATTTTGTTAAACCTCATCTGAGGATATTTTTTCCATTGGCTTTAGAGAGAGTGGGAGGGAGGGAGAGATATATACAGAGAGAAACATCAATGTAGAGACATATCAATTAGTTGCCTTCCATAGCCACCCTGACTGGGGCCAGGATCAAACCTGCAACCCAGACATTTGCTCCTGACCAAGAATCATACTCATGACCCTTTGGTGTGTGGGGCCAATGTTCTAACCACTTATCAACACAGGCCAGGGTGGGAATGTACTATATTTGAAATTTATCGAAATGTATACATATAGACGTCGTTACGGGTGCAGTGAAAGTGAAGCTGGGTCAATGAGTATAGTAGTTAGCAGCATATGATTTTATTTATTTATTTATTTTTAAATTTATCTTCATTGTTGAAAGTATTACAGATGTCCCCTTTTTTTCCCCATTGACCCCCTCCACCCCGCACCCACCCCTCCCAGGCCTTCACTACACTATTGTCTGTGTCCATGGGTTATGCATACATGCATATAAATTACCTGGTTAATCTCTCCCCCCTTCCACCTCACTCCTTACTGCTTTCCTTCTGAGATTCATTAATCTGTCCCATGCTTCTATGTCTCTGGATCTATTTTGTTCATCAGTTTATTTTGTTCCTTAGATTCCACATATGAGTGAGATCATGTGATACTTATCTTTCTCTAACTGGCTTATTTCGCTTAGCATAATACTCTCCAGGTCCTTCCATGTTGTCTAAAATGGTAAGAGTTCTTTCTCTTTTACATCTGCATAGTATTCCATGGTGTAAATGTACCACCACTTTTTTATCCACTCATCTACTGATGGGCACTTGAGCTGTTTCCAGATCTTAGCTATTGTAAATTCCAAGCAGCATAGGATTTTAAATATGACAGATCTTGGTTCATATTTTACATGTACTATTTTTTAATTACATGGCCTTGGGCAGGTTACCTAAACTCATTTGTAAAATGAAGATGATAATACCTACCTTAAAGTATTGCTGAGAGATTGTGATAATGTATGCAAAGTGCTTTGTATAGTGCCGAACACAGAAAGGTATCCAGTTAATGGTTAGCTACTATTTGTATTATTACTTGTATAGTGCTTTATACTTTTCTAAGTTCTTTCAAATGTTATTTTATTCATATGTCCTAATAATCCTGAAAAGGAAGTCAAAACCAAAGGGAGAATTTTCAAGAACATTGTCACTTTTTCTAATGGGATGGTCACCAATGTAGATATGCACCCACATTAAGATGACTGTCCTTTCTGTTTCCAGTTTTGTCCACTAAAATCTTGGCCTTTATGTTCAATAGCTATCAAGTTGAAATATATAATTTTGAAAATAGTGACCACTAAGCTCATGTCATTATCCAGAATAGAGGAATATATCCTTAAAGTATTTAAATGTTTCTGAAGAAAGTAAAAATCAATTTGAATCAAGAGGGTTTAATCTGTGAAGAGAAAGTTTGAATTCAACCTCACCAGTAGATAATTAGGTTCATTGAGAGGAAGTAGGTACAGTAAGTTCTCATTTGTTTTGTCAGTAGGTTCTTGGAAAGTGCAACTTTAAGTGAAAGAACATATAAGGAAACCCATTTTACCATAGACTAATTGGTATAAACAAGAGTTAAGTTCCTGCAGCATAGTTTTGGTCACAAAACTATCACCAAACTTCTAAAGACAGATCCCAAACACTTCTAATATTAAACATTGAAATAAATGTGAGCTATACATGCATTTAGGAAAAATGAATAAAAACAAGTAAGATAATTATTTCCCAGCTCACTTATTCCAGTTCAGGGTGGTGGGTGGGCAGAGCATATCCTGGCATCTAAGAGCATAAGGAGGGATCCACCCCGGACAGGACACCCTCAAATCACAGAGCGCTCACAACCACACCCACACTCAGACTGACGATTTAGACACACCAGTTCATCTAGTGTGCACATCTTTGGGATGTGGGAGGAAACTGGAGTACCCAGAGAAAGAAACCCCATGCATACTCAATACAGACTGTGAGTGGCCCAGCTAGGAATTGATTCCCCCGCCTCATCAACATTATAATAAAATGATATTGAACAAAATGACGTTATTTGAGGACCTGCTGTTTAAGGATCATTTAAATGGCATCCACAGCAGCGTATATTGACCCAGATCTAATAGACCATGCAAAAAAATGCTCTGACAATTCACCATAGCTAAGATTTGGAAACAGCCTAGGTGCCCGTCAGCAGATGACTGGATCAGAAAACTGTGGTACATCTACACAATGGAATACTATGCTGCCATAAAAAAGAAGGAATTCTCATCATTTGCAGCAACCTGGATGGAATTGGAGAACATTATGTTAAGTGAAATAAGCCAGTCAATGAAAGAAAAATACCACATGATCTCACTCATTTATGGGTAATAAAGAACATTATAAACTTGAACAAAAAGATAGATACAGAGACAGTAAAGCATCAAACAGACTGTCAAATTACAGGGGGAAAGTTAGGGAGAGGTGGGGGAGATAAGAGATCAATCAAAGGACTTGTATGCATGCATATAAGCATAACCAACGGATGCAAAACTCTGGGGGGTGAGGGCATATATGGGAGTGGGGTGGGGGGTGGCAATGGTAAGATATGTACACATATAATACCTTAATAAAAAAATTGAAAAAAAAATGCTCTGCTAATATTAAACAAAACAAACTCTGGAAAAAGCAGTAGCTATCTTTCTAATCTTGCCTTTTATGGACTTAGGTTTTTATATGTTTATTCTTTTTCATTTTTTACCTTTAAGAAGACTTCTTCCTAGCATACCTTTTTTAGATATTTCCCATGTGGAAAAGGACTCAGATTAGACTGATGGCTTTCGAGGCATCACCCGAAGGGATTGTTAAAATAAAAATTGTTGGGTCCCCACCCCTCAATTTTGTATTCATTTGGGAACTACTAATGTGTTCCCAGATGATGCTGATGTTATTGATTTGGGAGCTATACTTGGAGAACACCTGAATTAAAATAAGGCAGGGTCACAGAGATTTTGTATTTATAGCTGATTAGAGAACAGAATCTAATATTTATTCACTTACAGCATGGAGACCGTGTTTCCACCTGATGTATAATGGCTTGTCAAATGGGACTTGAAACTATTTATCAGTTCAGTGAATATTTTAATATTTTCTGTCAGGCACTGTGTGTGCTAGGTGCTAGGCATACACAGATTAGACAACATTCATGGACATCATATAGTTTTCATTCTAGTAAGGGGTGACAGACAACCAAAAATATTAAGATGTACCACATAATGATAGCTTCTATGAAGAATAATAAAATCAAGTAAGGGGATAGAAAATGACAAACTGGGTACTATTTTATAAAAGGTGCTAAGGCAAGCATGTCAAACTCATGGCCTGTGGGCCACATGCGGCCTACAACGAATATTTTTAGGGCCCAGCCAATATAACGGTATGTAAGAAACATTTTAATAAACAATTTGTAACTTAAAACTTACAATATCCTGTTATACATAATTATTAATAACGAACTACAACGTTCGCTAATGACTGATTATTATAATCGTGTTGCATTTATTTCCCTTACGTGCCTTACACGCAGGCACACCATTTCTCTCCACTAATACTAGCAGTGAATATTTAGCAGCCAATTGCCACATCATTAGTCTTGGACTGACTTGTTTAGTGTGCGCAACAGGAAATTTTTTGCTTTTGGAGAATAAGAAAAATATGTTTATTTGCTTTACGCTTACTAATTTGTGCAGTTATTCAGTGTCTGGTAAGTTAATGTTCAAGAAAAAAATGTTAATTTTTATTAAAATGTTCTATTATTTTATGTTAATGGTTACTTATTTATTTCAGCCCTTTGTATTCAGCATGTCTCCATTAAAATAAACCCATGTTTCTATGAAAATTGAAGCTTTTGTTTTTTTGCGGCCCACATAAACTTAAACCTTATTTATTTGGCCCATGTTAGCCTTTGAGTTTGACATGCTTGTGCTAAGGGAACCCTCTTCGAGGAAAGGAAATTGAGCAGAGACCTGAATGAAGTAAAGGGCGAAGCCATGAGAATGTCTTGGGGTAAAGCTTTTCAGGTAGAGGGTCAGATCCTGAAGTCTGATTGGAGTGTTTAAAAAACAGCATGATGGTCACTGTGGCTGGTGAAGGCTGAACAGTGAATGAAGAAATGAAAATAAAAGATGAGGTTTGCAGGTTAACAAGGGCCAGGTCACATAGAGCCATCATGAGGACTTTGGATTTTATTGTTAACAAGATGAGACTTAAGCAATAAAAAAGGACAATATTTGGAAGACAGCTTGAATTTGTCACTTGAATTTACATGGTTTGATATTGTCTACAGATAGTCATTTATGGCATAAAATTCTGAAAATTTCAACACCACAAATTTCCCATTGTTATCCGCCCCCCTCCAGGATAACTCTAGACAAATCTGAAGTTTAACTTTTATTGAAGTCCACTAATTTTTTTTTGAGTAAATGAAACAGATACCATTTTCCCTAGAATGGTTGTCATCATGTTTCTGGTATTTCTTTAATTTGCTACTGTCTTTTCTGACACTTGTTTGTTTTTTCCAACTGTATAGCACACAATAAAGAGTTTACAGACCTTAGCTGGAATTTCTTCTAGCAGATGATGCCAACTGTTGTCTTGACTTTTCTCCAAGGAATCTGGAAAATTGTACAATAGAAAAATGCACATTAACTCCTCAAATACAGGAAATAGAGGACTCTGATTAACTTGGAGATGTCCTGATAGTACAAATTGCTTTGTGAGTGAAGAAATAATTAAAATAAGTTATGTTCTGATACCCATTATTAATGTATCATATCTGGAGTTTAAGAATAAACTGGCAGGGTCACAAAAAGATACATTCTGTATGATTCCATGTATAGGAGGTGTCTAGGGTAGTCAAATTCATAGAAACAGAAAACAGAATGGTCGTTTCCAGGAGCTGGTGAGAGAGGGAATGGAGAGTTGTTTTTTAATGGGCATAGATTTGTCTAGGATTATCCTGGGGCGGGGGCGGGGGAAAGGGACAATGGAAAATTTGTAATGTTGAAATTTTCAGAATTTTATGCCATAAATGACTATCTATAGATAATATCAAACATGTAAAGTAAAGTGACAAATTCAAGCTGTCTTCCAAATATTGTCTTTTGCAAGATAAAAACTTCTAGAATTTGAAATGACAATGCAGTACCATCTCACACCTGTCAGAATGGCTATCATCAACAAATCAACAAATGACAAGTGCTGGCAAGGATGTGGAGAAGAAGGAACCCTCATGCACTGCTGGTAGGTGCTGCCACTGTGGAGAATAGTATGGAGTTTCCTTGAAAAACTAAAAATGGAACTCCCATTTGACCCAGTGATCCCATTTCTACGAATATATCCCAAGAAACTAGAAACACCAATCAGAAAGGATATATGCACCCCTATGTTGATAGCAGCACAATTTACCATAGCTAAGATTTGGAAACAGCCCAAGTGCCCATCAGCAGATGAGTGGATTAGAAAACTGTGGTACATCTACACAATGGAATACCATGCTGCAGTGAAAAAAGAAGGAATTCTTACCATTTGCAACAGCATGGTTGGAACTGGAGAGCATTACGCTAAGCAAAATAAGCCAGTCAGAGAAAGATAAATATCACATGATCTCACTCATTTATGGAATATAATGAACAAAAACAGATCCAGAGATAGAGATGCATCGATCAGACTGTCAAACCTCAGAGGGAAGGCAGGGAGGGTGGGGGTAAGGGGGAGAGATCAACTAAAGGACTTATATACATGCATATAAGCCTAACCAATGGACACAGACAACAGGGTGGTGAGGGCATGAGTGGGGGCATGGGGGGCAATGGGAGAATAAGGACACAAATACAATACTTTAATTAATAAAGAAAGAAAATACTGTTTTAAAGAAGAAAAAAACAAAAACAAAAAACAAACTTCTGGAATTTGGTTCGACAGCAACATGAATATACTTAACACCACTGAACTGTACACTTAGTACTGATTAAGATGGTAAATTCTATGTTATGTGTATTTTACCACATTTAAAAGTAGTAAAACAAACTGGTTGAATCTAATAACAGCAATAGTAAAAATGCATAGTAATATAACACTGCTACAGAAAATCGTAATCATAGTATGGATAAGATCATATGCCCTATATTATGGACTTTCATTTAGATCAATCCAGTAGACAGTTACTGTCTTCTATGTATATGACAGAAGGCAAGGTGCCATAGATACAAACCAGAATAAGATAATGATTTTTGCTCACTTAGAGCCTAATTGATAGCAACAGACTCATGAATAACAACAAAATAGAATGTTATTATATGACTAGAGAATTTTGGGAACCTGCTAAGTTAGGGAAGGTATAAAGGAAGGTAACTCCTACATTTCATCTTCAAAGTAGATTTTCATGTTGGACTAGGGAATGAAGAACATTCCAGCCATAGGGAATAGGCTGTGGTATTAGAGATTGTGCAATTTTAAGTGAACTCCAATGCAGAAACAGTAATGACAGAAAGGAGAGATATTCTAAGAAAGATTTATGAGGTAGAGATCACAGGTCATGGTAACTAATTAGTTGAGGTAAAGGCAGGGAGGAACAATAAATTGAGGATGGCTTCCAGGTTTTAGCTTGGGCTTCTGAATAGGAGTATTACATACATAGATAGATATGTAGAGATAGAGATATAGAATATAAATCTTAGATCTAAGTCTGTGTTAAGGCAGTTTAGACACGTCTCTATAAGGCTTAATTTGAGGGAAGTCAGAATTTCTGTTAAAATGATCATTCAATCTTCTTGACCTGAAATACCCAATATAGTCACTAACTGATTACAGATGGAAGATTATTTCCAGAAGAAGGTCAAAGTGAAAATCTCTGTCACATAGTAACAATGATATCATAGGTAAGTTAGTCAACATCCTATATTATCTCCCTCCTACCTTGTCTTTCTGTACTTGCTAACTGAAAAAAATAAAATTTCATTTTTCAGATTCCTTTATAGCTAGAGTGCTGGTATATGACCTGGTTCTGCAGAAACTGATTTGGGAAATGTAAGTTCCATCAAGCAAGGCAGCAACGCTTCTAGGTCTTTTGAAACAACTGTGGCAGAGTTTGTGGCTCCAGGTTCAGTTTAAAAGTGTAAAACAGGAGGCAGCAGCGGTAGTCTTTCTACTGTAACCATCCTGGTGTATGGTTGGGCATTTCTCATTACTGTATCATTGCTTCTGGCTATTGGACATCCAAGCCTGTCTCTTGGCACTCCGAGATTCTATAAGGTACTCAAGCTATTTTTACTAAATCTCTTTCTCCTTAAACTAGTTGGAGTGGATTCAGTTATCTATACCTAAGAACTATGACCAATATACACAAGACTAACTTTCTGTCATTAGGATATTTGATCAAATGAACTAGCTGACATTTAAACCCCTTAGAGTACTTAGGTTAGGTCTGTTTCAGGAATGGAGGCAATCAGGAACTTAAACCTGATCTGTCTGACCTCAGCATTGTACTAGTAAATGCTGAGGTCAGAGAGATCAGGTTTAAGTTCTGGCTGTACCATGTTTATTCAGGTAAGTTACTTAATCTCCATATATTTCAGTTATTTCAACTATAAATTTGAGATAATCATAGTGTTCAACTCAGTGTTTTTGTAATTTACTGTATGCTAATTAATATAAAGAACTTATCTCAATGCCTGGAAGACAATAGTGTTAAAAAATGTTTACATTTGCTCATATTAACACTGCATGTGTAGGCTTTGTCTCATGTACTAGGATTCCTTAGCTTTTCACTCAGTCTTGTTTTTGTGTTTGGCCTAAATAGACCCATTTGTATATACAATGCACAATTACAATCTATTTTATTCTTTTTTAAAAAATATATTTTTAATGATTTAATAGAGGAAGGAGAGGGGGAGAGAGATAGAAACATCAAGGATAAGAGAGAATCATTGATCAGCTGCCTCCTGCATGCCCCATACTGGGGATTCAGCCCGAAACCCAGGCATGTGCCCTGATCAGAATTGAACTGTGACCTCCTGCGGGAAGCCACCACTTGCAGATACTGTCACGAGAGTTCACCAAGGAACGTGGAAGGTCGATGGACCTTGGGCGTTAGCAGGGCTGACACTAAGCACCTTGTCTGTTGAGATAGTAGTGGCTCAAGGCAAATTCCCTAACCTGATAATCCTTTTACTGTTTACCAAACTTTACCTTTGATATGCTTGCATGCATTGCTAAAAGGCCAATGTGTATTCAAGTAAATAAAAAGTGGACTGGACCAGAGGTCAGTGTGGTCTTCAAGAGTCAAATAATTCATATCTGTTGTCTAGTGTCTTCATTTGTGCGTCGGCCCCACCTTCAGATCCTGAACTCAGCCGTGCAGGTTGCGGCAACCTCCTGGTTCATAGGTCAATGCTCAATGACTGAGCTATGCTTATCAGGCCTATTTTATTCTTTTTAAATGAGTTCCATCATTAAGTGAATAAAAACAAAAACAAAATGAAGATTTTTTGGTATTAATTCAGGTCTGAACTTGGATCAAACTATGAACTTCCATGATGACTCTTAGAATGTTTAACAGTCAATAACTGTGGGGCTTGGGCTATGCCTCTCCGGATCAGGCAGTTGTTTCACTCAGTTTCTGGTTTGAGGATTGGAATATCTTATGAGTGCCTGGGGTGGGAAAGAACATGGATTACTTTTAAAACATAATGCTGAGCAAAAGGAGCCATATACCCAAGAGTATATAATGTATGATTCTATTTATAAGTAGTTCAATAACTGTCAAAACTAATCTATGGCAATACAGTTTAGAAAAGTAGTTTCTTTTGGGGAAGAGTATGACTGGTAGTGAACATAGAGAAATTTTCTGAGTTTCTTAAAATGTTATACATCTTGATCTGTGGGATGGTTACATAGGTGTACACATCTGCAAAATTAATTGATCTGTAAGATTTGTGAACTCTGCTGTGGTTATTCAATTTAAAAGGGGACTCTGAGCACACTTTGTTGAATGGCAGCATCACTGAAATAAATACATGAAGTTCTACTTTAAAAAGACAATATTAATATGATTATATTTGTTCTGACATTAGAGACAGGCATATTACTCTACAGTCACTCCTGTTAGGTCCTATCCACAGTCTATAATCCAAGAAATAAAAACAAGTATATTTCTGGTGCTAATATCAGAATATGTTGATTTAGGAACTTATCTTGGCCTTTGGCCTTTGTGAAATACTGAATAGTCACTGCTAATTTGTTTAATGCTCAATACTAACGAAGTCACAAAACATTTTAAAACAGTTCCATCTCATTGGTTGTCTTTATTTTACCAATAATTAAAAAGTAAAACACTGCATTTTACTCCCTTTAAGGTTAAAAGGTGACCATCTGATTTCTATTTAATGCTGCATTTATATTTGGTTATGGTTCAAAAATGTTCCTTTAATCATGACATGGAGAATTGTTTTTGGATGCCAGATATCATATGCTGTTCAAGACTCTTTGCAAATTATGAAATTAATTTTTCTTGTATACCAATCTTTCCTCAGCTATTTCATGGACTTGGCTTTCCCCCCATAATTCACTAAGTAAAGGGTGAGCATTAGTCATTGTTTGTAAAGAACTTTCAACTTTCAAATTCCAATTTCCTAATCAATAAACATGGAGAAAATTAGTAGATATAATGTTGCAACACATGCAACACTTAAAAAACAAATGTTAAAAGAAAAAAATGTTAAAATATAACATGCTACTTCAGGTCTATATGACTTCCTTGCAGAAATATATTTATTAGAGCTGAAGTCTGAATGATGAATAAGAATTTGGCTTAGTGACAGGTGGAAAAAAGCATCTCAAACAGAGAGAACAGTATATGCAAAAGCCCTTGTACATGGTGAGTGTACACAATTATTTTGTAGTGAGCTTCACCTTCTTCTGTTCAACTTCAGGTGAAAAGGTATCTCTTCACCTGCCAAAAATTAATCTTTCTTCTTGTATTCATATTTATACCTTTGCTTTTGAACCTCAATCTATCAACTGTCTCTTTATTTTTCATATCAACTACTCTCCCCATTAGATATTTCCCTTCAAGATATAACACTCAAATCTCTGTGACCTCCAAAAACCAAAATGGTAAACAAACACTTCTCTGAATTATACATCCCTCTATACTACTTCCTATCTTTAGTTATTTTTATTAGCAAAACTTCTAGAATAACAATATTCTCCACCTACAATCTCCACTTCCTCAATTCCCATTCACTTTTTAACCCTACTAAATATGGAATCCTGCACAACCACTTCACTATCAGGATTGTGGCAAAGTCACCAATGACTCTTAATATCATTGGACACTCTTGACTACCTCTCTCTTTTTTGAGTGTCATGATACTGCTCTTTCTTTGTGTCCTACTTTTATCTCAGGCTACTTTAGAGTCTCTTTGATTTATGTATATCCCTTAAGTATTAAAATTTCATCTTAGGCCCAGGTTCTTCTTATTCTATACACTGTAGCTGGGTGAGCTCTTCCAACCTGCTTCATGGTCCCTGAGCAAATCCTTTTTGTTGTTGCTTTTTGTTAAGCCTTGGTTAAAATTTACACATTGTGGCTCTTTCTTTGACTTCCTTAACCCATTGTTAGGGCTTACTTTTCTAAGCTTCACTGCCTTTTCTGCATCTATCTCTCTGTCTCTATATATCTATATGTCAATATAAATCTATCATCTATCTATCTATCTATCTATCTATCTACCTATCTATCTATCTATCTATTATCATCTATCCCCATGAAAGCAAGTCTCATCTTATTATGTTTATCTGTTTCCTAGCCTGTATCTCCAACTAGATTAGCAGTTCTTTGAAAGCAGCAGCCATCTTTTTATACCTAGCTTTTAGCCCAGTGCATGGCAGAGAGTAGATAATATATAAATATTTATAGATGTATGTATGTATGGGTTTGGATAAGCTCTTTTGTCTTACAGCCTTGTAGACAATGTTAGGAGAAAGCTGTGGCTACCTGAAGATTGCACAGGTAATAAGTGCCTGAGTCAAGCACATTCTTGGTTTCCATGAACCACAATGTGATGCACATTTGTGTGATGTTTACACTCTGCAAACTGCTCTCATATCTATTATCTCATATAATTATCATAACAATTTTGTGTACTAAGATATGTTGCTAATATACTAATCCTACCTAATAAAAAGGTAATATGCAAATAACCATCACTCCACTACGCCCACGATTGGGCGGCGGGAGGCTGGGGGACGGGACTCGGGGTGGCATATCCGGCCATTGAGAGGCGCGGGGGGCGGGACTCCCACCACCTGCGCCTCTCAATGGCAGGATTGTCGGCCGCTGAGGGGTGCTGCCTTGGACACCCCAGACACCCGGCTCCCCTGCCATCGGAGGTGGGGAGCCGGTTGTCTGCGCTGGCTCCAGGCCAAAAGCCTCTTTCGGAGGCTTTTGGCCTGGTGCACGTGTGTGCACCCGGATCCCCTGCTGTGCTCCCCTTTGTCAGAGCCTCAAGCCCCAGCAGCAGCGGCAGCGGCTGGGGATGAGCTGGTGATCCCAACAGCCTGGCAGCTCAGTGGGGGCGGCGGAGGCAGCGTTGGGCCTGGGGACTAGCGAACAGGCAGAAGATGGCCCTGATGGCAGGAGGCTAGGCCTAGGGACCCTACCCGCACGATTTAATCATGCGCTGGGCCTCTAGTATATATATATTTGTTGTGATATATATAAATAAATTGAAGTTCAGAAAAGCTGTGATTAATGTTTACACAGGTAGTAAGTGGCAGAGTCAAATCTTGAAATAAGCTTCCATGGGTGCAACTTCAGTGTGCTGTCCACAGCCAGAGAACCACTTAGCTCTGAGATAATGTGGATTCATGGGACAAACAAGGTCTTTCAAGTCAGATAGACCTAGTGTCATATTGCCACAAACTAGCTGCCTGGTTTTAAATAATATTTTCTTTTTTTGTTAATTTCACCTGAGGATATTTTTTCCCATTGATTTTTAGAGAGAGTGGAAGAGCAAAGGAAAGACAGAGAGAAACATTGATGTGAGAGAAACACATTGATTAGTTGTCTCTTGAATGAGCCCCAACCAGGCCCCGGGCTGGGGAGGAGCCTGTAACCATGGTATGTGCCCTCTATAGGAATCAAACCTGGAATCTTTTGGTCAGCAGGCCAATGCTCTATCTACTGAGCCAAACCGGCTAGGTCTTAAAGAAATTTTTTGATGTTTCCATTCCTCAGTTCATCTCTAGACTGGGATACTATTTCATACTTCAAAGGGTTGATGAAGGGATTAAGAGATACAAGATATGGACTTCTTATTCCCTTCAAGCTTGTCCCTATTTTGTACCCACACCAATATCAGAAAAAGGCATCACAGAGTCCACTTTCAAAAGATTTTAAAGGATATACTTTTCACCTCCTCTCTCCCAAGATTGTTCTGTCCCACTTAAAGTTATAATATAGATGCCAGAAAGAACTTATCCTGCCCTAAGTGAAGGTGTTATTGAAGGAAATAAGCTCTATTTGTTACTGTGTGACTGTTACCATCCATCCCCATGTGTGTCCACATATTCACTCCCATCGTCACACTTGCCTGGTAGATTCTCCTTTCTTCTCCTCTCAGAACTCACTCACCCTTCAAATTCACACACATGCTGTCTCCTCCAGTAAGTCTTCTTTGAATTTGTAAGCTCACACTGAGCTAAACCTTTTCTAGGTTACTAGGATACTTCTAGTTTATGTCATAGAATTTTTCACTTCCTTGTTCTATATTTGGTATGTCTTCTCAATTATGTCTTCCCTATTAATGTGAGCTCCTTTTTAAAATCCTCACCCAAGGATCTTTTTTCCATTGATTTTTAGAGAGAGTGGAAGGGAAGGAGGGAGGGAGGGAGGAAAAGAGAGAGAGAGACAGAGATAGATAGATAGATAGAGAGATAGATAGATAGATAGATAGAGAGAGAGAGAGATTGATGTGAGAGTGACACATCGATTGGTTGTTTCCTACAGGCTCCCAACCAGGGCTGGGATTGAATCTGCAACCCAGGTATGTGCCTTTGACCAGAAATTGAACCCAAGACCCTTCGGTGCATGGGTCTATGATAGCCATTGAGCCATATGAGCCAGGGGTAATGCAAGCTTTTTGAGGGCAAGGAGTCTATCTTATGATTCTGTACTCTCCATCCACACCCTCATCAAACTCTTATTTCCTGCTAGTACTGATGTAGGGCTGCGTACCTATGAGGCATTCAGAAAATATTGGTGGTTTGATTCACCTTGAATCCTTCACTCCTGTTGTCAACAGTGAAGGAAATTTCCCAAAGGGAGAATGTGAAAGTCTCTGTACCTTTACTTCTGCTACGCAAAACATATTGATGAGAAGGTGAACACAATGGCTGGCATTATGTCAAAGGTTACGTGAGAGCCAACGCCACATTAATCTTATCTTGTTTTTCTTTTGAGTCCTGTAATCTGAAGTGTGTGTACTTTAAGGAAACCATACACTATTAATCATGTTTGATAAACCAAAAAAGGCTGAAGCCCCAGTAACCTACTTATTCTGTTTACTCAGGGAGGTTAAAGAAAAACAATGATTTGCATACACACCTATAGTGAGGACTTCACTGGCATGCTTCCTGAGACTACTTCCCTACTGCCCTTCAGTCTTTCTGATAAGATAAGAAACCCTTTGCACCTGGGCAGTGCTTTATGCTTTTCTACATGTCCACTACTAGTACCTTGGCCCAGATCCCCATCATCTCACACCTACTTTATTGCAACATCTTCCTAATTGATTTCCCTGACTCAGTCTTTTGTTGTTTACAATCTATTCTCCACACTGCAACCAGAGTAATAGACCCAAAGCACAAAGTTGATTATGTCCCACCCCTGTTTAAAACTCTTTAGCATCCTTTGGCATTATTCTAACCCTTTTGGTATGCTCAAAACAAAACAAAAAATGATTCCTGATTTACCTCCTGCTTAGCTCTTTAGCTTTATCTCCTGCCACTCCCTACCTTCATTTCCACCCTCTTGTACTCTAAGCTCCAGCTTTCTTGAAATACTTGTATATCCACAAGTGTGCGGTTTTATTTTATTTTTTTAATTGCGGTGCCTTTGCATATGCTTCTTCTACCTATATTGTCTTCCTACCTTCTTCTGACCTCTAACTGAAGAAGTTTTCTCCATCTTGTTAGTCATAACTCAAACTTCACCTTCTAAGTGAATCCTTCCTTAACTCGCAATTTATCATTATTTGTTCCCTCTTTTGCATATACATACTTGCCTTATGGCACTTTCCTTACTATATTATAAATATTTGTTTATACATTTATCTCTGTGGCCTTTGTGCAAATTTCTTGAATGTTGGAACTGTGGTTGACCCTTCCTCCTAACCTTCTTCGCTCAGCACTATACACATAATTGGTATTCAGGAATGTTGCTTAAATGAATTATGATTATATTTCCTAACTTAAAGACTTTTTTTTGAACTAGACTGACCTCAGAGTTGCAGAAAAATAACCAGTTGTTCAACTATTCACAGGCTTCTGGGCTGGGTTAGGTGTGGTTCTGTCTTGAGAAAGGTTGAATTCAAATGTTCTGTTAAGTTTCTTCTTAATTCAGGATTCTATAAATAAACAGTAAGATTAGAATAACACCCTTAGCAATGCAGAAGCAAAGAAAGCTCTTAGTCTTTTTGTTTTATACCTTCTATTACTTTTCTAAATATATTATTTCCTTTAGGCCTTCTTTTATACAATCACTTAAAACAGGAGTTCCCTGGGTGATTTTTGGCCCTTATTTCTATTTTTGGTCCTTAAGCTCAACCAGGACCAGTTCATTTCATCATTTATATACACCCACCCCCCCGAAATATATTTGCAACCTCAGGAGCTTCCTGGGCAAGGACAGACAAGAAAGAGGCAGACCACTCCAGGTTGTTAGGTGGCAGTTTAATAAACAAGAGAAGTTACTTATGAGGCTTGTCTTGGGCAGCCACAAGATGAGTAGATATCTGCACCCACCCACTAGAATCTTGAAAGTATACATAGAGGTCTTAAGTGGGTTCAGTCACGTAACTGTCCAGATGGTCTCAACAACACATTTCTCTCTCAAGGCTGTGTCCTTGAAAATGGCTCCCACTGTGGGAATGGTGAGAAGAGTGGACATGCCAAGCACAGGGGAGAGGCCAGGAACCTCTGATTGCCCAGGTTCAGCTCACTGGTCTATTGGAGGTCACATCCTTTCACTGACCTTCTCCAACAATATATACACAATAGAGGCCCAATGCATGAAAGTCGGCTTGTCCCTTACAACCGCAGCAGCTTTCCTTGGCCCTTGCAGCCCTGTCTTCATCTGGAAGGTTGCCCAGAAGGACATCCGGAAGGTCGTTCGGCTGTCTGGTCTAATTACCATATTACACTTTTATTATTATAGATATCATCTTACTACTAATGCCCTATGAGGTACTTTCTATTTTCACCCCATATTTTATAGATGAAGAAACTATAGATCAAAGAGGTTAAATAACTTTTTTTGTTAACCTGAAAGTGCTGGAGACTGGGCCTAAACTTGGATTTGATTGTAAAGCCTATCTTTGAACCATTTATTACACCACACTCCCTCATCTCTTTTTTTTTTTGAAATGGCTTGAACTAGATTATCCTTGAGAATCCTGTTCAAAGCTTTTCCTCCCACCAAGTCCTCAAGGGCTCCATTGGGGCCAAACAAGAGAGTGGTGTTCTCCAGATCTAGGATCTGAAACAAAGAGATATGAGGTGCCAAATATTCCCTTGTGCATTTGTTTTTCTATAATTATTTATTGAGATACACTATAAGGATTCCTAAAAATAGCATTCTATATAATAAAGAGGGAATATGCAAATTGACTGTCACTCCGCCACAAAGATGACTGCGCCCACAGTGGAGGCAGGGTTTCCGTAACACAAGATGGCTGAGAGTTCCCGTAATGAGCCTTAACAAGCAATCAGCAGAGACCTGAGGCTTGACAGGGGACCTCAGGCCATGCCCCCCACCTTGGTGCTAGGCTGGGGGATCTCAGGCAGTGCCCCCCACCCAGCAGGGCATGACGGGGGACCTCAGGCCACGCTCCCTGCCCAGCAGGGCTTGATGGGGGACCTCAAGCCACACACCCCGCCCCGGTGGCAAGCCGGGGGACCTCAGGTTGTGCCCCCAGCCCCAGCGCCAAGCCAGGGGACCTGAGGCCGTACCCTCCGCCCGGTGAGGCTTGACAGAGGACCTCAGGCCGCATCCCCCATCCAGTGGGGCTTGATGGGGGACCTGAGGCTATGCCCCCTACCCCGGCACTGAGCCAGGGGGCCTGAGGCTATGCTCCCCACCCGGTGGGGCTTGACAAGGGTGGGACTGGCTGGATCTGGATCTAGCCCAATGGGGGGGTGTGGCTGGGTCAGAGTCTCTCGTGATTTTGAGACACATGTGGGTGGGTGGGGACTTGACTCTGGGTCCCGTGGTGCTCCCCAGACTCTGACAGGAGGAAGATTTTCATATATATTTTACTAGTCTTCTTTCATCTCTGACACTTCTCTTATAGAGAAAGGGCAAATAGCAATATTAAAATATTTCCTCTTGCCAAAACCGGTTTGGCTCAGTGGATAGAGCATCAGCCTGCGGACTGAAGGGTCCCAGGTTCGATTCTGGTCAAGGGCATGTACCTTGGTTGCGGGCACATCCCCAGCAGGGGGTGTGCAAGAGGCAGCTGATAGATGTTTCTCTCTCATCGATGTTTCTAACTCTCTATCCCTCTCTCTTCCTCTCTGTAAAAAAATTAATAAAATATATTAAAAAATATTTTCTCTAATTAATGCCCTTTTAATATGCACGAATTTCGTGCACCGGGCCACTAGTATTCAATAGCGACCTTCAGGACCTGTGGTTGTTGCCAGTCATTTATCTTCCTCTTAGGCAACTTGATTTTTTAAGCTAAATTCTATCCACAAGTGAGTGATGAGAGAGACAAATACACAACTTTTGGGAAGCATTTGTTCCAAAAGTGTGAAAAGCCTAAACAAGTGGAATATTTTGCTAAAGAAAGGAAAACGTTACATTGAACAGAAGAGATCTGTGTCCTGACAGCCAAAAATTGAAAAACAATAAAATATTTTTTCACTGTGTCATCCCTCAAAACACTTGGAATGAATTGTCATTACAGGTGTCTTTAGAATAAAACAAAGAACATTGATCTTGGAGTCAGAGACCTGGGCTTCTGAGTGGGCTTCCACTCAGTGTTAAATTGGAGATAAGTGTGTGTGTGTGTGTGGGGGGGTCAAAGGTAAAAATAAATATAATACTGTCAACAATAAAAAATAAAGTAAAAAAAAAATAAAGAAATAAATACATTGGAGGTAAAAACAAGAACTACCTGAAAGGGTTATTCCAAGAGTAAATGAATTAAATCATGTTTTACTAATGTTTTATGTGCTTCCATTCACATCAGATATTATTACAACTCACCTTGGCCCAGTGTCAAGCCACTAATTTAGTTACCCTTCTTTTAATAATGGCCATTCTCTCTTTGACCACAATCAGATGCCATTGCACTCCCACCCCCATCCTCACTAAAAATGCACAGCTATGATTGTTCTAAGAAAACAGTGCCTTCAGCCAATGTAAGCAGATAACACTCATGGTGAACTGTGGTTGTTGACTTAGTTATGATAGAGAATATCTGGGTTCCAGGAGGCCTACATCTGAGCATCTCTACTGCCTATTTCTAGACAGTAGGAATGATACCAGGCACAACAGTTAGACCCAGCTGCTCTAGTGGGAAAGATAAAATGGTTTGTTTTATGACAATTGGCCTATACCTATTCAAGGGACTTGAGACTTGAGATTAAGTTCAAGTTCTTTGTTTGAACATGAGAGTGACTGAGGTGCCAGCGAAGGATATGGAAGTATAGCTTTGACAATGGTATGTTTCACAAAGAAGGAATAGGCCACCATATTTCTTTTTTTTAATTTTTTAAAATTTCTTTATTGATTAAGGTGTCACATATTTGTCCTCATCCCCCCATTCCCATCCCCCACCCCTCCCCACAGATGCCCCCACACCCCTGTTGTCCTTAACCATTGGTTAGGCTTGTATGCATGCACACAAGTCCCTTGGTTGATCTCTTCCCCCGACCCCCACCCTCTCCTACCCTTTCTGTGAGGCCCAACATGAGTGAGATCATGTGTCACCAGAAATACACTTATAAGAACCAAATGTGAGACGAGCAATAATAGTTATGCTGACAGGCAAATGAATCAGTCTGTAGTAAGTTTCTTTCTGGACCAACAGTTCTTTTGAGACCCAATTTCAATGTCCACCAGTTCCTTATGTGTACATGTCGGCACTGACTTTTCAGCTCTGGATGGTGGACAAATGGTGGTAATGCAGGTCCAACTCCCTCTGGTTTGGTCTCGCCCAGACGCAGGGGCGCGGCTTCACCCGGACCTGGGACCCAGCATCATCCAAGCCCCGGGGCGCGTGGCCTCACCCGGACCCAGGTGTGTGTGGCCTCACCCGGTCCCGGGATCCAGCCTCATCCGGACCCAGGGGCGCGTGGCCTCATCCGGACCCAGGGGCGCGTGGCCTCACCCGGACCCAGGGGCGCGTGGCCTCACCCAGACCCAGGGGCGCGTGGCCTCTCCCGGACCCAGGGGCGTGGCCTCATCCAGACCCGGGACCCAGCCTCACCCGGATCCAGGGGTGCACGGATCCAGCTTCACCCGGACCCAGGGGCGAGTTAGGTCATCATATTTCTTGTGGTCACAGTTTCCTAAGGTTGGTTACCTACTTGCTGATTGTAGATTTCACACTGGGAAGAATCACAACAGAAAGGGAATTGAGGAGATGCAGGAGCAATTGGAATGCTGAATATCTCGTTAAAGATCAGGTCGAGGCCCTGGCTAGTGTGGCTCAGTTGGTTGAGCGTTGTCCCATGCTCCCAAACATTACCGGTTTGATTCCCATTTAGGGCACATGCCCAGGTTGCGGATTCAATTCCTGGTCAGGGTGTGTGTGGGAGGCAGCCAATCAATCTCTCTCTCTCTGCCTTTCTCTCTCTCTAAAATCAATATAAAAAAAAGCCCCTGCCAGTGTTGCTCAGTGGTTGAATGTTGACCTATGAACCAGGAGGTCATGGTTGGATTCCTGGTCAGGGCACATCCCAGGGTTGCACGCTTGATCCGTGGTGTGGGGTGTGCAGGAGGCAGCCGATCAATGATTCTCTCCCATCATTGATGTTTCCCTTTCTCCCTCTCCCTTCTTTCCTCTCTGAAATCAATAAAAATAAAATTAAAAAAAAGATAAGGTGGAGGGGTAGGGTGGAATGGCATATCTAAAGCTCAACATCTAGGGTTAAGTACTATGGCAAAAACGAAACAAATTAAATGTCTGTGGTTCCATCACTTGTCTGAGTCTCCACTTTGATTGACCTTTTCCTCTTTTTTACTTTCTTAAATTAGTACCCTTCATATGATCTATACCACAAATAATGAACTTTGTATTTTAGTGTATAAGGCAATTCTTGGTGGTGAAAAAATAAAAATTTAAAAATTGGGGCATATCAGAGGAAAGTCAGTAAAAATGCTAATCCTTGTGTTGAAGAATTCTCTTGGATCAAAGTGATTACATAAGGCTTAAAAATCAAGTGGTATGCTTGTTTACTAACATATTCTGAGATTTTTTCCCCTTGCAGATGTAAGACATGAAAAAAACCAGGGCTATGCTCACATATGGAGGTAATTTGTTCAGATATACAACTGGGCTGGAGCCATCAGTAACCCGGTTATAAATTCTGAATCTCCTGTATTTTGTCATTTCAAAGTATGTTCTCCATTTCAAGACAAAAATCAAATCATAATTCCTCTGAAAGATATCACATTGAGGGTTCCGAGTAGAGAAAAACATCACTGGCAACAGTTTGGACATCGGCTTATACCAAGTCTTTCTGAATTTAAACTCATGAACTCTCGTACTTAGGTCCAACATAAATTGTTTCATTTTCAAGTTCCCTTAAGCTAGGAAAATTAAGACTTCCTGTTCTTTAGGGAGAAAAAGAGTCTAAAAACGCAAGAGGTTAGAAAATGTCTTGAAGCTTTTCATAATTGAGTATAAATGAATCCAAACCATATGGATTACATTTCCTTTTTTTTTTTTTTTTTTTACTTTGAACACTGAGGGGAAAAACATGTTTGGCAAAATGCTTCTTGTTGGTTTTTATTTTTTTCAAACCCAAATATGTTACTTTCACCCCTGAGCCTTCTTCCCAAGCTGTACCATATGCTGAGAATGTTCCCAGGGTTCTTTAGACTTTAAGTTTACAGCTCCTGTGAGGCCTACCTTCCTCAAGAAGCTATCTCTAGGTGACTTAGAAGAGAATACAACCTAGAAGAAGGAACTGGAATGGTCTTAAGCAGAGGAAGTCTCTTGATGATGGGATTTGAAAGGCACATCTTTGCCAAACTATGCAGTGAGTATACTGAGACTTGTTGGGGACACATTCAATTATGGATCCAGAAAGAGGAAATGAAACCATGGTAAAATGGAGATTAGGAAGTGTCTAGGGCCCAGATGAGTTAATGAAGAGAGTAATGTGTATCTTATTTTGATTGACATTAGCAAGCATATACCAGACACTGTGCTAAGCACTTTATATGTGTTACCACATTTAATCAACACAATTTTATGAAATAAGCACTACTATTGCACCCATTTTGTAGATGAGAAAACCGAGTTTCAGAGAGTAAATGGTTACCCTAAAGTCACCCAGCTAATACTTAGAAGAAATAGGATATAAATACAGAACTGTGTAGCCCCATTTAAGTACTTTAGTACACTGCCTTAAATAGATTCACCTCTTCTGGGTCCCAGGGTGTTCAAAAGTGGGAAGAGTTAAATGACCACATTTAGTTATATCTCGGTCTTTGGACTCAGCTTACTTACTATAGCTTGGGGAAACAGGAAGTACTGTGACTATTGAGGCAGAGTCCAAGTCCTATCTTTAAAATTTCCCTTTATAGATGTTTGCTCAGGTACAACCACCACGCTTTAAGAGGAAGATATGAAAAAGCTGGGTCACATGTTGTAGAAGCTGGTCAGAATGATGAAGGGCCCACTGGCATATATTTTGAGGGACAGATGAAGAAATATAGGATGCTCAAGAAGAAAACCCTATTGACCCATAATAGCTGTCTTTAAATATTTCATGGGCTGTCACATGGAAGCAGCATTAGACTTATTCTATGTTAGCTGTAGAGAGGGAAAGTGGAAACAATGGGAAGATGTTAGAGGAATATAAATTCTGGATCAATAGAAAACAACTGCATAAACATAATGCAGTTTCATAACATTATTTTATGCCTTGTACTCTTTTGGAAATCTGGTACAGCCAATGAACTCTCTCAGAATAATGTTTTTAAGTGCATAAAATAAAATGCATAAGATTACATAGGAAACAAATTATATTGAAATATGACTATTAAAATATTAAAAATTGAATATATTAGCAATGATTTTAAAGTGGATTAAAAATGTTTTGTATGATTTTTGTTATTGATAATACTACTAGGGCTTGTTGCCTACATTCATAACAGAAGAAATGGTAAATTTCAGTTAAAGATAAGGAAAAATAAAGACATTGGTTTTTTGTTCCCATCAAAGTTCATGGTACCTCTAAGGGATTTATGGATTCCATGTTAAGATCTCCTGAATTAGAGGTATAAAATATAGTAGAATGTAAAGTCATGTAAAGTTGTGGTTTTCCTGTCACTGGAATAGTTTTTAAAGAAAGACTGTCAGGGATGTTTAAATGGGATCTCTGCTTTGATTTCATACTGGATAAAATAAACTCTTTAGGTGCCAATGTTAATATTCTATGCTCAAAACTCTTTAATAACTTTTATTATCAACAGCAGGGATTTTCAATTTCTCTTTTTGTTTTATTTTTCTTTTACACCAAATGTCCCATTTCATTTATTTTTAAATAGCTATTTATTTGTTTTTTCCATCACCTTTTATTCCCCTATATCCTTCTCTACCTCCACCAGTCCTCCTCCTTCTGCAATCACCACACTGTTGTCCGATTCTTTAAGCAGCAGAAGACTTTCTTCAAAATAAAGTCTTGCACAATCCCTCAATATATCCATTGGAAAAGTGAGATCAGTTTTACATAGAAATGGAGGGCCTAGATCTCTGCTTTCTTAGCTATTCCACTCACTACCTTCACTCTTCCTCACCTGCACTGAATTAAAGTATCTCTGTTTTCTATAGTGTTATCTCTTCTGAGAAGCCCTAGAGCTCTATGAAACACAGTCCTAGGATCAAATGTAAGCTCCTTAGATTTGCATTCAAGGCCACGTAAAATCTTATGTCTCAGCTGATGATCAACAGAGTATTCATTGTCTCTGAAAAGCTTACAACATTCTTGACACCACACCTTTGTTCACACTGCTCCCCAGTCTGGAATGCCCTACACACCTTCCTTCTCTTTGCCATTTCCCTAAACCAGTGATGGCGAACCTATGACACGCGTGTCAGCACTGACACGCATAGTCATTTCTGATGACACATGGCCACTGAGGTTTATTAAATACAATTATATATAACAATTATACATTTATGTTATTTAAACTATAAATATCGCAAAATAATGTTTTTTTCCTCAAAGTGACACACTACCCAAGTTATGCTCAGTTTTTTGGCGAAGTTTGACACACCAAGCTCAAAAGGTTGCCCATCACTGCCCTAAACTATACCCTCCTTTAAGTTCAAATCAGGTTCCACTGCCTCCAAAAGTATTCCCTGATCACTCACCCTTGGTGATTATTCCAGTGCTCTGATTCATTTGAACACTTCTCTCTATTTGACACTGATATTGCGTTGCTTTTGTTGCCATGTCCATTCTGTGTCCTCATTAGAGAGCAGCATCTTGGGGGCCCAGTAAAGTATTCTGTAAACATAGGATGCTGAATCAGTTTTTACCTTTGACATTTATTTTTCATGTCTGTCCCATATCCCTAAATAAATCATAAGATTTTTTTTGGACAAGGATTTTCTTAGACATTTCATCTGCTACAATCTCTCCAGCACCTAGCATGATTCAGAACCCACAGAGGCTTGAACTAGGCATAGTAAGATATGGATAGGAAAGATGTTAGATACAGACAATTTAGAAGGGATGGAAAATACAATTTTATAAAGAAAGAGTTGGCATTTTTTTGCTGGGTAAAAAGACCGATGCTAGAATAAGGTATGAAGGGATTCCCTTGAGAGGGAAGGAGCATGTTAAGACAAAGGTAAGGCAAAGAAATATCAAGAAAAGATAATGTGAGTCACAATGAGAGAGATCAACGGAGGTTAATATGGAAATGCTCTGAGATAAAAAGCAGGAATAGAACCCTTCTCTTGCTGACAATTTATCAAAGCTCAAACAGTTATGCAGTCCAAGCACAGAGAAAATCTCTTTTTGGGCCTAGATTCTGAGTTAAGACTCAAGGTCTTTGACTCAGTCCTCAAAGAAATATTTGAGATTTCCAAATTCTCATTTGAAAACACAATGTCAGATGAATTGTCTCCAAGCCACTGCCACCCTAATGTCTATTTTCTACATATTCAGAAATACAATTTAATAATAATAAGATTTAGTAATAAAAATAAGTGCCATTACTTGTAGCCTTAGCTATGTTCAAGGCACTGTGATAAGTGATTTATTTATTTTTAAAAATATTTTTAACTGAGTTTAGAGAGGAAGGGAGCAGAAGAAAGAGATAGAAACATCAATGATGAGAGAGAATCACCGATTGGCTGCCTCATGCACACCGGGGATTGAGCCCACAACCTGGGTATATACCCCAACTGGGAATTGAACCGTAAGCCAGGCCTGTGGTAAGTGATTTAGATGAGGGAGTGGAGTCTGGAATTCTAGGAAGGGAGTGGTTAGGATAAGATAAAATAAGATGATAGGATAAAATGCTCCCAAGAAGTCAAGAAGGGTAAGAACTCACAATGCTAAGTGACAGGCATGGTTTCCATATATTTATGTTACTTCATTTAATCATCACAACAACCCTTTGAGATAAATATTATCATCACCATGTTAGAGATGACAAAACTGATATTCAGAGAAATTAATTGACTTATTTAGGTCACACAGCCAGTGTGAATGGCAGAATGGGAGTTTTTTAAAACAATAAATAGCTTTTAAAATTTTATTTATTGATTGATTTTAAAGAGAGAAAGGAAGGGAGAGAGGGAAAACATTGATTTGTTGTTCCACTTATTTATACATTCATTGGTTGATTCTTGTATATGCTCTGACCAGTGAACTTGCTACCTTGACGTATTGTGAGGACACTCTAACCAACTGAGCTACCAACCAGTGTGGAAATTTGAACCTAAGTCATATTGGCTACAGCTGATTATCTTTCCCATGTCCCTATTTGCTGTACTGTCAAACATCATCTCTAGTTGCTAGGGAAGGCAGAAAACAAAAAAGAACTGATTCAGTAAAATTGCCAGTTGTACATAGAGAGGCCAGGAGTTTGAGTGTAATGAAAAAACAGAAAATTCTTAAACCTCACTTGAACCAGACATTTCAGTCTCTGTCCACATTATATTGTAATACTCCTCCCAAGATTCCTGAAGACACTCTGAAGAAATAGCCAATAAGTGGCCAATAGAATTTTGATGCCTTTCTTTTTGCCTCATGCAGGTTTTGAGACAAGGAACTTGTCAGAGAGCACAGCAGAGATCTGAGAAGGAAGAGAAAGGGTCATTTACAAGATAGGATAAATCAATTGGAATAATCAGAGGGTGATTTGTTTATGCTCCAGCTAGGCGGTTTATAATTTACACTGGGTCAAAGCAGGAACCAGTGGTCAAGAGAAGAAAGATCCTGCATTTTTTTATTGTTTGTTTCTGAACATTAGGTTCAAACAGAAGCCTTCTCTCCTCAATAGGCCAGAAATAGTGGGATTCACCTTAAGCTCTTAATAAATTCATCATCATTTACTTCAAGTGTGGTAGGCAATTAGACATGAGAAGAGCAAGGACAATGGGCCAGGTACAGAATGTCACCAGGGTCAAAGTTCTGGGTGCCTAGCAAAGAACAATCGTAGGGTGGGGCCTTGCCCCCAGGGTGACCTTTTTCCCCCTAGCATATCCCTGGTTATGAGGTTTGGACCCCCTAACCTTTCCTCCCTAGAGATAACATTTAGGCCTCAGTTGTATTTCAGCTCCTAGACCAGTGACCCCATCGCTGACCTCAGGACCAGCTGCATTGATTGGACAATAACCCCGTGCCCTGGCTCCAACTAATCAGTGGAGACCTGGACCCTAAAGGACCTACCTGGAAAGATGCTGAATATTCTAAGATCTTCCTCTGGGCTCTCTGGTCATTAGCTCAGTGGTTAGAGCGTTGGCCCGTGGATCAGAGAGTCTTGGGTTCAATTCCCTATCAAGGGTACGTACCTGGGTTGTGGGTTTGCTCCCTGCCCCTGGTAGGGGTGTTTGCAGGAGGCAACCGGATGTGCCTCTCACATTGATGTTTTTCTCTGTCTCTCTTCCCCTCCCTCCCTTCCACTCTCTCTGAAAAAGCAATGGAAAAAATATCCTCTGGTGAGGATTAAAAAACAAAAAAAAAAACAAACTTCCCCTGGAACCTCTCCTGAAATCTCCACCCTTAAAACCCTTAGGACAGAGCACCCAGTGCACTCTCCCTCCTGGGATCACACATAAGCCTTTCCCTCCTCCTTTCCCTCCCCCTCCCCCACCCTCAGGAGCTTTACCCTTACCTTCCTCACTCCCAAGCTCTAAGGGCCCTTCCTTTACCTCTATAACTTGTTTCCTAAGCCCATCTCTTCTATGAATTACTTCTCCCACTTCTGTGATTTTATAAGGAAATGCTCTGTTATAGTTTGAATTCTTTCCTAGCCAGAACTCAAGTACTGAAGTTGCTGAACCCAAGTCCAGTGTGACTCCACTGGTCAGACATCAGGTGCTGTTCCCACCTACAACACAAGGAGAGTGCACTTCAGGAACCTATTTAAAGGGTTTACATAAGCTCGACTTTATACAAATTCAGTTCTTTTTTTAAAATATATTTTTTATTGTTGATAGTATTACAGTTTTCTCCCATTCCCTCTCTCCTCCCAGGCCCTACCCACACCCCCAGGTGTTCACTACTCTATTGCCTATGTCCCTGGTCTGTGCATATATTCTTTGGTTTATCTCTTCTTGTCCCCCCACCTCCACATCAAGGTACATCAGTCTGTTCCATGCCTCCATGCTTCAGGTCTTATTTTGTTGGTCAATTCATTCTCTCTCTCTCTCTCTCTCTCTCTCTCTCTCTTGTTTAAAGTTTTACATATGTCTCCTTACCCCCCCCCCATTGACCCCCCCAGCCACCCTCACCCTCGAGGGCAAGCCCCCACCACCCCAGTGTCTGTGTCCACTGATTATGCTAATATGCATGCATACAAGTCCTTTGGTTGATCTCTAACCCCCCCTCAATTCATTTTGTTCATTAGATCCACAATAAGTGAGATCATGTGATATTTGTCCTTCTCCATGAAATAAGCCAAACTGAGAGACAAATTCAGTTCTGTTCTCTTTTTTTCTTTTTGAGGAAATTATTTGCTTTTATTTACTAGTACTTGCCTGTGAAAATTTCTTACCCTCTTTTTGGTAAATGCAAATGTTGCTGAAGATAATCTGCCTCTTTTTCCCTTTATTGATTAAGGTATTACAAATGTATCCTTATCTCCCCCATTGTCCCTCCACCCGCCCCCAACAAACTCAGTTCTTGAGCACATATTTGGTGAGATGGCTCCAGATTCCATATCCAAGGCATTTCATAGCCAAGCCTTTACATCAGTGCAAGCCATTTCCTCCTGATCTTCTACCAGTCCACACCCTCAGATTATTTTCTTAATGGATTATGCACAGGCACACCCCTTTCCAGGTCTGTGATCTTGCCAGGAATGCATAAATTCTTTCTTCAAATCTTTACTACCCCGCCCTGTTCTTTTCTTATTTTTTTTTCACCTCTGCTTCCTTAGTGTCTTTTTCCCCTTTTCTTTTTTTTAAAAAAAACATGCTTCAGAGTGACATTTTTTTTAACATATATATTTTTAATTGATTTCAGAGAGGAAGGGAGAGGGAGAGATAGAAACTTCAATGATGAAAGAGAATCATTGATCAGCTGCCTCCTGAATGCCCCCTACTGGAGATTAACCCCACAACCTGGGCATGTCCCCTGACTAGGAATCAAACCAGTGACCTCTTGGTTCATGGGTTGATGCTCAATCACTGAGCAGCACCAGCTGGGCCTTTCAAATCTTTATTAGGACTCAATTAGTCATATATAAATGGATCTATTTTGGACTCTATTCTATTCCATTGATCTTACTTAAATATCTTTTTTACCAATAACACACTTTCTTGAGAGAGAGAAACATCGATTGGTTGCCTCCCATGTGTGCCCTGACCCGGGATGGCACCTACAACCTAGGTATGTGCGCTGACCAGGAATTGAACCCATGACCTTTTGGTGTATGAAATAAGTTCCAACCAACTGAGCCAGGGCTTGATTACTGTAGCTATATAATAAGCCTTGATATGAAGTAGTATATGCCTTCCAATTTTTCTTTCCTTTTAAATATTGCTTTGGTTATTATTATTATTATTTTTTAAAATAAATCTTTATTGTTCAGATTATTACAATTGTTTCTCCTTTCCCCCCCCATATCTCCCCTCCTCCCAGTTCCCACCCTTCCTTCTGCCCTTACCTCCCCCCCTCGCTATCCTTATCCATAGGTGTATGATATTGTCCAGTCTCTTCCCATACCCCCCACACAGACACCCCCTTCCCCTGAGAATTATCAATCCACTCCCATTCTATGCCCCTGATTCTATTATGTTCATCAGTCTATTCTGTTCTTCAGATTTTTAATTCACTTGACTTTTAGATTTACTTGTTTATAGGTATGTATTTGTTGTTCATAATTTTTATCTTTACTTTTTTTCTTCTTTTTCCTCCTTTTAAATAATACCTTTCAGCATTTCATGTAATATTGGTTTGGTGGTGATGAACTCCTTTAGCTTTTTCTTATCTGTGAAGCTCTTTATCTGCCCTTCAATTCTGAATGTTAACTTTGCTGGGAAGAGTAGTCTTGGTTGTAGGTTCTTGCTATTCATCACTTTGAATATTTCTTGCCACTCCCGTCTGGCCTCCATAGTTTCTGTTGAGAAATCAGCTGATAATCGTATGGGTGCTCCCTTGTAAGTAACTAACTGTTTTTCTCTTGCTGCTTGTAAGATTCTCTCTTTGTCTTTTGTCCTTGGCATTTTAATTATGATGTGTCTTGGTGTGGTCCTCTTTGGATTCCTTTTGTTTGGGGTTCTGTGCACTTCCTGGACTTGTAAGTCTATTTCTTTTACCAGGTGGGTGAAGTTTTTGGTCATTATTTCTTCAAATAGGTTTTCAGCATCTTGCTCTCTCTCTTCTTCTGGCACCCCCAAAATTCGGATGCTGGTACGCTTGAAGTTGTCCCAGAGGCTTCTTACACTATCTTCTACTTTCTGAATTCTCTTCTCTTCTTGCTTTTCTGGAGGCGTGTCCTTTGCCTCTTTGTATTCTAAATCTTTGACTTGATTCTTGCATTCCTCTAGTCTGCTACTGGGTCTCTGTATAATATTTTTTATTTCAGTCAGTGTATGTTTCATTTCTAGTTGGACCTTTTTCATATCCTCGAGGGTCTCATTAAATTTATCAGCTTTTTCCATGAAATTCTTGAAAAACCTTATAACCGTGGTTTTGAACTCTTATGTCCAGTCGTTTGTTCTCCTTCATTTCTTTTGTTTGGGATCTGTTTCCTTGCCTCCTCATTTTCGCTGCTTCCCTGAGTTGGTTAGGGTAGCTTTGTGTCCTATTGTGTCCTATTGGTTCAACGGGTCAGCCTCCCAGTTACCTGAGGTGGATGCTCTTGGTGCACCCCTTTTTAGACTGTGTGTACAGCCTTGTTGTAGTTAAGTCTTGATTGTTGTTGGTGTCACTGGGAGGAATTGACCTCCAGGCCAATTGGCTGTGAGGACCCGCTGTGTCTATAAAGGAAGAATTGCTGTGCTGGAGACATGTTTATGGGCCGGGACTTGTTGCAGTAGTGCTTTGGCGCTCACTGAGTCTGCCTCTTGAATGTATACCTTATGTGAGTGGTTGAAATCTGGTGTCATCTCACACCGACCACTAGATGACCTCGTTTCTGGATCTCCAATGGGGTGCAGGTCAGCTACTGTCTGAGGCCACTCAGCAGGAGTTACAGCAAAAACTGCAGTTTTCTCCTCTTTGCTTGAGTGGTTTTGGAGCAGTCTGACTGGAGCTGCAGTTTATTTGGTTAAGCTGCCACAGGGCAGGCCATTTATATGCAAAAGCTGCTGTTCGGAGCCTGGGCGGGTTTGTAGAATGTGCGGGGCGGGTCTAAGAGCGGATCCGGGTCTCAGGGCATCACTAGGCTAGGGCGTGGCAAACAGCAATGGCTGCTAGTCTGCCTTTTCTGCCTTTCCCATTTCCAAGTCCCTGCATCCAGTGCTCTAGCGCCGTAAATACTGATTGCTGGGCACACCTCTACAAGAAAGTCACTCTCACTTTCCAACACGATGGCCGAGAGTCCAGCTTCTCCCCGTAGGTGTCTGGGTCCCCCGCGCATCCCCAGAAACTGGATTTCAGAGTGATTGGGAGCTTATCTCCCTTCGAGTTGGAAAAAAAGCCTCGCCTCCCGTCGCCTGCCACCAGCCCGATACATGAGCCTCCGTACCTCAACCCTTCCACGTTTGTTCTTTCTTTTTCCTTCTTAGTTGTAAATCTACCATTCAGCCAGCTTTCCTGTGGTTCTGGGTGGTAGACGCTTTGTCTTTTAGTTGTATTTTTGAAATTGTTGTGCGCGGCGGCAGTTTAGTTGTTTAACTTTGCTGCCATCTTGGTTCCTCCGAGGGTATCTGCTTTGGTTATTTTAGTTTCTTTGTATTTCCATATTACTATTGAAATAAGCTTGCCCATTTCTAAAAAAATTGCTGAATTTTTTACTGAAATTGCATTGAATCTATAAATCAATTTAGGGAGAATTGACATCTTTAGAAAATTAAGTCTTCTGATAATGAGCAGGGCATATCTCTCCATTTATTTAGGTTTACTTTACTTTCAGAAATGTTTTTCAGTTTTCAGCCCACAGGTCTAGTATATATTTTGGAAAACTTATTCCTAAGTACTTTTATGCATATTAAATGGAATTACCTATAAAACTTATTTTTCTAATTGTTTTCTTTGTTACTATATGGACACAGTTTTACTACAAATTGACCTTATATCATGTTGCTATTGCTTTGTGTGCTTTTAAGAATTTCCATCTTTGATTTTAAGCTATTTAACTATGATATATCTGAATGTGGTTTTATAATCCACTTACTGAGTGTTTCTGGGCTCTCAGATTGTTGTTTTTCACCATTTAATGAAGTTTGAACATTATATCATTAAAAAATCTTTCTGTCCCACTCTTTTTTGCCTTTTGGGATCTAATTACATGTATATTTGAGAACTTTGTATTATCTCACAGGTTGTGTTAACACACAAAAGTTCACTAAATTGTGTTTCAATCTTTTTCTTTCCATTTTTCTGGTTGGGTAATTTCTATGAATTTGTATTAAAATTTACACATCCCCTCTGTTAACTCCTATTTACTTTTAAGCTCTTCTAATGAATTGGATTATTTCATATACTTTACTTTAAATTTCTATAATGTTAATTTGGTTCTTCTATATTGTTTGCTTTTATATGTTGAAACTTTTTCTGTCCTTTTATTTAAAACTAGAGGCCTGGTGCACGAGTTCTTGCATGGGTGGGGTCAGGCTGGCCCACCCTGATTGGGGTGGAAGGGGCTGATTGGGTTCAGGGCCTGCCGGGGGGAGCGGCTGTAGGTGATTGGCCAACTGGTCCCACTCCCTGGTTGAACTCCTGGTCAAACTTTAGATTTTGGGGACAATTTGCATATTAGCCTTTTATTATATAGGGTTTTTCTCTTATTCAAATAATATTTTAATTTATATATTTGAAAAATTTTTTTACAGCAGCTTTAAAATACTTGTCTGTTAATTCCAAAATATGTTCTTTCTTGGGATCTCTTCGTATTGGTTGGTTTTTCCTTGATTTAGGCTCATATTTTCTTCTTTTTATATTGAAAAGATCTTGATGTATTGCTAGACATTTTGGATAATATATTGCTAGGAATGAATAATATATGCTGTCTTCCTTTACTGGCAGTTCTTGCTTTTGTGACAGCTTGGTTATAGGCTTTAGTTAGGTGAGTCTAGTGTAGCCCCACCTAGAGTAATCCAGGGTAGCCATAGCATGGTCCTTTTCCTAATGCATGGCCTTTCTGTGGTCTTAGCTGAATGCTGGGAATTTTATTGAGATCTCTCCACTCTGGTTGTGGTGTAACTCCAATGTTTCTGAGCACTGTACAACCTCTAGAATCTCAGTTCCATTCTCAACCCCATGACAGCCTCTGGTTGCTAGGTCTTGCAGTCCTGCCCTTGACATATATAGCCCAAGCCTTGGTCAATGACTTATGGGAAACTCCAACAGAGTCATCTGTGAACCCTACTTCATAACTCCCTCCTCTTTGATATCCTTCCCTGAACTCAGTATCTGTTATGTCAGCTCAGCAGGAGTATTACTGTCTGCTTGGTCTTTATTTTCCTGTGTCTTGCTCTGGAACTTTTTCCAAAACAGAGAACTGACATTAATTTGGGGCTTGCCTTTGTAAGTTTTCTTTTTCCCAGTAATTAAAGTTCTGCATAACTTTAAATTGTCCCAAAACTTAAAATGGTTGCTTCACAATATGTTCAGTTTTATAGTTTTTTCAAGAATAGAAGGGCACTTTGGTACTAGTCACTCCATCATAAATAGAAACTGAAGATTTCTTGCTTCCTTATGCTTTAACACGTTTGATTTCCAAGTATTATTATCACTGTTGTTAATCTTTCTTTAAAAAAATTAAGAAATGCTAAATGAATAAGCCAAGATCCAAACCCATGCCATCTAACTCTAAGTCCCAGGTGCTTTCCATTACACTGTGTAGTGATTTGATAGGTGCTGAAGAGGTACCATTACAACTAAATCTCTTCTCTCACAGTCCAGCACAGAGCTCTGAAGACTTCACTATCTTAATGTCTTCTTTAAAAATTTTACACATATAGATGTAGTCAGCCATTTTATAATAGACTATAAAGGACCATTTAAAATTGTATTTATTGAAGGTGACATTTGTTATAAGTTTTAACTGTACAAGTCTGTAATACATCATGTGTATTGCATTGTATTAATTATCCAAAACAACTATTTCATTTTGAGGAAAGTGAGGCAGAAAATAAATTATCTGTATAAGGTCAAACATCCAGTTAATAGAAGAATCAAGACTTGAATCAAGTTGCTCTCTGTCTGATGTTCTTACCACTAGTCTCAGTAGCCTCTATTACTTCTTAGAATAAGACTTTTGGAGAATAGAGTTTACTAGTAGAACCATTGCCTAGGAAAAGATATAGCAGTTCACATAGTTGCTTCATATCTTTGAAAAGGCAATGATGACATCAGTAAAGTGTAGTTATTCCTTTGTCTGGTCATTCTCTGAGAATTTTCTGTTTTCAGTTCAGAGAATAGCTGGACCTGAGCAGGAAACTGTCATAGCTACAAGAACATGAGAAGTGAGCCATACTTCCTTCCAGGAAGTAATTACTACTGAATATATTGGTAACGTAGCAGCAGGATCAGGTATTGAAATTTACATGCAGTCAAGGGATTTTTAAGTGGAACAAAGCTGCCCTGTTTACTACATGTCAGTTGTGATAGCCACATCTGGTATTACTTCAAAGACTTTCTGAAAATCTAGTAAAGATGATCTGTAGGTCCTGTCTTGAAAAAGATGAGTTTGACTTCACTAGAAATTTCTTTCACTTAACCTCCAGTCATTCAGGTATCAGAGTCAGACAAGTAAATACATCATGGCCCCTCTTGTTCCTAATTTCATTTATTTCCCATCTATATATATAAAAGCCTAAGCGACTGTTATGACCGAATGACCAGAATGACCAAATGACAGGCTGGTAGCTATCATACACACTGACCCAGACCTTGCTGCTGGGTCCCTGACAGCCCCAAATCTGGTTCACCTGCACCCTAGACCCAGACAGGAAGGAGGAGGGAACCTGATTCCTAGCAAAATCGTCCATTGGTTAGCTTGCTGCTGGGGCCAAACTCCCGTAGTCCCTCCCCCCAGCAGGCCAGCCGCCCCAATCAGCCCCGATTGCTGGCCAGGCTGAGGGACCCCACCCATGCACGAATTTGTGCACCAGGCCTTAGTCTATATATATAAAAGGTTAAGTGACCAACCAACCAGTAGATATTATGCACAATGACCACCAGGGGCCAGATGCTCAACGCAGGAGCTGCCCAGCTGCAGTGACTTGGCAGTGGCGGTTCTCGGGTGATGCACCCTGGAACCAGAGAGGAGGAGCCTGATTCTGGGGTGCGTCACCCTAGAACCGCACTCTCACAATCCAGGACCCCTCGGGGGATGTCAGAGAGCTGGTTTCGGCCTGATCCCTGCAGGCCAGGCTGAAGAACCCCACCTGCCGGAGGGACCCCACTCACTCCACAGACGCCCTTTGAGCCATGGCGCCGCACCAGGTGTGGCCGGCCAGGGAGGGACTGCAGGAGGTTGGCTCCAGGGTGTGTCCATCCCATCTTGCCCAGTCCCACCCCACCAGCCACCTTCTAATTAATTTCCTTTCAATGTGCATGAATCTGTGCACCAGGACACTAGTTGTTTTATAAGCAGTATCCTAAATCCTGCTGTAATCTTTCCATTTCCTAGACTTTTCTAATGTCTATCTACTTGTTAAGAAAAGGAAAGCTAAATTTTTATCTACCTGAATTTGATATTGGAAACCTGCCAAAATTACTTCAGCAATTCTTCCTTTTGGGTGTAGCTGTCTGTCATAATGTGGACATGCAGACAAATAACATCAAACCCAAAGGAGAGGTTTCAAATCTCCTTTCCCTTTGGAGTTTCTGTTAGTAATTAAGAAATCAGAAGATATTAGGTTTTTATCCATGGGACAATCTCTAGCTATTGTGTCTCACTTTCCAGAGCCACATTCATACAAATAATCCAATGAGAGGCTACTTGATATGTGTTGGCTAGTGCATGAAATTATGTAACCTCAGTACTGAAGTATCATTTCCTAACCTTTTAGTGAGAAATAAGTGAGGAAGCTTACTTACATCATGGTACTCCTCAAACTTCAAATAGACAAGAATAATAAATGTGAAGTTGTCAAAATGCTATAAATTGAATTATCAACTATAATATCAAGAACAATAAGAATAGCTTATATTTATTATATATCATACTTAATTCCAGGAACTTTACACATGTTTGTTATTTTACTCTTTGCATCAACCCTATGTGGAAGAAGTTCAGAGTGGTTAAGTTACTTGTGCAAGGTCACAGGACTGGTTCAGTGGCTAAGCCCAGATTTGCACCCAGACAGCCAGCCTCCAGAACTGTATGCCTGACAATTAGGCAGGAGTGATAAGCATTATCATTGGGTATCTACCCATATCCAAACTAAGGCTTGCATTCTAAGTAACCATGCTTATAAGGTTTTAAAAATATACAGATAATTTTAAAAGGCATTAAGAAATGGTGACATTCTTCATTTTAAGCTAAGGATGGTTCCTTGCATTTAGTTTAATTACTTAACTAAAAAGCAGATGTGGAAAGATTGGTTGGTTGGTGGCCCCAATTCTGCTATTAACTAGTCTTGTACTTAATCATCCTAGAAGTCAGTTTCCTAACTTGAAAATTCAACAAATATTGAGCACTAACTATGTGCCAGGCACTATACTTGGTGCTGCAGAAACAGTGCTTAACAAGTAAATATCTAATTATGACAACTGAGAATTTCAAACTAGGCAGTCTCTAAAATTTGTTCCGGAACTAAACATAATCAGTCAGCAGTATTCTAGATACTCTCCAACAGAAAGGTGCTGATTAAATAGTCATTTGACTTACTAAAAAACTGCTTAAAGCCTAGCCTCAAAACTGATTCAGAACTAAACTGCTTTTGATCATCAATCTCCCTACGTCATCACCCAGGTGCTAATGCAAATGATATCCAGGGCAAGACTGCTGGAATGTAACCTTCCTGAAACAAAAAAGCCGTAAATATTTTCATGCTCTCCTCCTTTCTCCCTACTTTCTGGTTTAACAAACACTTCCCTTTACTTACAGAGATTTATAGCTTTAAAAAATAGGGACAATCAGACCTGGAAATAAGCAGTTCATAACCAAAAAGTTGAAATAAGTGGGCAAACAGAAATCATGTTGTTGAAAACCCACATCTCCTGATTTTCAACAGAGAATCCAAAGATAAGACTCTTAACTGGCCCCACCTTCATTCTAGCCAAACCATCCAAGAGAAACTGGGCATATGTAACCTAGTACTCTTTCTCCTCTTTTTCTTGGGCTTACCAAGAAAAATAAGAAAATAAGAGGGATCCCTGGTTCTCTAAGCCATGAATTTTAGGGGCTTCTCTCAGGAATGCATTTTATCTAGTCTCCTATAGTTAGATCAATATGACTGAGCATAGAGTCAATGTTTGGAAGTGGTTTGAGACGGAGCAAGGGTCAGACCATAGATAACAACGCCCTTTCACAGGTTATGTACTTGAAAGCAAGAGCCACACTAACTGAAAGCTCTCCATTTTATTTAGTTTTGTCACCAATCTGCATACAAGAAGAATCAGAATGTCATTTTGCTATTTCATAACAATATACTCATTCATAGACTCATACCTCATCTATTCACATCTCCTAATTTTACACATGGGGAAACAGATCTAGAAAAGTGAAGTAATGTGACCAAATTACTCTGCTTATTAGAAGCAGAGTGGATATTATTGATTTTCAAAAGAGAGGATTTAATGCTGGGAGAAGTATCAATCCCAGGTTTAGGTTCAATTTAGCTAATTTGTGTGAATACTTATTAAGACTTCGGTTTCTTATTATGGTAAGAATGCACCTCCTATACGAGTTTCACATTAGGTCATTACACTTTTGTGGGGAGAAATAACAAAAATGATTGATGACTTCTAAAATTGGGTGTGGTCATTGAAAGAGAGCAACTGTTTCAAGTGAAAAAGACACTTCAGTATAAATATTCTTCACAGAATGCCATGTAAGGTTCTGCACTTCCTAGCCCCTGATCCATGCCAAGTTGTGAAGTGTCCCAGTTGGAGCCTGTGCCATGTTGACTCATTCTGCAACCACCAGAAGATTCTTTCAAGGCATGATTTCTCTCCTCAGCCCTGAGTCATGAACAATAGCATATGCTATCCACTTGGAGTGAATGCAACAAAAACTATTTTGCTACAGGTAAAGTAAGGGCCCTTGAGGTGTCAGCTTTAAGAAGGCAGATGACCCAGGTCCGGGTGAGGCCACGCCCCTGGGTCCGGGAGAGGCCACACGCCTCTGGGTCCTGGTGAAGCTGGATCCCGGGTCCGGGTGAGGCCGTGCGCCCCTGGATCCGGGTGATGCTGGGTCCCAGGTCCAGGTGAGGCCGCGCACCCCTGAGTCCAGGTGAAGCCGCGTCCCTGGGTCCGGGCGAGACCAAACCAGAGGGAGTTGGACCTGCATTACCACCATTTGTCCACCATCCAGAGCTGAAAAGTCAGTGCCGACATGTACACATAAGGAACTGGTGGACATTGAAATTAGGTCTCAAAAGAACTGTTGGTCCAGAAAGAAACTTACTACAGATTGATTCATTTGCCTGTCAGCATAACTATTATTGCTCGTCTCACATTCGGTTCTTATAAGTATATTTCTAGTAACACATGATCTCACTCATCTAGGGGAAATGATGAACAACATAGACTGATGAACAAGAACAGACCCAGAAACAAGGAGGCATCGATAGGACTGTCGGGCCTCAGAGGGAGGGTAAGGGAGGGTCGGGGTAGGGGGGAGAGATCAACCAAAGGACTGTGTGCATGCATACAAGGCTAACCAATGGTTAAGGACAACAGGGGTGTGGGGTGTGGGATGGGAATGGGGGGATGAGGACAAATATGTGACACCTTAAACAATAAAGAAAAAAAAAAAGAAGGCAGATGAAATATGATAGTGAGTGTAATCAACCCTTAGCCATCCTTGAAGGAAAATAGTGCTGGTGAAGTGAATGACCTAATTCCAATCTACTTGCAGCCTACATCCTTCTGTGCTTTATTGAATGAGAAGTTCCATTTCTCACCCTTCTTTTGCCTTTTTATCTACCCTCCACCTGCAACTTGAACTAAAACTATAATACCCTATCAGCCACTTGAGATGGTGTAAATTAGAATGATGAAAATCCTCAGGACCCTGAGCAGCAACATTCTCCAGATCCATAGGACTCTTCCAGCTGCTCTGCTAAACTATTGCTAAGCAGCTCTGTATACTATTCTTGTCCCATTCTCTGTCCCATTTGCCTTTCCTCATTATCCACTCTTCCCTTTCCTTAGGTTCCAATGATCGCTTTAATCATTAGTTGAGCTCTACCAACTAAATCTAAGCACCTGATTTTCTTCCTGCCTCACTACTGTTACACATTAACAAATATAACTATATTTCTTAAATCCATTCCTTACAGGCTAGTATTTTTTTTTCTCCAGAAGATCTAGCAAGGACAGAGATAAGAAGGAGTTTCTTTCTCATGCTTTCAGAAGCCAATACTGAGGAGGTGTGGAATGCAGCTAGATAATAATGCAGATTGAACTGTGCTAGTTTTTGTTTTTGTTTGCCCGGGTTTCTCCGAGAGCTTTTTGATGAGCTGACATCATCCTGAACTTGATCTTAAGATTTGAATTAACCTTAGTCACAGACCTTGAAGACAAGACAGAGCAATATAAAATATCAGCTGAAGGCAATTTCCTTCAATGGTCCTGTTTGGTTCCATTTAATTTATTTACTCTGGAGTCAGATAGCACTAACTGAAGAGCACAAGTGTTCATATGACATGATCACAGCTTCTTTGACTTCTTATCCCAATAGGGTAAACAGTAGTTTACTGGCTTTGCTTTTGGCCTTAGTGGAAGCAGATTTTGATAGAGCAATCAGGAAAGCAGACAACTGAGAGACCATCTGTGTGCTTAGCACAACAGTCCAAAAATTCAGATGGTAGATGCAGATCTGAACATCACCAGAGATCTGTATATAAAAAAAGTTAGTCAAGTTGCTGAATATTCCATGTATTTCTCTTTGTAATCCTCAGACTGGAGCCATATTTCACTTTGAACCTTATGGCTCATCAAGCCTAAAGAGGTGGCCTTGGTTAGTAGTGATGGAAAATGTAGCCCCAGCATCACAGAACTGGGAGAATAACTCAGGCAGGTGCTTTTTAATTGTGGAAATAGAACATGCAATGTGGTGTTCATGATAGGAAACAGGATGCTCACTCACCTTATTTAGTTAGTTGAGTAATAACATTTATTTTCCTCTGTGTTTTGGGACAATTTGTAAAATTAAAAAAGTGTTAAAAATGAAACCACTTATTCTAAAACAATAAATAACCATAATTAATATTTTAGCATACTTCTTTCTTATGTATCTCATATCTAAGTGAGATAATACTGGGAGTATAATTTTATATAGAGTTTTTAAAGAATTATGACATAGTAATAATTTCCCATATTGTATATTCTTTAAATGATATTTTAATTCCTGCCCAATAGCCTGTGCTTCTTATATATTTCGTTTTTCCCCAACATTTTGTTTATATAAAAATGTCATGAGCATTACTGGGCATAAAATTTTTTCTATATTTTGGAATTTATTTTTCTCCTAGGATAGATTCTGAAAAATAACACCACCATTGAGGCAAAATTTTGACTTCATAACCTGATTATTTGGAGCATGCATTTTTACTCTGTGTTGGTCTGGTTTGAATGCACTTGATTAAATTATTTGGTGTCCATTCAGATGTTGGCATTGCTCAGTCAGATCCTTTGTAAGCTTTTGAAACTTTAATCTTGTCCTGAAGACCAGGTTTTGAATCTCAGTGATAAGATAATTTAGTAACAAACGGTATAAGATTAAATGTAATTGATAGCACCTTTTACTGGGCACATTCTCTGCATCAGGCACTGTGCTACATTTTTTTATGTGGATTATCAAATTAAATATTTTTGCTGCTTTCTTGATCATAATAAGCACTTGGATTTGCAGTTAAAAATAAATGCTCAGACCCAGGAAATCATTGAATGTTTTTGGGTTTAGTGACTTCTATAAAATGGGCAAAAATTCTGGCCTTGCCCATCTTATATGGCTGTTGGGTAGTCCCAAGGAGATAAAATATTTATTAGAACTTTATAAAAATTATAAAACTCTATGTAAAACAAGTTCTTAGTATTGTTTTTATTGGTAATGGGGAAAATACTTGTCCACACCTTCCACAAAATGGAAAGCTGTGGTTTAAATAACCAATGTAATTAAATCCAAGCCTGAGAAGGTTGCAATTTCATATTTCTTTTTTTTGAAGCAGATCATTAAATTCTGTAGGAAAGAGAAAATGTCATTAATTTTACCATCATTGTTCTTGATAAGAAAAAACAGGTTAATGTGTATAGGAAGAATCATGAGATATCACCCTATTAGAAATTCTGTGTAAGAGTTGTTTGAGAGAATGTAAAGTTTATTATGAAGTTTGAGATATCACTTTTCTTTATTTTCCATTCAAATGTACGTAAGCAGTGAAGGAAACATAGTCTTTGTTAAACCTGGGGGGAAATGATTGAACACACCTTATAATATTGCATTACTGACAATAAAGTCAGCTATTACTAATTCTATTTAAACCAGTTCAGTGGTAGTTAACTTCAAACTTGCTGGGTAAAGGAAATATAATAAAAAGAAAGTGCAGGTCAGGCAGACATTTGGGAAGACGAGACTGAAAATAATCATTGTCATTGGCTCCTCTATGATTTTTGAAACCTAGGCCATAATTTGACTTTTTAAAAAGTTAGTCTAGTTAATCTTGGGTTGTCATAATCTCCCCATTCTATTGGCCACACTCTTCTTTATTTCTATAATAATTTTCTGGCTTTTCTATTCTTGTGTTCTATCATAAATCCTTTGCACAATTAAAGCATCTTTCTGGATATTCTTGACTCTGTTTGGATATCAGCCTAGGTATTATTTCTGCTCAAGCATACCCTGACTCTGGGTCCATGGAAGACATTTCTTTTTTCTCAAGTCTAGTTCGTCTTGGACTAACCTTACACACAGGACCTATTGAAGACATTTCCGGGTTGTTAAAGCCTGTTTTTCCAATTTTTGGCTTGGGATTTTTAAATGTAATACACCATTAAGCCTAATTAGAAGGTAAAGAACAAGAAAAACTTGGCAAGGATTTTGATAAGTTATGAAACTCACTCTTGTCTCATTTGCCTTTCAAATGGTGGGTCCTGTGCCATTTTTAAGGAATGTGTTGCATGTGGTTTCCAGAGATTAAGACCAAGTAACAAATCAACGTAACTGCTAGTAACACGTGTGTCAATAGTCAAAATGACAATATGTTACAAAAAATTTTTAAGTTTGTTATAAAATAAGCATTTTGAACACTCAACAATGTTAAAGTCCTGAGCCCTGAACCTTCAAGATAGAAGATTGCATCTTTAGGTGGGTGCTGGAGTCAATTAATCCCAAGTATAAATTACTCAGATTTGAGAGAGAAGAACCAAGAAGAAATGCACCAAGTTGGTTACCAACAGTCATTCAGAAAGACAGACCAATGTAAAGGGCATTATAATTGTTTGCATTGCCTGAAGGTCAGAATTTGCAATCAAACTGAAGTGGTATTAAAAATAAATGTCAAAGGGGATATCTGTAATACTTTAAATAACACAGATAAAATTAAAAATGAAAATAAAATAAATGTCATAGGTTCATTTTCATTTTTGCTACTATAGTTTTTATTAGTCTTTTTTTGTGTTGTGCCATCAAGGTGATTTAGTCTTATTTACAAAAAATTATATAACACAATGAAGTCAATAAATATTGTTTTGTTTTCTTTTAAAAAGCATATGAAATACTACCAAAATAATAGGATTTTCTTAAAATTCATGCTGTTCTTGAATAAAAAATTTAAACCATCATTGTTATTTATAGAGAATATCTTTGTGTTTTTACTTAGGTTTCCTTTCTGCTTGGAATTCTATTATCTTCTCTTCCTTGTAAACTTCTGCTTTCTCTTTGAGACTCAAATGTGCTTCAGGAAGCCTTCAAAGACCTTTAAAGAGAGGCAAGTGCTTCCTCTTCTGCAGTCCCATAGTATTTCATTCCTATTCCTATTAAAGCACTTACCATATTGCTGTAATTATGTGTCTCATAAATGCCCCCTTAATTAGCATGTGTGGCTCTGGAGGGAAAGGACAGCATTCTTGTGTTCTCTGACTTATTATAAGCTTGTTGAATAAATGGATTACTATCTTAGATCTAACTGATTCTTGCCGGCACCTGAGTTTACTGTGGTCCAATGTGTCCTGGTGCCAAGAGAGGGAGATAGGGTGGCTCCATAAGTAGAATCCATAGTTATTTTGAACAGAAACAGAAGCCAGAATGGTAATTTTCAAACCTGACTGCTGATTAGAGTCACCCGAGGAGCCTTTAAAACTCTCAGTGCCTGGCACCATCTCAGACCCATTTAAATTAGAGTACTGGGGGTGGAGCCCAGGCCTTGATAGCTATTTAAATCTTTCTATATCATTCTAATGTTTAGCCAAGGTTGAATACACCAAGCTTGAAGTTAAAGAACCCAGGATTGTCAGAAAGTGTCCATGCTGAAATGGAAACAGGAAAGCAGATGAGGTATAGCTACTAAGTCACAAACTTAAACCCAGGAATGAAATAAAGGTTGGTACAAATCCATGAAGTGTGGAGGAGCCCAATTCAGCACATGAATAAAAGGCTGATTCTTGCCAAGTTCAGTAATACTAGTTGGATAAGTCAGACGTAAGACATACAGAGGTCAGAGATGGTCAGAGAACAAAGTTTCTAATTGTAACAATCAGTTGCCAGAGGGGGGAACCAGGATGGTGGCATAAGTAAACACCTAAACTTCTGCCTCACACAACAATTTCAAAACTACAACTAAAAGACAAAACGGACATCATCCAGAACCACAGGAAGGCTGGCTGAGTGGAAATTCTACAACTAGAAGGAAAGAGAAAAGCACACTGAGACTCAGAGGAGCTGCAGAAGGCAGAGGTACAGAGACATGTGTGCAGAGAGGACTGGCAATTGAGTACGCTGCTGACTTTCTCAATCGGGAGGGAGACAAAAGGTCCTGACTGCTCTGAACTCGAGTTCTGGGTAAGACTCTGGGGATGCAGACTCATGTGGGGAGAAACTGGACTGTCTGGCAGCGGGTAAAACTAGTGGGTGGCTTTCTCTCAGAGGTGCTTGTAGTAATTACCAAGGGACACTGAGACCCAGGGGACTCTTAGAGCAGGCTGACGGGAAGCCAATGCTGTCTGCTCTGCCCTGAGACTCTGCCCCATCCAAGCTGAGCACAGAGGCTTTTGCAAGTCTTGTCTCATAAGGGTGTCTCCAGCACAGAAGTTCTCCCAGCGTAGACACAGCTGATCCTCACAGCCAATTGGCCTGCAGGTCAATTCCTCCCAGTGATACCAACAACAATCAAGGGTTAACTACAACAAGACTGTGCACACTGTCCACAAGGGGTGCACCAAGAGTGTCCACCTCAGGTAACTGGGGAGGCTGAGCCACTGGGCCCTATAGGACACCTAGCACACAAGGCCACTCTATCAACTCAGGAGAGCAGCAAAAATGTGGAGACAAAGAAACAGGTCACAAATGAAATAAATGGAGGAAAGCAAATGACTGGATATAGAGTTCAAAACCACAGTTATAAGGTTTTTCAAGAATTTTCTAGAAAAGGCCGATAAATTTAGTGAGACCCTCAAGGATATGAAAAAGGACCAACTAGAAATTAAGCATACAGTGACTGAAATAAAAAATAATATACAGAGATCCAACAGCAGACTAGAGGATTGCAAGAATCAAGTCAAAGATTTGAAATACAAAGAAGCATAAAACACCCAACTGGAAAAGCAAAAAGAAAAAAGAATCCAAATATATGAAGATAGTGTAAGGAGCCTCTGGGACAACTTTAAGCATACCAACATCCGAATTATGAGGGTGCCAGAAGAAGAAAGAGAGCAAGATACTGAAAATCTATTTGAAGAAATAATGACAGAAAACTTCTCCCACCTGGTGAAAGAAATAGACTTACAAGTCCAGGAAGAGCAGAGAACCCCAAACAAAAGGAATCCAAAGAGGACCACTCCAAGACACATCATAATTAAAATGTCAAGAGAAAAAGACAGAGAGAGAATATTAAAAGAAGCAAGAGAAAAACAGTTAGTTACCTACAAGGGAGCACCCATACAATTTTTAGCTGATTTCTCAACAGAAACTATGCAAGCCAGATGGGAGTGGCAAGAAATATTCAAAGTTATGAATAGCAAGAACCTACAACTAAGATTACTCTACCCAGCAAAGCTATCATTCAGAATTGAAGGTCAGATAAAGAGCTTCACAGATGAGAAAAAGCTAAAGGAGTTCATCACCACCAAACCAGTGTTATATGAAATGCTGAAAGGTATTCTTTAAGACGAGGAAGAAGAAGAAAAAGGTAAAGATAAAAATTATGAACAACAAATACATATCTATCATCAAGTGAATCTAAAAATCAAGTGAATAAAAAATCTGATGAACACAATAAACTGGTGAATATAATAGAATCAGGGGCATAGAAAGGGAGTGGACTGACAATTCTCGGGGATAAGGGGTGTGGGGGTTGTGGGAAGAGACTGGACTAAAATCATACACCTATGGATGAGGACAGTGGGGGGCCAGTAAGGGCAGAGGGTGGGGTGAGATCCACGTGGAGGAGAGCTATGGGGGGAAAAAAGAGGAATAACTGTAATAATCTGAACAATAAAGATTTATTAAAAAAATAAAACAACCCAAAACAAAAAAAACAATCAGTTGCCAGAGATGATAAGCTCCTTTCCAACCATGACTTGGCTCCATCTAGCTTGACAAACTTAAAGGGTCTCATCTCTGGTGCAGTCAAGGAGCTCCAAAACAAGTTAGATTTATAAAACCCAGAAGTTTTATATGTGCATACAGTCCTTCTTTCTCATTGTTCTCCTCGCCAGCAAAATGATGTAAAGTTTTGAGAAGGAACTTAGAAAAAACACAATTTCCGACAAAATTTCTCTCTTGCCCCTAGTTATTATTATTTTATTTTGGTGCAGTACTCATGCTAGGCCAAAGTTAAATGAAAGAACCCTGAGATATGTTATACATTTCCTTTGAAATATTTTATTAACTTCATATGCATTTGTGTGAGATACCGTTTATTTATGACTAAGAGGACTTTTTTCTAAGTGTCTAGCTCTACATATATTTCACAACAAAAATTATGAAACATATTGAGTCAAAATGTCCCTCTGAAAGGCATGCCATTTTATGGTTGCATTCAAAATACAAGAACCCTGATGCAAGACTCTCTCCTTTGATAGCCAACTACTTATTTGCCATGCTTTCTTCTTTCTTAGTTTTACCGTAATGTTTTTCATAGCAATCTACACTAATAAAAGAGAAAGATGCAAATTGACTATACCTTTGCGACACCCACCAGCCAATAAGGAGTGAGTATGCAAATTAACCCAGCAAAGATGGCAGGCTAATTTGCATATCCAGGCGTTCTGCACCATCCCAGCTGCTCTGGGCCTTTGAGCAGCGTGGGAAGGCAGAAAGGCAGCTCCGAGCCAGAGCAAAGGCAGAAAGGCAGCTCTGGGCCAGAGCGAAGGTGGTGCCGGCAGCCAGGGGAAGGAAGGCCCATCCTTGCACGAATCTTTGTGCATTGGGCCTCTAGTAATTTATAATTAGGGACATATTACAAAGACTTAGAAGTCAATGGATTTTGGAATCAGGAATTTACTGGCAATATAATATAAGGCAGTTTCAGTGACAATAGGATCTTAACAAGGTGCTGAGGCGTAAAGGGTTAATAACAAAATGTAAAAAATAGAAATAAATTTTTTTTTTAGAAGTTTAGAAATAAAGGAAGACATGCAAGATTGGGTGGTAGCCAAAAAAGGAGCAGTGTTGAAGTAAATTTTTATTTTAGAATATTTATAGACTTAGAAGGAAGAAGTAGAAGAAAATTATAAATTAAAAATAAATATCAAGAGAAGAGGTGCCATAGAGATTGCTAGTTATACTTCAATATTTTTCCTCACCTTCTTTAATCATAGGAGTCTCATATTTGTTATTTGGGCATGTGCAACGTACATTTCCCAATCCACTTTATAGCTAAGTATGGCCATATGACTAACTTCTGCTCCATGGAATGTAAGCAGAAGTGATATATGCACTTCCAGGAAGTGTTCTTAAAAGGAAAGAGTTGTTCCCTTCTATTCTTCTTTGCTGTTTACTGGAACATAGACCTAATGGATACAGCAGTAGTTCTTGGCCTATGACAGATTTTTGAGGTGGAAGCAGCATGTTGGGGGTGAAAGAGCAACAAGATGGAAGGAATTTGGGACCTGATGGTTATGGAGTTAATATATCAGTCTTATGTTTATCTTAGAGGGACTCTTCCGTCTTGTTTAAACCACTGTTATTTTTATTTTTTTTCACACTAAAATGTCTTTATTTTTTTAAATTTATTTATTGATTAAGGTATCACATATTTGTCCTCATCCCCCCATTCTCATCCCAACCCCCCCCCCCCGACGCATGCCCCCACCCCCATGTTATCCTTGACCACTGGTTAGGCTCATATGGATGCACACAAGTCCTTTGGTTGCTTTCTCCCCTTTACCCCCATCCTCCCCCACCCTCCCTCTGAGGTCTGACAGTCTGATCCATGCCTCCTTGTCTCTGGGTCTGTTCTTGTTCATCAGTCTATGTTGTTCATCATTTCCCCTAGATGAGTGAGATCATGTGCTACTAGAAATACACTTATAAGAACTGAAAATGATACAAGCAATAATGGTTATGCTGAAAGGCAAATGAATCAGTTTGTAGGGAGTTTCTTTCTGGGCCAACAGTTCTTTTGAGACCCAATTTCAATGTCAAACAGTTCCTTGTGTGTACATGTCAACAATGATATTACAGTTCTGGATGGTGGACAAATGGTGGTAATATAGGTCTGACCCTTTCTGGTTTGGTCCTGGGCAACCTGCAGGGGTGCACAGCTGCTGACGGCTAGTATGGCAAGGTGACGTCAGCATCTTCCATCTCTGGACTGCTTCTCTTCTGTCTTCATGGCTGGAGTAGTCCTTTCAATTCCTCTCTGTTGCTGGAATCCACATTAAACCACTGTTATTTTGGATTTTCTATAACTGGCAGCCGAACCAAATCCTAACTAAGAAAATGGATAATTAATATAGAGACAGGATTAAAATTAAAGTGATAATTTTTCCTTGACAAGGAGGAAGAATAAGTCTACCTGTGATAGGACAGAAGGAAAGAGATTAGGATTCTAGAATATTTCCAAGGTTCAAACATCATCTCATGTTAGATGACCTGTTATCAAAAAAGAAATCATTACCTGAAGGTGAATATTAGATTAAGCATTAGAGAGTGAAAAAACAGACAAAAACTTTAGATCATTACCACTCAAATTGTGGTCCCTGAACCAGCATCATCAGCAACATCTGGAAACTTGTTAGAATCAGATTCCTAGGCTTCACCTTAGGTCTACTGATTTATAATCTTTTGGGGTAAAGTCCAGAAATATGTATTTTAACAAGATCCCTGGGAAATTTTTATTATATTAATGATTAAGGAGCATTGGTTTATGAAAACTACTGTGGAGGTGCCAATAGAGAATTCATTAGTAATATATAAAAGTACATATTTTGAAATGTGAATAATAATCTATGAAGTTCTATTGTGAATATGGCAAAGATGATGTTATTGATGCTGATGACTTATTCAGGCTGAAGGGGGAATAAAACTCCCACAGGTTATAGGATTTCTCTATGGCAAAGCTAACTTTGCATCAGATTTTTACTCAAAAAGAAAAAAAAACAGAGTAAGGCAACAAGCTGGGTTGACATTGTCTTCCAAATTACTATAACTCTTCGACCTATTTGGGCTGTCCAATCTTACATAGAAAACCATTGGAAGAAACTTATCTTATATTATTTGAATTAAGATTCAAGATATGTGTCTGGCCACTCAAATGCATGTAAACAACATATGAAGTAAAACTGTTAATACTATAAGTGTATCCAGTTTCCTAGTCTCATTTTTGTTGTTGTTGTTGGTTGTGGGAAAACATGGTAAAGACCAAAAAAGAGTCTTATTTATATCTGGGTTTAAAGTTCAGGGGCCTATAGTTCTAGTCTTGTCCCTATTTTGATCTTTTTCTTTCTCTGTAATTGAATATTTTGGGTTGGGCTATGGTCAACATTGCAGACCTAGGAACCAGAAATATCATTAGGGCTATAAAATACGTGTAGATTTATTTACACTTACACTGATAACCCTTTCTGTAATTTTTAAGAACAAAATTATTTCCATAAAGTTTCTACTGCGCTAACTCAAATAAACTCTCCAAATCTCATATATTTCCAGCCACTACAAAATACATAAAATTAAAATTATTAAAAAAAAACATCTCCAAAGTTCAGTTTGCATTTGGCATGGGATTTCAGTAAAAAGTCAGCCATTTGATCTGAATCAGTTCACTCATTTCATTTTGTAATAAACAGTATATGGGGACATGTCAAATTTGAAATAATATGGCAAAAAGGACAGGGAGATAAGAAAGAAGAATTATTTTGTTTATATGAAACTATTCTGGTAACAAGACCAAAAAAAAAAAAAAAAGGAAAAGAAGTATGATCTATGGCTAACATCTATTTATTTGTGATCATAATCAGTTTCTTGACCTAAGTTTCTATGGATATAGGACTTAGCCTGTCATATAATTACTGTGATGCTCATTAAGATACCACTTACTTATTAGTATTTTACATCAATCTTTTGCAAACTTAAACAAAGGAATTTGATAGCCAAATGTACTTATATTGGAATCTATACATCATGGAAAATGCATAATTATTTAAGTAAAGACTCCAAACATGATACTAATGGCCTAACTGGAATCAGGGAGTATTGTTCCTCAGTAGGACTCATGCTCATTTGTGACATGATCATTGATCGTTGAGCCATACCAAAAAAAAATTTTTTTTCAAGAGAGGTTGAGTGGGGTCAGCAGTATATTAGTCTCCTGCAAATCTTTGTTCCAACACTGTTCCCCCACCCCCAGTGGCTTCTCTAATGATGGTGGTGAAGCATTTCACATGCTGCACCATAGAAAGAAGTATTTTTAGTAAAGCAATGATGCTGGACAATAGTACAATGAAGGTCAAGGGAGGGGGAGGCAGGGGTGGGTGGAGGTGGGCAAAGGGTGTGAAAATGGGGGATACCTGCAATACTGTCAATGTTAACATTTTTAATTAAAAATATATTAAAAGTTAAAAAGCAATGAGACTCCAATAAAAAATATGACAACATCTTCAACTAGTAACTCTAAATATTGGCTGGAACTCATGTATTCAAAGAATTTGTAACAGCTAGAACAACAATATTTAATACTGAGTGTTGCTTTGTTCTGGACAGGGCTACAAGTTTTACATAAATTATCTCCATTAAACCTCACATTACTTCTATAAGGTAGGTACTATTATTATTCCTATTTTACAGATGAGGAACTAAGGCTCAAGGAGCCCAAGGCCACAGAGTTGCTCAGTTTCAAAGCCAGGATTAGAATCTACCTTTTCTCTTTCTAGAGCCTGTGATATTAACCACTACTTTATTGAACTGCTTAATTGTGTAATTGTGAGTACCAGGAGTGGCAGTAGGGTTATGTGTAACTTGCATTTTACTATTTTAATCCATATTGTATGTACAACATGGAATCAAATAAATATACTGTTATCTGTTTGGCAAAGCAACAGACTAGATACTTGTACATGTCGACTCAGGGATGCCCATGCTACTGGATAATGAGGCATGGGTAACATAATTAAGAGCTAGAGGAGAAATAACCACAAGGTTTAGACTTTCTTATAGGCCTTGAGGATCAAATGATGTTTAGGGTCTGAGAGATGAGCTGGGTAAATGATCACTCAGTGTGTGTTAGGCACTGAACTAAGAGATTTCATACATTATCTCACGTCTAAGAAGAGCAAGTGTGGGATGCTACTTACAGTGAGGCAGATTGCTGTAGGGGTAGAAAGCATAGTTTTGGCTTAGGATACCTGAGATATCTTTTTGAGTTCCTAAAAAATTACATTTTCTGTTTCCTTTGTTTCTTCACTATGAGTCAGTGTGGGGCTCTGGTGCTCAATAAAGGCTTGTGTTATGGATCTACGTTAAACATTTGGATGAAGATCAGAAAACAGTTGACTATTTGGATATTTTCAAATATTGAGATTTGGTATGCATAGATACAGCCAGTGGTGCAGGGTCTGTTTATATGAATTAGGGCCTCAGTAAGAATTTGCTGTGAGATTATAGTTTATTTGCTCAACCCCAGATATCTATTCTTAAATAAACAATTCCCTATGTAGGAAGCAGAATGGGTTATAAGCAGGCAACATCCATTTTCTCTGAATTTTATGTGCTGCTAGTTCCTTGGAATAATATTTAATTCAGGACAGTAGAATCATAAACTGTATTTTGGATTCAGATTTTTCTCCATGTATAAAACTCTGCAGCATGGAACCCCACAGCAAAGAAAATGGAACCCCAACCTGGAAGACACATCCCTTTATAATACAACTAGTGGCCCGGTGAACAAAATTCATACACATTAAAAGGGCATTAATTAGAGGAAATATTTTAATATTGCTATTTGCCCTTTCTCTATAATAGAAATGTCAGAGATGAAAGAAAATTAGTAAAATGTATATGAAAATCTCCCTCTTGTCAGAGTCTGGGGCGCACCGTGGGACCTAGAGTCAAGTCCCCGCCCACCACCTGCATGCACTTTGAAAACGCAGGAGACCCAGACCCAGCTGGCCCCACCCCCATCAAGTCCCTCTAGGCAGGGAGCACAGCCTGTGGTCCCCGGGCCTGGCACCCGGGTGGAGCATGTGGTCTGAGGTGCCCTGTCAAGCCCTGCCGGGCGGGGGGCATGGCCTGAGGTCCCCTGGGCTGGCACTGGGGTGTGTGTGGGGGGGTAGGGCATGGCCTAAGGTCCCCCGTCAAACCCTGCCAGGCAGGGGGTGTGGCCTGAGGTCCCCTGGCCCAGTGCCAGGGTGGAGGGCGCAGCCTGAGATCCCCTGTCAAGCCCAGTGGGGTGGGGTATGTGGCCTGAGGTCTCCTGGCACAGCGCTAGGGTGGGGGCATGGCCTGAGGTCCCTGTCAAGCAACATGGGGCATGGGACACGGCCTGAGGTCTCCTGGCCTGGCACTGGGGTGGGGGGCATGGCCTGAGGTCCTCCATCAAGCCCCACTGGGTGGGGGCTGTGGCCTGAGGTCCCCTGTCAAGCCCTGCCAGGCAAGGGGCATGGCCTGAGGTCCCCTGTCAAGCCCAGCAGGGCGGGGGCACGGCCTGAGGTCCCTGTCAAGCAACATGGGGCATGGGGCATGGCCTGAGGTCTCCTGGCCCAGCGCTGGGGCAGGGGGCACAGCCTGAGGTCCCCTGTCAATCCTCGCAGGGCGGGGGGCACGGCCTGAGGTCCCTTGCTCCAGCCAGATGCCATGCAGCCTCAGGTCCCTGCTGTTCAGTTGTGACGTTACGGCGTCCAGGCTAATTTGCATATCCCTCTATTATATAGATAGACTAGAGGCCCAGTGTATGAAATTCATGCAGGGGGTTGTCCTTCAGCCCAGCCTGCACCCTCTTCAATCTGGAACCCCTTGGGGGATGTCCTACTGCCAGTTTGGGCCTCTCACCATCTGGGACTGCTGGCTCCTAACCTCTTGCCTGCCTGATTGCCCCTAACCACTTCTGCCTGCCAGCCTGATTGCCCCCTACCTGCTCCCCTGCTGGCCCGATTGCCCCCAACTGCCCTCCCCTGCAGGCCTGGTTGCCCCCAACTGTCCTCCCCTGTAGGCCTGGTTGCCCCCAACTATCCTCCCCTGCCAGCCCGATTGACCCCAATTGTTCTCCCCTGCCGGCCATCTTGTGGTGGCCATCTTGTGATGATGTCGCATGAGGGTGTTGTGCGATGCTACCTAGGCTTTTATTATATAGGACTAGGGACCTGGTGCATGAAATTCGTGCATGGGTGTGTGTGTGTGTGTGTGTGTGTGTGTGTGTGTGTGTGTGTGTCCCTAAGCCCAGCCTGCACTCTCTCCAATCTGGGACATCCCTCTCACAATCCAGGACTCCTGGCTCCCAACTGCTCGCCTGCCTGACTGCCTGATTGTCCCTAACCGCTTCTGCCTGTCAGCCTGATTACCCCCTAACCACTCCCCTGCCAGCCTGGTTGATGCCTAACTGCTCTCACCTGACGGCCTGGTTGCCCCTAACTGCCCTCCCCAGCAGTCCTGGGTCCCCCCCAACTGTCCTCCCCTGCAGGCCTGATCGCCCCCAACTGCCCTCCCTTGCAGGCCTGGTCCCTCCCAACTGCCCTCCCCTGCTGGCCTGATCGCCCACAACTGCCCTCCCCTGCTGACCACCTTGTGGTGGCCATCTTTGACCACATGGGCACAGCCATCTTGTGTGTTGGAGTGACGGTCAATTTGCATGTTACTCTTTTATTAGAGAGGATATCTCTCTCCTGTTTTCTCTCTCTCTCTCTCTCTCTCTCTCTCTCTCTCTCTCTCTCTCTCTTTCATTGGCCTACTGTCTGTTTTTGTCATATTTCTTTTTCTATACAAGGTTACATATTGGATCACATTCTCATGCTCTTTTCTGTATTTTGTGTGCACATCTTTGTAACTTTTAGTCCTTATCTGAGTCTATCTGGAGGTTAAATTCCAATTTGAGGGGGAATTGCTAGTTTATTGAGTATATGCAGCTTTTAGGGGGATGTTCCTTCTTGCCCTTTTGCCCAGTTAAGCAGATATAATCTGTTCTATTTCTAATCATGTAAACTCCAAATTTTCACAGACAATATTCCATGGGGTTTGCTCCTTTTTCTTATAATTATTATATATATATATATATATATATATATATATATATATATATATATATATACTGCCTCTATGCAGTCTTCTCTGTTCTACTTCTTCATTTGACTGACCCTCTTTTGCTGATTTCATTCCCCTAATTAATGGTCCTCCCAGGCAGCATGCTCCTTAACCCATCCTAATCTATCTTTACATTTACATTTTAATTTCTTTTAATTTACATTGTACTGAGTATTTTTTTTCAATCTCTTTATTTTCTTCCCTACCTACTTCCCACCCCATCTTCCTCCTCCTCTGCTGGAACAAAACCTTTTCTAATGGAGTGTTACCTCTTGCTACTTCAGTCTGGCTGTGCTGGGCCCTGCTTCCAGCTAGGCATACTCTTCTTTAGCAACCAGTCCGTGTGTATTGTGCATTTGTTACATGTGTTGCACCATGTTAACTACTGTGGAGCATATGGTAACTTATTTTAGCAGTCTTCATATTGTGGAGTATAACTGTGAAACATTTTTGTGACTTTCCCATCCATGATTTCAATCTATTCTGTGGAGACTTTCTTCCCTTTTTCTTAATAAATTCTTGGAAATTTTATACAACTTTCTAGGTACTTAAAAAAAATTAACAGTCCAGCCCAATTCAGTTTAACCCTGCAACCTCATGTCTGCCATTAAATTCTCGCTTCATCCATTGCTGGTTTGCCTTGTGCTTGAAAGATTTAGAGGGGAAAAGTGACAGGATGTGGTTGGAGTAGAGGTCAAGTGTAGAAATGAGTTAGGATCCCTTTCCTTTTAAAGGTCTAAATTCTTCTAGCATTGGGTTTGAGAGGGGGAATAGGACAGATGGCAGATTTCTTCTTACACAACTGGTCATCTGGTGTTGATAAGAAGGCCTATCTGGATTCACTCTGACTTTATCTGGTTCCCTGTCCTACTGATGACCTTCACTGATACAGCAGTCTATGTAGATAGAAGATTGATGTTATTTTCTTGATGGTGATGGTGGTGGTGGTGGCAGTGTTTATTCTTACCTTAGCTTCTTTTACTCATGAGGGAAAGGCCTCTTGTAAAAGGTCTTGTTTATGGTCGATACCCTTAACCTTTCCTCTGGTCATGGTATTGCATTCCTTGGATCTCTGTCTCTTTCTATAATCTCTGTTTTCCTCATGACAGGCTGTGGGTACTACTGAAGTCCTCTTCCATATTCTCTAGTATTAAGGGCTAGCTTCTTCCCTGGAAGACTGTATCATGGTGTTTTCTTACTCCTCTGTTGCAAGCTACTCATAAAAACCTATTACCTTCAGAAATCCCCAGAAGATAAGCAGGTAATACCTATGTGTCCACATATACTTTGATCCACAGAGAAAAACATCAAGCTTTCTCAAGAATTCCATCACCAAGATTTACTCCATCCTTATGGATGCAAAGATGGGCCTGTAGTCCATAGCTTGGCAAGTATTCAGTGAGGAAATGAGATAACAGCCTCACTTTCTTGCAGGGACTTTGGGAGGAAATAACTCTGACTCTTTCTCCCATAGAAAAAGAAGGGAAATGACTTTTCTTTGTCAAACAGAAGTCTTGACAACTCTAATGATTTACTTTCGGCTCGTAGTACCCTTGTCTTTTATGGGTTGGCCAAGGAGTAGAGACTTGGAGCAGTGGCTAGTAGTTTCATGGGCAGTTCTTCCACATTTTAAAAGTCTTTATGATAGTGTCAGCATCCAACTATTGTTGGGCCTCTTAAAAATGTGTAAGTATTTAGAGATTATTTTCTCCATTAAAGCATCATTGCCAATTTTAGGGCAACATGAAAAATTCTATATATATCTTATTATATATAGAAGGAATCCATGTTAAAATTTAGTGTGGTTAAACCAAATCATTCCCTACTTTAAACCTACATATCCAGACTTATATAAGTTATACATGTCAATTTATTGCTATAACCAAATTTTCAAGTTTTAGAGATTCTCAATAGAGCAAAAATTGTCTCTGTAGCCTTCCTATATGCCTCTAGTCCAAACTGATTTCCTCAGTCTTGAACAAACTGAACTAAAAAGCAAAACAGAGACAGAGTCATAGATAGAGAGCAGGAGATAGCTATGGTGTGTGTGGGGTTATTTGGGGAGCAAAGAAATTGAGCAAAAAAAAAAAAAAAGAAAAGAAAAGAAAGAAGAAACTCATGGACACAGACAACAGTGTGGTGATTGCTGTTTCCCCTTCCAAATAAACAAAATGCTATTGATACTAAAATATCATCACTCTCCTTTTTTTCCACCTTCATTCCCACCCAGAAAAGAAGGAATTGGTTCAGCTAGTTTCCCTGCATTGCATGTGTTCTGTTCTTAATGTTTGTTTGCTTTAGCTTTACTAGCATTTCCCCTGTATATAAATGCATAAATATGATACATACAGACCTGGGCAGTAGGAAATCAAAACACTCTTTTAGCCAAAAATGTTCACAAAAATTTAAAAATAATAAAGAGAATTCATAACTCTAGTGCAGCATCTCTTGGCAAAATTGCAGGTGAACCCAGACTTTGAAATAACCATCTTGGAAAAGACACATGTAAACAAGAGGACTCTGAGCCCTGACTTTCTACTCCCAGGCTGTTTTTATTCCCAGTATCTTATTTACTCATTGGGAGATATTGAAAAGAATCTCATAACTTTTAGGACTTATTCAGGTTTAGCTGTGAATAGTAGGACAGTTTAGGAGAATGGGCTCCAGGACAAATTCTCAGGGAAGCCAAGTCTACCTGTGGTTGTTCTCCTGCCCTAGATTTTGTCTCCCTCCTACTTGTGTTACTGCTTTCATTTTAATTTGTCATACTACCTAATCAAGGATGGAGGACATAGATTTAAAAAATGAATGCACCTCTGGGAAAATTAGTCACATTTGATGTGAGTGAGTTCAGTATTATACATTGTTCCGGGTTAACGACTAAGACCAGCTGCTGTGTTTTATTAGGGTAAGTGGAAGTACAGTTAACCCTTAAACAACACGGTTTGAACTGCGGGGGGCTCTCTGTATCCCTGAGTTTTGCCTCCACAGATTCAACCAACCGCTATCAAATTATTTTCAACAGCAGTTGAAAATTTGCAGGTGTGGAATGCTGACTGAATGCATTGTTTTAAACCATTTAAAATAAGTAACTTGAGCAGGGGTCCTGGAACGAATCTCCCACACATACCAAGGGAGGACTGTAGTTAAAAGTTTTTCTGGAGTCAAAAGTTATACAGGGATTTTCAACTGCACAGGTGTCAGCGCCCCTAAGCCCATCTTGTTCAAGAGTCAATTATATGGCCCTGGCCAGGTTGCTTAGTTGGTTAGAGCCTCCTCCCCGTATGCTAAGGTTTCATACAAGAATCAACCAATGAATGCATAAATAAGTGGAACAACAAATCAATGTTTCTCCCTCTCCATTTCTCTCTCTCTCAAGTCAAGTAAAATCAGGGTAGCCCCTTAGGCATGATTCTTTCTAGTTCTTTCTTGACATTGCCAAAATATTTATAGTGTACAGTACATTTTTGGTGAGTTATAACAACCCAATGCTGTGGCATGGAAGAATTCATAATTACCAACTATGCTGCTGGAGACCAGCAAATATATAGGATCAGGTTATCTTGTTAAAGATATAGCCTTATTTTTCTCCAGTAGCTAGTCATTTGTTTTAAATAAATTTTTAAAATTCTTTATCGTTGAAAGTATTATATATGTCTCCTTTTCCCCCATTAACCTCTCCCTGCCCATTCCCACCCCCACCCCCAGCACAAGTCCTCATCCCCCTACTGTTTCCAGCATTTACCCATTGATTTTAAATATCATATCTTACACGAAATTTCCAAGTTATTAGCATTTATTTTTGGACTTGCTTTTAAATTTCACTACTGTGTCTTTCTCTTTATTCATGGTAAAAAAATGTTGTAATTACTTCAGATTTATAATACATTTGAAAATACATGGTAAGGCTCACCATCAACCTTGTGGATATTATCTTGGGTATTCTCCTGGATATCCTCCTGGATATGTGCTTATTTTTTTTGTGTTTGGTCTTGAGAATCAGCTTAGCTGTTTCCAAAAATATTGTTTCAGTATTGCTATTGAAGTTATGTTAAATATATGGATTATCTTAAGGATTGACTTTTCCTATCCATGAACAAGGTATACATTTAAATTTACTTCTATGTATTACACAATTTTTATGGTTTCAGTACAATTTTCAATATTTCTCCTTGTGCATTTATCATTTTTCTAGATATTTTATCTTTAATTTTTAATTGCCTCCATAGCTATGTTTATATTACCTTTATCATTCCTTCATATATTTGTTCCTTCTCTATATTACATTTGACTAGACTAGTAAGAACTTTATATATTTTATTGGAATTTTCACAGAACTACGTGTAGTGCTTACTATTCCTGCTGTCCCTTAAATCATAAGTTTCTGATTTAATCTTTACTAATTCTTTATTCCTGTTTTCCTTGGCTCTGTTTTGTCCTTTGCTAGCTTTTTAAGTTAAAGTCTAAGCAATATATTTTTTCATTTTTCATATTTAATAGAAAGAACATTTATAGCTATGAATTATTATGAGTACAGCTCTGGGAATATTCCATACTTTTGATATGTTGTAGTTTTCTAAATCACTAAATTTCTAAATCATTGGTAATTAGTTTTCTAAATCATTGGTATAATTACAGTATCTTTTATTTTATTCTTTGAGTAATAAGTTACTTAGAAGTAAATTTCATATACATAATTAAATTTTATTGAAATGTTGTATATTTCTACTTTTATTGTGGTCAGAGAATGTGATCTGTATACTTTGTACTTTGGGAAATGATTGCAGTCAAATAAATCAGAATGTTGAACTTTTATTGTTTAAGGTATAATGTTCAATATTTAATAAATCACCTTGTTACTGTTCTAATTTTTATTATTTTTATTTCTTGTGTATTTGACAAGCATGATTTAAAAGTCTGACTCTACCATTTACTAATTGTGGCCTTGAGCAAATTACATAATCCTTTCATGCTTCATGATTTAATTGAGCCCAGCTTACAGACTGTGATGAAGGATATGTGATTTAGTGTACACACAGTGTTCTGCATGTTGTTTAGAACAGAGCAAGTGCTTTTATCTAATAATTGTTTGTTCATATTTTTGCCATGGTCTTATTTTGATTTTTAACTCCTTGTGAAGATTTTTGTTTTCTACTAGGTAAATTTAAATCTTTATATTTGTTATCATTTAAAAAAATCTCGACTTCCCTCTCTCTGACTTAGAATTTTTTAAATTGAATTTATTGGGATGACATTGGTTAATTAAATTATATAGGTTTCAGGTATACAATTCTATAATGTATAATCTGTATATTATATTGTGTGTTCACCATCCCAAGTCAAGTCTCCTTCTATAACCATTCATCCCCCCTTTCCCTCTGGTAATCACCAATCATCATACTGTTGTCTATGTCTATGAGGTTTTCTTTTTGCTTACTCCTTACCTTTTTATGGTTTCCCTCCCTCCCTACCTCCCTCTCTCCCTCCCTCCCTTCTTCCTTCCTTCCTTCCTTCCTTCCTTCCTTCCTTCCTTCCTTCCTTCCTTCCTTCCTTCCTTCCTTCTTTCATTTTCTTCTTTCTTTTCGAAGCTCTGCTTCTCTTCCTTTTTTTTAAATATATATTTTATTGATTTTTTACAGAGAGAAAGGTAGAGGGATAGAGAGTTAGAAACATTGATGAGAGAGAAACATCGACCAGCTGCCTCCTGCACACCCACTACTGAGGATATGCCCGCAGCCAAGGTACATGCCCTTGACCGGAATCGAACCTGGGAACTTTCAGTCTGCAGGCCGACGCTCTATCCACTGAGCCAAACCGGTTTCGGCTCTGCTTCTCTTTCTATTGTTCTCTATATTTTACTATATAGAGAATGCTCTGACATTTTTCTTCAGTTATTTAAAATATACACAGTAGGGGGGGTGGGGTTGATGACAAATATAGGATACCTTAATCAATAAAGTAATTTACAAAATTAAAAAAAGAACAAAATAAAAAAATAAAAAATACACAGTATATTTACCTTTAAGCACTATTTAGATCTGAAGTTTACGTTTGGGAGTGGAACTAGAGAAGCACGATGACTAGATGAATGTGAATCAGAGAGGCTTAGACAGAATTTATTGTTAAAATCTGTGCCAAGTGAGATCTCTCAATGTGGTAAAATGGAGGTGTACACTGCAAGACAACTGCGTGGGATTTTTGTTGTTAAGGACAGAATAGGGTATTTTATGTGAGACCATGAATTTTTTTGGTACAGGCTAGAGTAGACTCTTCTCAGCTGGCCAGTCCATTTCACAAAAGTAGTCTTTCAAGTCCCTTCTTGAAAGTGGCAGTATATTTTGAAAAGAGCAGATCCTTTTCTTTCAATCCATTGCCCTTTGGAGTGCTTTTTCTTTTTCTCTTCTCTTCTCTTCTCTTCTCTTCTCTTCTCTTCTCTTCCCTTCTCTTCCCTTCTCTTCCCTTCTCTTCCCTTCCCTTCCCTTCCCTTCCCTTCCCTTCCCTTCCCTTCCCTTCCCTTCCCTTCCCTTCCCTTCTCTTCTCTTCTCTTCTCTTCTCTTCTCTTCTCTTCTCTTCTCTTCTCTTCTCTTCTCTTCTCTTCTCTTCTCTTCTCTTCTCTTCTCTTCCCTTCCCTTCCCTTCCCTTCCCTTCCCTTCCCTTCCCTTCTCTTCTCTCTCTCTTCCTCACCCGAGGATATTTTCCCATTGATTTTGAGAAAGAGTGGAAGGGAGGGGGACAGTCAGAGAGAGAGAAACAACCATGTCAGAGACACTTCAACTGGTTGCCTCCCGCATGTGCCCTGACCAGGGCTGTGGATCTAGCCCGCAACCAAGGTATGTGTCCTTGACCAGAATTGAACCCAGGACCCTTCAGTCTGTGGGATGATGCTCTATTCACTGAGCCAAACTAGCTAGGACTGGAGTACTTTTATAAGTGCTTGTAGGTTTCCCTTCTTTTGAGGAGCTGATGTGAGCAGGTAGTTCTAATTTTAAAAAAACATCCTAATAATAATCCCTGATGTTTATATAACACTTCATTATTTATTCCATTTGATGCTTTTGTTAATATTATGAAAGAGAAAGGCCAGGTATTATTATTCATATTTTATTGGTAAACAAACTGAAGCTCAGAGAAGAAGCAACTTCAACAGTTTTTTGTAATGAATAAAAGGATTAATTCACACTATATTTGTTCACCGCTCTTTATACAGTAACTAGAGGCCTGGTGCACGAAATTCATGCATGGGTGGGGTCCCTAGGTCTGGCTGGTGATCAAGGCCAATCAGGTTCCCGTCTCCCTGCCTCCTCCTTCCCTTGCTGCCCACCCACGTCTGCTGCCACCCACTCTCAGTTCCCTATCCCAGCCTGGGGCTCAGCTCCGATCGGGCAATCAGGGCCTGCCGGCCAGGGGGAGGGGCCAACCACCACTGCAGTGGGTGGGCAGTGTGCCATTCTGGGCCTGCTGGCCTGGGGGAGGGACAGAAGGAGGGACCCAGGAGTTTGGCCAGTGGCCCCAAGGAGGGAGCCAGCCCTCAGCCCCCTTGGGAAAGGGGCCATGTCCAGTGCCACTCACCCCTGGTTGCCTGTCCCAGCCTGGGGTCCTGGCCCCAATTGGGTGATCGGGGTCTGCTGCCAGGGGGGAGGGACTGGGAGGTTGGCCAGCAGGCCCCATTGGTGATCGGGGCCTGCGGTCTGGGGGCAGCTCCTGAGTTGAATGTCTGCCCCTTGGTGGTCAGTGCTCGTCATAACGACCGGTTGTTCTAGTTGTTCCATTGTAAAGGTCACTTAGGATTTTATATAAATAGATGTGCTATCTTTTATTTTTAAATTTTTATTGAATTTTTTGGGGTAAGTTGCTCATCTGGCAAGCAAGACCCTCAAGAGAAACTTGACATGATTGAAAATGGTCAGAAACTTCCCATCCTGACTGAGAATTACAAGACTGCTTAATTCCTGCCTCTTTGCTTTTGCTTGAATACTCCTCTATCTTCTCTCAAAATCCAGGTCATTATCTTTCTGTGCTGGCCTTAAAATTCTCTTTCATCAAGAAAACTCAGATGTTGTGAACCTTGGGCTACTCAGTTCATTACTCATTTCTTGCTGTTTCTTATATTCCCTTTATATCCATATTTCCATTGTGAACCAACCCAGGGCAGACACTAGGGATGAAAAATGTCAAGGGCCTGGCATACTGGAGTTTCCTAGCTTTCCAGTATGGCATGGGAGAAGTGTGACAGATTGAAGTAGTTCAGACATAATTTCTCCATTTATTAGAATGTGATCTTAGATACACAGTCATTTGATCTCCTGTTACCTATTTCTCATCTGTAATACATAATAGCTAATACTTGTTAAATGCTTACTAGATGTCAGATGCTTCACACATATTCTTTAATCCTTACAGTAAATTTGCATGGTAGGTATTAGTTTTCCTTTTATTACAAATGAGGCAACTGTCATTCAAAAAGTTAAGTGGTTTATCCAAGATCACACAGCAAATAATAGAACCTAGATTTGAAGCCAGGTCTTTCTGAATAGAAATCCCACACTTTCCCCAAAATAACAAATAGCATCAAATAATACTGACTTCTCAGAGTTGTAATTAGGAACAGGCAAAATGAGGCTTGCAAATGGCCTAGCACAGTGCCATATTTATTTCTGCTTTACTCCTTTTCCTTATCATTGTGTTCTCCTATCACAATTCACAATTTTAGAAGCCTCTTTAAGGTACAGCCTGGTGAACAAAGCTGTTGCTATTCAGTGCTCTTTCATTTTCTTGACTTAATAGAGTTTTTAGCAATAGCATATCATCTGACAATTATAGGTAGGACTTAGTTCCCTACCAAATTAAGAATTTCTTGGCATGAATGGCCACATTTCACCGATTCTGAAGTACATACTTGTCACATTTTAGTAGCTCTGACATCAAGATGCACATTACAATAGACGGTGTCTTACAATTACAATTGCAGGGTTTTGTCTTTATTAGTGGCACATAGAATGATAGCATATCTTAGAATGCTGGTATTTCTTAGAGTCAATGAAATATGACATACACAAGTCAATACATTACAGGTATGTGAATTGTTTTATGGAATCTAGTATCTTTTCAGAAGATGTAAAGAATTATAAAATTACATGTCAAATTATTTTATTGATGAGAAAACTGACACCTAAAAAGGGGGATGTGACTTTTCTAAGTTCATAGAACTTCATTGTGGCCGAGCCAAGACTAGAATGTAACTTTCCAAATTTATTTTCTTTTTTTTTTTTAAGATCTCCCTTACCACCAGTCATGGAATCAGATGTTTTATTTTTTTTAAATTTGTTTTGAAAATTTTTATTGGTTTTTAGAGAGAGGGGAAGAGATAGAAACATTGATGAGAAACATCATCAATTATCTGCTTCCTGCATGCCCCCTACTGGGGATTGAGCCCACAACCCAGGCATGTGCCCTGACTGGGAATTGAACCATGACCTCCTGGTTCATGGGTCGATGCTCAACCATTGAGCCACACCAGCCGAGCTTAATTTCTATTATACCACATTTTCCCTCCTTGTTTGACTCCTGGAGAAGTTGCATCTTGATTCTATTGTATTCTCTTTCTCTGACCACTGAGAAATATGTTAATCATATTGGTTTTATATGCACATATCCCATATTGATTCTGAATTATAAATGCAGGGTGGCTTTGAACACTCTGAATGAATGTGTTCTTTTAATGGTTCTCACAAACAGAGGTGTCTCTCTATCTCTTCTTCTGAGCATTGGTGAATTTCATTCTTCCCTGTCCCTACTTACACTTTTTAATTTGCTTCTTGTGTTTGAATTAAATTCATTACTCACCTATTATATTATTTCATATGAATAAAGTGGTCTATTTTGAGTCCATCTCAAATGGACATTTACCATTTACAAAGTTTCTTCATAAAGTACAAAGAGTACACATACAGTAATTAGCATAACAACAGATAGAAAATCAATAATCACATTTTATTTTTGATATTTTTGTTTTTCAACTCCCTCAGCACTGTTTAAAACTATCTGAATCTAGTAGGTGTTCAGTGAACTCTTACCAAAAATGCTGGGGTTAGCAGTGGATCTATAGCTCATCTCTCTCTCTCTCTCTCCTTGCTAAATCAACAGTAGAAAGCAATACCGAGCATAGTGCCTGGCACATCCTAACCACTCAATGATAATTCCTTTCTCTCATTTTCTAAACAATTGTATCCATATAAGAGTTTATAGCTGCAGGCTCAAGCCTTGATATTGGCTCCTACCTTAGTGGGGCCTCTGTAAGTTCTTGGTTAGACACTTTATGTATACACTTGGGCCGTGGTTGGCAAACTGCGGCTCGCGAGCCACATGCGGTTCTTTGGCCCCTTGAGTGTGGCTCTTCCACAAAATACCATGGCCTGGGTGAGTCTATTTTGAAGAAGTGGCGTTAGAAGAAATTTAAGTTTAAAAAATTTGGCTCTCAAAAGAAATTTCAATCGTTGTACTGTTGATAGACCACTGCACTAGGGGCCCAGTGCATGAATTTGTGCACCTTGAAAGGAACTATGGGCTGCAAGGCTGTGGTGGGCATAGGGGCAGGTTTCAGACCATCCTCCACGCCCTTCCCCAGCCCCTCCCACTTCGGCCCCTGGTCCCCTGTCTGCAGGCAGCCCCGCTTCTGCCACTGCTACTCCCAGGTGCTGACTGTTGGGCTCGCTCGCACCTACTGATGGTGCGGAGCAATTGGGGCTGGTGCCACCAGTGGGGGAGAGCGGGGCTGTCGCTGGCAGCAGGTGCAAGAGGCGGCTGCTGGATCACCCCTCAGGAGCAGGGGGAGGTGGAGAAGCCCTTAGGGTTGATCAGGGCTGGCAGCCAATGCTCGCACCCACTGACAGTGCCAAGTGATTGGGGCCAACGCTGGGTGCCGGCAGCAGGTGTGAGTAGGCCTGGTGCCAGAAGCAGGTGCAAACACCAGTAACCACCAGAGGCTGGCCCCAATGACAGTGACTGGCATCCTGTCTTGGTCTGGTGTTCCCACTCACCTGCTCCACTATCCCACCGTGGCTGATGCCCACCATGTTCCGTGTGTACTTCCTGGTGGTCAGTGCATGTCATAACAACCAGTTGTTCAGTTGTTCCTGTTGTTCTGCTGTTCGGTCTATTTGTATATTAGGGTTTTATATATATAGATTAGATTTATGCCTTACCAACTTATAGAACATTAGAATAGGAAGAAAATATAAGTAATCATTTGATCCAATGTCCTTATTGTACAGGTGAGGGCCCATGTTGTATTTATATCTTGATAAAATTAGCCCATTCCCCTTGATGTCAGTTATTCAGCAATTAGAAGAACCTCCTCCCAAACCATATGAAATTCCAAATGTTTCTAAACTTCCTAACTTCTAAGACATGGCTAGTCTTTTTTCCAAACATAGACTGACTGTTTGGTGCCAGTGTGATACAGAAGAAAGAAAATAGGCTTTGCCCTCAGGAACTGTATAACTTTGAACAAGGTAGGTCACCTTTCTTAGTATCCATTCCTTACTCTGAAAAATTAGAATGATAATACCTTTCTCTTGTGGTTGTTATTAGCTCACATTCATAAAACAAGTCATAGTGCTAATAATAAATGCATGTTGTCTCCCCATTTCTTTCCCCTTAAACTCCAGGCTTTTCTGATTTCAAGCTATTTAGCTTTTTGTCTATCATTGCGTGTTGATCTAAAGCCTTGACTACTACTGATTTGGCGTCTTATTTAGGGATTTATGCTCTCTTGCTTTCTACCAGGTCATTGCAGAGGGCTGATTGTACTGAGGGTAAAAACTCTTGAAGTATTGTTAATAAGTGAGATGTGCCATTTTTAGTGCTGTAGTGATGTGGGGGGTGAGAGGTAAGGATGTGGGTAGGAAATAATAGACTCCTAAAAAAGCATTATTGTAGCCAAGGTACAATCACATTCAAAGACACCTGTTTGCCTATTTTTCCATTTGCTACTTCATAGATTTGAAACAGCAGCTGTCAAACTGATCGGAGGAGGCCTAGGGGTCCCTGAGTCCCTTTCAGGGGATCTGTAATGTCTTTCCCTTCCACTTATATATCTGTGCAAGGTTATATTTTCTTCATATACTTCAGCCAAACAACTGACTGAATGCAAAAGCAGATGTGAAAATCTTGTTGTCTTCTATTAAGTCATACATATAAGAGAGTCGCAAAAATGTGAAACAATGACATTCTCCTCACTATTTTTTATTTAAAAAATATAGTCACCTTTCATGAAATGTTATTTATGTTAATATGTAATAGGTTTATTATTGTTTAAGTTCATTAAAATAAATATATTTTAAATTTCACAGTTTTAATTTATAATATGCTAAATACTGATAGTTATAACTCATATAAACAAATAAGCTTTTTGGAGTCCTGAATAGTTTTTAAGAGTATAAAAAAGTTATGAGACCAAAATATTAAGAACTGCAGGTCTAGATTAAATAAATTAGATTACAAATTATAGTTACTTTGTAAATTCCTCTATACTAAAAATCAGTGAACTGCTGTTCATAGGTGAACTGCAGACTTCCTCTTGTTCTCATAGATAAAGTTTTATTGGAACACAGCATGCCCATTTGTTATATATTGTCTATGGCTGATTCAGTCCTATAATGGCAGAGTTGAGTCATTGAGGCAGAGACTGTATGACTCAAAAAGCATAAAATATTTACTATGCTTCTTTATAGAAAAAATTCATTGATTCTACTCTATAGTATAGAATCTCTGTGTACAGTTTTTAAAGAGAAATGTATTTCTCTTCTTTGATTCACTCAAGTATTCTTTTTACCTATACATATCAAATCAATCTTGATGATCAATGAAGAGACAGATAATATAGCTATATTGCACTAAATCAATAAATATTTACTGATAATCTGTGTTTAAGATACTGTGCTAAGTATTGGGGATATATTAGTAATGTTGAACAAAATAGCCATTGATATTATCCTCACAGAAATGATCTCTTGTTTACTTGGGCTCATTTTTGCTTTGTTTCTTAATGTTAATCACACTCCTATCTTGAATATACTATGACTTTATGAATCTTTGTCTAGAGTAGAGACACCATCTGTCAGAAATATTCCGATATTCTGATTAATTGTGGCCACTGGAATGGAAGTCTATGAGCTACCAAATTTCTATTTAGAAAACGTGTGAATTTGAATTTAGTGTGGATGAGGTAGATTCAACAGTATCCATTTATTAGTTCAACAAAAATTCATTAAGAACATTTTATATACTGGACTCTGTGCTTTTATATGACTCCCATACTCTTATTTACCAAGTAATTAGGGTGCATCATGCCATGATTAGAAAAGGGAAGGAGGAATTATTATTATTATATTGGGATACTATTACTTCTGAATTCTAGTCCTTCAATGAGTTGTGTAGATGGCCGTGGAGAAAAGATTGCTAACTTTATTATTATTATGTTTTTGCTCAGTGCCCAGAATAAGATGGCAATCATTTTATTTCATAACTCTTTTCTTGAATTTCAAAGGTGAAATTCAGTTACAAGAAAAATCATATTCCCAGAGAAGTTTAGAGTTAGAAGATATTCAGCTTATTAAAATTTGAAATTAAGTGGTTTGCCTAAGATAATACACCTAGTTTGTGGAGGACTTGGAACTAGAATCCCAGACATGAGCTCTTTCCACTGAACCACACTGTTTACTTTCTTTTCCAAAATGTTTACTGTGAAAGAGACACATGTAATCTACTGTCTTGTCAGGACAAAAACATGAAATTAAAATCCATCCATGATGAGATCATGTCTCTGAGTGTTCAAAATAATTCTTTAGTATAATCATTCATAGGGGAAGTAGATACCCAAAGCAGTGACAAGGAGAGGCAAAAATAAGCATTGTTTTATGGAGTGGGATAATTGACAGGCAGAGGGTGAGGCAGGAGTCAAATTACTAAGAAATATATGAGTACATGACCCGAAAACCAACAAACAATAACACTGTCTTTCTGTGTTTGTAACAAAAGAGCTGATTCAAATTGTGACTCAAGGAAGTACCTTTCCATCTTTAAGCTTCAGGTTTCCTATATGTAAAAATGCCTACCCCATAAAACTGTTGTAAGGGTTACAGATGATAATTGCAAAACATTTAACTCAGTTCCTGACATAGAGTAAGCATTCAATTAAAAGTGAGTATTATCACTAGTGTGAATTAATTTTGCTGTAATCACTTTTAATGATCCAAATTTAATTGGGTTTATACATAAAGATAGCAGTCTGGCAATTCTGGTATTCCAAGATTGCCCGCATCTTATTTTTCAAATGGCAAATCCTTGAATCTTTTTGAAGGTGTTTCAAGGGACCCTGAGGAAAAAGTACACTGACAAATTGATTCAATGATGTGGTCTCATTGACAAATTAATGTAAGTTGGCCTTTTGGCTTTTATGTAAAAAATAATAAATTATAAAGGAATTTATAAGTAGCATGTCATCTCCATGCTTCTTATTGGAGGAATATATCATCACAATCTTATCCTTTTTGCTTCGTAGAGTAAGAATTTTTTATTTGTGCTGCTGGTCACAGACAAATGTGGGTTGAGGAGGGGAATTTTGGATCAGTCTTTTAGAAACTAACATTTTTTGCTCATCTCCTACTTTAAGATCTGCATATAAGACCTGCTCTACTAAGCAATCATTTACTCACCTGAACAAAATCAAGGAAGAGGCATCCAGAAACACATTTATGGTGACCCCTGACAATTGGATAGGAAAATAATCCAGCTTGCTCTGGTTTTAGGCCCATTGATATTCTAAGGAACATTTATTGAGTACCTACTAAATGTATAGCACTGTGCTGAGCAGTGGGAAATCACACTCAGCTGTTGTCCTTAAAGAAATCCATTAATTTATTCACTCAAAAATATCATAGGCGTGTCGATCACCTGCAATGTGCGATAAGCAGGATATATAATAGAGAACAAGATGAATCTGGTTCAGTCAGCCAGGAGGTTGCAGTCTAATGGGAGAGACCGATTTAGTCAAACACATGTGTAATTATAAACTGTGGTGCCTGCTATGAGAAAAGAGTGCTGTCCTGAAAGGACATAGGAAAGAAGCCAATAGCATTTGAGGAACTGAGTTTTGACTTAAGATTTGATGGATGGGTGAGTGTTAATTAGATATAAGAAAGAAAGGCAGTGACAGTCTGTACAACGACAGTGTAGCAGAAAGAATTATAGCATATCTGAAGAGCTAAAGGGTCAATGTGGCTGAAAATTCGAGATTAAGGGAGAAAAATCTATGAAATCAGGCAAGAGAGATGGGCATGAGTTGGGTCATACAGGCTCTTGTAGGCCATGGGGAAAAGTTTGGATTTCATTTTTCAAGTGCAGAAAGAATTTTAAGAATTTTAAGCCATGAAGCTGTATAATTTGATCAGGGGACCATTCTGTAAAGTACATGATTGTCTAACCACTATGCTGTACATCTGAAACTAATACAGAATAATATTGAAAGTAAACTATAGTTAAAAATGTAAAACTAAAAATAGGTATAAAAATGTAAAAAATATTTATAATTTTCAATCATGGATAGAGAGGTTGACCTATTTCTGAACTAATGTGCAAAGAAGGATACCAAGGGTCCTACTCAATGAGTTAGGAAAAGAAATGATAGTGATTTCAACTAGGGTTATAATAATGGTGGTAGAGAGCAGGGGATGGATTAACTTCAGATAATCCCCCTATGCCACTATCTGACCTGGGCTGTCCTTTTCAAATACTACTAATATGTTTTCTCATCAAGGAATCCCCTACTAAGTCCACCTGGCTTAATAATTCCCAGGCTGAGGAGATGGTACTGTTTCCTGATGTTACTATGTCTGTGATACCTTAGTAATATAATACCTTCTATCTTTTCAGTACTCTGATGTTCCTTTTTATATTAAATTCTCTTCTAATGGATTCATTGAGTCAATAAAATAAACAATTGCTTTGAATTTTAATGAAGCACTAAAAAATGTAACCCCGTATGTTAAGACTAGTAACTCTAAAGTTGTCATGATAGGTGTTCTGATCCCACTAATTATAATTTAAGTATTTTATTATATTTTTAATTTTTTATTTATTGGTTTAAGAGAGAGAGAAAGGGAGAGAGAGACACACACACAGAGAAACATCAATTTTTTGTTCCACTTGTTTATGCATTCATTGTTTGCTTTTTGTATGTGCCCTGACTGTGGATCAGACCTGCAACCTTGGCATGTGGGGATGATGTTCTAACCAATTGAGCTACCCAACCAGGGCTCCACTAGTTGTAATTTAAGGGAAAAAAGGTTAAAAATGTAAAATGGCAAAATCAGATCTGATATTCATAGATTTTAGAGCTGGTAGAGGGAAAAGAAATATAATCCAGTTCTCACCACTTTCCAAGTTTTTTTTTTTAAGGTGAAAAAATGACACCAGAGATCCAGAGATATTAATTGACTTGTCAAGGGTCACAGAGGTGCATAGTTTGCAGAGGCAATTCAATTACTCCAAATTTTCTTTCTTAAAACTGAGAGTGACCATGATAGTTTACTTAAAATATATATTATAATGAGAATATAATGATATTCAATACAATATATTGATTGTATACATCAAAATTTTCTAAAAATGTAGTTTATATTGAAACATATAAAAAAAACTGTAGTTAGTAGGTGAGAGACCATAATGGGAAAAAAAAACAAGGGTGAGATATAAAATGGAGCCAGGAATGGAGTTAATAAAAATCCTGCACACCTATGAGTCCTTACACAATGGCAGTGGGTGGCCCATGTAACAGTGGGGAACTATAACCCACCCCACCATTATTTTGAGATTGTTTCTGCAAATTCTAACTCTGACTAGTATGTAGCTTGTAGATAAAGAGCATGTTTGTATAAGAATCTTAAGAACTAACTTCAGAAGATACAAACTCTGACCTTCAGTCATCCCAGCTCTAGGAGTATTGTTGACCTTCAACGGTAAAACCAGGATGACATAGAACTAGGATGATGAAGACCAAGATGACGCACACCAGACCCCTACTTGACCAGTTTCTAGATCCTTATCGGAATGAACTGTGCTGGCCTGCACGTAGAGAACTTTTCAACCTCTCCCATTGATTTACTTGAACTGCTTTGCCTCCCCCTCCTTATAAAAACATTTTAATGCACTGAGATGGGCTTTTCAACAAGAGTCCCCCATCTCCTCAGGTGATCTGCACTTAAATAAACCTCTTTCCTTTTTCACCAGCATCTGTCTCACGAGTTTGGTTTTTGTGGTGGCAGGCAGTTGGACTTGGGTTCCAGTCACAACTGCAGCTTCAACTCTAAGCTTTCTAAATATTTTCTCAAAGAAGGAAGATCTCAACTGGATCAGCTGCATCAATGGTTCTCAACGCTGGCTGCGCATTACAATCACCTGGGATAGCTAGGATGTTGATTCCCAGACCCAAATTAGACAAGTCGTATCAGAACCATTGGGGGTTGTGTCCAACTTTCAGTATTTAAAAACATCTTCCCAGGTAGTTCTAATGTGTAGTCAGGATTGAAAACTATTGAGATATTTGGTCCAGAGTGACCCACCATCACCTACTTGTTGTAAAACAAATATAAACAAGCAAAATCTAACTAATGTTCCCAGAGGAAGCACCACTATTCCTGATAAAATGATGAGGGGGAAATGTAATATCCTCTTAAAAAGAAACTGAATAATGGGGAAAAAAGAAAAAAAAGTAAGAAAGAGAAACCCCAATGTCTTTACAAAAATATATATAAACCTTTATAAATACGTTTTTCTGCACTTAGCTTTTAACAGAGGTTGGGTGGTAGCTATTTCAAATTACCAAGTAAATAGATCATTAAATGACAATTTAGTGTTGGCATTCTTTTGTGAAATTTGGCAGCCAAAATGACATGTGCCCAATAAGAAGGCCATCATCAGGTCCTGGCCTAATTGTGTTTTCCCTTTGTGTGATGATGAATTTGCTCTGGGCCACCCACATTCAGATCCTGCTATGGCTAATGATACATATTTGTAAGACAGCTCACCCAGAGCTATGCTTATAGTCTGTGAATCTAAGGGAAACTAACTATACATAATAGCTAAAAGCATGGACTTTGTCTTTTTTTTAATATTTTTTTATTGAGGTATTATATGTGTACATATCTTACCATTACTCCCCCCACCCCACACCCACACATGCCCTCCCCCCCAGAGTTTTGCGTCCATTGTTTATGCTTATATGCATGCATACAAGTCCTTCGTTTGATTTCATAACTCCCCCACCTCTCCCTAACTTTCCCCCTGTAATTTGAAAGTCTGTTTGATGCTTTACTGTCTCTGTATCTATCTTTTTGTTCATCACTTTATAATGATCTTTACTATCCCTAAATGAGTGAGATCATGTGGTATTTTTCTTTCATTGACTGGCTTATTTCACTTAGCATAATGTTCTCCAATTCCATCCAGGTTGCTGCAAATGATGAGAATTCCTTCTTTTTTATGGCAGCATAGTATTCCATTGTGTAGATGTACCACAGTTTTCCGATCCAGTCATCTGCTGATGGGCACCTAGGCTGTTTCCAAATCTTAGCTATTGTAAATTGTGCTGCTATGAACATAGTGGTGCATATATCCTTTCTGATTGGTGTTTCTAGTTTCTTCGGATATATTCCCAGGAGTGGGATTACTGGGTCAAATGGGAGTTCCATTTTCAGTTTTTTGAGGAAACTCCATACTGTTCTCCACAGTGGCTGCACCAGTCTGCATTCCCACCAGCAGTGCACGAGGGTTCCTTTTTCTCCGCATCCTCGCCAACACTTGTCGTTTGTTGATTTGTTGATGATAGCCATTCTGACAGGTATGAGATGGTACCTCATTGTTGTTTTGATTTGCATCTCTCGGATAATAAGTGACTTTGAACATGTTTTCATGTGTCTCTTGGCCTTCCTTCTGTCTTCTTTTGAAAATATTCTGTTTAGGTCTGTTGCCCATTTTTTTATTGGATCATTTATCTTCCTCTTATTAAGTTGTATAAGCTGCCTGTAGATGTTGGAGATTAAACCTTTATGAGTGATAGCATTTGCAAATATGTTGTCCCATGCAGTGGGCTTTCTTGTTGTTCTGTTGATGGTTTCTTTTGCTGTAAAAAAGCTTTTTATTTTGATGTAGTCCCATTTGTTAATTTTCTCTTTAGCATCCATTGCCCTAGGGGCAGTGTCAGTGAAGAAGTTCTTTTGGCATATGTCTGAGATTTTGTTGCCTGTGGATTCCTCTAGTATTTTTATGGTTTCCCGTCTTATGTTTAAGTCCTGTATCCATTTTGAGTTTATTTTTGTGTATGGTGTAAGTTGGTGATCTAGTTGGACTTTGAAATCAGACAAACCTAGGATCAAATCCTGACTCACCACTTACTATCCATTAACCTTGGGCAAGTTAATTTATTTTTTAAAAATTCTTTATTGTTTAAAATATTACATATGTCTCCTTTTCCCCCCATTGACCTCTCCCTGGTCATTCCCACCGCCCCGCCCCCAGCACATGCCCTCACCCCCCTACTGTCTGTGTCCATGGGTTATGCTTATATGCATGCATACAAGTCCTTTGGTTGATCTCTCACCACCCCCCCCTTCCCTCTGAGGTTGGATGGTTTGTTCGATGCATCTATGTCTCTGGATCCACTTTAGTTCATCAGTTTATGTTGTTCATTATATTCCACAAATGAAGGAGATCATGTGATATTTATCTTTCTCTGACTGGCTTATTTCACTTAGTATAATGCTCTCCAGTTCCATCCATGCTGTTGCAAATGGTAAGAATTCCTTCTTTTTTATAGCAGCATAGTATTCCATTGTGTAGATGTACTACAGTTTTCTAATCCACTCACCTGCTGATGGGCACTTAGGCTGTTTCCAAATCTTAGCTATGGTAAATTGTGCTGCTATGAACATAGGGGTGCATATATCCTTTCTGATTGGTGTTTCTGGTTTCTTGGGATATATTCCTAGAAGTTGGATTACTGGGTCAAATGGGAGTTCCATTTTTAACTTTTTGAGGAAACTCCATACTGTTTTCCACAGTGGCTGCACCAGTCTGCATTCCCACCAGCAGTGATCCTTAGTTTCCTTATCTCGAAAATGCTGATAATAATAGTACCTACCCTATAGGTTGTTGTAAGGACCAAATGAAATGTGTATAATTTTCCTGTCTCAATTAATATCAACAACTTAAGAAAATCATGTATTGATTAGGCAAAAATCAAATCTTATATTAGCCCACTCTAAGTAATTGAGCTAACCACATGGTTAGGTAAGCATTCTGGCTAAAGTTCTTTTATTATCTTAGGGTGGAAACCTTTCCAAAGTCATCTACACCAACCTAGTGTTTTTAAATAAGCAAATCTCAGCAAGTATTCCATTTTGAATAGTGTTTTGTTTTTTATCGAAATGTCCAATTTTTTCCCCCTCAATTCATTCATGACCTCCTATTTTGTTCTAGTCTTTTCCTGGCTGCTGATCCTTGGCATTTTTTTTTTTTTTTTTTTTGAGTTTTCAGTACTTGGGACTTACCAATCTTGTGTGCCTCTGATTCAGTGCCAGAGCTCTTGAAGAACTGTGATAAGATAACCTGATCTGACTTCAGCCTTTTCTAACTGAAGCTAGTAGTATAGAAGGCCCACTACAGATGGTCCACACTATCCTCTTTCAAGGGAGATTTAAAACTGAAGCAAGGTGGGTAGCTGGAATATGTGCGATTATCAATCTTGAACATGTAACAAGGTTGAAAATAGCCCCATCTTATAGTTTCACTGGGTATGTTTTCTAATAGTATGTTACATAACGTAGTTCAGAAGTTAATTCATTTAGACTGATTTAAATAAATCTGTGCTGCTAAGTCATCTGTTGATCTAAAACAAAGTGTTTTTTTTTAATTTAAATTTTCTTTTTTTCCTGAAGGGTGCATTTATTTTTTTCCAGCTTTATTAAGATATAGTTGACATATAACACTGTATAAGTTTAAGGTGTAAAACATGCTTATTTATACATTTATATATTGCAAAATGATTACCATTGTAGTGTTAACTAACAATTCCATCATATCACATTTTTACTATTTATTTTTCTTTTGTGTGGCAAGAGCATCTAAAATCTACTCTCTTAGCAACTTTCAAAAATATAATATATTACTGTTAACTCTAATCACCATGCTTTATACTGGATCAGATTCCCAGAACTGTTTTTATCTTATAACTGGAATTTTGTACCTTTGACCAACATCTCTCCATTTCCCCACCTCAGACCCTGGCTATCACCACTTTATAATCTGTTTCTATGAGTTTGGCTTTTTCAGATTCAACATGTAAGTAAAATCATACAGTATTTGTTTTTCTTTTTCTGACTTATTTCACGTAGGATAATGCCCGTAAGTTCCATCTATGCTGTTGCAAATGGCATTTGCATGATTTCCTTTTTTGTGTTTGAAATATATATATATATATATATATATATATATATATATATATATATCCCTTCATATGTTGATGAACACTCGGGTTGTTCCATTCTTTTAAAAATTTTATTAATTTTTAATTTTTCAATTATAGTTTACATTTATTATCATTTTGTATTTCAGGTGTAGAGCATAGTAGTTAGACAACCATATACTCTACAAAGTGTTCCCCCAATATTTCCAGTACCTACCTGGTATCATACATAGTTATTATAATTTATTGACTATGTTCTCTATGCTATACTTTACATTCCCATGACTATTTTGGACTTTTCAATCTGTACTTCTTAATTTCTTCACCATTTTCATCCAGTTCCCCAAACCCCCTTCCCTCTGGCAACCATCAGTCTGTTCCCTGTGTCTATAAGTCTGTTTTTGTTTTGTTTGCTCATTTATATTGTTCTTTAGATTCCACGTATAAATAAAATCATATAGCATTTGTCTTTCTCTGATTCACTTATTTCACTTAGTGTAATATTTTCTAGGCCCATCCGTGTTGTCACAAATGGTAAAATTTTATTCTTTTTTTATATGGCCAAGTAATATTTCATTGTATATATGTACCACCACTTTTTATCCATGGTGTATTGATGGGCACTTGGATTGCTTCCGTATCTTGGTACTATAAATAATGTAGCAATGAACATAAGGGAGGATATATTCTTTTGAATTAGTGTTTTGGGTTACTTTAGATATATACTCAAAAGTGGAATGGCTGGGTCATAAGGCACTTTCATTTATAATTTTTTGAGGAGCCTATACTGTTTTCCCTAGTGGCTGTACCAATCTGCATTCCCACTAACAGTGCACAAGGGTTCCCTTTTCTCCATATCCTTGTCAACACTTGTTGTTTGCTGATTTATTGATGATAGCCATTTTGACAGGTGTCAGGTGATATTCATTATGGTTTTAATTTGCATTTCTCTGATGATTAATAACATTGGGCATCTTTTCATATGTCTATTGGCCACCTATATGTCCTCTTGGGAGAAGTGTCTGTATAGGTCCTTTGCCCACATTTTTAAAAAATGGAATCTTATTTATTTATTTATTTATTTATTTATTTATTTATTTATTTATTTATTTTTTTTGTTTCCCTTGCCCTAGAAGATATGTCAGAAAAGAAAAATATTGCTAAGAGAAATGTAAGAGAATTTACTGCCTAGGTTTTCTTCTAGGAGTTTTATGGTTTTGATTCTTACATTTAAGTCTGTAATCCACTTTGAGTTTATTTTTGTATATGGTATAAGAACATGGTCTAGTTTCATTTTTTAGCATGCATCTGACCAATTTTCCCAACACCACTTATTGAATAGACTGCCTTCAACCCATTGGATGTTCTTGCCTGTTTTGTCATAGGTTAATTGATCATATAAGCATGGGTCTATTTCTGGGTTCTCTATTCTGTCCCATTGATTTAAGTGTCTGCATTTATGCCAGTACTGTTATGTTTTGATTACTGTAGCCTTGTAGTATAGTTTGCTATCAGGTAGCATGACACATCCAACTTTGTTCTTTTTCAATATTATTGTGGCTAATTGGAGTCTTTTGTGGTTTTACATAAATTTTTGGATTATTAGTTCTAGTTCTGTGAAAAATACCATTGGTATCTTCATAAAGATTGCATTGAATCTATAGATTGCTTTGGATAACATGGACATTTTAATGATGTTAATTCTTCCTATTCATGAATGTAGTTTATGCTTCTACTTATTTGTTTCTTCTCCAGTTTCTTCATTATCTTTTACTTTTCTGAATAAAGGTCTTTTACCTCCTTGGTTAAATTTATTCCTACTTATTTAATTTTTATGCAAGTGTAAATGGAATTTTTTTTTTTTTAGTTTCTCTTTCTGATAGTTCATTATTGGTATATAAAAATGCAACTAATTCTGGATATTTATTTTGCATCCTGCTACATTACTAAATTCATTTATCAGTTCTAGCAGTTTTTTGGTGGAATCTTTAGGGTTCTCTATACGTGGTAGCATGTCATCTGCACATAATTAAAGTAAAACAAAGTTTTAAAAGAGCCATTTATTTGCCTAAGGAGTGAAATACCTTTTTTTTTTCTCAACTGATTACTGGGATTACATTTTAATGGCCAGAGTTATCTCAACAAGTCTGTTTAATTTGAAAGCATGATAAGCTATTTGATAATAAGTATGGTAGAGCAATTTCTTTTCATGTTTGGTTTCCTTACCCAGATATTTTCTATACTGCCATTTCAAATGGATTAGGGCTACTATTTATTGAGCTTCTACTATTTATTAGCTACTGTTTGTGGCACTTAGCATATTTCTTTAGAAATCATCACAACAATTTTATCAGATAGATATGATCACCTCTCATTTTTATACAGAGAAAACAGTGTGGCTCAGAGAGGTCATGTACATTTCCCAAGGTCACATATATAGGATGTAGCTCAAATCTCTTGAAGTATACAGTACTATGCTCTTTTTTTAAAAAAAATATTTATTTGTGCATTCAAATTGCTCTATAGTAAATGTACATTATTATTATTTTTTTTGCCAGGGAAGATAACAGTTATACAGAATTCTCATCTGAAAATGTCATTTTCATTTTTTCAACATAGCAAATAAATATGCTATAAAGTCCTTTCAAATTATGGGAAGTCTAATGCTAGGTATTTATTAGGTCTTTTTTTAATTGTTGTCAGTATTGCAGATGTCCACCATTTACCCCTTTTTCCCCCCTCCACAAACCCCCATCCCACCCCAGGCCTTCCTCACACTATTGTCTGTATTCATGGGTTATGCATATATGACCTTTGGTTAATCTCTTTCTGTCCCCTCCACCCCCACCCCCCACTGAGACCTGTCATTCTGTTCTATGCATTCATGCCTCTAGACCAATTTTGTTCATCAGTTTATTTTGTTCATTCGATTCCACTTATAAGTGAGATCATGTGATATTTGTCTTTCTCTACCTGGATTACTTCACTCAGTAAAATACTCTTCACGCCCCTCCATGCTGTTGCAAAGGGTAAGAGCTTCTTTTTTTACAGCCACATAGTATTCCATTGTGTAAATGTACCACAGCTTTTATATCCACTTATCTACTGATGGCCAAATGGGCTGTTTCCAGATCTTAACTATTGTAAACAATGCTGCTATGAACATAGGGGTGCATATATTCTTTCTGATTGGTGTTTCAGGATTCTTAGGGTATACTCCCAGAAGTGGGATCGCTGGGGTAAATGGTAGTCCCATTTTTTTAAATTATTTTTTTAATTTAAATTCTTTATTGGTGAAAGTATTACATATGTCTCCTCTCCCCTCCCCCCCCCCGCCCATTGACCTCTCCCCAGCCACTCCAGCCCCTAGCACATACCCTTGTCCCCCTACTATCTGTGTCCATTGGTTATGCTTATATGCATGCATACAAGTGCTTTGGTTGATCTCTTACCCTCTCCCCCGACCCCCCCGCTTTGGCAGTTCCATTTTTAAGTTTTTGAGGAAACGCCATACTGTTTTCCACAGTGGTGGCACCAGTCTGCATTCCCACCATCAGTGTACTAAGATTCCCTTTTCTCTACATCCTCACCAGCACTTGTCGTTTGTTGATTTGTTGATGGTCGCCATTCTGACAGGTGTGAGGTGATACCTCATTGTCATTTTAATTTGCATCTCTCTGGTGATTAGTAACACTGAGAATTTTTTATTTGTCTATTGGCCATCTGTATGTCCTCTTTGGAGAAGTGTCTATTCAGGTCCTTTGTCCATTTAAAAATTTGATTGTTTGTCTTCCTGGTATTGAATTGTATGAGTTCTTTGTATATTTTGGAAATTAACCTCTTATCAGATGTGTTATTGGCAAGTATGTTCTCCTATACAGTGGGTTCCCTTTTCATTTTGATGCTGGTTTCTTTTGCTATGAAGAAGTTTTTTGTTTAGTTTAGGCCCATTTATTTTCTCCTTTGTTGTTCTAGGAGATGTATTGGTGAAAATCCTGCTATGAGAGATGTGTTAGATTTTACTTCTGTTTTCTTCTAAGATTTTTATGGTTTCATGACTTACAATTAAGTCTTTTTTAAAAATATATTTTTGGTGATTTTTATTTTTAAATTTTTTCAGTTTTTTTTTTTGTTTCATGAAAAACAATTTTAAATATAATACTGTTACATGCAATAAACCTCAATATTTCAAAAAAACTATTTTAAATATGATAATGTTACATGCAATAAACACCAATTATTCAAGAAAAATGATCTTACATATAATAATATTACATGCAATAAACATTAATATTTCAAGAATAAAAGGATTTTAAGTGTAATAATATTACCCAAACTGTACTTACATAGTATGATATCACAAAAGTTGTAGAAAATATTAAAAATCTGCAAATAACAGAAATATGTATATATTCCCTCTGGCTCTATATTTGTTCATCAGTTTATGTTGTTCATTATATTGCACAAATGAGTGAGATCGTATGATATTTATCTTTCTCTTACTGGGTTATTTCGTTTAGCATGATGCTTTTAAAATTTATTTTGTCGGATATGAATATTGCTACTCCAGCTTTTTTTGATATACTAGTAGTAATCTTGGTCTCAGATCCTTGCTTTCCATTACTTTCAGTACTTCATGCCATTCCCTTTTGGCCTGTAGAGTTTCTGATGAGAAATCAGGTGTCAGGCTTATGGGAACTCCTGTGTAGGTAACCGTTTTCTTTTCTCTTGCTGCCTTTAAGATTCTCTCTTGGTCTTTAATTTTTGGCATTTTAATTATGATGTGTCTGGGTGTGGGTCTGTTTGGGTTCTTCTTGTTTGGGGTTCTCTGTGCCTCCTGAACTTGTGTGACTTTTTCCTTTATCAGGTTAGGGAAGTTTTCTACCATTATTTCTTCAAACACCTTCTCTATTCCTTTCTCCCATTCTGCCTCTTCTGGCACATCTACTATTCTAATATTGCTACGTTTCACACTGTCCCACAGCTCCCTTAAGCTGTCCTCCTGTTTTTTAATTTTTTTTTCCTTTTGGTTCTCTGAGTAATATTTTCAACTCTGTCTTCTAATTCACTGATTCGATCCTCAGCTTCCCCTCATCTGCTATGTATTCCTTCCAATGTGTTCTTTGTGTTATGTTATTCCTTATCTCAAGACTCCTACTGGGAATAATACTACAAGTCAACTTCCTCAGTTTTTCTGTGGGTTTTTACTTCTGTCTATTCCCTGCTACATTTCCTGCTAATTCCATTGTCAATGTTGGGATTTGCTAGATTGATTAATGGCTCCTTTGCTTTCTCTTGATGCCAGTTTCCTGCTCTCCTCCTGACAATTTATTCCTGGATCCATGTTGTAACTGACTGATCTAGTCCTTGATCTCTGTTTCCCATCTGCTTCCAGATCCTTTTAAAATCAAGGTCTCCTTATACACCATTCTTTCAACTCTGGATCTACCTGATGATGCCATGAATTATGTGGGAAAATATATTAGTTGTTTGCCTATGCCTTATTCATACACTATTTAATGGTTATAGACTTATCACACATGAATTTTTATTTTCTTTTTCTGTTGCATAAAGTACTTCCTTTTATTGATCATAAAACTGACTTGTTTAAGTTACAAGGAGTGTTTCCTAGGTCTAGTGTTAATATGTATCTAGTGATGTCAGAGTTACAGTTTTTTTTAAATTTCCTTATTGATTAAGGTATCACATATTTGTCCTCATCCCCCCATTCCCATCTCAAACGCCTCCCCACACATGCCCCCACCACCCTGTTGTCAGTGACCACTGGTTAGGCTCATATGCATGCACACAAGTCCTTTGGTTGATCTCTCCCCCTTATCCCCACCCTCCCCTACCTTCCCTCTGAGGTCCGACAGTCTGATCTATGCTTCCTTGTCTCCAGGTCTGTTCTTGTTCATCAGTCTATGTTGTTCATCATTTCCCCTAGATGAGTGAGATCATGTGCTACTAGAAATACACTTATAAGAACCGAAAATGAGACAAGTAATAATGGTTATGCTGAGCGGCAAATGAATCAGTTTGTAGGGAGTTTCTTTCTGGGCCAACAGTTCTTTTGAGTCCGAATTTCAATGTCAAACAGTTCCTTATGTGTACATGTCAGCACTGACATTTCAGTTCTGGATGGTGGACAAATGGTGGTAATGTAGGTGCGACCCTCTCTGGTTTGGTCCTGGGAAACCTACAGTGATGCACAGCTGCTGACTGCTAGTATGGCAAGGTGTTGTTAGCATCTTCCATCTCTGGACTGTTTCTCTTCTGTCTTCATGGCTGGAGTAGTCCTGTCAATTCCTCTCTGTTGCAGGAATCCACATGGTCTCGGAGTTGTTTTCTGAAAATATACAAACATATTCTTGACCAAAAGTTAATAAAGGAATCTTTTCTATAAATTTGACTTGCGATCCTTTTTCATTTTTTGCCCAAATGATTTTCCTTTGGCTTGTTTTGACACCATGTATGTTTTACATGGGTGTCTTGCTGTTAGCATTACAAATGAAAGTTAATTTTCTAAAGTAAAAATGTTCTAGATGTAATTTACTTACAGGATATTTTTCCTTACATGCTAGTCTTCTACTATCCCCCCTTTTTTGATTTAAATATTAGGAGGCTATTGAAAATTTTATAATGTAGTCTTGATAGCTTTTAAATTTTATTTTTTTGCGCTAAAATATGACTGCTTTAGGTTCATTACATGTTACACAATTTTACCATGAGATAAACTACAAATAAAAATTTTAGTTAACACTTTAGGAACAACTTTTTGTCCACTACAATTAATTTTTCTAGAATATTTGCTTATTTCAATTAGCCAATTTAAATTAGCCTGAAAACTTGACTACTATTTTACTGTCAAATTTAATATGCTAACAACAATCTTATTTTATCCTGTGTATATTAGTGGAAAGGATTATTTGCCTTCTTCAGTAGGCCATGAGCATTCCTGATACTAGGCTGGATTTGGATATCAAAAACCCACTTCCCCACACCATGGGTACAAGACATTTCAAACAAGTCTTGTTGCAGTGAGAAGGCAGCTGCTGTCGGCAGATAGTTCATGTATACTAGTAGGTATAGAAGTGCAACTTATATTGTATGTTGATTTTGTATTCTGAAAATTTACTGAACACATTTATTTGTTCTAACAGTTTTGGTGGAGTCTTTAGGGTTTTTAATATAAATTCATATTATGTGCAAAAAACAGTCAATTTCATTTTTTCTTTTCTGATGTCTTTCTCTTTCCTAATTTCTCTGGCTAGAACTTACAGCACTATGTTGAATAAGAATGACGAGAGTGGTCTTGTCCCTGATCTTACAGAAAAGCTTTTAGGTAGGGTCAATGTAGTCCCCAATCACAAAGAAATCTCCCATACTTGCCTGTTAAAATCTTATCCATAGTTCATTTCTGAAATGCTTTCCTAATCCTTCCAACTACGAGGTTCTTCTGAATGCCTAAACACCTCTCTTTTCTCTGATTTGTAACTGTTGATGAGCTCTCCTCAGTGTCCCAAGATTCCATCACAGTAAACATCATGAATAAAGTCACAGCAACAGACATATGCATTGGATGGTGTGGGAAGATAAATAGACCATTTGGGCTATAGCAAAGGTTTTTTGGTAAGAAGTAAAGGGGGGGTGTTTGCAAAGAATTCAGGTCAATATCCACACTAGAGCTTTGAGCAAAGTTTGAAGATCAAGAACTTATCAAAAATCATCTTTTGGTGCTTGGAGACAAAGGTAACACATCTCTTGATATTTTAGAATTCCAACAGCATAATATACAATTATCCCAAAAAAACTTACAAACTAATTCTCTGAATGTCTGGCAGCAATTTTAAAAGGACATGAAAGGATTTAATCCCTTCAATTCTTTAGAGGGTCTTCTGGGAAGGCACCTGAGTATTCTATATTGGCCCCTCTTGCCCTTTTGGCCAAGAGGGATCCTCTTCTCATGGTCCAGTTGCCCACAGCTGTTGCCTGAGCTTTCAGTTCATGCCAAGGTTGAAGCCTCGTGATGGCTGGTACCAGGGATCTGTCTCTCGCCCAGTGGGGCAAGCTGGGCCCTCCCTAGGGAAGAAACCCGGGTTCCCCAAGATATGTGATCAGTGCTGGGGCCCCGCCAGCAGGCGAGGGGATCCCAAGGCAGGTGCTGGGCGTGGAGGCCATGGGGGCATAGGCGACCAAGGAGACAGAACTGGTCCTCACATCACCCTGCTTGGACCCGGAGGATGGCTGGTTAGCCAGAGACGGGTAAGATTCCTCAGGGAAGGAACAAACTGAGACAGGCACAGTTGCAAAGGGGCCATCAGGAGAGAACTTGGGGGTCAACAGAGGTGGGGCACAGACCCCCCCCAACTTTGCAGGGTCGTGGACCCTCACTCCTTCTGAGGGAGGTCTCCTGCCCCCCTGGCTGCTTAGCTTCCCATGCCCAGCTCAAATAGGGACCCAGGTAACAGACAGAGACAAAAGATAGTAAGTTTTGGTGAGGATATGGAGATAAGAGAACCCTTGTTTACTGTTTTGGGGAATAGAAATTGGTATAGCTACTCTGAAACTAGTATGGAGTTTCCTCAAAACATTAAAAATAGAATTACCATATGCTCCAGTAATCCCACTTCTGGGCATACATTCAAAGAAAATGAGAACACTATCTTGAAGAAATATCTGCACTCCCATGTTCATTACAGCATTATTTGTAATAGTCAGGTAATGGAAACAACAATGTCCATCATCAGATGAATGATAAATAAAATGTGATACACAGACACTGAAATATTATCCTGCTATTAAAAAGAAGGAAACCTTGTCATTTGTGGCAACATGTATGGGTCTTGAAGGCATTATGCTAAGTGAAATAAGACAAATACTGTATGTTCTCACTTATATGTGGATCTAAAAAAGCTGAACTCATAGAAATAGAGAATGGCGGTTGTCATGGGTTGGGGGGTGAGGTAAATGGGAAGATGTTAGTCAAAGAGTACAAACTTCCAGCTGTAAGATGAATAAGTTCTGGGGATCTAATGTGCAGTGTGAGGAGTATAATTAACAATATTATATACTTGAAAGTTCTTAAGAAAGTAGATCTTAAATATTATCACCACAAAGAATGGTAATTATGTAAGGGGACAGAGGTGTTAACTAACCTTATTGTGGTAATCATTTCACAATATATACGTGTAAAAATCACCATGTCATACACCTTAAATTATACATGTGATGTGTTTCTAATATCTCAATAAAGCTGGAAATTTTAAAATAAAAATATTTTATTGGCAATGAACATGAAAATATGCTCCCTTATACTGCTAATCAAAGATATGAAAATAAAAAACTTAATAAGACACTATTTATAATTCATCAGAATTGCAAAAATAAAAAAAATCTGACAATACTCGAGGCTGGGAAGAATGGGAGTTATAGGGAATACTTGTGGAAGTGTAATAGGCATGGCTTATTGGGAGGGTAATTAAGCTTAAATTGTATACAGCCACTGCCACAAATATAAATAGTTATTGTATTATATCTAGGGAAAGGGAAGCTCTCATCCATGAGCTATCATCCAAGCCGGTATATATAATAATGTTCATTGTGACATTCATTTGACACATATTTATGAGTGCCTGATATATACCTGGCACTCTCCTATGTGCTGGCCTTACATCATTGAGCAAAGCAGACAAAAATCCCTGCTCTCGGGGAGCTTACATTCAAGTAGAGTGAAGCACTGGTTGTTATATAGAAAAAATTAAAATTGCCTAAATGATAATCAAGTAGAAAATAAAAAATAACAACAAACCCCACATGTTTTTTTCAAACAGAATATCATAAAATAGTTAATACATCATAAAACTAGGTAGTTCTCATTAATTGTGTAAGAAAAGTAAGTTGCAGAATATGTATTATATAGCATTTATGTAAATGTTTGAAGCAAAAATATGTTTTATACTTTGTAGGTACATATACAGTATATGCCTATAAATGTATTATAATAAAAGAAGGAATGGAAGGATACTCATTAAAATGTTGGTTACTCCTGAAAGTGTGTGTGTGTGTGTGTGTGTGTGTGTGTAGTAAATGAAATAGAATTAGGATGAGAAAATATTACTTTAATTTTATCTGTAATGTTTAATTTATTTTATTTTAAAACAACACAAAAGTGACAAAATGTTCATAATTTCCTATTCTGGATAGCAGGTTTCCTGTCTTTGGTTAATTTTTTTTCCTGCACGTATCTCTTCTATTGACTTCTAAAAAATAATTAACCAAAATAAATCAATGGATGATAAGTGGCGAATGAATGATATGCAATTTTCTCCCTACATCTCTTCTTCTCAGTAATACCACCACAGCATACCAGAACCCACTATTTTCATGGTAGTTTTAACCCAGTGGTTCTCAACCTTCCTAATGCCGCGACCCTTTAATACAGTTCCTCATGTTGTGGTGACTCCCAACCATAAAATTATTTTCGTTGCTACTTCATAACTGTAATTTTGCTACTGTTATGAATCATAAAGTAAATATCTGTGCTTTCCGATGGTCTTAGGCAACCCCTGTGAAAGGGTCGTTCGATCCCCAAAGGGGTCGCGACCCACAGGTTGAGAACCACTGTTTTAACCAGAAAGCAAGTTAGTATTTTAGATGGATTCTAAATAAGATTGTGTGTGTGTGTGTGTGTGTGTGTGTGTGCGCGCGCGTGTGTATGCATGCATGCTTTTAAAGTCCCATATCTCATTCAAAGTACATAGTCAACCAATATATATATATATATATATATATATATATATATATGCCCAAAAACATAAAGGAAGTAGGATTGTATGTGGCAGGTCCATAGTGAAGAGGAATGCTTCCACAAGCTACTCTAGAAAAATCTTTCTTCTTACCTTGAAGTCACACCTTGGCCTTCTGAATTATGTTGCAGAATAGAGACCCTATGATTCAGCTTTGCTACCCTGGGGGTCAGATACCCAGATACTGACAAGTTCCAAAGATGAGTGTAGAATGTGGAGATGGAAGCAACAGCAGAATTAAGTGTGAGCAGTAGGCAACATGTTAAAGCCACAAAGTTTTACACATGCGAATGCAGGACATGAAAAGTGGGCTACCCATCTTCCTCAGTATTTTAACTATTGCTAAGTAATAGGATGAGTTCAACTTGAAAATAGTCACATTGGTATGCACCCACACATGCTTTTGATCCTTTAAATGTGAAGATGTTATATTGCCATGTTTTTTAATTGCCATGACATGTAGTTGGTGGTTATTCAAACAAGAACTCCTTTTATGCTATAGAGTGATCTCATTTATAGTAGGACATTTAGTTTGTATGGAGACCTTTATCATGACTGAGATCTAGTTATCTTACCTATAAAATGTGGAGCAAGCATGTTAAACATCTTCTTATCTCTGAATGTCTGCAGGGGTCTCCCTATTATAGCATGAGGTCAATTTGTTTCTGTTTTGTTCTGGCCCATGTAACTAGCCAAGGTGATGAAAAACATCTTAATTAACTTGGTGAATCTTGTGCTGGTGACTGAAGGATAAGAAAATCTTATTACAAATTTCCTATAAGCATGATAAAGCTACAGATATCTTTAAGCTATAACCTCTGACCCCCCACTATGAGAAAGAAACAATTTTATTTATTAATAGCTATCATGACTTCACTGAAGAGCATTTATTTCCACCATTACTTAAGGACTGTAATCAGCTACATAAATCAAAACTAACAGGAAGGTCCTTGCCCTCTTAAAACCAATAAGCCAAAAACAACACTGGCATAAATGGATATTGTATCCAGGTACAAATAGATATTCTCATTCAATAAAATAAGCACACAATATGAAAATAAAGCAGTTCAAATATGTAAATATTTCACAACTTCAACAAAATCCCATCATAACCACAGATGTAACTCAATTACATTGGCTCTCATACCTCTCTGTGCTTGATGCTCAAGTAGGAGTGTTTTGTTTTGTTTTCTGAGGTGAGCATAGGAGCACTGAGGGAAGAGTAAATATAATAAAATGAAGTAGATAATCTCCATTAAGAGATACCAAGGTGCATCTGGGAACCAGATGGATTTTATTAGTGCAACTGGACTCTTGAAAATGGAAAATTGCTAGCTGTCCCTGATCAACAGGTCATTCCATTTAAACTTGTAATAAAACAAAACTACAATTTACAAGATTGAATTTTGTACCCTACTTGTAGGTTTATGGCAGAGATTTTTACTAGGCTGCTATAGCTGTTGCTAATATCACTACTATTGTGTTAGCAAGAGCTACCGTATATTGAGTGCTTTAGTGTGTGTCGGGAACTGTGTTAAATATAATCATCTCAATCTTAACAGCAACCTTAAGAAACAGGTACTATTATTATCTCCATCTTACAGGTACAGAGGCTCAGAGAGTTTAGTAACTTTCCCAGAGTCACCCAGTGATAGACCTGAATTCAGGTCCAGAGTTTTTGACACCAAAGCCCCAACGCTTAACAGCTATTGTACTACATTGTATACTTCCTTTTCTTGTACATTTTTGTATCCAATAGTCCATAGGAAATCTAATTAAAAACACAAATGTATGGAATTAATCTTTTTGCCCTGTTTCTTTTCTCTCCTCTCTACCAAAGAAAATTCAAATGCTAGCCAAAAAGGCTGCATAACAGAGAAGCTGGAAAAGGAAGATTATCTCCACTAAGGACCTGCTTACTTTTTTTTTTTAACCAATTTAAATATTTATTGTTCAGGTTATTACAGTTGTTCCTCTTTTTTACGCCCATAGCTCCCCTCGACCCAGTTCCCATCCCACCCCATGACCTTACCCCACCCCCCACTGTCCTCATCCTTAGGTGTATGATTTTTGTCCAGTCTCTTCCCGCACCCCCCACACCCCTTTCCCCCCAAAGATTGTCAGTCCACTCCCTTTCTATGCCCCTGATTCTATTATATTCACCAGTTTATTGTGTTCATCAGATTTTTTATTCACTTGATTTTTAGGTTCACTTGTTGATAGATATGTATTTGTTGTTCATGATTTTTATCTTTATATTTTTCTTCTTCTTCCTCGTCTTAAATAATACCTTTCAGCATTTCATATAATATTGGTTTGGCGGTGATGAGCTCCTTTAGCTTTTTCTTATCTGTGAAGCTCTTTATCTGACCTTCAATTCTGAATGCTAGTTTTGCTAGGTAGAGTAATCGTGGTTGTAGGTTCTTGCTATTCATCACTTTGAATATTTCTTGCCACTCCCATCTGGCCTGAATAGTTTCTGTTAAGAAATTTGCTGACAATAGTATGGGTGTTCCCATGTAGGTAACTAACTGTTTTTCTCTTGCTGCTTTTAATATTCTCTCTCTGTCTTTTGCTCTTGGCATTTTAATTATGATGTGCCTTGGTGTGGTCCTCTTTGTGTGTGTTTTTTTAAATTTATTTATTGATTATGGCAGTGATGGACAACCTTTTGAGCTTGGTGTGTCATACTTCACCAAAAAACTGAGCATAACTTGGGTAGTGTGTCACTTTGAGGAAAAAACATTATTTCGCAAATGTTTCATCCTCAGGAGCAGCAAATGTTTCATCCTCGGCTGAGGCGGCTGCATGTCATAAGAAATGGCTACGTGTGTCAGTGCTGACACGCATGTCATAGGCTCGCCATCACTGGATTATGGTATCACATAATTGTCCTCATCCCCCCATTCCCATCCCAAACCCTTCCCCACGTATGCCCCCACTCCCCTGTTGTCCGTGACCATTGGTTAGGCTTATATGCGTGCATACAAATCCTTTGGTTGATCTCTCCCCTTTCCCCCCATCCTCCCCTACCTTCCCTCTGAGGTTTGAGTCTGATCTATGCTTCCTTGTCTCCGGGTCTGTTTTTGTTCATCAGTTTATGCTGTTCATTATTTCCCCTAGATGCGTGAGATCATGTGCTATTAGAAATACACTTATAAGAACCGAAAATGAGACAAGCCATAATGATTATGCTGAGAGGCAAATGAATCAGTCTGTAGTGAGTTTCTTTCTGGGCCAACAATTCTTTTGAGTCCGAATTTCAATGTCAAACAGTTCCTTATATGTACATGTCAACAATGATATTTCAGTTCTGGATGGTGGACAAATGGTGCTGATGCAGGTCTGACCATCTCTGGTTTGGTCCTGGGCATCCTTCAGTGACGCACAGCTGCTGTCTGCTAGTATGGCAAGGAGTTGTCAGCGTCTTCCATCTCTGGACTGTTTCTTTTCTGTCTTCATGGCTGGAGTAGTCCTGTCAATTCCTTACTGTTGCAGGAATCCACATGGTCTTGGAGTTGTTTTCTGAAAATATACAAACATATTCTCAACCAAAAGTTAATAAAGGGATCTTTTCTATAAATTTGACTTGAGATCCTTTTTCATTTTTTTCCCAAATGATTTTCTTCTGGCTTGTTTTGACACCATGTGTGTTTTTAATGGGTGTCTTGCTGTTAGCATTACAATTAATTTTCTAAAGTACAAATTTTCTAGATGTAATTTACTTACAGGATATTTTTCCTTACATGATATTCTTCTACTATCACCCCCTTTTTATTTAAATATTAGGAGGCTTTTGGAAATTTTATAATGTAGTCTTGATAGCTTTTACATTTTAATGTTTTGTGCTAAAATATGACTGCTTTAGGTTCATTACATGTTATGCAATTTTACCATGAGATGAACTGCCAATAAAAATTTTTGTTAACCCTTTAGGACCAGCTTTTTTACAGTACAATCAATTTTTCTAGAATATTCGCTTATTTCAATTAGCCAATTTAAATTACTCTGAAAACTTGACTGCTAGTCTGCTGTCAAACTCAACACTCTAACAACAATCTTATTTTACCCTGTGTATATTAGCGGAAAGGATTATTTGCCTTCTTGAGTAGGCCCTGAGCATTCCTGGTATTAGGCTGGATTTGGATATAAAAAACCCACTTCCCCACACCATGGGTACAAGACATCTAAAACAAGTCTTGTTGCAGTGAGAGGGCAGCTGTTGTAGGCCAAGTCTCTGTCTGTTACCTGGGTCCCGATTTGAGCTGGGCATGGGAAGCATGAAGCAGCCATGGGGGCAGAAGACCTTTCTCAGATGGGGTGAATGTTCAGGCCCCTGCAAAGTTGGGGGGGGGGGTAAGGGTCTGCGCCCCACCTCTGTTGACCCCAAAGTTCTCTCCTGATGGCCCCTCTACAAATGTGCCTATCTTAGGTTGTTCCTTCCCTGAGGAATCTTACCCGTCTCTGGCTAACCAGCCATCCTCCGGGGCCAAGCAAGGTGATGTGAGGTTCAGTTCTGTCTCCTTGGTAGCCTATGCCCCGTGGCCTCCACTCCCAGCACCTGCCTTGGGATCCCCTTGCCTGCTGGCGAGGCCCCGGCACTGATCACATATCTTGGGGAACTCAGGTTTCTTCTCCAGGGAGGGCACAGCTCACCCCACTGGGTGAGAGACAGATCCCTGGTACCAGCCATCACGAGGCTTCAACCTTGGCATGAACTGAAAGCTCAGGCAATAGTTGTGGGCAACTGGACTGTGAGAAGAGGATCCCTCTTGGCCAAAAGGGCAAGAGGGGCCAATATAGAATGCTCAGGTGCCTTCCCAGGGGGCCCTCTACACAGTGGAATGGATTATATCTTTTCATGTCTTTTTTAAATTGCTGCCAGACATTCAAAAAATTGGTTTGTAAGTTTGTTTGGGATAATTGTGCATTATACTGTTGTAATTCTAAAATATCAAGAGATGTGTTATCTTTGTCTCCCAGCATCAAAAAAATGATTTTTTATTTATTCCCAAGGATACGAGATACTATTATAGGTAATGGAGGTGACACAAATCTGGGGAAAATTATAATGACATTGTAGAATAACATCATGTAAGGATATTCTTTGCTCTAGGCCATGGCAATTCCATTTCAAACTGGCTATCAATTTTTTTTTGTATAGACAAGGTCTTAGTTACATTTTCTGCACCTCTCCCAGGAGCAAGTAGTGATAGTCCCTTCCTTTGGTGTCCACGCAAGCCAGAAACCTCTCTTTAATTTTACAAACGAAGGAGCAATGGTTTGATTTTGTGTCATACAGAAGGGAAACTGGGTGGCTACCCCTGTGTAATTAAACTTCCTTGCCCCACCCATGGTCCTCCTGGATAACAGAGGTGTTTGGTATCATCAGTGACTACATTAGGTGGGGGGATCAGCCCCATAAGGGCTCCCACCCATGAAGGGTCAGATATATAAGTCCAAAATACTTCCCCATTAGCCCCAAGTAATATTACTGTACAGCTGATGACTGCTACCATGGCAGGTAAGACGTCCTCAGGTGTTCCTGGGGTTCCAGTTACCTCACACTTTCTATTATTATTATTATTATTATTATTATTATTATTATTGTTATTATTTTACATATGTGTCCTTATCCCCCCATTACCCCCTACCTCCCACTAATGCCCCACCCCCCTGTTATCTGTGTCCATTGATTAGGCTCATATGTATGCACACAAGTCCCTTGGTTGATCTCTCCCCCTTACTCCCACCGACCTCCTCCCTCCCAGAGGTTTGAGGTTCTGATTGATGTTACTCAGTCTCTGGGTCTGTTCTTGTTCATCAGTCTATGACGTTCATTATATTCCACAAATGAGTGAGATCATGTGATATTTATCTTTCTCTGCCTGGCTTACTTCACTTAGCATAATGCTCTCCATCTCCATCCATGTTGTTGCAAATGGTAGGAATTCCTTTTATACAGCAGCATAGTAATCCATTGTATAGATGTACCACAGTTTTTTAATCCACTCATCTGCTGATAGGCATTTAGGCTGTTTCCATCTCTTAGCTATGGTGAATTGTGCTGCTATGAACACAGGGGTGCATATATCCTTTCTGATTCTTGTTTCAAGTTTTTGGGGATATATTCCTAGAAGTGGGATCACTGGGTCAAATGGGTGTTCCATTTTCAGTTTTTTAAGGAAACTCCATACTGTTCTCCACAGTGGCTGCATCAGTCTGCATTCCCACCCACAGTGTAAAAGAGTTCCTTTTTCTCTGCATACTCACCAACACTTGTCATTTGCTGATTTGTTGATGATAGCCATTCTGACCTGTGTAAGGTGGTACCACATTGTGGTTTTGATTTGCATCTTTCTGATGTTTAGTGACCTTGAGCAGATTTTCATATGTCTCTTGACCTTCCTTCTGTCTTCTGTCAAAAAGTATCTATTTAGATCAGTTGCCCATTTTTTGATTGGGTTGCTTATCTTCTTTTTGTTAAGTTGTATGAGTTCTCTGTAAATGTTGGAGATTAAACACTTATCATTGATATCATTGGCAAATATGTTCTCCCCTGCAGTGGGTTTTCTTTTTTTTTTATTGATGGTTTCCTTTGCTGTGCAAAAGCTTTTCATTTTGATGTAGTCCCATTTGTTTATTTTCTCTTTAGTTTCCATTGCCCTAGAAGCAGTATCAGTGAAGAAGTTCTTTTGGCATATGTCTGAGATTTTGCTGCCTGTGGATTCCTCTAGTATTTTTATGGTTTCCCGTCTTATGTTTAAGTCCTGTACCCATTTTGAGTTTATTTTTGTGTATGGTGTAAGTTGGTGGTCTAATTTCATTTTTTTTTGCATGTATCTGCCCAATTTTCCCAACACCATTTATTGAAGACACTGTCTTGACTCCATTGTATGTTCATGCCTCCTTTGTCAAATATTAATTGAGCATACTGGTTTGGGTCAATATTTGGATTCTCTCTTCTATTCCATTGATCTATATGTCTGTTCTTGTGCCAGTACCAGGCTGTTTTGAGAAAAGTGGCTTTGTAATACAGCTTGAAATCTGATATTGAGATCCCTCCTATTTTATTCTTCTTTCTCAGGATTGCTGTGGCTATTTGGGGTCTTTTTTAATTCCAGATGAAGTTTTGGAGAGTTCTTTCTAGGTCTGTGAAATATGCCATTGGTATTTTATTGGGCGGTGCATTGAATCTATAGATTGCTTTGGGTAGTATGGACATTTTAATGATATTGATTCTACCAATCCATGAACATGGTATGTTCTTCCATCTGTTTACATCTTCCTCCATCTCTTTTTTCAGTGTCCTGTAGTTTTCCCCGTATAGGTCTTTTACCTCCTTAGTTAAGTTTATTCCTAAGTATCTTAATTTTTTTGGTGCAATGGTAAATGGGATTGCTTTTTTAGTCTCTCTTTCTGTAAGTTCATTATTGGTGTATAAAAATGCCACAGATTTCTTGGCATTAATTTTGTATCCTGCTACCATGCTGCACTCATTGATTAAGTCTAATAGTTTTTTGATGGAGTTTTTAGGGTTTTCTATGTACAGTATCATGTCATCTGCGAATAAGGACAGTTTTACTTCTTCTTTTCCATTTTGGATGCCTTTTATTTCTTCTTCTTGTCTGATTGTTATGGCTAGTATTTCTAGCCCTATGTCAAATAGGAGTGATGAAAGTGGTCATCCCTGTCTTGTTCCTGTTCTTGGGTGAAATGGTTTTAGTTTTTGCCCATTGAGTATGATGTTGGCTGTGGGTTTGTCATATATGGCTTTTATTATGTTGAGGTATGATCCTTCTATTCCCACCTTGTTGAGATTTTTTATCAAGAAAGGGTGTTGGATTTTGTCAAATGCCTTTTCTGCATCAATTGATATGACTATATGGTTTTTATCTCTCATTTGTTTATGCGATGTATCATGTTTATTGATTTGCAAATGTTGTACCATACTTGCATCCCTGGGATAAATCCTACTTGGTCGTGGTGTATGATCTTTCTGATGTACTGCTGGATCCGATTTGCTAGAATTTTGTTGAGGATTTTGGCATCTATGTTCATGAGGGATATTGGCCTGTAATTCTCTTTCATTGTGTTATCTTTATCTGGTTTTGGTATTAGGGTGATGCTGGCTTCATAGAATGAGCTTAGAAGTGTTCCTTCTTGAATTTTCTGGAATAGTTTGAGGAGGATAGGTTTTAGTTCTTCCTTGAATGTTTGGTAAAACTCCCCTGTGAAGCCGTCTGGCCCCGGGCTTTTGTTTGCTGGAAGCTTTTTGATGACTGCTGCAATTTCTTCCATAGTTATCAGCCTATTGAGATTTTTAGACTCTTGCTGAGTAATTTTTGGAAGGTTGTGTTTTTCTAGAAATGTGTCCATTTCCTCTAGGTTGTCTAGTTTGTTAGAATAGAGTTGTTCATAGTATTTTTTAACAATACTTTGTATTTCTGTGGGGTCTGTTGTTATTTCACCTCTTTCATTTCTGATTTTGTTTATTTGGGTCCTCTCTCTTTGCTTCTTGGTCAGCCTGGCTAGAGGTTCATCAATCTTGTTTATCATTTCAAAGAAACAGCTCTTGGTTTTGTTGATCTTTTGTCTTGTTTTTTTTTTGGTCTCTATGTCATTTATTTCTGCTCTGATCTTTATTATTTCCTTCCTTCTGCTCACTGTGGGCTTTTCTTGTTGCTCCCTTTCTAATTCTTTGAGTTGTTGAGTTATATTATTTATTTCCTTTTTTTCTTGTGTTTTTTTTTTTTTGAGGTAGGCCTGTAGAGCTATAAACTTCCCTCTCAGGACTGCTTTCATTGTGTCCCATAGGATTTGCAATGTTGTGTTTTTATTGTCTTTAGTCTCCAGGATGTCTTTAATTTCTTCTGTGATCTCATTTATAACTCAATCATTGTTTAGTAGCATGCTATTCAGCTTCCAAGTGTTCGAATTTTTTGGAGTGTTTTTATTGTAGTTTATTTATAATACTAGCATTCTTGTTGCAGGAAAAATCCTGCAATAGGATTTCCTGCTGCACTCTACCCCACCTCCGCTCCACCCTTGTTGCCCACCCCGCCTTCTCCTCCAGCCCGCCTGCTTTTCCCTTCGCCCCTGGCCCTGACTTCGCTCCTCCCTTCTCCTCCCCCCACCTCCCGGCTTGCTTGCTTCTTCAAAGCTTTACTCCCTTCTGCAGCTCTTGGCTTCTTTCGACGCTGTCTTGATATGCAAATTAGCCGCCATCTTTGTTGGGGTAATTTGCATACTCGTCCTGATTGTTTGGTGGGCGTGGCTTGGTTGGTGGGCGTGGCTTAGGTGTAGGAAAGGTGCGGTCAATTTGCATATTTGTCTATTATTAGATTAGATTATGCCATTGTGATCTGAGAAAATGCTTGATATGATTTCAATTTTTTGAATTTAAGGAGACTTTGCTTGTGACCCAATATGTGGTCTATTTTTTAAAATGTCCCATGTGCACTTGAGAAGAATGTATATTCCATGGCTTTTGTGTGAAATGCTCTGAAGATGTCAATTAGGTCCATCTTATCTAGTGTGTCATTTAGAATTGCTGTTTCTTTGCTGATTTTTTGTCTAGAGTATTTATCCAGTGATGTCAGTGGTGTATTAAAGTTCCCTCTTATGATTGTATTGATGTCGATCTCTCCCTTGATATCTTCCAGGAGATTTTTTATGTATTTGGGTGCTCCTGCATTGGGTGCATATATGTTTACCAGAGTTATATCTTCTTGTTGAATTGCTACCTTTAGTATTATGTAGTGGCCTTCATTATCTCTTATTATGGCTTTTACTTTGAGATCTATTTTATCTGATATAAGTATCACAACCCCAGCTTTTTTCTCATTTCCATTTGCCTGAAAAATGGTTTTCCATCCCTTCACTCTCAGTCTGTGTGAATCCTTTGCTCTAAGGTGGGTCTCTTGTAGACACCAAATATATGGGTCATGTTTTCTTATCCATTCAGCTACCCTATGTCTTCTGATTGGTACATTTAATCCATTTACGTTTAATGTTATTATTGATAAGTGCCTGTTTGTTGTCATATTTTTCCTTAGTGTTTGTGTTTCTTCTTGCCTTTCTCTTTCTTCTTTTTAGAGCAGTCCCTTTAGCATTTCTTGCATTGCTGGTTTGGTAGTGATAAACTCTCTTAGCCCTTTTTTGTCTGTGAAGCATCTGACTCCCCCTTCAATTTTGAATGATAGCCTTGCTGGGTATAGTATTCTTGGATTCAGTCCCTTGTTTTGCATCACTTTGTATATTTTATTCCATTCCCTTCTGGCCTGGTTTGTTTCTGTTGAGAAATCCGTTGATATTCTAATAGGAGATCCCTTGTAAGTAACTTTCTGTCTCTCTCTTGCAGCCTTTAAGATTCTTACTTTGTTTTTGGTGTTCGCCAATTTAATTATGATGTGTCTTGGTGTCAGTCTTTTAGGGTTCACCTTGTTTGGGACTCTATGTACTTCTTAGACTTGGATAGTTTTTTTCTTGCAAATATCAGGGAAGTTTTCTGTCATTATTTATTTAAACAGGTTTTCCATTCCTTGCTTCTCTTCCTCTCCCTCTGGTATCCCTATTAAGCAAATGTTGTTTCATTTTGTGTTCTCCCAAAGTTCTCTTAAGCTCTCATCTTGCTTTTTAAGTTTTCTTTTCAGCTGCTGCTGTGTTTGTGTGTTTCTTTCTACCTTGTCTTCTAATTCGCTGATGCGGTCCTCAGCCTCTTCTAGTCTACTGTTTAAGCCTTCCATTGTGTTCTTTATTGCAGCTACGTCGTTCTTCATCTCCTCTTGGTTTCTTTTCATGTTGGTGACATTCTCATTCAGCTCCTTATAGTTCTCATTGAGTTGTGTGTATTTGTCAGTGAGTTGTGTGTATTTGTTATCCAGCCGTTTAAACATCCTTATAACCATTACTCTGAATTCTATCTCTGATAAGCTGCTAGCCTTGAATTCATTTAACTCCCTTTCTGGTGATTCCTCTTTTTCTTTCCTTTGAGGATTGGTTTTCTGTCTTCCCATGTTTTCCTGTAATGTTTTTATTGTAGATTCAATTACTTTGCTGCCCAGGTTCTTTTGGGGATGGTGCTTCTGGCGTAATCTCTCAGTTCTCCTGGGCTTGTTAATCTAGTGTAATTCCCTACTCGAGCTATTTGGGCTCTCTTGATGTAAGCCTGCGAGCTTGAGAGGCACAACTGCGGTGTCTAGAAGTCAGCTGCTGTGGAAGGGAGTTTCCCCAATTTTTGCTGTCTTGCACCCTTAATTGTAATCACACATGCACAGCAGGGATTCACAGTGTCCCCCAGAAACTGTCTGTTAGGGTGTTGTGGCTCAGGGGACCTGCTCTTTGGAAAGGCATGACTGTGGTGTCCAGAGTTCTGCAGTCATGGGGTGGGCAGACCCAGCTTTTGCTGTTGCACCTGTGGTGGATAGGTGCTTACTCCCAGCGGCGGCTCACAGGAGCACCCTCAGTATGTTTGCCAGTGAGGCACACTGAAGAACTCTGAAGGGCCCTGGCAGTGTTGCCGCGCAATTGAGGTGCCTGTGGGCTGGTACCCAGGCTAAGTGAAATCCAAGCTTCTACTGCTGGAGGGGAGTGCGCCCCCTGCTTGTTCAAGATCACACCCAAGGAGAGCTCACAGTGGCTCCCACTAGCATCCTATGGTTAGTTTGGCTCAGTGTGTCCGGCTGCCGGAACCTCACATCTGCGGTGGCACGCTCTCCAGGCGCAGAGCTCTGATGCACTCTGAGGGGTCTCCTGCACTGTGGCTGAGCCACTGGGGTGAATGTGGGCAATCCTCCAGGGAGAGGGAATTCAGAATTTCCACTGCGGGGCCGCGTGCCCCCGTCTGCACAGAATCACAACTTCGGGTGCTCTCGCTGTCTCCCAAGTGCTGCTCAAGGAGATGCATGCAAACCCAGAGTAAAGTGTCCTGGCTTGCCTAGGGGGTTGGGGACGCGCACGGGAGTGCATGTGTGCACGCAAATCCAGGGTTCTGTTGTTGGGGAGGGGGAGTTGCACTTACAGCTTCCCAATGGTGTATCTTTGGAGGTGGAGGTCCCAGGGTCCGCGGGTCTGCAGCTGGGGTAGCAGGATATTGGGTGGAGTGGGTGCTGGGTCGCAGGGCAGTTCCAAGGCCTGCCTTGTTGGTGGTGTTGATGAGTTTCTAAAAAAGGCCATTCTCTGTTTCAAGATGGCCTGGGCTCCATGCTGGAGTCCCGCCGTCCAGGGAGTGCCCGCAGAGGTGGTAGTCTCTCCTTGTCAAGGAGAGGCTGTCTGCCAGCCCCTGCTGCTCTTGCGAGTTTTAACTTTTCTTCATTCACTCACACACACCCCACGCACATCCACACACACTCCTTTCATGCCCTCACTCCCTCACTTTCTCTTTCTCAGCTCCGTCCTGCCAGCCGCCATCATCACTGCTTCTTCAGCTCTTGGTGTGGTCCTCTTTGGATTCCTTTTGTTTGGGGTTCTCTGTGATTCCTGGACTTGTAAGTCTATTTCTTTCATCAGGTGGGGGAAGTTTTCTGTCATTATTTCTTCAAATAGGTTTTCAATATCTTGCTCTCTCTCTCTCTCTCTCTCTCTCTCTCTCTCTCTCTTCTGGTACCCCCATAATTCGGATGTTGATATGCTTGAAGTTGTCCCAGAGGCTCCTTACACTATCTTCATATTTTTGGATTCTTTTTGCTTTTTGCTTTTCCAGTTGGGTGTTTTATGCTTCTTCTTATTTCAAATCTTTGACTTGATTCTTGCGATCCTCTAGTCTGCTGTTGGATCTCTGTATATTATTCTTTATTTCAGTCCATGTATGCTTAATTTCTAGTTGGTCCTTTTTCATATCCTCGAGGGTCTCACTAAATTTATCAGCCTTTTCTAGAAAATTCTTGAAAAACCTTATAACTGTGGTTTTGAACTCTATATCCAGTCATTTGCTTTCCTCCATTTCTTTCATTTGTGACCTGTTTCTTTGTGTCTGCATTTTGGCTGCTTCCCTGTGTTGATAGAGTGGCTTTGTGTGCTAGGTGTCCTATAGGGCCCAGTGGCTCAGCCTCCCCAATAACCTGAGGTGGACACTCTTGGTGCACCCCTTTGTGGGCTGTATGCATAGTCTTGTTGTAGTTAAGCCTTGATTGTTGTTGGTATCACTGGCAGGAATTGACCTCCAGGCCAATTGGCTGTGAAGATCAGCTGTGTCTGTGATGGGAGAATTTCTGTGCTGGAGACAGCCTTATGAGGCAAGACTTGCTTTAGTGGGCCTTTGGTGCTCACTGTGTCTACCCCCTAAATGTGTCTCTTATGGATCTGAGGAGTTGTAATATGGATGGTCCCACTCTGACCCCCGGGTACACTGGCTCTTGGATCTCCATGGAGATGCTAATTTAGCCTCTGCCTGAGGCCACTCAGCAGGAGCTACAGAGAGATCTGTAGATTCCTTTTCTTTGTTTGGGTTTTGGAGGTGCCAGATGAGGCCCAGCTGTGAAGCAATGCAAGCTGCTGTGGGGCCTTGGGCCTTCTTTTGGATGTTCTGGGTCTCTCTGACTCCCCTGCAGTTTGTTAGGTAAGTTTAGATTCCAAAAGACCAGGCCATTCATATCCAAAAGCCTCTGCACACAGCTGGGGTGGGGCGGAGTCTCAGGGTGGAGCAACCAGTAATGGCTTCCCATCAGCCCTGCCCTAAGAGTACCCTGGGTCTCAGTGTCCCTTGGTAATCGCTGCAAGCACCTCTGAGAGAAAGCCACCCTCGAGTTTCACCCGCTGTCAGACAGTGCAGTTTCTCCCCGTATGAGTCTGGGTCCCCAGAGTCTCACCCAGAACTGGAGTTCAGAGCAGTTGGGAGCTTGTGTCTCCCTCCTGCTTGAGAAAGCCAGCCATGTACTCAGTTGCCAGCCCTCTCCATGCGCGCACCTCTGTACCTCTTCACTTTACTTCTGCAGCTCCTCTGACTCTCAGTGTGCTTTTCTCTTCCCTTCTAGTTGTAGAATTTATATATTCTTAGCCAGCCTTCCTGTGGTTCTGGATGATGTCCATTTTGTCTTTTAGTTGTAGTTTTGAAGTGGTTGTGCAAGGCAGCAATTTCAGGTGTTTACCTATGCCGCCATCTTGGTTTCTCCTCTATAGTCCCTTCGGGACCTGCTTACTTTAAAAAAACATCCTCACTTGAGGATATGCTTTTCATTGATGAGAGAGAGAGAGAGAGAGAGAGAGAGAGAGAGAGAGAGAGAGAGAGAAGGGAGAGGGAGGGAGAGACAGAGAAACTTCAATCGGCTGCCTCAGGCATGTGCCCCAATGGGGAATTAAACCCTCAACCTGTGTATGTGCCCTGACCAGGAATCAAATTCAGTACCCTTCGGTGCACAGGATGACACTCCAACCACCGAGCCACACAAGCCAAGGCAGGGCCTGTTTACTTTTTAATTAACAAAGTATGGTAAGACTCTGGTGAGTTTCAGGACCCAGAATTAAAATTTATACCATTACATGCTTATAATAGAAATACGTTCTCTGTTTAACAACTTCAAAATGAAAAACATTATTGATACAATATGGACCAGAGGTATGGCCAAGCACTCAACTGGAAGAAAAAACAAAATAAAAACAATGACCCAATTGACCAAATTAGTTAAAGCATAATTTGGCATAATTTGGAAAGCTTCTAACCTCATTTCCCAATCAAATGAAATACTCACATGTAGCTAAAGTTAAAGATTTAACTTTCTAAATTTTAACAAAAATATCCTTGTCACTTGTATATTGGTGATAGACACTGGAGTCATGCTAAATTGGAATGTAATTGACTCACATATAATCTAAGCAATTAATTAGTCCAGAATTATACAAATACACCTACTATGTAAGTAATTTCAATTTTGTCTTTCAAACTTATCATCTGTTTTATTTTTTAAAATATATTTTATTGATTTTAGAGAGGAAGGAAGAGGGAGAGAGTGACAGAAACATCAATGATAAGAGAGATTCATCGATTGGCTGCCTCCTGCACGCCCCTTACTGGGGGATTAAGCCCGCAACCCAGGCATGTGCCCTTGGCCCGAATCGAACCTGGGACCCTTCAGTCTGCAGGCCAACGCTCTATCCACTGAGCCAAACCACCTAGGGCTTATCATCTGTTTTATTTTATTTTTATTTTTTAAAATATATTTTTATTGACTTTTTACAGAGAGGAAGGGAGAGGGATAGAGAGCTAGAAACATCGATGAGAGAGAAACATCGACCAGCTGCTTCCTGCACACCCCCTACCGGGGATGTGCCTGCAACCAGTGTACATGCCCTTGACCGGAATCGAACCTGGGACCCTTCAGTCCGCAGGCCGACGCTCTATCCACTGAGCCAAACCGGTTTCAGCATTATCATCTGTTTATACATAAGAAACAATAAAATGTTCTTTACCAGGTCTCTTTCCAAGAATGAAATGCAGAAAAGGTTGTATTTTGTTTTGTTTTGATTTGTTAGACTTCAAAGGCTGAGGGTTGACTTCATCACATGCCTCAGTTACAGCACACCATCACCACTAGTCCCTGCAAATCCCTGTATTTATATGCCCTTTGTATATATGAATGCATGTATTCATCCAGTCATTCAGTTGTTCCATTTTCACTTCCATTTTCCACTTCTGTTTTCCCCCCACCATAGGTAGGCTGCCATTCTAATACATTTGATATGCATCATTCTATTTATGTTTTTGTAAAATGCCTATTCTTGTTTTATGTGAATGTACTTTAATTTATATAAATGGCAGTGTTGTGTAGACCTTACTTGGTTTTTTATTTCTCACTCAACATGAGTTAGAAGTACATACACACAAATATATGTATGTGTACATCTATATGTAAGTATGTAAAGCATAAAATCACAAAATAAGCCTTTCTCTGCATTACCTTTCCCAATTACCAAGAGTTTTACCCACTCTTGGTAAATGGGCACATCAATTGTGAGTTGTGAAAAGTGAAGTATGGCTAGACCAAAACACTGATTTTATTTTTGTAATGTGGTGCTGTCTTTAATGGAAGAACATACGTCTTTCATGGAGGTACATACATCTTCAAGTAGATTCTCTTTATTTATTCCAAAATAAGATTTGTGTTGAACAACTGACATTCACACTTCAGAATCTCCTTGCTAGTTATTCAGTCATAATAAACCTTGGGACAAAGTATAGGTTGCTTTAATTGTGATTTTTGTGTTGTGATGTCCATGTATGCACAGCTGTCAGATTGTCTTAACCTGTCTCAGCCTGTATAAATGGACAGCACTAAAAAAATTACTAAAAGGTAATGAAAATGGAGGATCATTTGTGAGGATGAACTGGACAAAATCAATATATACATTCAATGTGTTAGGAAACTTGAATTCCAATCATAGCTCAACTACAAACTCTCTATATGACTCTGGACAAATCCTCTCCAGGCCTTCATCTACAAAATGAAAATAGTTGAATTAGGTAAACTCTAAGGTACCTTGTAGCACTGTTATTCCAGGTTAATATGATTTGCAGTTGTGGCTCAATGAATAAATATTCTATTTCTTCTCCTCCTTACTCATCACCCAGTTACACCAGGAAAAAAAAAAACTGGTAAAAACAATAGATTAGGCTTCCTTTTATCTTTTTCTTGAGAGTTGGAAGGTGAAAGGCTCAGGATCAAGAATAGGTAACAATAGATACCTTTGAAAAGCAGTGCCAGAAAGCTGGAGGCAGTCATATACAGAGGGAAGACTTGCTTTAGAGACAGCTATTGTGGATTATTTACAGAACTAAGAAACAAAAGCATGTACTGTTCAACAGATAATAAAAATGACCCCTGGAACAGAAACTTGAATCCACTAGGCAGAACTAATGACTTTTCAAAATATTATTTTTGAACAACCTTTTCTGTGGAAAAGCCTTGAAAATACTACCTCTGTGTCTGTGCTTAAGGCAAACATAGTTTCAGTTGAATGAATATGCCTGATATCGGTTGTACACATATTCAGAAAATACTCAAACGTTCTGTCAGCTGCAGTGACATATTTCAAGACTGTTATTCAATGTGTAGCTGAATTTTCTCCATGTGTATTGCAACATCCTCAGCCTAATTTTTAAATGCCTGTTGGGACTGGAGGGGGTTGGGAGATCATTGATCCAAGTCTGAGACTGGCTCTGAGTCAGGAAATAAACTTCAAATGCGTCATCGTCCCGGCTGGAGAAGGCTGCTGCACAGCAGAATTTAGCATCGCCTCAGTACAACCTTAGCGGAACCCTTTCCAAGACCATAAACTTTGCCTTTTCCAATTTCATCTCCAGACCCCTGAATTCTTCCAGTGCGCCACCAGCTCCCATCCATCTCCCAGTATTCTAGATTCCTAAGAACCTCTTATGTAGTACAGCCTCCTGCATCGTATCTTGTGGGTATTTGGTGCCAAACCCTGTGCTATTGGGAAGGTAGGTGTTAGATTGGGGTCAAATTCTGGCTGTGGCAATGGCTTCACATATGTCCTTGGGAAAGGATCCAAGATCCTAATTTGAGAAAGATCACTGTGACCCAAAGAGGTTAAATAATGCACTCATGCTTATACAGGTAATCAGAAACAGAGTCAGGACTATTTATCTTCTGACTCATGAGTGTTCTTTGGATGTGTGAAAGAGAGAAAGAGAGAGAGAGAGAGAGAGAGAGAGAGAGAGAGAGAGAGAGAGAGAGGTAGATTGAGATTCTTTTGCTGACAGTTTCAATGATAGGTATCCAAGAAATAGTTAACAAAAGGTTCCCTGTTATAATGTGATGCTAAAAGTAGTCTCTGAAATAAAGCAGATGAAGGTTTGAATCCCAGGTACAATACTATAAGGCCTGTGACCTTGAGCAAATAAATGAAGCTCTCTGTCCTGTAATCTAGTTTGTCTAATATTAATATAAGCACTCCAGGTGGGTTTTTTGAACGGTGTTAACATGGACTATAATTTTCAATCATTTTAACATATTTTTATATTTTTTTATATTTAAGGTGTGTTTCTTGTAAGCTGCCTATAATTGGATCTTGCTTTTTAATCCAATCTGATAATCTCTACCTTTAAATTGGAGTGTTAGATTATTTAAATTTAATGTGATTATTGGTATTGTCAGATTTCAGTCTATTATCTTATTTGATTTGTATTTGCTCCATCTGTTCTTTGTTTCCTTTTCCGGCCTTTTCTGCCTTTCTCTGTTGATCAATGGAGTACTTTTATAATACTAATTTTTATCTCTCTTTTTGGCTTATTAACTATTGTTTTGTTATTTTTGGTATTTATGGTTTAAATCCTTGACTTATCACACTCTTCCTTCAAGAGATATTATAGTTTTACTATATTAATAAAAATCTTCAAGAGTATACCACCATTTCTCCTCTCCTGGTATTTACGTTATTGTTGCTATGCATTTTACTTTTATGTATGTTTTGAACTCCACAATACAACATTATTATTTTTGTTTAAACTGTCAGTTATCTTTAGCAGATCTCTCCCTCTTCCCCCCCCCGCCCCCCCATCTCTGCCTGTATTTACCATTTCCTGTGTCTTCATTCTTTTGTGTAGATTCAGATTTCCATGTGGTATGGTTTTCCTTCTGCCTAAAGGAGATCCTCTAACTGTTTTTGTAGTGCAGGGCTTCTGGTGATAAATCATTTCAGTTTTTGTATGTCTGAAAATATCTTTATTTGTCTTCCTTTTTCAAAAATTTTCTTGCCAGCTTTAGAATTCTAAGTAGATAGATTTTTTCTTTTAACACTCTAATGATATTGCTGCACAATGTCTTCTTCCTCCCTCTTCCTCCTCCTTTTTCTTTGTTACTTTGTATATAACAAGTCCTTTTTCTCTGACTGCTTTTGAGATTTTCTGTTTATCACTGGTCTTAGGCAATATGATCATACATACTGTGCCTCTGTGTAGTGTTCTTCATATTTCTTGTGCTTGACATTCATTGAATTTCTCCCATTTGTGAATTTTTAGTTTCCACCAATTTTGGAATTTTTTTTCAGCAAATATTTTTTCAAATACTCCCCCCTCCTGCCACTCATCTCTCTCTCCCTTCTTTGTATGACTTCAAACATGGAAATTAAGCCAATTAATCTACCTCATAGTTCCATTTTTACATTTTTCTTGTTTTCTTTTTACTCTCCGTGTTTCCTTTTAGATAATTTCTACTGCTATGCCTTTAATTGCAATAATCTTCCTTCCTGCAATGTATAATCTTGCTAATCCCATCAGTGTACTTTTCATTTCACATGTTGTTTTTATCTCTAGAAGTTTGGTGTGGGTCTTTTAAAATATCACTTATTTTTCGACTTAACTTTTTGAGCATGTAAAATTCAGTTTTAAAAATGTTTTAATGTCCTCTGCTAATTCTAGCATATATGTCACTTCTGGGTCAGTTTCAATTGATTTATGTCCTCATTATGGATCATGTTTCCTGCCTCTTTGCAAGACTGTAAATCTTTGATTTGATGCCAGATTCTGTGATTTCACCTTGATGGCTGCTGGATATAATTGTATTTCTATAAATATTCCTAAGCCTTGTTCTATAGAGCAGTTAATTTACTTGGAAATATTTTTATCCTTTTGGGTCTTGCTTTTATTATTTGTTAGCTGATTCTGGAGCAGTGTTTTATCTAGGGCTACTTGTTTCCCACTACTGAGGAATGACCCTTCTGTGTACTCTGCCCAGTGCTCATGAATTACGAGTTTTTCCAGTCTGGATGGTGGGGATAGGTACTATTTCCAGCCCTGTGTGAGCAGCAAAAAGTTTTTATTTTTATTTTTTTCAGATGGCTCTTTCCCAGCCTTGGTTAGTTTCCCCACACACGTACTAATAACTACTCTGCTGAATACTTAAAAGAGGCCCTGTGCAGATCTCCAGAGTTCTCTCTGCAGCTCTCTCTTCTTCCATAGCCTGTTATATAAACTCTAGCTTTATTAGTCTCCCCAGACTTACAGCTGCATCTCTTTAACCCAAGGGGTCTACTGCTTTTGCCTCAATTCCCGTCTCTATGCCATAGCTCAGAAAATACCTTAAGATAGTAAGTTGGGACAATTGCAGGGCTTACTATATTTGATTCCCATCTCCCAGTTATCACTGCCCTTCATTGACTAATATTTAGTGTTTTAAAAACAGTTTGTTCATGTATTTAGCCTCTTTTTGTTTTTGTGATTGTTTTAAGTGGGAAGGTAAATCCATCCCATCCTTATTATTCCATCTTGCCTGAAAATTGAAGTCTCACATTAACTTCTTAAACATTAGTTTCTCATCTGTAAAATGGAAATAACAGTGGTAACTAAGGCATTGAATATTTGTGAAGATTAAGTGTGATAACACATGTGAATCTCATAGTAGCTGCTCAATAAATATATATTATCTTCCTTTCTCCTTTCTTACTGCTAGCATCCCTCTCTACACCATTCCTACCAGGTACTGCTCCTTTTAATGGCCCTCAGGGCCTAAAGGGCTGTTTGAGCTGTGTCTGTAACCAGCGTGCATTGTCAGTTCTTTTGAATTCATTCCAAAATTGTATTTTTTCCCCAAAATTGTATTTGTATACAGGAAAAGAATCACACCTGATATATCTTAAGAAAACAGATCAAAATAAGGTAGCTTCATTCTTTACTCAATGCTGGGAGTACGTAAAAACAATATAATTCTATCAATACTTCCAAAGGATAGGATTATTTTTTTGTTAGGTATGTCTCTTCTAGAGCTTCAGAATTGAGAGCGAGGGAGGGAAGGTGGAAGGGAGAAGGGAAACACACATACACACACACACACACACACACACACACACACACACACACAAGAGGGAGGAGAGAGAGAGAGAGAGAGAGAGAGAGAGAGAGAGAGAATGAAAAAATGTTTTTTACCATTTTATTTATTTTTAAATTTCTTTATTGATTAAGGTATTACATATATGTCCTTATTCCCCCATGACCCCCCAACTTCATTCATGCCCTTACCTCTCCTGTGGGGAAGAGATCAACCAAAGGACTTTTATGCATGCATATAAGCCTAATTTATGGACACAGACAACAGGGGTTAAGAGAATGAAAATATTAATCATTATAACACAGACAGGCCTTTAAAAGGCTATGTGTTATTTCAAATTTGGTATTTACTGTTCTTAAGGACTAGTGTTTACTTTCATAGTTTAGTTAAGTCTATGGATCATTTATATATAGTTCTAGTTACCTTCTCCAGGAAGCAAAATACTTTTGAGTGAGGAAGTCCCACACCCTCTTAGAAAACTGGATAGAAAGATTGAAAGAAGCTGAGATGGAAAAGGAGGGCAGACACCCAAAGACAGTGCAGGCCAAGGAGTGAGTCACAGCTAGCTTACAGTGTCCAAATATACTAGAACATAACTTGACCTTTAAAGAAGGAAAAATCTTTCCAAAGATTGAGTCAACTTATACCTTGCATCTTCCCCATGCACATTTTAAAGTACTGCCTTGGTTGTTCCTGCTGAACAGCAGTCCATTCATTGAATTGTTTATTCAATTAGCAAATATTTATTCAGCATCTACTATGTGCAAAGCACAGTGCCAGAGGCAGTGATGAATAAAATATGGTATCTCTCCTATGGAACTTTTATAATCAAACTGCTGCCAAAGGTAAGGAGTGACCCTAACTGGTGTCCTTAACTTTAGCTGAATTTCATACTGCCAATCAATTTACTGTGGGAGTTGGAGGGGAAATGATTTTTAAAAAATTCTTTATGTTTCAAGTATTACATATGTCTCCTTCACTCCCCCTTGACCTCTCCCCAGCTGTTCTCACCCCCCCATCACATGCCTGCACCCCCCCTACTGTCTGTGTCCATGGGTTATGCTCATATGCATGCACACAAGTTCTTTGGTTGATCTCTTACCCGCCCTCCCCCGCCCCCACCTTACCTCTGAGGTTGTACGGTCTAAGTCTATTTGATGCTTCTCTGTCTCTGGATCTATTTTTGTTCATCAGTTTATGTTGTTCATTATATTCCATAAATGAGTGAGATCATGTGATATTTATCTTTCTCCAACTGGCTTATTTTTAAAAAATTATGATTTATTTCATAATTGTCCTGACCATTAAGTTTTAATTCAGTCTTACCCATTCACACATCACATACCCCCAAAACAATAAAGTTAAGCTCTGTTTTCAGTCTTTACATAGGAACTATCTCACATATTTCTGGACTATTACTGATTCTTGACTTTGTTTCCCATTTTTGATGGTCTTCCTGCCCTATGGAGTTGTCAACATCAAGTTATGTATCAAGCTTGATTCTCTAAGGACTTTCATCTAGTTTATCCCTCTGAACCTTTTCTTGGATACCTCAGGCAGGTCAAGCTGTGGTGCCCATGACACATTCAGGTTAGGTTTTTCTTAGTTCATGGGAAATGAAAATAGGGCATTTTGGTATTTAGTCACTAGGCAATAGGAAGCCTACTCAGGAAGTACCACAGAGATGTATTTGTTCCTTTGACATATATATATGAAGCAACTACTATGTGACAGGAATACTGCTCTGATAAAGCCATAGTCTAGTGAGGAAAGCTGCGTTAATTTTTTAAAAGCACAGGCAGGATAATGATGATAACAACCATTAAAGGAAATATGGAGTGCTGTGATGGAGAAATATCGGCTTGTGGTGGAGATGGCTACTTTCATTAGGGTATTTAAGAAAGTCCACTTTAAAGAATTGTCACTTAAACAGATCTGTGGGTTAAGTAGGAGCCAGTTATGCAATGATTCATCTGGAGGAAGAGCTTTCTGGTCAGAGGGAACAACAAGTAAAAAGAAAAAGTTGTATGTTATGCAAGAGGAACAGAATGAAGGCCAGAGGGGGTGGAGAATGATGAGCAAAAGAGCGACATGTGATAAGATTGCAGATGTGGGCAAGGACCAGATCTTTGCTTTGATTTTATACCATAGTATAATGGAAGCTTTCCAGCTTCATGTTGCTGAGATCCACTTCCCTAGCAGGAATCCCAGATCAAAAGTTCGGAAACATGTGTTCTAGTATTATTCAACCATGAATTTATTTATCTCCTTTAACAAGTTACTTCTCTATTTTCTCCCCTAAGTTTTCTCATTGGAAAATTAGAGGATTGGATTAGACCTCTTTAAGAACTTTTCAAGCTCCAATATTCTATGATCTATGACATGACTTTCAAAATTCTGACTAAAAGCTCTGATCTATGGATTAATTTCAGTTGAGTTGCTTCATACCTTGTTACTTCTGTGGATAGAAATCTTAAGGGATCTATTCCTATATAGACTTTACATTCTGATGAATTTTCTCAAAGTTAATTTCTACATATCTTAATTATCTATGAAATAAGTGATAACACATATTTTTATTCTCATTTACTTTCAAAATATGGTTTAAAAAAGACCCTCTTCTTTAAGAAATTTGAAACTGTGATTCTGTATCCTACCTTATAATAGAGAAACATGCAAATTGACCGCACCTCCGCTACACCCACAGCCAATCAGAGTGAACAAGATGGCGGTTAATTTGCATATGCGGGCGCTGAGTGGCCTGGGTCCAGGAAACATCCTCTGGACCCAGGCCGCTCCTAGCCTGTAGGCCCGTGCTTAGGTCCTGAGCGGCAGGGGTCCCAGAATGCCCCCTGGCCACTCAGAGCCTATGGGTGTAGGCGCCAAGCAACCTGGCGGGCGGAACATCCTCGCATCGATGCGGGGATGTTCCACCCCGCCCCCAGTGGCTTGCAAAGGCTCCTGCACAAAGCGGCGGTTTGGGGACACACCCCCAGCCAGACGCCCAGGACCGGGGGCTGCCGCTGGCCTCTGGGGTGTGCCAAGACCCTGGCGGCCACTGCTGTGTGCTGCCCGGGGTCCCTGCAAGCCCCGAGCTTGAGCGCCTGGCTGAGGGCGTGGCCCCAAATCCCCGCTTTCTGCTTTGTGCAGGAACCTTTGCAAGTGGTTTGGGGCCACGCCCCCAGCCAGGCGTCCAGGACCGGGGGCTGCCACTGGCCTCCGGGGTGTGCCCAGACCCTGGCGGCCACTGCTGTGTGCTGCCCGGGGTCCCTGCAAGCCCCGAGCCTCAGGCCCATGGTCAGGCTGGCTGCTGGCCTCCCCAAGCCGCTTGCAAAGGCTCCTGCACAAAGTGGCGGTTTGGGGCCAAGCCCCCAGCCAGGCGCCCAGGACCAGGGGCTGCTGCTGGCCTCCTGGGTTTGCTAAGAACCTGGCGGCCACCACTGCGTGCTGCCCAGGGTCCCTGCAAGCCTCAAGCCTGGGGCCCATGGTGGGGCTGGCTGCTGGCCTTGGGGCGTTTGGAGATGGGGATGTTCCCGTCCCACCCCAGAGGCTTTCCAAACTCCAAGCACCAAGTGGCAGATTGTGTCCATGCCCCAAGCCTAGCACCCTCCACAGGGGGATGGCTGCTGGCCTCTGGGGTGTGCGGAGACCCCGGCAGCCACCACTGGGTGGCAGGGACACGCCCCCTAGCCCAGTGGACACAACTCAGGGGCTGCATGAGCTGCAGAGGATACACCTTTTAAAAAAATTTTTTATTGATTTTTTATTTTTTTTACAGAGAAGAGGGATAGACAGTCAGAAATATCAATGAGAGAGAAACATCCATTAGCTGCCTCCTGCACACTCCCCACTGGGGATATGCCTCCAATCAAAGTACATGCCCTTAACAGGAATCAAACCTGGGACCCTTCAGTCTGCAGGCCCACGGTCTATCCACTGAGTCAAACCATTTTGAGAGTAAATACCTTTTCTGACAACTCATTGGCTAAGCTCCCTGTAGGCCACCAATTGCAGTGTTCTTGGTAATTTGGGTTATAAGAATCCAAGAAGGTAATCTAGGGTTTTTCCACCACACTCTTGAAGGAAAATTGAAGGTCCCTTGAGGGGTCCCAGATTGGAGAGACTGCAGGCTGGGCTGAGGGACAACACCCCCTGCTACCCCCACTCCCCGCCGTGCACGAATTTCGTGCACCGGGCTTCTAGTATATAGATAATTGAATATGTTTGAATAAAAATTTTAAAACAAGTAATAGCGTTATTGATAAATAATTCACACATCATATAATTCTTCCCTTAAAAGTATATGATTCACTGGATTTTAGTATATTCAAGAGTTGTGCAAACAGCATCACAACAAAATTTAGAGCACTTTTAAATAAACTCTCAAATAAACCTCCAATCCATTTGCAAAAATCACAATTTCAAGATCTCATTCTCTACTGACTAAGCTGGCTGGGCGTAATATAAATCACAATTTTAAAAAGCCCACAGAAATCTTTAATTTTTAGGAAGTGTCATGAGCTAACATTTAAGAGGGTGACATTTTCTCTTGGATCTCTGTGAGAGCTAACTTTGGAGGAGTTGGTTTGCCTCATTCTACTGTGGGCTATGGTATATAAGTTTAGAATACAGGGTAAGGCAAAAGTGGGATTACAGTTGTGAGTATGCAAAACACAGTTTATTCTTGTATTGTTATTAATTAATTTTTGTATTATTTTTCATATGAACAACTGTAAACCAACGTCCCCCCCACCCTTTATCACAACAATAGTAGCACAATAAAGATTAAATTAGCCCTGACCGGGTGGCTCAGTTGGTTGGAGCATCGTCCCGCGCACCAAAAAGTCTTTAGCTATCTACATATACTGGCTGCTTAGATGTGTATTTGTGTTGCCCTCATAGATGTCAAATAATCTATCAATCACATGAATGGATGTTACTTGCTGAAGACTGTTTAGTTTGTATGGAGATATTTAGGGCAATTGATAGCCTGTTATTTAGCATTAAAAATAACAGGGACCAAATTATTAAGCTTCTCTGGCTGCCTACAGGGATCTTTGTATTATATTCAGGGCTTATTTGCTATTGACCTCTGACCTTCCCACTGTGATAGTGTAGCCAACTTGGGTCAGGAGAAAATTTAATTTTAAATTCTGGAAGGTCAGGTCTTCAATTGCTCCTACTGTCAGCATTTTATCCATATAGAAAATTGTGGTTTTTTTCTTGATACCCACTGTTCTTAAATATTTTTGGAACTTTCCCAAGATTGTTTATGATAAAGGAAATGGAAGAGTACAGTTAGAATATGGTAAAAATTGTAACAATGGTAAGAGTTTGAGCTCTAGCCCGTGGTCCGTCAGCTAATTACACTGTGGTCTACCTATGCACCCAAATCAGATTTTTCCTGCCTCTAGGATCTGTTATTCCTATTGGTAAAGCTATGAATACATACATTGAATGGACAGAAAATTTTACACTACTTGGGGTGTTTTAAAGGTGTCCAAAATTACAACTATCTGCTTATTTGCGAGTCCAAATTTAGTTATAAAGAATGGTCACTGGGAGGTTGCTTGGGTGTTTTTCTTAAGCACATCCCAATAGCAAGCTTACCCAGGGCTAAAGAAAAGAGACTTCTCAGAGCGGTATTGACTTGAAGGTGTGTGTTTTTTTTTTTTTAACTCTATGGTGCTAGCTAACATAAAAAACCTTAAATATTGAATAGTGCTCCTATGGGAGATGCCAGCCCCTACCCCAGACCTACTGGGGAGCTAGTAACTGAATTTTTACAAGTACTGAGGTAGTTCATACACAGATTAAAGTCTGAGAAGCACTAGGACAGATGGTCTCTAAGTATATCCATTAGGTTATAGATATGGACATAATTAGATGGTCTCTAAGTATATCCATTTAGTTATAGGTAGTTCATACACACATTAAAGTCTGAGAAGCACTAGGACAGATGATCTCTAAATATATCCATTAGGTTCTAGAACTTTCATGTAGTAGGTTTGGGGTGGGGACTGTAATCCTGCATTTATAACAAGATCCACAGTGATGCCACTGTTGCTCATCTACAGAGCATGTTTCTGTAGTAATGAGGTGGTCTTTGATTTTCTGTGATTTTGTAATGAAAATAGATTACAAAAACCTTAAGTACGCACATGTTTACCTAAGTTCTTCCCTAGTTTCATTTATAATGTATCTGACATGAATATGTGCTAGCTAGCATATCTTACCTGGATGAACCTGTGTGTCCATTATAGAAATAAATTACTTTGTGAGATACTTTATACTTTTTGAAACAAATGTCAACACATTCTCTCATTTTATCCATGAGTACCTGCCCTTGTTCTCTCTACATAGTCCTCCAGGGCTGGTCTGGTCCTGGAAGTTGTGGCAATGTGTTTGGTCTTAGACCCAAACAAACACTAAAGCTGGAATGTTGAGCTGGTGACCAATGAGCTGGCTCTATTTTCCTGAGACCAGGGGTTTCCCAGGGTACTGCAGGAGGAAAGAGTGCTCAAAATAAGAATGGGCCTCTTGAGAAGTAAATGGGGTTACTAGAAAAATCCATGTGTAGTAGGGGTTCAATTTTAAGATAGCAGGGGTTTTAACATGTCTCCCCTTTTGCCCTGTCCCAGTGGAGACAAGAGGAGGGAGAGGAACTATGGAAGCACACTGGTAATTGTCAGGTAACTACTTGAAACAGACTAGAAGTGCTGTCCCAGATGGTTTGGGATGGTCTGGTCAGTTATTACTTACAATTCCTCTCTGCTTTTTCACTTCTTAACTACAGTACTCTAATCAAAATGCAAGTAGTAATTAAGTGTAAAGCTCCTCTGAGGTGTTTTGTTGATGATTAAGTAGAAGCCAGATGGCAAAGTTGCAGACTAGGCTGAACGGAGGGAAAACATGAACTGAATTATTGACTTTGAATGCCTTGGAAATGTATTTACTTTGCTGCTGGGCTCTGTGCTAGGCCCATGGAGAGGTCATAGTATAAACTCTCCACATCTTTATATTCTATATATTCTTTAATATTCCCAATTAATAGTGGTAGCTAAGGCACATTTAGTTCAAAACAACCACTTTATATATGGCAAATAGCTCAACTAAAGGTTTATTTCCTAAGTATTCAGAAGACTATAGGACTGTGAAGTTAGTAGACACTTTGAAGAGCAAGGCTTTTAATGCAGCGATATCACAGATCTCATCATGATTGGAAGCAAACGTATTTTCCCTTTTTATTTTATTTTTTCATTTTAAAATCTTTTTTTGGTAAATTTTATTTTTCAAGTACCGTTTACATTGAATATTATTTGTATTAGTTTCATATACGTAGATAGTGGTTAGACAATCATATATTCTACAAAGTGTTTTCCCCTGATATTTCCAGTACCCACCTGGCACCATAGATAGTTATTACAATATTATTGACTATATTCTCTGTTATATTTTACATCCCCATGACTATTTTGTAACTACCAATCTGTACTTCTCAATGTCTTTATCTTTTTCACCCAGTTCCCAACTCCCCTTCCCTCTGGTAACCATCAGTTTATTTTCTGTATCTATGAGTCTGTTTCTGTTTTGTTTGATCATTTATATTGTTGTTTAGATAAAACATATAACTGAAATCATATGGTATTTGTCTTTCTTTGATAGATTTATTTCACTTAACATAATACTCTCTAGGTCAATCCATGCTGTTGCAAATGGTAAGATTTCATTCTTTTTTTATGGTTGAGCAATATGTATATATGTAACATCACATTTTTATCCACTTGTCTATTAATGGGTACTTGAATTACTTCCATATATTGGCTATTGTAAATAATACTGCACTGAACATAGAAGTGCATATATATTTTTGAATTAGTGCTTTTGGTTACTTCAGATATATATCCAGAAGTGAAATGGCTAGGTCATAAGGCAGTTACATTTTTCATTTTTTGAGGACCATCCATACTGTTTTCCTTAGTAGCTGTACCAATCTGCATCCCCACCAACAGTGTGCAAGGGTTCCCTTTCTTCTACATCCTCGCCAACACTGGTTGTTTGTTAATTTATTGATGATAGCCATTCGGACAGGTGTGAGGTGATATCTCATTGCATTTGCATTTCTCTGATGATTAGTGATGTTGAGCATTTTTTCATGTCTATTGGCCTTCTGTATGTCCTTTCTGGAGAAGTGTCTATTCAGGACCCCTTCCCATTTTTAAATCAGATTGTTTGATTGTTGGTGTTGATTTCTTTATAAATTTTGTTTATTAACCCCTTGTTAGATGTATCATTGGCTAATATTTTCTCCAATAGAATAGGCTGCCTTTTTGTTTTGTTGATTGTTTCCTATGCTGTGCAAAGACTTTTTAGTTTGCTGGAGTCCATTTGTTTATTTTTTTCTTTTGTTTCCCTTACCTGAGGAGATATATCAGAACAAGTATTGTTAAGATAAATGTCCAAGATTTTGCTGCCTATGTTTTCTTCTCAGAGGTTCATGGCTTTGAGTCTTACATTTAAGTATTTAAGTTAGTTTGAGTTTATTCTTGTATATGGTGTAAGAGGTAGTCTAGTTTCATTTCTTTGCATGTACCTGTTCAATTTTCCCAATACCATTTATTGAATAGACTGTCTTTACCCCATTGTATGTTTTTGTGAAGCAAACTTAAAAAATGTCCTTATTGTTTAAAGTATTACATATGCCTCCTTTTCCCCCCATTGAAAGCAAACTTTTATTGATACAAAATAACATGGGGATGTAAAGTACAGCATAAGGAATATAGTCATTTATATTGTAAAAACTATGTATGGTACCAGGTCGGTGCTAGAAATATTGTGGGAACATTTTGTAAAGAATATGATTGTTTAACCACTATGCAGTACAACTGAAACTAATGCAAAATAATATTGAATGTAAACTGTAATTGAAAAATAAAATTTAAAACATAATCATATAATGTCACTAAAAAAAACCCCCAAAAACCTAAAACATAAACACACACATTAGCCTTGGCCCACACAGGATCAGGATAATCAATATCATTGTCTTCCACCTCCACATATTGTCCCACTGGAAGGTCTTCATGGGGCAATAACACACATGGAGGTGTCATCTCTTATGATAACCATACCTTCTTCTGGAACACCTCCTAAAGGACCTGCTGAGGCTCTTCGTGAGGAGGTGTCACTCTTTTCAGAAGTATGTCTATGGTGGTTTCCTTGGTTTGTTTCTTTTCTTCATCATGGATTTGCTTGTAAGCAGATAATGCACCATGAACATTCTTCACTATTCATGAAAATCTATCTGTGGTGGGATCTATGCTTTCATACTTTTTAAGGAGCTTGTTGAGGTCTGCAAAATCTTCTAATCTCCACTACTATGAACTTTTTGGGGGTTCTTCTTTTCCTTCTCCTACAGTTTCATTTTCTCTTGCCTCTTTTTCAGCTATGTATTCATGTTCCAGTTGCAACAACTCTTCATTAGTCAACTCATCAGGAACTGACATTGAATCTCCTCAATGTCATCTTCATCTATCCAGGTTAAAGTTGTTTGCCATCTCAACCACAGCCTTGTTGATTTTTGCAACCTTTGTGCTACAACATTATAATACAATGGCTATGAAGTCACCAGGCAATAAGAATTTTTCAGCTCCATTATAATCTTATGTGAACACTATTGTATATGTAATCTGGCATTGACTGAAATGTCGTTAAGTATCATATGACTGTACTTAGCTTCTTACCTGGCCTGCTGCCTTTCATAAATGAGGAATTCAGCAAATCTTTAAGGGGGAAAAGAGCAGAATATGGCTGATTTTTTTTTTTTTTTGGTGGTAGTGGTGGTGGGGTGTCTAGGATATTCTGATTTCCATGGCAGACCCAAAGTCCATATTTTTTCTTCTGGTCCATTAAGTTTGCCAAAAGCTCTGTTAACTTCTGTGCCTCTAAGCCACAGCCCTCTGCCATGTCAATCTCTCACCCTAAAGCTAGAATAGGCAAATACTCTGAAGGAAAGAGCCTCTCATAGAGTTTTGGCTCACTTCTCTGTGTTTCCTTTTTCTGACGTCTTGGTCTCTCAAGTTCCAGTTGTCTTGACATCTCTCAGGTTCCTTCAGATAATTTTTAGTTTATTTGTAAAAAATTAGCTTTCAATTACAGTTGACATATAATGTTAAATTAGTTTCATGTGTACAACAGTGATTAGACATTTATATAATTTACAAAGTGATCACCAAATCAGTCTAAGCACCCATCTGACACCACACATAATTTTACAATATTATTAATTGTATTCCTTATGCTGTATTTTCTATCCCTATGACCATTTTGTAACTTACAAATTGTACTTCTCAATCCCTTTCAACCTTTTTACCCATCTCCCAACTCCCTCTCATCTGGAAATCATCAATTTGTTCTCTGTATCTATGATTTGTTTCTTTTCTTCTTGTTTTTTTAAATTCCACATATAAGTGAAATCATATGGCATTTGTCTTTCTCTGTCTGATATATTTTACTTATCATAATACCCTCTAGGTCCATAAGATTTTGATTTTTTATGGCTGAGTAAAATTTGTATATATATATACTAGAGGCCCAGTGCATGATTAAATCATGCACGTGTAGGGTCCCCTAGGCCTAACCTGCCATCCAGGCCATATCCACTGCCCCGCAAAGCCTAGCACGCTCCACGGACACTGCTAGCAGCCTGCTCCCTGCTTTTGATGGCAGGGGGTCCGCTGGTTCCGGAGCAGACACACAGCTCCCCGCTTTCGATCGCGGGGAAGCTGGGTGCCTGTCCTCTGGTGCACCAGGCCTTTCAGAAGCCTCCTGCGTGGCGGAGGCTTCTGAAAGGACTGGTGCTGGAGCGGACAGGCACCCAGCTGCCCCGCTTTTGATCGTCCACTGCAGGACAAGGGCTCGCTGCCCCAGAGGCCCCTTCTGTGCTGCAGCACAGCCATGGCGCAGATGCTGAGTTTGCGCCACCACTGGTGACGTGGGCTCAGTGTCCTGCCGGCCCAATCAGCCACCCCGGCCACCCCGAGTCCTGCCCCTCCGCGCCTCCTGGCCAATTGTGGGCATAGTGAAGGTACAGTCAATTTGCATATTTGTCTATTATTAGGTAGGATATATATATATATGTATATATATATATATATATATATATATATTATATACACACACACACACACACACACACACACACACACACACATATCTACTGAGTGGCCAGATTATTATGATCTCTGAATGCATAATAATCTGGCCACTCAGTGTATATACTGTATATATATATATATATATTAGAGACCCAGTGCATGAATTTGTGCATGGGTGAGGTCTGGCCAGTCTGGCCAGGGGGAGGGGACATGGGTGGTTGGCCTGCCTGCTGGTCGAACTCCTGGTCGAGGGGACAATTTGCATATTAGCCTTTTATTATATAGGATATACACTGAGCGGCCAGATTATTATGCATTCAGAGATCATAATAATCTGGCCACTCAGTATATATATACTGACCACTGGGGGCAGATGCTCCAACCGGTAGGTTAACTTGCTGCTGGGGTCCGGCCAATTGGAACTGGGTGAGACAGGACAGACATGCCCTGGAGCCCTCCCATGGTCCCTCCCAGGCCCTGATCATGCACCGGTGGGGTCCCTTGCAAGGGGCTGGCCCTCGCAGCCCCAGCTTCATCTGGAAGGTCATTTAGCTGTCCAGTCTAATTATATACTAGGTGTACTGGTTAATAATGCAGATTTTTTTCAATAGATGGAGTTACACATTTGTTGATATATATGCTATTTGATATGTATGCTATTTTGTTGTATTGCTCCTTCAGATTACCACTTGTTCCAATCAATGGCACACACACTTTCTGAGCAGCACTTTAAAACGTACCAAGAAGTGGAAAATTGGGTCTCTGAATGGTCTGCCTCAAAACAAGAAAAGTTATATTGGGACAGTATCCACAAATTACCTGAAAGATGGGGGAAAGTGTAGCTAGTGATGGACATTACTGTGAATGAAGCACTTTTGATGTTTCTCTTGAAATTATTACTGAATAAATATTTGTTGAATAAATGAAGAAATTCATTTCCTGGGCTTCGAATACATTTAGAAATGTATCTGTAGCATTAGTTCAGTCGGAAGCCATCAAGGACACACTATGTATTGGCTCAAACCACTTTGGCATTTGGAGGCAACAGAATTGACTAAGAGCTGGGGTAAGACCTCTTTTCGAGGATGCTGCCCTAAAATTTATCACACTGATCTAAGAATGGGACTATGTGTCCCTAGAGGGCAGGGAGGTGTTATATTTTTAAGTTAATAAACACTTTCTATGTGCTATGTGTTATCTAACAGAAAGTTAGTCCACCCAGTCCTGGCAGAGCTGAACACTAAACACCGAGAATTGCAGTAGAGAGATTGGCTATTTTATTATGAATGGTACTACCTGGAAGCCTTAACTTCCTGATGACATGTAGGTTACAGATCATATAAGGCAAAATCATAAGACACTGTGGGTTAGGGATTTAGGGTCATGTTGGGAGCTGATTGGTTAGAGGACAACTCTGAGGTCTGCTCTGGCGCCCCTCTGTCTAGTCCCCTGGAAAAGCAGCCTTAGGGCTCAGGAGCTGAAACATAACTTAAGTCAAGATATTATCTTTAGCTACCTTAACAGTAAACCATACCTTGTGGAGCTTAGTTAGGGCAGGGCCAGTTTATGGCTGCCTCAGGGAGTTAATGACTAGTACTGGGAAGGGCTAAGACTTATAGGGCATGTTGTGAAGAAACTGAATAGAGTACTGGGGCTACATATTAAATAAAAATCATACATAAAATCAGAATGTTGATTTCATATTCACTGTGCTTGAAGCTTGGGATCTGATAAAAATCTAGATTCTTGTTCCTGAGGAACTTCTAATTTAGTGGGAGAGACAGAAAAATATATATTTACGTTAAGCTGTAATAACAACTGATAAAAAGAACTTTTTAGCAAAGTATGAAAGCATATTACACAGTCACCTAACTTAAACTTGAGGTATCAGGGAAAGCTTCCTGGAAGAGGTGATATATACTAGTAAGCTTACACCTGAAGATAGAAATTAGGTCAGAGGCAGGAAGAAGAGAGGGAGAGAAAGCATAGTATCAGCCAGAACCCAGTGGGATGAGAGCACTGCATGTGGCTGGACCCCAGAGTTGAATTGGAGGAAGTGTGAGAGAAGAGTCTGAAGAGGTTAAAAGGGGCTAGATTATGAAGGATTTTGAATGGGACTTGAACTTCAGTTTGAAGGGAAAACTATTGAAGGTTTTTTGTTGTGTGTGTGTGTGTGTGTGTGTGTGTGTGTGTGTGTGTGTGTGTGTAAACATAGGAAAGTTACTTTATGAGTTAAGAGCCTGTACAGTGGTTTGGAAGAAAGCCCATGAGGAAGATTTAGAGCAATTACAAGGTGTTGAAAATGTCAGGAGTGATTTTTTTTGGTCTATGCATTAACTAGGGGGCTCTTCTCCATGACATCTAATACCCAGATCAGAAATTCTATGAATGTGTGACAGGGCTTTTCACATAAATGTCACTAAAAAAAGCTTCAAAGTAGAGGAGAGTGAAGAGGATCCCTAGTGGAACTCAGTGGATATGTGTGTTTGTGTGTGTGCAATTGTTGCCTTAGCTTAAAATAATATAATATAATATAATATAATATAATATAATATAATATAATATAAATATAATATATATTAATATATTTTGTGACAAAATAGCTATATTAAGTCCCAAATGTCCAGAAGAAGAAGATCTTCTCCTTGGCCACGATGAACTTTGGGTTCATACTCAGGTCTCTTCCTATCTCTCCATGATACTACAGCATGATGGAGATACTCCAAAGTTCCTAGAAAAGCAGGGCCACTTTTAGGGAATATTATGGATATTTTTCATTAAAAACTATTTTGCTAACTACGACCTAAAACATGCTTCTTGATGGAAATAGCTACACAGATGCATTCTACTTTAATGGGTTTTGCATAAGACATTGAAATTGTTGCATTATATTCAAGCCTTATTAAGATGGAAGCCTGTTGTTACAATGTGTAGGCCTGGTTCCCTCAGTTGTTTACAGATTTCCTATCTCTATATAAAGCAAATATTTGATGTTTATTTTCTTCCAAGACCAATATACTGGAGGTTAAAATATACAGATACGGATGTCTAGTGTTTTCCAAATAAAGACTCTTGAGAGGCCAAATCTCTGTGGGGCATAGTATGCCTGTTTTTGTCTTCTTAAGGGATGCAACATAAAACCTCAATACAATTAGAGGTATATTTGTATTGAATGATGTGGAGAGGCTTGTGTATCAGCCAGGATACCACCAAGAAAAAGGACATACACTCAAGTTGGATTCTGAACAGCATTTGATGTAAGGGCTATTTACAGAGGTGTTGCCAGGACTAAGAACCAAGAAGGGCCTGGCCAGCATGGCTCAGTGGTTGAGCATTGACCTATGAACCAGGAAGTCAGAGTTCAATTCTGGTCAGGGCACATGCCAAGGTTGTGGGCTTGATTCCCAGTGTGGGGTGTGCAGGAGGCAGCCAATCAATGATTCTCTCTCATCATTGATGTTTCTCTCTCTCCCTTTCTCAAATCAATAAAAATCAATTAAAAATAAAGAGAACAAAGAAGGAATGGTGAGGTACCCAGACACTAGCAATAATGGGAAGCTCTCACTCTTAAGCCTTGGAGAGCTGAGATCTATAGTAGAGGATGGGGAATTCCAAGCAGGAGCTGGAATCACAAAGGAAACAGCACTGCTGGTGAAACCCCACTGGGCAGAGAAGGGAGTTTAATGAATTTGGGAATTTGGTGAAGAAAGAGAATAATAAATATATCTATAAACCTGTTCTTCCCTGGGAAAGTGGTTTTTCATATCCCAAGTAGCTTCGTAATTGGAAACATGGGTGAGTTAACATTGTAGTCAGGCTTACCTGGTGATTTGAAAATTCATAAACTCTGTCCTTCCCTACAATTCTTAGCCCACATATCTTGAAGTCAAGCTACTTTGCTTCTGAGTTTGGTACATATGATGGTCCCAAAAGCCAGACCATCTAAGCCAAGTCAGGCTATTGAGTTCTTTTACTGAAATATGAAGTCCTCAGATTCTTATGGATCTCATAACTCTTCTTTTCCCTTCAACAGAAAGTAGCTAAGAATCATGGGAATAGCAATCAACTGGTATTGAGAAGTCAGTCCCACTTCTGACTGATTGAAGGATCTAAAAACAAATCATTTTCTTTCTCTGTGGCTAGGTTTTCTCATCTGTAAAATAAGAAGGTTGAACTAGTGATTTTAGAGGCCTCTTAGAGCTCTAACATTTTTGGCTTCAAGAAGAGTAATTCTCAGCATCAATGGTACTTCAGCAGTTTACCTACAGCTTGGAGTGTTCTTTACTCTCTAGTATAAATGAATAAAAAGGGAAAAGGACATTTATAACCTCTCTGTTCCTTTCCCTGAATAATCAGTTCAACATTTTGATAAATCAGCATTTATTAAGAAATTTAAAAATTAGACAGATATTCAAATGTTGATGCTACACAAAGATATTAGTAAAGGGTCAATTTTATCATGTGTGTTTTTTTTAAACCTGACTACTTGTTTTATAGGAGTATTGATTGGGGTTGTTTGACAAACATGGGAATGGTCTTATCCTATAGGATATCACAAATTATTTCTTGAAAATGGGTTGTACCTGTGCTTTTATGTTTGTTTTTCTGTAAACTGGATTTATATAATAATCATTATTCAAAAGTACCCAGAGAAATGAGCACTGACTTGAAACAGCTGAAAGATTGTCATATAAATAAGGTTTGTGCTAACATTTTTAACGTTATCCCAGAGGACAAAACTAGGACCAGAAGTGGAAATGCAAGAAGATAAGCACAGTGGACATTACCTTAGAGACTATGGTTGCCATTAAGTATAGTTTAAATAATTAACCAATGCATTATACATAAGTGCTTTCTGCAAATTTAATGTCACCATCTCCAGATAAAAAGGTGTAGACTGGCCATCATTAAAAAGACAAGAAATAAAAGCGCTGTCAAGGGTGTGAAGAAAAGAGAACCCTTATTGGTGGGAATATATATTAAGTGGCCAGATTATTATGATTTCTGAATGCATAATAATCTGGCCACTCAGTGTATATCCTATATAATAAAAGGCTAATATGCAAATTGTTCCCTTTACCAGGAGTTCAACTAGCAGGCAGGCAGGCCAACCGCTCATGTCACCTCCCCGGCCAGCCTGGCCAGACCCCACCCATGCACAAATTCATGCACTAGGCCTCTAATACACACACACACACACACACACACACACACACACACACACACACACACTGAGTAGCCAGATTGTTATGACCACCCCATCAGTACTTCGTTGGGCCACCTTTTGCCTTCAATACTCTGGCAATTCTTCTTGGCATTGACTCCACAAGATGTTGAAAGGTGATGCCAGGAATCTGACATCATGCCTGATGAATAGCACTGTCCAGTTCTGTGAGATTTGATGGTTGTGGAATCAGCTGCCTAATGGCTCTTTTAACTTCGTCCCACAAACGCTCAATTGGATTGAGATCTGGTGATTGTGGGGGTCACCTAAGCAAGGTAAAGTCTCCCTCATGTTCTTGAAACCACTCCTGCACAATATGAGCACCGTGGCATGGCGCATTGTCTTGTTGGAAGAAGCCATCTCCATTGGGATACGCCATCAACATGATAGGATGAACTTGATCATGATACTTAGGTATGTTGTGCTATTCAGATGTTGTTCCACACGAATTAAAGGGCCCAAATCATGCCAGGAAAACATGCCCCAAACCATAACACTGTCCCCACCAGCTTGAAGGGTTGTACTCATTCATGTGGGGTGCATGCTTTCATGCTGTTTCCGTGAAATTCTCACTCTTCCATCTGCATGATGCAACTGGAAACGTGATTCATTGGACCACATGACTTTTTTCCAATGCTTGACTGTCCAATCCCTGTGTTCCTATGCGAATTGGAGATGTTTTATCTTGGTAACTACAGACAGCAAAGGTGTTCGAACAGGCCTTTGGCTTCCATATCCCATACGATGGAGTGTACAGCTAATTTGCCTACAAACGTCAGGTGGTCATAATAATCTGGCCACTCAGAGTGTGTGTGTGTTTGTGTGTGTGTGTGTGTGTGTGTGTGTGTGTGTGTGTGAGTGGCCAGATTATTATGTTTGTGTGTGTGAGTGGCCAGATTATTATGCATTCAGACATCATAGTAATCTGGCCACTCAGTGTAAATTGGTACAGCCACTATGTAAAACAGTGTGGAAGGTCCTTAAAGAATGGAAATAGAACTACCATATAATCCAGCAATTCTACTTCTGGGAATATACCAAAAGAAACAAAAACACTAACTCAACAAGATATTTACACTCTCATGTTATTAGCAGCATTATTAAAAAAAGACATGGAAACAACCTAAATGTCCATCAATGTATATATTTACAATGGAATATTGTTCAGCCATAAACACAAATAAACAAGGAAACCTCTCATTTGTGACAAAATGAATGGACCTTGAAGGTATTATGCTGACTGAAATAAGTCAGAGGAAGACAAATACTGTATGATCTCACTTATATGTGGAATCTAAAAAAAACTCATACTAGAAAGATCAGACTTATGGTTAAAAAAAAAGGTGTAGGCTGAAAGTGTGACTCAACAGTTTCATAACTAAGAAGTACCTAATCTGATCCTAATCAGTCATCTCTGAACTAGAATTTCATTCTGGCTTTTTAGCCGTACATGACAAGTTACAAAGTCATAGAAAATATATTTACATGGACATTTTGATGATCATGCAAAATAAATGATGTCAGTGATAGTAGAGATCTTTTTTTTTTCTCCAGGCAGTTTTCAAATATAAGAAGTCTTCCATTTATTTAAATGTACTAAAGTTCAAAGGAAGATTTGATGTAGGAAAATACTTTTTTTCTGAGCTTCTTTAAAGGAAAACTGTAAATTCTTTGTAGATGATTTTTTAAAAAGTCTTTTAAGAAAAGAGAAACTAACAAAACTCTCATTTACTGAATGCCAAATCTGTAAAAGATACAGTAACAGGAGCAGCTCATTCTATCCTCTTAATAATCCTCCAATATTAATATATTCTTATTTTATGGGTGAAGAAACTCAGTTACAGCAAACACTAATTTGCCTAAGCTAACATAGCTGGTAACAGCTGGTAACTGGTAAGCTTACATAGCTGGTAACATATAAATCTAGTGTTTCTGACTTCATTTGCCTTGGTCTTGTCATTATCCAATTGAGTTTTCCAGAGATGACATTCAATTGTTTCCTAAAGTATTTACCCAGATTATTTCCCATTTTAGCACTAAGGTGCTTAGAATTTTTTTTCACTTTCCAGGTGCTCTGTCCTTTGAATAAATATCAATATTCAGCCGGGGCCAACAGTAATAAGCTCAAGATTATACTTTAAGGAGCTGCTGCCACTCAGGAAACCTATAGAAAGCAACGAGGAAATCTGGGTTCTGATTCTTAACAATTGATACTTATAAAGCTACTGCTGAATTCAGGTGACACCAAGAAGGCAATGCAACTTAGTACTTTGCAAAAGAAGTACAAGTTAAATATGTATGCAGAATGATGTTCAGCACAATGTTGTTTATGATGGCAAAATTAAAAATCAACAACTTACATTATGATACATGAATATGGGAACAAATTCAATCATTAATATTGATAAAATAGAAGGTGGTGAACACATGATATATTATACAGAAGATGTACTGTAGATTTGGACACATGAAACCTGTATAATTTTATTAGCTAAGGTCATCTCAATAAATTCAATAATAAATAAATAAAAATAAAATGTAGATAAATAGACCCATATTTATTGACATGATTATTCACAACATGTTAGATTTCATATAATAAAAAATCCTAATATATTACCAAATAAAATGCGGTGCTATATTTAAATAGATAATATAGCCCAAATAGGTTATATTTTTTTTCAGAAATTTAAAGGTGGTTTAACTTTTCAAGTCAATGAATGTAATTCACCTTAACAGAATCAAGGAACTATTTATATTTTATCTTATTAGATACAGAAAATAACATTTAATAGCATCGATTCAAGATTTAAAAAATAAAACTTGCAGTAAACTAGAAAGAGAGGAGAATTAGTTTATTCTGATAAAGTTTATATATCAAAAGCCTACAGGAAACATGTTTAAAAATGAAATGTTGAAAGCTTCTCCCCCCAGTACACACCAAGATTGGGAATAAAACAAATATGCCCATTAATCATTGTACCAGGGGTCCTGGCCAATGCAAGAAAACATGGAAAAAATGGTGTAAGAATTGGAAAGGAAGAAATAAAACTTTCATTATTCACAGGTGAAATTGTGTATGTATATAATACAAAAGAATCTGTAAACAAGCTACTGCAATTAATAAGTAAATTATTAAGATAATTGACTACAAGATCAAATATACAATAGTATTTGTGCCAGAAGCAATAATAGAAAATGAAAAATTTAAAGATAACATTTAAAATACCATAAAAATATTAAATACCTCAAAAAATCAAATAAGGAGGAAGGAAGATGGCTGCTGACAGGAAGGCAGACTGCAAGATAGTGCATGAGTGAGAGAACAAAGAGAGAGTGTATAGTCGCACAGGGAGTGTTTGTGGGTAAGTTGAAGGACAGCTATACTCCAGGGGACTGTGGGGGATTGCCGAATGGGGTTCCCCTTACTGGGCAGCCCCCACTGATGCTGGGATACCTCCCAGAGCGACCAGCTCAATGCGGAGACTGCACCATCTTAAAGGGGAGAGTGGATGTTGTCAGAAGCCTGAAAATCCAGGGAATCTACAGCAAAGGCACCCAGGGAACAGCTGCAAACCCAGGAACACTGGTCCCCAAGCGGCGCAAGCATGGGGATTTGGAGGAGCTCTGTGCCTCTTCATGGAAGGGTCAGATTTTACCTGGGATAAGGAGAGAGAGAACTACATAACCAGACACCCGGAGAAGAGAGATCATGGGGAGACAAAGAAACAGCCCGCATATGAAAGAAAAGCAGGCATCACCAGAAAATGAAGTAAACGAAATGGAGGCAAGCAACCTGTCAGAGAAAGAATTCAGAGAAATGGTCATAAGGTGGCTGAAAAGAATGGAAGACAAATTTGACAATATGTGTAAGAACCAAGAGGAAATGAAGAAGAACCAAGAAGAAATGAAAAATGACATCGCTGCTGTAAAGTACTCAGTAGAAAGCATCAACAGTAGAGTAGAACAAGCAGAGGACCGCATCAGTGAGCCAGAAGACAAGGTAGGAAAAATTACCCAAGCATAGCAGCTTCTAGAAAAAAAAATTAAAAAGCAGGAGGAGAGCCTAAGAGAACTTTGGGACAACACGAAATGAAACAACATCCGCATAATAGGGGTTCCAGAAGGAGAGGAAACTGAGCAAGGAATAGAAAACCTGTTTGAAGAAATAATGACAGAAAATTTCCCTCATATAGGGAAGAAAAAACTCACACAAATCCAAGAAGCTCATAGAGTACCAAACAAAATCAACCCCAAAAGACCAATGTCAAGGCACATTATAATTAAACTGGCAAACACCAATGACAAAGTAAGAATCTTAAAAGCGGCCAGAGAGAGACAGAACATTACCTACAAAGAATCCCCCATCAGATTAGTGACTGATTTTTCAACAGAAACACATCAGGCAAGAAGGGAATGGAATGAAATATACAAAGTCATGCAAAGGAAGGGTCTGAATCCAATAATACTGTACCTAGCAAGGCTATGAATCAAATTGAGGGTGAAATCAGGAGCTTCACAGACAAAAAAGGACTAAGGGAGTTTATTACCACCAAACCAGCAATACAAGAAATGATAAAGGGTCTGCTGTAAAAGAAATAAATAGGAAGCGAAGAAGGAACACAGGGGTAAAGAATAAAAATGGCAACAAATAAGTACCTATCAATAATAACTTTAAATGTAAATGGATTAAATGCCCCAATCAAAAGACATAAGGTAATGGATTGGACAAGAAAACATGACCCATATATCTGCTGTCTACAGGAAACCCATCTCAGAAAAAAAGACGCACACAGACTGATAGTGAAGGGATGGAAAAAGGTTTTTCAGGTGAATGGAAATGAAAAAAAAGCTGGGGTAGCAATAATTATATCTGACAAATTAGATCTCAAAGTGAAGTACATAAAAAGAGATAAGGAAGGCCACTTCATAATACTAAAGGGAGCAATCTATCAAGAAGAAATAACTCTGGTAAACATATACTCACCCAATACAGGAGCACCAATATACATAAAAAAAACTTCTCAATAATATCAAAGGAGAGATTGACAGCAATACAATCATAGTAGGGGACTTTACTACTACACTATCACCATTGGACAAATCCTCTAAACAAAAAATCAGCAAAGAAATATCAATCCTAAATAACTCACTAGATCAGATGGAATTAATTGACATCTTCAGAACATTTCACCCCAAAGTCACTGAATATACATTCTTCTCAAATGCATATGGGTCATTTTCAAAGATAGACCATATATTGGGACACAGGCAAAGTGTCTTCAAACTCAAGAAGATAGAAATCATATCAAGCATCTGCTCAGATCACAATGGCATAAAACTGGAAATAAACTACAATAAAAACAATCCAAAAAAAAAATCAAACACATGGAGACTAAATAGCATGCTATTAAACAATGACTTGGTTACCAAAGAGATCAAAGAAGAAATAAAAAAAAAACATCATGGCAACAAACAACAATGAAAACAAAAGAATCCAAAATCTATGGGACACAGTGAAAGCAGTCTTGAGAGGGAAGTTCATAGATCAACAAACCTACTGCAAAAAAACAAGAAATAATGGTTATAAATTATCTAACCCTATAACTCAAAGAGTTAGAAAGAGATCAACAAGAAAAGCCCAGTGTAAGAAGAAGAAGGAAATAATAAAGATCAGAGCGGAGATAAACAACATAGAGACCAAAAAAAAAAAAAACAATATAAAAGATCAACAAAACCAAGAGCTGGTTCTTTGAAAGGATAAACAAGATTGATGAACCTCTATCCAGGCTCACCAAGAAGCAAAGAGAAAGGACCCAAATAAACAAAATCAGAAATGAAAGAGGAGAAATAACAACAGACCCCACAGAAATACAAAGAATTGTTAAAAAATACTATGAAAAACTCTATTCCAACAAACTAGACAACCTGGATGAAATGGACACATTCCTAGAAAAACACAACCTTCCAAAACTTACTCAGGAAGAATCTAAACATCTCAATAGGAATAACTATGGAAGAAATTGAAGCAGTCATCAAAAAGCTTCTAGCAAACAAAAGCCTGGGGCCAGACGGCTTCACAGGGGAGTTTTACAAAACATTCAAGGAAGAGCTAAAACCTATCCTCCTCAGACTATTCCAAAAAATTCAAGAAGAAGGAATACTTCCAAGCTACTTCTATGAAGCCAGCATCACCCTAATACCAAAACCAGATAAAGATAATACAATGAAAGAGAATTACAGGACAATATCCCTCATGAACATAGATGCCAAAATCCTCAAAAAAATTCTAGCAAATCGAATCCAGCAGTACATCAGAAAGATCATACATCACGACCAAGTAGGATTTATCCCTGGGATGCAAGGATGGTACAATATTCACAAATCAATACACGTGATACATCACATAAATAAATAGATAAAAACCAAATAGTTATATCAATTGATGCAGAAAAAGCATTTGACAAAACCCAACAACTTTCTTGATAAAAACTCTCATCAAGCTGGGAATAGAAGGATCATACCTCAACATAATAAAAGCCATATATGACAAACCCACAGCCAACGTCATAATAAATGGGCAAAAATTAAAACCATTTCCCCTAAGAACAGGAACAAGACAAGGATCCCTTCTCACCACTCATGTTCAACATAGTGTTGGAAATACTAGCCATTGCAATCAGACAAGAAGAAGAAATAAAAGGCATCCAAATTGGAAAAGAAGAAGTAAAACTGTCCTTATTTGCAGATGACATGATACTGTACATAGAAAACCCTAAAGACTCCATCAAAAAATTATTAGACTTAATAAATGAATTCAGCAGAGTAGCAGGATACAAAATAAATGCTAAGAAATCTATAGCATTTCTATACACCAATAATGAACTTACAGAAACAGAGACTAAAAAAGCAATCCCATTTACCATCACACCAAAAAAAATTAAGATACCTGAGAATAAAATTAACTAAAGAGGTAAAAGACCTATAGGCGGAAAAGTACACAACACTGAAAAAAGAGATAGAGGAAGACATAAACAGATGGAAGAACATACCATGTTCATGGATTGGTAGAATCAATATCATCAAAATGTCCATACTACCCAAAGCAATCTATAATTTCAATGCACTTCCCATTAAAACACCAATGGCATACTTGAAAGACCTAGAACAAACTTTCCAAAAATTCTTCTGGAATAAAAACGACCCCAAATAGCTAGAGCAATCCTGAGAAAGAAGAACAAAGTAGGAAGGATCTCAATACCAGATTTCAAGCTATATTACAAAGCCACTGTTCTCAAAACTGCCTGGTATTGGCACAAGAACAAACATATAGATCAATGAAATAGAATAGAGAACCCAGAAATCTATCCAAATCACTATGCTCAATTAATATTTGACAAAGGAGGCATGAACATACAATGGAGTCAAGACAGTCTCTTCAATAAATGGTGTTGGCAAAATTGGACAGATACATGCAAAAAAAATGAAACTAGACCATCAACTTACACCATACACAAAAATAAACTCAAATGGATCAAGGACTTAAACATAAGACAGGAAATCATAAAAATACTAGAGGAATCTACAGGAAGAAAAATCTATGACATATGCCAAAAGAACTTCTTTGCTGATACTGCTCCTAGGGCAATGGAAGCTAAAGAGAAAATAAACAAGTGGGACTACATCAAAATAAAAAGCTTTTGCACAGCATCGGAAACCATCAATAAAACAACAAGAAAGCCCACTTCATGGGAGAACGTATTTGCCAATTATGTCAACGATAACCATTTAATTTCCAACATTTACAGGGAACTCATGCAACTTAACAAAAATAAGATAAACAACCCAATCAAAAAATGGGCAACTGATCTAAATAGACACTTTTCGAAAGAAGACAGAAGGAAGGCCAAGAGACATATGAAAACCTGCTCTAAATCACTAATCATTAGAGAGATGCAAATCAAAACAACAATGCGGTACCATCTCACACCTGTCAGAATGGCCATTATCAACAAGTCAACAAATGACAAGTGCTGGCAAGGACATGGAGAAAAAGGAACCCTCGTGCACTGCTGGTGGGAATGCCGACTGGTGCAGCCACTGTGGAAAACAGTATGGAGTTTCCTTAAAAAACTAAAAATAGAACTCCCATTTGACCCAGTGATCCCACTTCTAGGAATATATCCCAAGAAACTGGAAACATCAATCAGAAAGGATATATGCACCCCTATGTTCATAGCAGCACAATTCACCATAGCTAAGATTTAGAAACAGCCTAAGTGCCCATCAGCAGATGAGTGGATTAAAAAACTGTGGTACATCTACACAATGGAATACCATGCTGCCGTTAAAAAGCTCTTACCATTTGCAACAATATGGATGGAGATGGAGAACATTATGCTTAGTGAAATAAGCCAGGCAGAGAAAGATAAATATCACATGATCTCTCTCATTTGTGGAATATAATGAACAACATAAACAGATGGGGAAAAAATAGATCCAGAAACAGAGAAACATCAATAAGAACGTCAAATCTCAGGGAAGAAATTGTGAGGTAACCAGAAACCCAAGAATGCCTGAGAATGCCTTTCTAGCCACGCTAGCAATCATCAGATGTACGGTAATTTTACCTGGGACAAGAGGGTAAGTATTTTGGTCTTATGCTCCTGACCCTTTATGGGTAAGACCCCTTACATGGGCTGATCCCCTGACTAATGTAGTTACCAATAATACCAAACACCTTGGTCATCCAGGAGGTCCATGGGTAGGGCAAGAAGGAATAAATACACAGGGGTCTCCACCCAGCTTCCCTTTTGTATGACACAAAATCAAAACAATGCCCCTTTGTTTGTACAATTAAAGAGAGGTTTCTGGCTTGTGTGGACACCAAAGAAAGGGTGTCACTACTATCACTACTTGCCCCCAGTAGAGGTGCAGAAAATGTAACTAAGTCCTTGTCTATATAAAAAGAAATGAACAGCCAGTTTGAAAGGGAATTGCCATGGACTAGTACAAAGAATATCCTTACATGATATTATTCTACACTGTCATTAAAATTTTTTCCAGATTTGGATCACCCACAGTACTTACAATAGTTCCTTGCATCCTTGGGGATAAAAATAAAAACAAAAATAATCATGTGTTTGGTGCTTGCAGACAAAACACATCTCTTGATACTTTAGAATCACAACAGCATAATATACAATTATCCCAAGCAAACGTACAAACTAATTCTTTGAATGTCTGGCAGCAATTTAAAAAGGACATGTAAGGATTTAATCCTTTTCATTGTGTAGAGGTCCTCCTGGGAAGGCACCTGAGCATTCTATATTGGTCCCTCTTACCCTTTAGGCCAAGGGAGACCCTCTTCTCAAAATTCAATTGCTCACAGCTGTTGCATGAGCTCTCTGTTCATGTTGAGGTTGAAGTCTCGTGATGACTGGAGCCATGGATCTGTCTCTCACCCAGTGGGGCGAACTGAGCCCTCCCTGGAGAAGAAACCCGGGTTCCACAAGATATGTGATCAGTGCTGGGGCCCCGCCAGCAGGTGAGGGGATCCCAAGGCAGGTGCTGGGCATGGAGGCCACGGGGGCATAGGCTACCAAGGAGACAAAACTGAACCTCACATCACCCTGCTTGGCCCCGGAAGATGGCTGGTTAGCCAGAGAAGAGTAAGATTCCTCAGCGGAGGAACAACCTAAGACAGGCACAGTTGCAGAGGGGCCATCAGGAGAGAATTTGGGGGTCAAAAGAGGTGGGGCACAGAAAATCACCCCCCCCAACATTGCAGGGGCCTAAACCCTAGCCCCTTCTGAGGGAGGTCTCGTGCCCCCATGGCTGCTTCATGCTTCCCATGCCCAGCTCAGATCAGGACCCAGGTGACCGACAGAGACTTGGTCGACAGCAGCTGCCCTCTCACTCCAACAAGAATTGTTTGAGTTGTCTTCTACCCATGGTGTGGGGAAGTGGGTTTATGATATCTAAATCCAGCCTACCACCAGGAATGATCAGGACCTACTCAAGAAGGCAAATAATATTTACAGGATAAAATAAGATTGTTGAAATAATCCACTAATATTTACAGGGTAAAATAAGATTGTTGTTAGAGTAATAAATTTGACAGTAAAATAGTAGTCAAGTTTTCAGGCAAATTTAAATTGGCTAGTTGAAACAAGCGAATAGTCTAGAAAAATTAATTGTACTGGACAAAAAGGTGTTCCTAAAGTGTTAACTAAAATTTTTATTGGTACTTCATCTCATGATAAAATTGTGCACAATGTAATGAACCTAAAACAGTAATATTATAGTACAAAAAATTAAAATGTAAAAGCCATCAAGACTACATTATAAAATTTTAAAAAGCCTCCTAACATTTAAATCAAAAAAGGAGGGGATAGTAGAAGAATATCATGTAAGGAAAAATATCCTGTAAGTAAATTACATCTAGAAAATTAATACTTTAGAAAATTAATTGTAAGGCTAAAAGCAAGACACCCATGAAAAACACACAAGGTGTCAAAACAAACCAGAGCAAAATCATTTGGGCAAAAAATGAAATAGGATCCCAAGTCAAATTTATAGAAAATATTCCTTTATTAACTTTTGGTCGAGAATATGTTTGTATATTTTCAGAAAACAATTCGGAGACCATGTGGATTTCAGCAACAGAGAGGAATCAACAGGACTACTCCAGCCATGAAGACAGAAGAGAAGCAGTCCAGAGTTGGAAGACGCTGATGTGGCCTTCCCATACTAGCAGTTAGCAGCTGTGCATCACTGCAGGTTGCCCAGGACCAAACCAGAGAGAGTCGGACCTGCATTACCACCATTCTTCCACCATCCAGAACTGTAATGTCAGTGCTGACATGTACACATAAGGAACTGTTGGACATTGAAATTGGGTCTCAAAAGAACTGTTGGCCCAGAAAGAAACTCACTACAGACTGATTCATTTGCTTGTCACCATAACCATTATTGCTTGTCTCATTTTCGGTTCTTATAAGTGTATTTCTAATAGCACATGATCTCACTCATCTAGGGGAAATAATGAACAACATAGACTGATGAACAAGAACAGAACCAGGAACAAGTAGGCATGGATCAGACTGTCGGGCCTCAGAGGGAGGGTAGACGAGGGTGGGGTATAGGGGAGAGATCAACCAAACGACTTGTGTGCAAGCATATGAGCCTAACCAGCGGTTAAGGACAACAGGGGGGTAGGGGCATGTGTGGGGACGGGTGTGGGATGGGAATGGGGGCATGAGGACAAATATGTGATACCTTAATCAATAAAGAAATTTAAAAAAAAGAAAAAGAAAAAATATGCAAAAAAAAATCCAAAAAATAAATAAAATAAATAAAATAAAATACCAATGACATATTTCACAGACCTAGAAAGAACACTCCAAAAATTCATCTGGAATAAAAAAAGACCCCGAATAGCTACAGCAATACTGAGAAAGAAGAACAAAGTAGGTGGGATCTCAATACCAGATTTCAAGGTATATTACAAAGCCACTGTTCTGAAAACTGCCTGGTACTGGCAGAAGAATAGACATATAGACCAATGGTATAGAATAGAGAACCCAGACATTGACCCAAACCACTATGCTCAATTAATATTTGACAAAGGAGGCATGAACATGCAATGGAGTCAAGACAGTCTCTTCAATAAATGGTGTTGGGAAAATTGGACAGATACATGCAAAAAAATGAAACTAGATCACCAACTCACACCATACACAAAAATAAACTCAAAATGGATAAAGATGGGAAAACATAAGATGGGAAACCATAAAAATACTAGAGGAATCCATAGACAGCGAATTCTCAGACATTTGCTGAAGCAATTTCTTCACTGATACAGCTCCTAGGGCAATGGAAACTAAAGAGAAAATAAACAAATGGGACTATATCAAAATAAAAAGCTTTTTCACAGCAAAAGAAACCATCAACAAAAACAAGAAAGCCCACTGTATGGGAGAACATATTTGTCAATGTTATCACTGATAAAGGTTTAATCTCCAACATTTACAGGGAACTCATACAACTTAGTAAAAGGAAGATAAATGATCCAATAAAAAAATGGGCAACGGACCTAAATAGATACTTTTTGAAAGAAGACAGAAGGCCAAAAGACATATGAAAACATACTCAAAGTCACTAAGCATCCAAGAGATGCAAATCAAAGTGACAATGCAGTACCATCTCACACCTGTCAGAATGGCTATCATCAACAAATCAACAAATGACCAGTGCTGGCGAGATTGCGGAGAAAAAGGAACCGTTCTTCACTGCTGGTGGGAATGCAGACTGGTGCAGCCACTGTTCAGAACAGTATGGAGTTTCCTTAAAAAACTAAAAATGGAACTCCCATTTGACCCAGTAACCCCACTTCTAGGAATATATCCCAAGAATCTAGAAACACCAAATCAGAAAGGATATATGCACCCCTGTGTTAATAGCAGCACAATTCACCATAACTAAGATTTGGAAACAGCCTAAATGCCCATAAGCAGATGAGTGGATTAGAAAACGATGGTACATCTACACAGTGGAATACTATGCTGCTATAAAAAAAAGGAATTCTTACCATTTGCAGCAGCCTGGATGGAACTGGAGAGCATTATGCTAAGTGAAATAAGCCAGACAATGAATGAAAAAGACTACATGATCTCACTCATTTATGGAAAATAAAGAACATTATAACCTGATGAACAAAATGATAGATAGATACAGAGGCAGTAAAGTATTGAACACACTGTCAAATTACAGCGGGAATGCTGGGGAGTGTTGGGGAGGGAGGGAAAGAGATCAACCGAAGGACTTGTATGCATGCATATAAGCACAACCAATGGACACAAGACAGTGGGGGGGTGGGGTGGGATGAGGATATGCAATAGGGGGTAGCGGAGGCTAGGGGAAGGTCAATGGGGAAAAAAGAAGATATATGTACTACTATGTGTAAATACTTTAAACAATAAAATAAAAATTTAAAAAATCAAATAAAATCTATGCTAGATAAATACACAGTAAACTACAAAATGTCACCAAAAGATATCAAAAAGACTTAAAATAAATGGAGGTATATACCAGGTACATAGTTTGGAAGACTCAGTATTCCAAAGTGATATATAAATTCCATTATACGCTCAATTAAAACTGCAGCAGGTGTCTTTGTGGGAATTGACATGCTTGTTCTAAAGTTTTTATGGAAAGTGCCAAGAATAGTCAATACAAGAAGAATAAAGAGGGGGACATATACTGTTTTTTAACAAGACTTGTTATCCTATATAATAAAAGATTAATATGCAGATTGACCATCACTCCAACACACAAGATGGCTGCCGCCATGTGGTCAAAGATCCTGCCCCCATGTGGACATAAGATGGCCACCACAAGATGGCCAGCAGGAGAGGGCAGTTGGGAGGGACCAGGCCTGCAAGGGAGGGCAGTTGTGGGCGATCAGGCAAGCAGGGGAGGGTAGTTGGGAGGCACCAGGCCTGGAAGGGAGGGCAGTTGAGAGGGACCAGGCCTGCAAAGGAGGGCAGTTGGGGGCGGTCGACCCTTCAGGGGAGGGCAGTTAGGGGTGACCAGGCCGGCAGAGGAGGGAAGTTGGGGGCAAACAGGCTGGCAGGGGAGCAGTTAGATATCAATCAGGCTGGCATGGGAGTGCTTAGGGGGTGATCAGCCTGGAAGGCAGAAGCAGTTAGGGGCAATTAGGAAGGCAGGCAGGTGAGCAGTTGGGAGCCAGCTGTCCTGGATTGTGAGAGGGATGTCCAACTGCCCGTTTAGGCCCAATCCCACTGCAATCATGTCTAAATTGGCAGTCAGACATCCCTCAAGGGGTCCCAGATTGGAGAGGGTGCAGGCTGGGCTGAGGGACACCCCCTTCCCCTTGCACGAATTTTGTGCACTGGGCCTCTAGTAAAGTTATAATAATTAAGATAGCATGATATTGGCACAAAATAAGGTAAATAGAGCAATGGGGCAGAATAGAGGGTTCAGAAATGGATTCATATGTATATGGTTACTTGACTTATGACAAAAGGGGAACTGTAGTGCAGCAGGGAAAGGGGATTTTTTCAATAAATGATGCTGGATTCATAGCCTATTGGGTTACAAATAGAAATAAAGGAAATCTCACTTCCATATTACACCCTATACACATCAATTACAGATGGATCACAGATCGAAATGTGAAAGATAAAACAGTTACTAGGCAAAAAAAACATAAAAGGAAATTTTACTGACTTTGGGCAAAGATTTCTTAAACAGAACACAAAACACAATAAAAGATGGTGCTAGAAAATTTAAACATTAAATTAAGAACTTATGTTAATCAAAAGCATCATTGAGAGAATTGAAAAACAAGTTGCAGACTGGGAGGTGTTTGCAATCCATATAATCAACCAAGTTGGTGTAACCAGAATACTATTTAAAAAATTCCTACACATTCAATAAAAACACACACAACACAATAGACAAAAGTGTAGATAGAATACTTCACCAGATTCTTCACAAAAGTGGATGTCTACTGAACTTTTGGGAAGATACTCAACATTGTTATTCATAGGAGAAATGCAAATTGAAAACAGGCTGAGACATAAATATGCATCCACTTGGGTGGATAAAATGAAAAAAGATGGATAATAACAAGTTTTGGTGAGAATGTAAAGCAACTGGGATGCCCATGAACTGCTATTAGGAGTGTAAACTTACACAAGCACTTTGGAAAACAGTTTGACATTGTGTACTAAAACTAACATAGTCTATGACCCAGGAATTCCACTTTTATTTATATGCCAGAGAAATGTGATATAAAACTAGAGACAAAAACAAGTATATACTCTATACTAGTACTTTCTTTCATAAAAAAATTCAGAAACATAAAAGTAGCAAACAGTGAAAGAAGTCAGCCTAGTGTTTTACTTTGGGCATGGGTAGTATGGCTGGAGGGAAACTCAAAACACTGGGAGGCCAGTAGTATTTTATTTCTTGGCCTGGGTGATGATTACATGAGACATGTTCATTTTGTGAAAAATCTATCTGCTTACAATTTGTGCATTTTTCTGCAAGTACTAGTATATAGTACTTAAAAATACATATATTAGATAAGGAAAGCACTTGTTAAATGAATATATCAAATGATGCTTTGTTAGTTTAAAATACACATCTCCCTAAGAAAAATTTTAAATTATTTATATACCAAAATGTTACATTTTGGTGGGTAAAAATAGTAATGGTTTTGATTTTCTGCTTTGTACTTTTATTTTTTTGGAGTGGGAGTAATGTAGAAAGAAATGAACCTCATGAAGGTAGTCTAAAAACTTTAGTAAACCAAAGAGATGTATACTATGCCTTTAAGTTGAACAGATTTGAATCAGGCAGGCAAGAGGAGCAAATGCTAGAGAAATATCTCCATTGATCAGCAGCTTCCGGGTTTCAAGGTCTGTGCTGGAGACAATTGTCAAAGGCTCAGTATAGATCCCTTCTGTGGTGGTACTACACTTCTTGTTCTTGAAGCACTGAGGTACTAGGTTGAGTTGATGTTGACAGTGAAACTTGAGGGTGATTTAGGGAGGCTGAGACAGTAACAGAACATTTTCCACATTACTCTCATGGCCCTTAAGGGATCTTAAATTTGGTACCTTAATAAAAGAGAATGAAAAAGAGGGGCTGAAAAATATAGAGGATACTTATAAGAGACCTTTTGACTGCTAAATTTCTATGTAACTTTGAAACCAATTTCTTTGTTTTCCTTTCAAATGCATAACTACTTACTTTGTAGTTGAACCTTAGATATTAAATTTGTGATTTAAGGTACAGATATATGAGTTCAATTGGTGAACTTTTCTTAGCGATCTGGAAAAGGTCAAAGTTTTGGTCTCATGATTTGCATGCTTTGTCACAAGCCGACTCAGTCACACATGAAGTAAACAGGTCTAACATGATTTGACTGGCCAAAAGCCAGCCAGTCGCTGTGGCACTCTCGTAGCTCACAAGTTTTGAATAGTGGCTGGGGCTCTCTAGTTCTGGGTGCATATAAAGTACAGGTTCTTTGGGCAGCTTCAGTGGGTTCCACCATTGTCCTAGCCCATTTTTTTTAATAATCACAAATAAATTAAAAATTGAGAAATTTATTTTCCTGTTAGAAATAAGAAAGCTAGATTCCATTCAGGCAGAATAATTATTTAGGCAAGTTTCTATGGTTTATGTCATAAAAACAGATATAGTACCTCATTTTTTTTTTTTTGTATTTTCAAAATCAAAACATCAAGGTAGGAAAAAAATACTAGTCAAACAGGTTTCCAAGAGTTTTCTTTGTTTTTACATAGAGGGAGCTATCTTTTGGGGTACTTTATTTACATTATGTTATTGAATCATCACAAAAATCCAGTGAAACAAATACTATATCATTATCTCCATTTTATAAATGAGGAAACTGAAACACAGAATTCTTAAGAAACTTATCCAAATTAGTTAGCAGAGTGGGGATTCACATGAAAAACCATATTATTGTAGAGACTAAATTCTTAACCATTCCAATATACACTGAGTGACCAGATTATTATGATCTCTGAACGCATAATAATCTGGCCACTCAGTGTGTGTGTGTGTGTGTGTGTGTGTGTGTGTGTGTGTGTGTGTGTACATACATGAGGTCTGGTGCATGAATTCGTGCATGGGTGGGGTCTGGCTAGCCTGGCCAGGGGGAGGCGACATGGGTGGTTGGCCGGCCTGCCTGCTAGTCAATCTCCTGGTTGAGGGGACAATTTGCATATTAGCCTTTTATTATATAGGATATTCACTGAGTGACCAGATTATTATGTGTTCAGAGATCATAATAATCTGGCTACTCAGTGTATTTCCCATATATAGGTGCTATTCAACAATAGAGCAAATATACCTTTCTTGATTCTTCTTTACACAATTCATTAAGGGAGACATTAATATCTATCTATTTATAGATATACCTATTATTTTATTTTTAGTTTTTTAATTTTTATTTTATTTTATTGTTTAAGGTATTATAAATGGTAGTATATGTCTCTTTTTTTTCCCCCACTGACCTCCCCCCGGCCTCCTCTACCCTCTGGCACTTGCCATCGTCCACCCGCCCCCAGTGTCTTGAGTCTGTTGGTTGTGCTTATATGCATGCATACAAGTCCTTCGGTTGATCTCTTACCCCCCCAACCCTCTCCTACCTTCCAACTGTACTTTGACAGTCTGTTTGATGCTTCTTTGCCTCTGTCTACTTTTGTTCAACAGATTGTAATGTTCTTTATTATCCATAAACGAGTGAGATCATATGGTATTTATCTTTCACTGACTGGCTTACTTCGCTTAGCATAATGCTCTCCAGTTCCATCCATGCTGTTGCAAATGGTAAGAATTCCTTCTTCTTTACAGCAGCATAGTATTCCATTGTGTAGATGTACCACAGTTTTCTAATCCATTCATCTGCTGATGGGCATTTAGGCTGTTTTCCAAATCTTAGCTATTGGAAATTGTGCTGCTATGAACATAGGGGTGCATATATCCTTTCTGATTGGTGTTACTGTTTTCTTGGGGTATATTCCTAGAAGTGGTATTACTGGGTTAAATGGCAGTTCCATTTTTAATTTTTTGAGGAAATGCCATACTGTTTTCCATAGTGCCTGCACCAGTCTGCATTCCCACCAGCAGTAAAGAAGGGTTCCTTTTTCTCTGCATCCTCGCCAGCACTTGTCATTTGTTGATTTGTTGATGAAAGCCATTCTGACATGTGTGCGATAGTACCTCACTGTTGTTTTGATTTGCATATCTTGGAGGATTAGTGACTTTGAGCATGTTTGCACATGTCTCTAGGCTTTCTGAATGTCCTCTTTCGAAAAGTGTCTATTTAGGTCCTTGGCCCATTTTTTTTTTTAATATTTTTATTGAGGTATTATATGTGTACATATCTTACTATTACCCCCCCCACCCCACACCCACACATGCCCTCCCCCCCCAGAGTTTTGCGTCCATTGTTTATGCTTATATGCATGCATACAAGTCCTTCGTTTGATTTCATAACTCCCCCACCTTTCCCAAACTTTCCCCCTGTACTTTGAAAGTCTGTTTGATGCTTTACTGTCTCTGTATCTATCTTTTTGTTCACCACTTTATAATGTTCTTTACTATCCCTAAATGAGTGAGATCATGTGGTATTTTTCTTTCATTGACTGGCTTATTTCACTTAGCATAATGTTCTCCAATTCCATCCAGGTTGCTGCAAATGATGAGAATTCCTTCTTTTTTATGGCAGCATAGTATTCCATTGTGTAGATGTACCACAGTTTTCCGACCCACTCATCTGCTGACGGGCACCTAGGCTGTTTCCAAATCTTAGCTATTGTAAATTGTGCTGCTATGAACATAGGGGTGCATATATCCTTTCTGATTGGTGTTTCTAGTTTCTTCGGATATATTCCCAGGAGTGGGATTACTGGGTCAAATGGGAGTTCCATTTTCAGTTTTTTGAGGAAACTCCATACTGTTCTCCACAGTGGCTGCACCAGTCTGCATTCCCACCAGCAGTGCACGAGGGTTCCTTTTTCTCCGCATCCTCGCCAACACTTGTTGTTTGTTGATTTGTTGATGATAGCCATTCTGACAGGTGTGAGATGGTACCTCATTGTTGTTTTGATTTGCATCTCTCGGATAATAAGTGACTTTGAACATGTTTTCATGTGTCTCTTGGCCTTCCTTCTGTCTTCTTTTGAAAATATTCTGTTTAGGTCTGTTGCCCATTTTTTTATTGGATCATTTATCTTCCTCTTATTGAGTTGCATAAGCTGCCTGTAGATGTTGGAGATTAAACCTTTATCAGTGATAGCATTTGCAAATATGTTTTCCCATGCAGTGGGCTTTCTTGTTGTTTTGTTGATGGTTTCTTTTGCTGTAAAAAAGCTTTTTATTTTGATGTAGTCCCATTTGTTAATTTTCTCTTTAGCTTCCATTGCCCTAGGGGCAGTGTCAGTGAAGAAGTTCTTGTGGCATATGTCTGAGATTTTGTTGCCTGTGGATTCCTCTAGTATTTTTATGGTTTCCCGTCTTATGTTTAAGTCCTGTATCCATTTTGAGTTTATTTTTGTGTATGGTGTAAGTTGGTGATCTAGTTTCATTTTTTTGCATGTATCTGTCCAGTTTTCCCAACACCATTTATTGAAGAGACTGTCTTGACTCCATTGTATGTTCATGCCTCCTTTGTCAAATATTAATTGAGCATAGTGGTTTGGGTCGATATCTGGGTTCTCTATTCTGTTCCATTGATCAATATGTCTGTTCTTGTGCCAGTACCAGGCTGTTTTGAGAACAGTGGCTTTGTAATACAGCTTGAAATCTGGTATTGAGATCCCACCTACTTTATTCTTCTTTCTGAGGATTGCTGAGGCTAGTCGGGGTCTTTTTTTATTCCAGATGAATTTTTGGAGAGTTCTTTCTAGGTCTGTGAAATATGCTGTTGGTATTTTGATGGGGAGTGCATTGAATCTGTAGATTGCTTTGGGTAGTATGGACATTTTAATGATGTTGATTCTACCAATCCAGGAACATGGTATGTTCTTCCATCTGTTTACGTCTTCCTCTATCTCTTTTTTCAGTGTCCTGTAGTTTTCTGCGTATAGGTCTTTTGCCTCCTTAGTTAAGTTTATTCCTAGGTATCTTAATTTTTTTGGTGCGATGGTAAATGGGATTGCTTTTTTAGTCTCTCTTTCTGTAAGTTCATTATCGGTGTATAGAAAAGCCATAGATTTCTTGGCGTTAATTTTGTATCCCGCTACATTGCCGAATTCATTTATTAAGTCTATTAGTTTTTTGATGGAATCTTTTGGGTTTTTTATGTACAATATCATGTCATCTGCAAATAAGGACAGCTTCACTTCTTCTTTTCCAATTTGGATGCCTCTTATTTCTTCTTCTTGCCTAATTGCGATAGCTAATACTTCCAGTACTATGTCAAATAGAAGTGGTGAGAGTGGGCATCCCTGTCTTGTTCCTGTTCTTAGGGGAAATGGTTTTAGTTTTTGCCCATTGAGTATGATGTTTGCTGTGGGTTTATCATAAATAGCTTTTATTATGTTGAGGTATGAGCCTTCTATTCCCACCTTGTTGATAGTTTTTATCAAGAAAGGGTGTTGGATTTTGTCAAATGCTTTTTCTGCATCTATTGATATGACTATGTGATTTTTATCTCTCAATTTGTTTATGTGATGTATCACGTTTATTGATTTGCGGATATTGTACCATCCTTGCATTCCTGGAATAAATCCTACTTGGTCATGGTGTATGATCTTTCTGATGTACTGCTGGAGCCGATTTGCTAGAATTTTGTTGAGGATTTTGGCATCAATGTTCATGAGGGATATTGGCCTGTAATTCTCTTTCATTGAGTTGTCTTTATCTGGTTTTGGTATTAGGGTGATGCTGGCTTCATAGAAGGAGCCTGGAAGTGTTCCTTCCTCTTGAATTTTTTGGAATAGTCTGAGGAGGATAGGTTTTAGTTCTTCCTTGAAAGTTTGATAAAACTCTCCTGTGAAGCCATCTGGCCCCGGGCTTTTGTTTGCCGGAAGCTTTTTGATGACTGCTTCAATTTCTTCCATAGTTACTGGCATGTTGAGCTGTTTAGAATCTTCCTGATTGAGTTTTGGAAGGTTGTATTTTTCTAGGAATATGTCGATTTCCTCTAGGTTGTCCAGTTTGTTGGAATAGAGTTGTTCGTAGTATACTTGGCCCATTTTTTGATTGGATTGTTTATCTTTTGTTAAGTTGTATGAGTTCCCTGTAAATGTTGGAGATTAAACCCTTATTGGAGATAACATTTGCAAATATGTTCTCCCATGCAGTGGGCTTTCTTGTTGTTTTGTTGATGATTTCTTTGCTGTGCAGAAGCTTTTGATTTTGATGTAATCCGACTTGATTATTTTCTCCTTAGTTTCCCTTGCCCTAGGAGCTGTATTGGTAAAGATATTGCTAGGACAAATGTCTACTATTTTGTTGCCTATGGCTTCTTCTAAGATTTTTATGGTTTCCCATCTTACATTAAAGTCCTTTATCCATTTTGAATTTATTTTTGTGTGTGGTGTAAGTTGGTGGTCTAGTTTCATATTTTTGCAAGTATCTGTCCAGTTTTCCCAACACCATTTATTGAAGAGACCGTCTTGTCTCCATTGTATGCTCTTGCACCTTTGTCAAATATTAATTTAGCATACTGGCTTGTGTTGATCTTGGGTTCTCTGTTCTGTTCCATTGGTCTATGTGTCTATTCTTGTGCCAGTACCAGGCAGTTTTGAGAACAGTGGCTTTGTAGGTTAGCTTGATATCTGGTATTGTGATCCCTCCAACTTTATTCTTCTTTCTCAAGATTGCTGCAGCTATTCAGGATCTTTTTTTTATTCCAGATGAATTTTTGGAGAATTTGTTCTAGGTCTTTGAAGTATGCTGTTGGTATTTTAATGGGGATTGCATTGAATTTATACATTACTTTGGGTAGTATGGACATTTTAATGATGTTGATTCTACCAATCCATGAACATATATTCTTCCATTTGTTCATGTCCTCCTATATCACTTTTTTTAGCGTCCTGAATTTTTCTGAGTATAGGTCCTTTGTCTCCTTGGTTAAGTTTATTCCTAGGTATCTTAATTTTTTTGTTGCAATGGTAAATGGGTTTGTTTTTTAAATTTTTTCTTTCTTTGAATTCATTATTGGTGTATAGAAAAGCCATAGACTTCTGGGAGTTAATTTTGTATCCTGCTACATTGCCTAATTCATTTATTAAGTCTAGTAGTTTTTTGATGGAGTCTTTAGGGTTTTCTATGTACAGTATCATGTCATCTGCGAATAAGGACAGTTTTAATTCTTCTTTTTCAATTTGGATGCCTTTTATTTCTTCTTGTTGTCTGATTGCAATGGCTAATACTTCCAGTACTATGTCGAACAGGTGTGGTGAGAGTGGGCATCCCTGTCTCATTCCTATTCTTAGGGGAAATGGTTTTAGTTTTTGCCCATTGAGTATGATATTGGCTGTGGGTTTGTCATATATGACTTATTAAAAATATATATTTTATTGATTTTTTACAGGGAGGAAGGGAGAGGGATAGAGAGTTATAAACATTGATGAGAGAGAAACATCGATCAGGTGCTTCCTGCACACTCCCCTCTGGGTATGTGCCCACAACCAAGGTACATGCCTTTGACCAGAATTGAACCTGGAACCCTTGAGTCCGCAGGCCGATGCTCTATCCACTGAGCCAAACCTGTTAGGGCTCATATATGGCTTTTATTATGTTGAGGTATGATCCTTCTATTCCTACCTTGCTGAGAATTTGTACCAAGAAAGGGCATTGGATTTTGTCAAATGCTTTTTCTGCATCAATGGATATGATTATATGGTTTGTATTTCTCAGTTTGTTTATGTGGTGTATCATAGTTATTGATCTGTGGATGTTGTACCATCCTTGCATCCCTGTGATAAATGCCACTTGGTCATGGTGTATGATCTTTCTAATATAATGATGGATTCGATTTGCTAGAATTTTGTTGAGGATTTTGGCATTTATGTTCATGAGGGATATTGGCCTGTAATTTTCTTTGTATTCTCTTTATCTGGTTTTGGGATTAGGGTAATCCTGGCTCCCTAGAAAGAGCTTGGAAATGTTCCTCCTGAATTTTTTTGAATAGTCTGGGAAGATAGGTTTTATTTACTCTTAGAATGTTTGATAAAACTCCTCTGTGAAGCTCTCTGGTCCAGGGCTTTTGTTTGTTGGAAGTTTTATTTATTACTGCTTCAATTTCCTCCATAGTTATCAGCCTGTTCAGATTTTTTGATCCCTCCTGGTTTTGTTTTGGAAGGTCATATTTTTTTTACAAATATGTCCATTTCTTCTAGGTTGACCAGTTTGTTGGAGCAGACTTGCTCATAGTATTTTTTTATGATTCTTCGTGTTTCTGTAGGGTCTGTTGTTAGTTCCCCTTTTTCATTTCTGATTTTGTTTATTTGAGTCCTCTCTCTTTGCTTCTTGGTGAGCCTGGCTAGAGGTTCATCAATCTTGTTTATCCTTTCAAAGAACCAGCTCTTGATTTCATTGATCTTTTGTATTGCTTTTTTGGTCTCTATGTCATTTATTTTCACTCTGATCTTTATTATTTCCTTCCTTCTGATAACACTGGGCTTTTCTTATTGCTTTCTTTCTAATTCTTCAAGTTGCAGAATTAGATGGTTTATTACCAGTTATTCTTGTTTTTTTTGAGGTAGGCCTGTGATGCTATGAACTTCCCTCTCAGGACTGCTTTCACTGTGTGCCAAAGATTTTGGATTGTTGTGTTTTCACTGTCATTTGTTTCCAGGATGTGTTTTATTTCTTCTTTGATCTCTTTGGTAACACACTCATCCTATCTAATAAAAGAGTAATATGCAAATTAACCATCACTCTGTGACAAAATGGCAGCGCCAATAGCCACAAGATGGCAGTGCCCAACCTCTCAGCCCCGCTGGAGTCTCCTAGTCTCAGGGAGGGCTGCCGCTGAGAATCAGCAGAGTAAGTGGCCTGGTGGAATGCTGCCCAGAGGCCCTCCTGACCCTTTATAAAAAACAAAAACAAATTCACTCCCCATGGCGCAATCTGCTCCCAGCAGCGGCAGCCTTGGCTGGGGTCTCAGCCTCGGAGGGGCACAATTTGCTCCCAGCGGTGGCAGCTTGGGGTCTCAACCACTGAGTCACACCAGCCAGGCAGATATGGAGGCATTTAAATGTTTCTTTTTTAAAAATATATTTTGTTGATTTTTTACAGAGAGGAAGGGGAAGGGATAGAGAGCTAGAAACATCTATGAGAGAGAAACATTGATCAGCTGCCTGCTGTACACTCTCCACTGGGTATGTGCCCCCATCCAAGGTACATGCCCTTGACCAGAATCGAACCTGGGACCCTTGAGTCTGCAGACTGACACTCCATCCACTGAGCCAAACCATTTAGGGCTGCCCAATATGTTAAAGAAAAAACCCTATCTAATAAAGAGGGAATATGCAGGGGAGGACATTTGGGGGTGACCGGGTTGTAAGGTGAGGGCAGTTGATGACGATTGGGCTGGCTGGGGATCAGTTAGGCATCAGTCAGGCTGGCAGGGGAGTGGTTAGGGGTGATCAGGCTGGCAGGCAGAAGTGATTAGGGGCATTCAGGCAGGCAGGTGAGCAATTGGGAGCCAGCAGCCCACAGGAATCGGGCCTAAACAGGCCATTGGACATCCCCCGAGGGGTTCCAGATTGGAGAGGGTGCAGGTTGGGCTGAGGGACACCCCCCACCCAGTGCACAAATTTCATGCACTGGGCATCTAGTTGTTTAATAGTGTGCTATTCAGCCTCCAAGTGTTTTAATTTTTGTGATTGTTTTTACTGTAATTGATTTCTAATTTTATGTCATTGTGATCTGAGAAGATGCTTGATATGATTTCAATCCTCTTGAATTTGGAGAGACTTTGCCTGTGTCCCAATATGTGGTCTATCTTTGAAAATGACCCATGTGCACTTGAGAAGAATATATATTCTGTAGTTTTGGGGTGGAATGTTCTAAAGATGTCAATTAAGTCCATCTGATCTAGTGAGTCATTTAAGATTGACATTTCTTTGGTAATTTTTTATCTAGAGGATTTATCCAGTGATGTTAATGGGATATTACAGTCTCCTACTATGATTGTTTTGTTGTCAATCTCTCCCCTGATATCTTCCAGAAGTTTTTTTATGTATTTGGGTGCTCCTGCTTTGGGTGTATAAATGTTTACCAGAGTTATATCCTCTTGTTGTATTGATCCCTTTAGAACTATGAAGTGGCCTTTATTGTCTCTTGTTATGGTCTTCACTTTGAGGTCTATTTTGCCAGATATATGTATTGCTACCCCAGCTTTTTTTTTTTTTTCATTTCCACTCGCCTGATAAATATTTTTCATCCCTTCACTTTCAGCCTCTGAATCCCTTGTTCTGAGGTGGTCTCCTATATATAGCATATATATGGGTCATGTTTTCTTATCCATTCACTTTCTTGATGTCTTTGGATTGGAGCATTTAATCCATTTGCAGTTAATGTTATTACTGATAGGTACTTGTTTGTATCCATTTCTGTACTTTATGCCTGTGTTCCTTCCTCCCTTTCTATTTCTTCTTTTTACAGCATTCCCTTTAGCATTTCTTGCATTGTTGGCTTGGTAGTGATAAACTCCCTTAGCCTTTTTTTGTCTGCAAAGCTCCTTATTTCCCCTTCAATTTTGATTGATAGTCTTGCTGGATAGAGTATTCTTGGATTCAGTCTGTTGCTTTGCATCACTTTGCATACCTCCTTCAATTCCCTTCTAGCTTGATGTGTTTCTGTTGAAAAATCATTTGATAATCTGATGGGGGATCCTTTGTAGGTAACTCTCTGTTCTCTCTTGCAGCCTTTAAGATTCTCTCTTTGTCGTTAACATTTGCCATTGTAATTATGATGTGCATGGTGTGGGGCTTTTGGGATTCATCTTGCTTGGAACTCTCTGTACTTTTGTAACTTTTTCTTCCTCATATCTGGGAAGTTTTCTGTCATTATTTCTTCAAGTAGATTTTTCAATCCTTGCTGCTCCTCTTATCCTTCTGGCAGCCCTATTATACGTATGTTACTTCATTTTGCATTGTCCCAAAGTTCCCTTAGGCTCTCCTCCTACTTTTTAATTTTTTTCTCCAGTTGCTGTTCACTTTGAGCTTGTTTTTCTAACTTATCTTCTAACTTACTAATTTGGTCCTCTGCTTCTTCTAGTATACTGTTGAAGCCTTCCATGGTGTTTTTGATTGTAGCTATATCACTTTTGATTTCTTCCTGATTTTTGCATAGGTTGTTGATTTTCTCATCCATCTGGTGTATGAAGTATATGACCATTACTTTCAATTCTTTTTCGGTCATGTTGAATGCTTCCGTTCCACTAATTTCCTTTCTTGGTGACTCCTTATTTTCTTTCCTCTGGGGATTGTGTCATCTCCCCATTCTGACTATCACCAGAAGGTTCAAATGTTGAGTTGCGTGGGCCTGGGCTGTATACAGTGGGAGCTTTGCACCACCTGAGTGTCACTGAGGGTTCTGACACCAAGACATGTGGCTGCCATGGGTTGGTGGGAGCCACGCTTGCCTAGGATCAGAGTCAACAGTGCTCAGTGTGGCCTTGTGCTCATACCTAGAATCAGGGACCTCACCTGCGCTGCACTGAAACAGAGACACCGCTGGCATGTGTCGAAAATCAAAGTCCCCTAGTTCATGCCAAGAGTCAGAGTTCCCTTGTGCCAGCACCAAGAATCAAGTATCAGAGTCTCTGTTGCTTGGTATAGCCTCGCGCCGAGAATCAGGGTCCCTGTGTATGTATGTGCCAAGAATTGGAGTCACTGGCTCTTAGTGTGAGTGCACTGGGGATCAGGGATCCTAGGCACACATGATGAGACACAGAGTCAAGTCACTGATGCTCAGTGCTGCTGCCTCCCGCCTGGAGAATCGGGGTCCTGGTCAGCTTGGGGGACTGGGTTGCACAGTAGCACTGTGTTGGCAGGAGGTCCACTCCTGCACTGCAGAAAACAGACTTCCATGTGCACTTGCCCAGAATCGAAGTCAGGTGGCACTGCCACCCTGCTTGGGTGTGGGATTTGGTTGCCCCATTGCACTGTGGGGAACAGATTTCCAGTGTCTGCGTGCGCGCTCCCAAGCTCAAATTCCTATAGCTGAGCTGCGGCCCGGCCCATGCAAGTGGTGGGTCTAGCAGTTCCTATGACACTGCCAGGAGACTACGGGGAGGGAGATGGGCTCTGTGACTCACAGAAATCTGCGGCCGGGATATCTGGATTCTTGGTGTCTGTGGGTCTGCAGCTGTGGTTACAGGTCTCTGTACCCAGTGGCTGCAGGATCCCGGTTTGCATCTGAGACCAGACTGTGTGGTGCTGAGGCCAGGATCCTAGTCTCAAGCAGCTCTGTTTTTCAAGATGGCATGGTCTCTATGCTCGTGCTGGCCACCCCTGGAGTGTCTGCAGTATCAGCAGGGTTCTGCCTCGTAAGACAGCCCGGTTTGGCATCCCCTTGGAAGACCTGCAGCATCTAGCTGTCCATAGCTCATACACACACACACACACCACACATGTCCACACACTCCTCTATCACTCCCTCACTCTCTCACACTCTCTCCCTCCCTACTTTCCTGCTGGTCCCCATCTTCAGAATTCCCTATACCTATTATTTTAACCATCACTGCCCAACCTGGCGACTTTCCTTACTCTTTTCTTTACCCTATCCACAATATTTGAATGGAAACTGGAAGCAGTACCTCACTATAAGAGTTAATGATACTTTCTTGAGAAAAGTAGTTCTCAACTGGCAGATATTTTATCCACTACTTTCTCCCGATCCTGAGGCACATTTGCCAATGTCTGGAGACATTTTTGTTACAACTTGGGGTGGGAGTGCTTCTGGCATCTACTAGGTAAAAGCCAGGGATGCTGCTGAACATCCTATGATGCAACGGACTTCCTCCCCACAAAAGAGAATCACCTGGCTCAAAATGTCAGTAGTGTTGAGGCTGAAAAACTCGGGGATAATCATAAATTGCCTTACAGAGCTTGTTGCATGAGCTTATCTAGAACCATACCAGTTATGTAACTAGGATGCTACCTTATAAATTCCCAACAGCTTTAATGTACTCAGATTGGCTCCTGTGAACAAAAAGAATTGTCTCAAAGATTGTTTCCCAAAGGTTTATAGGATTCTCATGCAAGGGGATAATAATTTATTCCAAGTAACAGGAAACAAACAACTGAAAAGTAAGCCACTCTTTTTAAGGGAAGAGAGAGAGGGAGATGATATGAAAGAAGTTGGTTCATACATTAGATTATTTCTGACCTCATATTTAGTAACATATACCTTGACAAAGATAGTCAAATACTGCCCCCAGATATTTGTGTGGAACTCTTTGATATCAGCCAGAGATACAATGAGGGTGTCTGAGGATTAATATTCTCCCCCAATATTGTAAATAAGAAAATGTACACACCTACAGGTAGACTAATAGATAACATTAAAATTGGAGCCACTGGGTGTAAGTCACTCTGTCTTAAGCACCTTTAATGTTCTATACTTTATATAGGTATGTTGTTTTAAGTGGCTGCATTTAGACTTCTAAAGTGCTGTGCAATCAGTTACTGATTCATCTTCAGAATATTCCTGGTGTAGTAATAGTGCATGGTAGAAGGTTTTGGCTAGAAATAGACTCAAACATAGTATGAGATATTAGGAAGCTGATGAAAATTATTGATTACTAGAGGCCCGGTGCACAAAATTTGTGAATGGGGTGTGTGTCCCTCAGCCCAGCCTGCACCCTCTCCAATCTGGGACCCCTCGAGGGATGTCCGACTGCCCGTTTAGGCCTGATCCCTCTCACAATCCAGGACTACTGGCTCCCAACCTCTCGCCTGCCTGCCTGCCTGCCTGATTACCCCTAACCACTTCTGCTTGCCAGCCTGATCACCCCCTAACCACTCCCCTGCCAGCCTGTTCAATGCCTAACTGCTCCCCTTCCAGCCCGATTGCCCCTAACTGCCCGCCCTTGCCAGCCTTGTTCCCCCCCAACTGCCCTCCCCTGTAGTCCTGATTGCCCCCAACTGCCATCCCCTGCAAGCTTAGTCCCCCTCAACTGCCCTCCCCTGCAGGCCTGGTCCCCCCCAACTGCCTTCCTGTAGAGGCCTGGGTCCCCCCAACTGTCCTCCCCTGCAGGCCTGGTCGCCCCCAACTGCCCTCCCCTGCTGGCCATCTTGTGGTGGCCATCTTTGACCACATGGGGTTGGCCATCTTGTGTGTTGCAGTGATGGTCAATTTGCATATTACCTCTTTATTATATAGGATAGGCAGTGGTATCTCTTGTTTTGAATTACTTTTCAGAATTCAATGGAGTGAAGTGGAAAGGGCTCTTTTTAAAAAATATATATTTTTTCAGTTTTTATTTTTCAATTACAGTTGACATATAATATTATATTAGTTTCAGGTGTACACCCCAGTGATTAGACATTGTAAAACTTACTATGTGATCATCCTAGTAAATCTTATACACATATGACACCATACATAGTTATTAGAATCTAGAGGCCCTGTGCACAAAATTCGTGCACGGGTGCGGTCCCTAGGCCTGGCCAGCTACCAACGTGTGAGCGTCTGGCATGGGAGGGCAGGTCCCAGGTGACCTCTGGGCCCTGGGAAGCACCTTGGCCCGCAGGCCCCCGCGTGCCCCCCTCTGCCTGAGTCACGTGGCCTAAGTCCCCATACAGAGATGCAGTGAGCATAGCCAGATGCTGTGGGTTGGGGTGCAGTGTAGGCCTCTGGGCCACCCAGCGGCGCCTCATAGAAACCGGGCGGGCAGCGTGCTCTCTCCTGGCTGGCCTCGCAGACCAGCTCTTGCACCCCATGGGGAGCCCAACTGGCACCTGTAGTTTTGGCGGCTGCAGCCTAGCTCACCTGGAAGATGCCATACGGGTGTACGGCAGGCTCTTTGCAGGTGCCTGGCACCTGAGTGTGGGGACTTCCATGGAGCACGAGCCCTGGTGTCCTGGAGGAGGGTAGCAGGGGTAGTGAGAGTGCACTTGGCAGACACCCCACATTCTCATGCACCTTCGTCCCTGTCACCCCTTCCCCAGGTAGCCAGTGAGAGGTCACAGTGCATTGCCAATGCCTGTTGGTCAGCGCACGTCATAGTGAGTGGTCGAACTCCTGGTCAAACGACTTCCTGAGGGGACAATTTGCATATTAGGCTTTTATTCTATAGGATTATTGACTATATTCCCTATGCTGTCCTTTACATCCCCATGACTATTCTGTAACAACCAATTTAAACTTTTTGATCTCTTCACCTTTTTCATCCATTTCCCCAAGTCCCCCTCCCCTGCCCATCTGGAAACCATCAAAATGTTCTCTGTATCTATGAGTCTGTTTCTGTTCTTGTTCGCTTATTTTTTTTCTTAAACTCAATTGTTGATAGGTAGGTATTTATTGCCATTTTATTGTTCATATTTTTAAATTTTCCCCTTCTTCTTCTTAAAGAAAACCCTTTAATATTTCTTGTAATACTGGTTTGGTGATAATGAACTCCTTTAGCTTTTTCTTGTCTGGGAAGTTAAAGCTTATATGTCCTTTGCTTCTAAGTGATAGCTTTGCTTGGTAGAGTAATCTTGATTGTAGCTCCTTTCTTTCCATCACTGAATATTTCATGCTAATCCCTCCTGGCCTGCAAAATTTCTGTTGAGAAATAAGCTGACAGTAATATGGGAGCTCCCTTATAGGTAACTGACTGCTTTTCTCTTGTTGCTTTAAGGCTCTCTCTTTGTATTTAACATTTTGCATTTCAGATATGATGTGTCTTGATGTGGGCCTCATTGGGTTAATTTTGTTTGGGTCTCTCTGCACTTCCTGCACTTGTAGGTCTATTTTCTTCACCAGTTAAGGGAAGTTTTCCATAATTATTATTTTTCTAATAGGTTTTTAATTTCTTGCTCTCTCTCTTCTCCTTTTGGCAGCCCTATGGTGCAAATGTTGGTATGCTTGAAATTGTTCCAGAGGCACCTTATACTATCGTCAGATTTTTGGATTCTTTTTGCTTTTTGCTGTTCTGATTAGGTGTTTTTTGCTTCTTTATATTCCAAATAGCTGATTTGAATATTGGCTTCATCTAATCTAGTATTGATTCCCTGTACATTATTCTTCATTTCAGTTAGTGTAGCCTTCATTTCTGACTGATTCCTTTTTATGGTTTCTATGTTCCTTTTTCATGCTGTTGAAGTTCTCACTAAGTTCCTTGAGCATCCTTAAAACCATTATTTTGAACTCTATATTTGGTAGGTTGCTTGCCTCCATTTCATTTAGCTTTTTTTTTTTCTGGAGATTTCTCCTGTTCTTTTATTTAACACCTGTTTCTTTGTCTCTTCATTTTGCTGCTTCCCCATGTGTGTTTATATGTATTAGGTAGAGCTGCTACATCTCCCAGACTTGGTAGAGTGGCCTTGTGTAGTAGGTGTCCAGTAGGGCCCAGTGGCAAAGCCTCGCTGACTCCCTGAGCTAGGTGTTCCAAGTGGGCCATTGTGTGCACTGTCCAGCTGTAGTTGAGCCTTGGTTGCTTTTGTAGTCACTGGGAGAGATTTACCCTCAGGCCAATCAGCTGCAAGGACCAGCTTCAACTACAATGGCGGACTGCTGTGCAAGAATCAACCCTATAGAGCAGAACTTGCTTCAGTGGGGCTTTGGTGCTCACTGAATCCACCCCTTGAGTGTGTCACTCATGAAGGTAGTAGGGTTGTAATCTAGCATTGCCTGAAGCTGTTCACTGGGTGCACTGGTTCTGGCATCTCCTGGGAGGTGCAAGGCCAGCTACTGCTTATGCCCTACCTGGGACCACCTAGCACAAGCTACAAAGTAATCTTCAGATGGCTGCTGCTTGTGCTGGGCTTGGAGGTGCCAAGAGACTCCAAGCTGTAAACAAAGGCTGGCTAACACTGGGTGGTCCTGGGGCCAGAAAGCACAAACCAGATACTTCTTGTTTGAGAGATTTTAGGAAAGTCTGAAGCATGAGGCAAGGGAGGTAATTTATATAGAAAGCCACTGGAAACAGTTTGGGTGGGCCCACAAGTTGGGTGGGGCAGGGTCTTAGGGAATTCCCAGGGTGGGGCAAACAGTGTCAGCCAGGTTGATGGAGACTCAGATATGGTACTCACCTGCCAGCTCTTCATGGTGCTGGGCTTCTCAGAAAAGGAACAATAGCTTCTGTCAGTACTTTTGTCTGGCAGAAAGCTGCCTCCTCACCTTTTACCCTGATGCCAGATAATTCAGTTCCTCCCTGTATGTCCCTGGTGCCTTTCAAGCTGCTGCCCAGCACTGGAGCTCAGAGGGTATGAGTCCAAGTAAGTTAGTGTGGGGGCCCTTTAAGAGGAATGCCTGGGACTTACAGCAGCCCTCCATCTCACTCAGCCCCAATCTCTGCTGGTTTTTACAGCCATAAGTTATGGTGACTTCTTTTCCTGGCTCTGGGACCCTGGGTTAGGAGGCCTGGTGTGGGGCTAGGACCCCTCACTGCTCAGGGGGACCTATGCAACCAAGATCTCCCTCCTGATTTTAAACCCCCACATGTGGGTATGGGACTAGTCAATTCTTCTCCTCCCCTCTTATGAGTCTTGATGTGGCTTCTTTTTAAAATCCCTAGTTGCAGGACTTCCATTCAGCTAGATTTCAGGTGGTTATGAATGATGGCTGTTCTGTAGTTTACTTGTAATTTTGATGTGGTTTCCCCACCAGTAAAACAGCATACTGAGAATTTTACCTAAGAAACTTGTGAAATGAGATTATACATGTAAAATGAGAAGCACACACTGTCTTGCACATGTTACCCCTCAAGATGTATTAGTCTCCTCCCATATAACTTGCAAAAAATTAATAAATGAAGATAATAAAACTTAATATACAAAACAGTATGGAATTACATTTTACATATATTTGGTGACCTTTTTGGCCATCTGAAATCACACTAGCTGCTAGTAAAGATTTTTTATTACATTCTGGTGATATTCAGGGTGTAAGTGGAATTTACAGAGAAATGTAAGTGAGAGATTAATCAGATAACAGAATCACTCATTTGACTTCATCTATAATAATAAAAGCATAACATGCTAATTAGACTGGATATCCTTCTGGCATCCTTCTGGACAACCTTCTAGATGCAGCCAGGGCTGCAAGGGCCGAGGTAAGCCACTGAAGCAAGCTGCCATGGTTGTGAGGGCCGAGCCCTTTGCACAAATTTTGTGCACCAGGCCTCTACTCCTATCTAATAAAGAGGGAATATGCTAATTGATCCTCAAGCTGTTGTAAAGATGGCAGTGCCCACAGACAATAAGGAGGGAATATGCTAATTGACTGCCCCACCCCCAAATATGGCGGCATCCACAGCCAATAAGGAGGGAATATGTTAATTGACTGCCATGCCCTCAAAGATGGCGGTGCCCACAGCGCCTGCCTCTGGAGTTCCCTAGTTTCCTCAGCCCCCCCACCAGGGCTGGCCCGAGGTGCAGGCAAGCCTCAGATGGCGGTTGCCCAGCTACCCAGGGCTACCCGAGGCTCAGGTAACCAGGGCCAGCCAAGACTTGTGCTGCCAGCAGTGGCAGCAGCAGAGGTGTGATGGGGAATTGCCTTCCCCTGATCGCCGGGTCAGCTCCTACCCCTGAGGGCTCCCAGACTGTGAGAGGGGGCAGGCCAGGCTGAGGGACCCCCCCTCCAGTGCATGGATTTTCATTCACCAGTCCTCTAGTCCTATCTAATAAAGAGGTAATATGCAAATTGACCATCACTCCAACACACAAGATGGCCACCCCCATGTGGTCAAAGATGGCTGCCCCATGTGGACACAAGATGGCTGCCACAAGAGAGGATCACCCACAACTGGGGAGGGCAGTTGTGGGTGATCAAGCCAACAGGGGAGGGCAGTTCGGTGTGACCAGGCCTGCAGGGGAAGGCAGCTGGGGGTGATCGGGTCAGCATGGGAGGGCAGTTAGGGGCAACCAGGCCTGCAGGGGAGGGCAGTTAAGGGCAACCAGGCTTTCAGGGGAGGGCAGCTGGGGTGACCGGGCCAGCAGGGGTGGGCAGTTAGGGGCGACCAGGCCTGCAGGAGAGGGAAGTTAGGGGCAGCTAGTCCTGCAGGGGAGGGCAGTTGGGGGTAACCTTGCCAGCAGGGGAGGGCAGTTAGGGGGGACCAGGCCTGCAGGGGAGGGCAATTGGGGGGGACCAGGCCGGCAGGGGAGGGCAGTTGGGAGGGACAAGGCCTGCAGGGGAGGGCAGTTGGGGGCAACCAGGCCTGCAGGGGAGGATGGTTAGGGATGACCAGGCCAGTAGGGAAGGCAGTTCGGAGTGACCAGGCTGGCAGGGGAGGGCAGTTAGGGTCAATCGGGCTGGCAGGGGAGCAGTTAGGTGTCCACAACGCTGGCAAGGGAGTGGTTAGGGGGTTATCAGGCTGGCAGGCAGAAGAGGTTAGGGGCAATCAGGCAGGCAAGCAGGAGAGCAGTTGGGAGCCAGCAGTACTGGGTTGTGAAAGTAATGTCCAACTGCCCATTTAGGGCCTATCCCACTGTGATTGGGCCTAAATGGGCAGTCGGACATCTCTCAAGGGTCCCAGATTGGAGAGGGTGCACGCTGGGCTGAGGGACACCCTCCCCCCCGCCCCTGGGCATGAATTTTGTGCACCAGGCCTCTATTTGTTATATAAAAAGTAATTGTTCATCAAGATCTATAGAGCATCTTTCTGATTATAACTAGTAAATTACAGTAAATGTGGGATGCAAATAAACAGGAAATCTTTTTTTTTTTCTGGGACTGGGTCAGGGTTTTTAAACCATACTGTGAAAATATTGGCCCATAGTTATTATGTACCAAGGATTGCCAATGTTCTCTGATATACTTCTGGGGGTAATGTGAGTTGGTACAATTTTGGATGGTAACTTAGAAATACATTGAGTGACCAGATTATTATGATCTCTGAATGCATAATAATCTGGCCACTCAGTGTATATCCTATATAATAAAAGGCTAATTTGCAAATTGTCCCCTCAACCAGGAGTTTGACCAGCTGGCAGGCTGGCCAACCGCCCATGTCCCCTCTCCCTGGCCAGGCTGTCTGGACCCCACCCATGCACGAATTCATGCACCGGGCATCTAATATATATATCTATATATCTATATATCTATATAGATATATAGATATATATATATATAGATATATAGATATATAGATATATAGATATATAGATACATAGATATATAGATATATAGATATATATATATATAGATATATAGATATATAGATATAGATATATACTGAGTGGCCAGATTATTATGCGTTCAGAGATCATAATAATCTGGCCACTCAGTGTTTATATATATATATATATATATATATATATATATATATATATATATACAAATAGACACATTTACATATATAAAGTGAATGTCCCAACAACAGTGGTTGCATTTGGGTGGAGGTATTGTGGAAGACTTTTGTTTTTACTTTATACTTTTATTTTGTGAATAGAGGCCTGGTGCACGAAATTCATGCACTGTGGGGGTGTGTCCCTCAGCCCAGCCTGCACCCTCTCCAATCTGGGACATCCCTCTCACAATCCAGGACTGCTGTCTCCCAATGGGTCACCTGCCTGCCTTCCTGATTGCCCCTAACTGCTTCTGCCTGCCAGCCTGATCACCCCCTAACCACTCCCCTGCCAGCCTGACTGATGCCCAACTGCTCCCTTGCCAGCCTGATTGCCCCTAACTGCCCTCCCCTGCAGGCTTGATTGCCCCAACTGCCCTTCCTTGCAGGCCTGGTCCCTCCCAATTGCCCTCCTCTGCTGGCCATCTGTGGCGGCCATCTTGTGTCCACATGGGGGCAGCCATCTTGTGTGTTGGAGTGATGGTCAATTTGCATATTACTCTTTTATTAGGAGGATTTTTAAAAAAATATATATTTTATTGATTTTTTACAGAGAGGAAGGGAGAGGGATAGAGAGTTAGAAACATCGATGAGAGAGAAACATCGATCAACTGCCTCCTGCACCCCCCCCCCACTGGGGATGTGCCCGCAACAAGGTACGTGCCCTTGACTGGAATCGAACCTGGGACCTTTCAGTCCGCAGGCCGACGCTCTTATCCACTGAGCCAAACCGGTTTTGGCTAGGAGGATTTTTTTAACAAAAAGAATTACTTTTGTAATCAGTATGAAAAATAAATACTATATGCTATACAGTTTTGGAGGACTTACAGAACGTGCAATTTTTCTTCAGCTCTGAGGGATGGGCCTGCTGGTCTGTCAAGAAAGAAGAGAGCCAAATTAGTGGGCTAACCAGCCTCGGAGAAAAATCTAGAGCAACAGCCTCTTTAAGGGCCTAATTAATAAGTAAGCTGTGTCTAACTAATTTAAATAATAGGCCTGTGTACCTGCAACTTACCTAATCAGTCTATGGTTTATACGTTGAGATTGCCAAGCTGTAAGTAGTTTTTCACTCCACTGGCTGACTGAGCATGTGTGAGCAGTAGACATGGTACAGAGGAGTGTAGCAAGGGAGAAGGGAAGAAGAAATACTGGGAGCTAAAAGGCACAGAGTTCAGAAAATAACCTATCTGTGTGTATGTTTACATTTTTTGTTATTATTCTACAACTAAAATTTTGTTGGTTGACTACTACTATATGTAATACTTTAAACAATAAATAATAAATAAAAATAAAATAAAATAATTTACTTAAACAGTCACAAAATGTTCATTCAGTGTGTTATTAGTTTTTCTCAACTATGCTAAAATTTTGTTTACATCTTTGTTTCCTTGGGCTACATTCCATAAGGAATGCTAGGTCAAAGGGTATGAAAATTCTTTAACTTTTGATACATGTTGCCAAATTGCCCTCTAGAAATATATACCGATTTGCAGCCCTATTAACTATGCAATTGATTTACCTTATCTACTTTGAGATATTCTTAAGAATAGGATAAATACTGGATACAAAATAAAATTTGAAGTAATTTTAAAGGCACTTTGGATAATTCTCAAGTAATTCTGTTCTTGATGATAACTACGAAAGCTCCCTCTTTCCTATAATGTGGAATTTAGATTCAAGCATATCTATTCTTCTGTTCAGCAAGCAACAAATATTTATTGAGCCTGCTATGCTCTAGGCCTCCTTCAAGACACTGAGTATACACTGGTGAACAAGACAAGGTCCCTTGTCCATGAATCTTGCACACTGGTAATCCTATTGTATTGAGCCAACCATTTCTTCTACACCCCCTTTCCAACACAAAATCTTTTGCTTTAGTCAGAACTGTAACATTGTTTTCTGCTCATTCTTGCCTGATCACAGTTATCTTGTCCCAGAAGTCCTAATTGTTTCAAGACTTATCCTATGTCCTCTGTGAAACTTTCTCTAGCTATTCCAATTATCTGAGCACTTAAATCTATATTCACAATTTAACACTTGATTATTCATTGTCTTACACAACTTTCTAATACCCTCCTTAGAAAATTTCCCCAGAACACTTAGTGTGTTTATGTGCCAAGTAGCCCCCCCCCCTTTTTTTTTTTTACCAGAACCTTGCTTTAATACAGTAGAATGAGATTCTAAATAAGGCTTCTTTGTCTTGGACCAACCCTGCCCAAGAAGATTTTATTACAAAGGACCCAAAGGTTTTCATGTCAGTCTAGTTGCAAGTATAAGGCAGAACCTCTGAAATCATTGTTTGAGTGGGTCTCTCGCAAAGAGCACAGGCTTGGGAATCAGTTTCCTCAAAACGATACAATTGTCACCTATTTCATAGTGTTGTTAAGAGGATCAGATGAGAAGTTATATGTGTGAAGTATAAAATGTTATATGTTTAAAGTGTTATAGTTTTCTATTTTTTTCTTAAAGGGGAAGAGGAGAAATGCTCCAACACCAAGTACAAGTGGAGAGGACTCTAAGATAACTGCTTGCCAGAAATTGCAGGGCTGGGCATAAAAGGACACTGTCATGCCATTTTTTTTAACTTTTGCTTATATAATGGACCATCTGATTTGTCCCCTATGCCTTTTTGGTAGCAGGAAAACTTAATAGGAGGGAGATGGCAAGGCAAAGAGGAGAGATGTCAATGGAACAGCTTGAACTCCCAATTTGATAAGAAAGTATGTGTGTTTTCCATTGGTCAAATGGATGCCATCAAAGGTAGCCAGGCTTGAGTCTTCTTTCCAGTATTCTACCCAAGGTCTTCCAGGTGATGAAGGTGTTCCCTGCAGTCAGAGGCCCTTAGGTATACTACTGAGGCAGGCTTGGAGGAGGTTGCAACTGTATGTTAGAGAATAGTAAGAAGAGGAGCCACGTGCACATACAGTTCCAAATGACCTCACACGCCCTCCTGACATGGATACCTGCCTTGTAGAAGGCATTAATGACCAGTAATTCATAGGAAGGGAAGCAGTGACAGCAGAATGCAGATTAGAACAGGAGCTCTTCCCATCCCCAACCTTGCAAAGGAGAAAGAGACTCTGAAAGAGAGGGGAGGAATGAAAGAGAACATTGTTTTCCTCACCACACCAAGTCCCTTGAGCTGAAGTCTAGCTGTTATTGGAGGGAGAGAGAAGATGAACAGTAAACAGGCAATTAATTGAAGTTTTAAAATGGTTTGGACTTTTTAATACATACAAGTGACCAAAAAAGCTACAGGATATGCCTGAGGTATTGTTTTGTTTTCCTCATGTGTTTTTTACTTTTTTTAAAAAGTTGAGGAATAATTGACATATAACACTATTAATTTCAGGTGTACAACATAATGATCTGATATTTGTATATATTGTGAAATGATCATAGCAATATGTCTAGTTAACATCTGTCAACATAGTCACAAATTTTTTTTTGTGTGTGATGAGAACTTTAAGATCTACTCTCTTAGCCACTTTCAAATATACAATACCTGGCTCATGGCTCAGTGGTTGAGCTTTGACCTATGAGCTGAGATGTCACAGTTTGATTCCCAGTCAGGACACATGCCTGGGTTGTGGGCCCAATCCCCAGTGGGGGTGTGCAGGAGGCAGCCAATCAATGATTCTCTCTCATCATTGATGTTTCTATCTCTCACTCTCTCTCCCGTCCTCTCTGAAATCAATAAAAAAAACCCACACCAAATATATAATACAATATTATTAACTAGAGTCGCCATTCTGTACATTATATTTCCATGAGTATACCTTTTATAACTAAATGTTTGTATCTCTGACCCCTTTCTCCCATTATACCTACTACACTCCCTTGCCTTTGGTAACCACCAATCTGTACTCTGTAGCTATGAGCATTTTATTTTTGTTGTTATTTTTAGATTCCACATATAAGTGAAATCATATGGTATTTATTTTTCTTTGTCTGACTTATTTCACTTAGTATAATGCCCTTAAACTCCATCCATGTTGTTGCAAACGGCAAGATTTCATTATATTTTATGGCTGAATTGTATATGTATACAGCATCTTCATTATCCATTCGTCCATCAATGGAGACATAGGTTGTTTCCATATCTTGAATACTGTACTAGTAAATAACACTGAAAATAAACATAGGGGATGCATATATTCTTTCAAATTAGTGTTTTTGTTTTCTTCACATAAGTACCCAGAAGTGGAATTGCGGGGTCTTTTGGTAGTTCTATCCTTAATTTTTGAGGAACCTCTATACTATTTCCATAGTGGCTGCACCAATTTACATTCCCACAAACAGTGGACAAATGTTCCCTTTATCTCCACATTCTTGTCAACTATTATTTCTTATCCTTTTAATAACAGACATTCTAACAGGTGTGAGGTGGTGTCTCATTGTGGTGTATAGAAATACAACATATTTTTGTATATTGATTTTGTATTCTGAAACTTAATGAACTTGTTCATTAGTTTTAACAATTTTGGGGTGAGGAGTGCTTATGGTTTTGTATATACAATGTTATGTTATGCAAATAGTGACAGTTTTACTCCTGAGGTATTTTTTTATTTTTTATTGATTAAGGTATTACATGTGTACATATCTTCCCATTGCCTCCCCCACTCCCATACATGCCCTCACCCTCCAGTGTCTTGCGTCCATTGGTTATACTTATATGCATGCATACAAGTCCTTTGGTTGATCTCTTATCTCCCCTTCCTCTTCCCAACCTTCCTACTATAATTTGACAGTCTGTTTGATGCTTTACTGCCTCTGTATCTATCTTTTTGTTCATCAGTTTATAATGTTCGTTATTATCCATAAATGAGTGAGATCATGTGGTATTTTTCTTTCATCGACTGGCTTATTTCACTTAGAATAATGTTCTCCATTTCCATCCAGGCTGCTGCAAATAGTAAGAATTCCTTCTTTTTTAAAGCAGCATAGTATTCCAATATGCAGATGTACCATAGTTTTCTGATCCAGTCATCTGCTGATGGGCACCTAGGCTGTTTCCAAATCTTAGCTATTGTAAACTGTGCTGCTATGAACATAGGGGTGCATATATCCTTTCTGATTGGTGTTTCTAGTCTCTTAGGATATATTCCTAGAAGTGGGATTACTGGGTCAAATGGGAGTTCCATTTTTAGTGTTTTGAGGAAACTCCATACTGTTCTCCACAGTGGTTGCACCAGTCTGCATTCCCACCAGCAGTGCACGAGGGTTCCTTTTTCTCCACATCCTCGCCAGCACTTGTCGATTGTTGATTTGTTGATGACTGCCATTCTGACAGGTGTGAAATGGTACCACATTGTTGTTTTGATTTGCATCTCTCAGATAATTAGTGACTTTGAGCATGTTTTCATATGTCTCTTGGCCTTCCTTCTGTTTTCTTTTGAAAAGTATCTATTTAGGTCCTTTGCCCATTTTTTTATTGGGATGTTGAGTTGTATGAGTTGTATGAGTTCCCTGTAAATATTGGAGATTAAACTTTTATTGGTGATAACATTTGCAAATATGCTCTCCCATACAGTGGGCTTTCTTGTTGTTTTGTTGATGGTGCAAAAGCTTTTTATTTTGATATAGTCCCATTTGTTTATTTTCTCATTAGTTTCCATTGCCCTAGGAGTGGTATCAGTGAAGAAATTGCTTCGGCATATGTCTGAGATTACTCTGTCTGTGGATCCTTCTAGTATTTTTATGGTTCCCATCTTATGTTTAAGTCCTTTATCCATTTTCAGTTTATTTTTGTGTATGGTGTAAGTTGGTGGTCTAGTTTCATTTTTTTGCATGTATCTGTCCAATTTTCCCAACACCATTTATTGAAGAGACTGTCTTGACTCCATTGTATGTTCATGCCTCCTTTGTCAAATATTAATTGAGCATAGTGGTTTAGGTCAATATCTGGGTTCTCTATTCTATTCCATTGGTCTGTATGCTTGTTCTTGTGCCAGTACCAGGCTGTTTTGAGAACAGTGGCTTTGTAATACAGCTTGAAATCTGGTATTGAGATCCCTCTTACTTTGATCTTTCTCAGGATTGCTGTGGCTATTTGTGGTCTTTTTTTATTCCAGATGAATTTTTGGAGAGTTCTTTTGAGGTCTGTGAAATATGCTGTTGGTATTTTAATGGGGAATGCATTGAATCTATAGATTGCTTTGGGTAGTATGGACATTTTAATGATGTTGATTCTACCAATCCATGAACATGGTATGCTCTGCCATCTATTTATGTCTTCATTTATCTCTTTTTTCAATGTCCTGCAGTTTTCTGAGTACAGGTCTTTTACCTCCTTAGTTAAGTTTATTCCTAGGTATCTTAATTTTTTTGGTGTGATGGTAAATGGGATTGTTTTCTTAGTCTCTCTTTCTGTAAGTTCACTGTTGGTGTATAGAAATGCCATAGATTTCTTGGCATTAATTTTGTATCCTGCTATATTGCTGAATTCATTTATTAAGTCTAATAGTTTTTTGATGGAGTCTTTAGGGTTTTCTATGTACAGTATCATGTCATCTGCGAATAAGGACAGTTTTACTTCTTCTTTTCCAATTTGGATGCCTTTTATTTCTTCTTCTTGTCTAATCGCAATGGCTAGTACTTCTAGTACTATGTTGAACAGGAGTGGTGAAAATGGGCATTCCTGTCTTGTTCCTGTTCTTAGGGGAAATGGTTTTACTTTTTGTCCATTGAGTATGATGTTTGCTGTGGGTTTGTCATATATGGCTTTTATTATGTTGAGGTATAATCCTTCTATTCCCACCTTGATGAGAGTTTTTATCAAAAATGGGTGTTGGAATTTATCAAATGCTTCTTCTGCATCAATTGTTATGACTATGTGGTTTTTATCTCTCAATTTGTTTATGTGATGTATCACATTTATTGATTTGTGGATATTTTACCATCCTCGCATTCTTGGAATAAATCCTACTTGGTCATGGTGTATGATCATTCTGATGTACTGCTGGATCCGATTTCCTAGAATTTTGTTGAAGATTTTGGCATCTATGTTCATGAGGGATATTGACCTGTAATTCTCTTTCATTGTGTTGTCTTTATGTGGTTTTAGTATTAGGGTGATGCTGGCTTCATAGAAGGAGCTTGGAAGTGTTCCTTCCTATTGAATTTTTTGGAATAGTCTGAGGAGGATAGGTTTTAGTTCTTCCTTGAATGTTTGGTAAAACTCCCTTGTGAAGCTGTCTGGCCCCGGACTTTTGTTTGCTGGAAACATTTTAATAACTGTTTCAATTTCTTCCATAGTTATTGTTCTATTGAGATTTTTATTCTTCCTGATTGAGTTTTGGAAGATTGTAGTTTTCTAAGAATATGTCCATTTCCTCCAGGTTGTCCAGTTTGTTGGAATAGACTTGTTCGTAGTATTTTTTAACAATCCTTTGTATTTCTGTGGGGTCTATGGTTATTTCTCCTCTTTCACTTCTGATTTTGTTTATTTGGGTCCTCTCTCTTTGCTTCTTGGTGAGCCTGGATAGAGGTTCATCAATCTTGTTTATCCTTTCAAAAAACCAGCTCTTGGTTTTGTTGATCTTTTGTATTGTTTTTTTTTTTTTGGTCTCTATGTTGTTTATCTCCACTCTGATCTTTATTATTTCCTTCCTTCTGCTTCCACTGGGCTTTTCTTGTTGCTCTCATTCTAACTCTTTGGGTTGTAGGGTTAGATAATTTATTACCATTGTTTCTTGTATTTTTTGCAGTAGGCTTGCAGAGCTATGAACTTCCCTCTCAGGACTGCTTTCACTATGTCTCATAGATTTTGGATTGTTCTGTTTTCATTGTCATTTGTTGCCATGATGCTTTTTATTTCTTCTTTCCTCTCTCTGGTAACTCAGTCATTGTTTAATAGCATGTTATTTATTCTGCAAGTGTTTGATATTTTTTGGCTTGTTTTTATTTTAGTTGATTTCCAGTTTTATGCCATTGTGATCTGAGCAGATGCTTGATATGATTTCTATCTTCTTGAATTTGAAGAGACTTTGCTTGTGTCTTAATATGTGGTCTATCCTTGGAAATATTCCATGTGCACTGGAGAAGAATGTGTATTCTGTTGCTTTGGGGTAAAATGTTCCAAAGATGTCAATTAAGTCCATCTGATCTAGTATGTCATTTAGGATTGCTGTTTCTTTGCTGACTTTTTTTAGTTGATTTTTCCAGTGGTGTCCGTTTGGTATTACAGTCCCCTACAATGACTGTATTGCTATCAACCTCTCTCTTGATATCTTCCAGAAGTTGTTTTATGTATTTGGGTGCTCCTGTATTGGGTGCATATATGTTTACCAGAGTTATATCTTCTGGTTGAATTGCTTCCTTATCTCTTGTTATGGCCTTTACTTTGAGGTCTATTTTATCATATAAGTATCGCAACCCCAGCTTTTTTCTCATTTCCATTTGCCTGAAAAATGTTTTTACATCCCTTCACTCTCGGTCTGTGTGAATCCTTTGTTCTGAGGTGGGTCTCTTGCGACAGAGAATATATGGGTCATGTTTTCTTATCCATTCAGCTACCCTATGTCTTTTGATTGATGCATTTAATCCATTTACGTTTAATGTTATCATTGACAAGTACATGTTTGTTGTCATACTTTTCCTTATTGTATGTGCTTCTTCTTGCCTTTCTCTTTCTTCTTTTTACAGCAGTCCCTTTAGCATTTCTTGCATTGCTGGTTTGGTAGTGATATACTTTCTTAGCCTTTTTTTTTTCTGTGAAACTCCTGATTCCTCCTTCAATTTTGAATGATAGCCTTGCTGGGTATAGTATTCTTGGGTTCAGTCCCTTGCTTTGCATCAGTTTGTAAATTTCATTCCATTCCCTTCTGGCCTGGAATGTTTCTGTTGAGAAATCCGTTGATATTCTAATAGGAGAACACTTGTAGTTAACTTTCTGTCTCTCTCTGGCAACCTTTAAGATTCTTGATTTGTCGTTGGTGTTCATCAATTTAATTATGATGTGTCTTGGTGTCGGTCTTTTAGGGTTCATCTTGTTTGGGACTCTATGTGCTTCTTGGATTTGCATGGTCTTTTTCTTGCCAATATCAGGGAAGTTTTCTGTCATTATTTCTTCAAACAGGTTTTCTATTCCTTGCTTCTCTTCCTCTCCTTCTGGTACCCCTATTATGCGAATATTGTTTCATTTTGTGTTGTCCCAAAGCTCCTTTAGGCTCTCCTCTTGCTTTTTAAGTCTTCTTTCCAGTTGCTGCTGTGTTTGTGTGTTTTTTCCTACCTTGTCTTCTAATTCACTGATGCGGTCCTCAGCCTCTTCTGGTCTACTGTTTAAGTCTTCCATTGTGTTCTTTATTGCAGCTATGTCGTTCTTCATCTCCTCTTCATTCCTTTTCATCTTGGCGACATTCTCATTCAGCTCCCTATAGTTCTTATTAAGTTGTGTGTATTTGTCATCTAGCCGTTTAAACATCCTTATAACTATTACTCTGAATTCTTTCTCATATATGCTGCTAGCCTCAATTTCATTTAACTCCCTTTCTGGTGTTTCCTCTCTTTTTTCCTTTGGGGATTGCTTTTTTGTCTTCCCATGTTTTCCTGTAATGTTTTAATTGTAGATCCAATTGCTTTCTACCCAGGTTCCTTTGGCGATGGTGCTACTCGTGTAATCTCTCAGTTCTCCTGGGTTTGGTAATCTAGTGTAGCTCCCTACTTGAGCTATCTGGGTTCTCTTGCTGTAGGCCTGCGAGCTTGAGTGGCACAACTGTGGTGTCTAGATGTCAGCAGCCGTGGAGGGGAGTGTCCCAAATTTTGCTGTCTTGCACCCTTAATTAAAATCACTCATTCCCAGCAGGTACTCACAGTGGCACCCAGGAACCATCTGCTGGGGTTATTGGGCTCATGGGGCCTGCACTCTGGAAAGGTGTGACTGTGGTGTTCAGTGTTCTGTAGTTGTGGGATGGGCAGACTCAGCTTTTGCTGCTGCACCTGTGGTGGATAGGCGCTCCCTTCCAGTGGCGGCTCACAGGTGCACCCAAGGTGGTAAGTTTGCCTGCTAGGCACACTGAAGCACTCTGAAGGGCCCTGGCAGTGTAGCTTCGTAATTGAGGCGCCTGTGGGCAGGTATCCAAGATGAATGAATTCAGAATTTCTACTGCTGAGGAGGAGTGCACTCCTGTTTGTCCAAGATCATACCCAGGGAGAGGTCACAGTGGCTCCCACGAGTGCCCTGTGGGTAGATGGGTTCAGGGTGCCTGCCTGTTGGAAATTCGCATCTGTGGAGGTGCGTTTCCTGGTGCAGAGCTCTGATGCACCCTGAGGGGTCCTGGCACTGAGGTTGAGCAGCTGGGGTGAATGTGGGCAGTTATTCAGGAAGAGGGAATACAGAATTTCTACTGCGGGGCAGCACACCCTTGTCTGTGCAGAATCACACCCAGGGAGAGCTCACAGCTGCTCCCCCAGCGCCTGTGGGTAGATGTGCTCAGGGGTCCTGCTCCTTGGAAATGCGCGTGTGTGGAGGTGCGTTTGCCTGTGCAGAGCTCTGGTGCACTCTGAGGGGCCCTGGCACTGAAGTTTCACAGCTGGGGTGTCCATGGGTAGTTATTCAGGAAGAGAGAATTCAGAATTTCTACTGCAGGGTAGCATGCCCTTGTCTGTGCAGAATCACACCCAGCAGAGTCTCACAGCTGCTTCCACGAGCGCTCTGTGGATAGACGGCTCAGGGGGCCTGCCTGTTGGAAATGCATGAGTGTGGAGGTGCCTTTGCCGGCACAGATCTCTGATGCACTCTGAGGGGCCCTGACACTGAAGTTTCACAGCTGGGGTGTCCATTGGTAGTTAGTTATTCAGGAAGAGGGAGTTCAGAATTTCTACTGCAGGGCCGCGCGCCCTTGTCTGTACAAAATCACACCTGTGGGGGCTCCTAGTGGCTCCCAGGCACTGCCTAAGGAGTGGTGTGCCCTGGATGTCTGCATGCGCTGGAAAAGCATGAATGTTTTGTCTGGATTTCTGCCGCTGGGGAGGGGGAGGTTGCCGATCCGTGCACCTTTGGAGGTGGAGGTCCCAGGGTCCATGGGTCTGCCGGTGGGGCAGCAGGGTTTTAGCTGGATTCTCCTGAGGTATTTTTAACACATTAAGAGCCATGTCAATCACTGGTGAAAACAGATATCACGGGCTAAAGGGAAAGGAAGACAAAGCAGGCTTGGCGCTTAATGTGTTATGGTTCAGAAAATGGAGATTTAGCACACCATGGTTAAAGGCAGTAATTAGAAAGAAGTTAATGCGTATCCACTATGGTTCAGTAAACTGGACATCTTAGAATAGGTAATAGGATTTAATACCTATATCAGAAAATGTTGCTATTTTCTAGCTCCACAGATTTTTTTTTTTTCCATGATGAAGTTATGAAACAACAGTGTGAGTGTTTTTCTCTTAGTTATTTAGGAAAATGAGACTAATACACATTGCACCTATTTCACTTGGTACACCTCATTGGAATGAGCAATTTAAATTGGTATCTATGATTTAATGGAAAGGTATTATGTAAGAGGTGGTGTTTTAATTTTCCCTTCATTTAAAAATAATATTTCCCAGTAAGTCTTAATTATATAGCTCTCATTATTTCTAGACACAAAAGTTCTAAACAAATGAATCAGTACGTAAATGCACACTGAAACATTAGCTAGTGTTATGTAATTATAAGACGGGTGTATCACCACCACTCTTAAGCCTGAAAACAATAGTATCCCCAAAACACAGGTTAATGGGAAACCTAAAATCTTAAATACCAGTGACTGGTTGCAGCATTTTACCAATGTTAGCAACTATAAGAATAGTGATAATAGAGCTGGACTTCATTTTATTTATAAGCCCTCCTGACCATGGGCGTTGGTAGAGATCTTGGTACCGGTTTCATCTTTGATCTCTGATTCTAAGGAGTCCATGTAACAGATCCAAATTGATTTGTACACTGAATCAACCCTCCTCTCTTCAGTAGTATCCCAAAGTGACTTCCACCTTGGAGAAGTGAGATATCTGGCAGATGTTAAGGTGTTATCATTTCAGGCTGGTGATGAGTACTAATTATCCTTGGTTTACATTTTAAGAGGAGACTGACAGAGAGGGAGGGATAAATGGAGGGGAGATTGCCAAGAAAGGAAAAAACAGTTTGATAAGAAATACTGGGTTAGGCATGATATGGGTGAAAGGAAGGAGAAATAGAAGTAAACAACAAAAAGGAGGAATGCTGAGAAGAGGTAATGAACTTATAGAGTAATTAACAAAGGCTAAGGTGGGAAGGAGAAGCTTCATAATATGACTACCAGGAAAAGCTCAGGTTCTAATAGAACTGTGTTTGAGTAACAGCCCCTGCATTTTCTAGTCTGATGACTTTGGACAAATCATTTCACATCTCTGTGTCTATTTATTCATCTGTAAAAATGGAGATAATAATAGTATACCTATTTGGGGGAGTTGTTGTGAGGATTAAAAATAACATTTATAAAGTACATGTCATATGGCAGCTACTCAAACAAAGGGTAGCTGATATTATTACTGTTGTGGTGGTTATTGTTATTGTTAGAGGAAGTAACAGTATTGCTGTTAGTGACCGTATTATTTGACAGTAATGAAACACAAACAAATCAGATAGCCCTCCTTCTAGAAGTCAGTTTTAGCAAAAGAAGCTAAAACATCGCTGTACATGGTGAAGAAGGAAAGAAATCATTATTTTATTCACATATTAGACATTCTACTGCACATCACTTGTACATTAAAGAATGTCAGCCAAGCAAGAAAAAATAAATGCTATACTTTATACCAGCGATTTTCAACTTGTGTGCCACAAGAATATTCAAAACATGCAATACCTGACTATTTAGTCAGAGGCATTGACCTCTTTTCCCTTAGATTGAAAAAGAAAAGAAAAGAAAAAGAAAACAGCTAACAAAACAATAGTTTTCTGGTGCAAGTGAATTAAAATTATAAAATTATACCTATTTTTTTCTGTCAGATTGGTAAAAAATATATTTATTCGTGTGCTGCAGAATTTTAGTAGTTTATGTGCACCATGAGATGAAAAAGGTTGAAAATTTCTGCTTTATACACATGATTGGTTTTTTCATAGCAATTCTTTTTCCAGTTCTCTAGAATATGTAGTAATGGCAACTCCCAGTTTTATCTTTTTTTTTTTTTTTAGCCAACTCATTTTACTATTTTATTTATTTATTTTTTTTTCTTTTTTTTTTAATATTTTTATTGAGGTATTATATGTGTACATATCTTACTATTACCCCCCCACACCCCACACCCACACATGCCCTCCCCCCCCAGAGTTTTGCGTCCATTGTTTATGCTTATATGCATGCATACAAGTCCTTCGTTTGATTTCATAACTCCCCCACCTTTCCCAAACTTTCCCCCTGTACTTTGAAAGTCTGTTTGATGCTTTACTGTCTCTGTATCTATCTTTTTGTTCACCACTTTATAATGTTCTTTACTATCCCTAAATGAGTGAGATCATGTGGTATTTTTCTTTCATTGACTGGCTTATTTCACTTAGCATAATGTTCTCCAATTCCATCCAGGTTGCTGCAAATGATGAGAATTCCTTCTTTTTTATGGCAGCATAGTATTCCATTGTGTAGATGTACCACAGTTTTCCGACCCACTCATCTGCTGACGGGCACCTAGGCTGTTTCCAAATCTTAGCTATTGTAAATTGTGCTGCTATGAACATAGGGGTGCATATATCCTTTCTGATTGGTGTTTCTAGTTTCTTCGGATATATTCCCAGGAGTGGGATTACTGGGTCAAATGGGAGTTCCATTTTCAGTTTTTTGAGGAAACTCCATACTGTTCTCCACAGTGGCTGCACCAGTCTGCATTCCCACCAGCAGTGCACGAGGGTTCCTTTTTCTCCGCATCCTCGCCAACACTTGTTGTTTGTTGATTTGTTGATGATAGCCATTCTGACAGGTGTGAGATGGTACCTCATTGTTGTTTTGATTTGCATCTCTCGGATAATAAGTGACTTTGAACATGTTTTCATGTGTCTCTTGGCCTTCCTTCTGTCTTCTTTTGAAAATATTCTGTTTAGGTCTGTTGCCCATTTTTTTATTGGATCATTTATCTTCCTCTTATTGAGTTGCATAAGCTGCCTGTAGATGTTGGAGATTAAACCTTTATCAGTGATAGCATTTGCAAATATGTTTTCCCATGCAGTGGGCTTTCTTGTTGTTTTGTTGATGGTTTCTTTTGCTGTAAAAAAGCTTTTTATTTTGATGTAGTCCCATTTGTTAATTTTCTCTTTAGCTTCCATTGCCCTAGGGGCAGTGTCAGTGAAGAAGTTCTTGTGGCATATGTCTGAGATTTTGTTGCCTGTGGATTCCTCTAGTATTTTTATGGTTTCCCGTCTTATGTTTAAGTCCTGTATCCATTTTGAGTTTATTTTTGTGTATGGTGTAAGTTGGTGATCTAGTTTCATTTTTTTGCATGTATCTGTCCAGTTTTTCCAACACCATTTATTGAAGAGACTGTCTTGACTCCATTGTATGTTCATGCCTCCTTTGTCAAATATTAATTGAGCATAGTGGTTTGGGTCGATATCTGGGTTCTCTATTCTGTTCCATTGATCAATATGTCTGTTCTTGTGCCAGTACAAGGCTGTTTTGAGAACAGTGGCTTTGTAATACAGCTTGAAATCTGGTATTGAGATCCCACCTACTTTATTCTTCTTTCTGAGGATTGCTGAGGCTAGTCGGGGTCTTTTTTTATTCCAGATGAATTTTTGGAGAGTTCTTTCTAGGTCTGTGAAATATGCTGTTGGTATTTTGATGGGGAGTGCATTGAATCTGTAGATTGCTTTGGGTAGTATGGACATTTTAATGATGTTGATTCTACCAATCCAGGAACATGGTATGTTCTTCCATCTGTTTACGTCTTCCTCTATCTCTTTTTTCAGTGTCCTGTAGTTTTCTGCGTATAGGTCTTTTACCTCCTTAGTTAAGTTTATTCCTAGGTATCTTAATTTTTTTGGTGCGATGGTAAATGGGATTGCTTTTTTAGTCTCTCTTTCTGTAAGTTCATTATCGGTGTATAGAAAAGCCATAGATTTCTTGGCGTTAATTTTGTATCCCGCTACATTGCCGAATTCATTTATTAAGTCTATTAGTTTTTTGATGGAATCTTTTGGGTTTTTTATGTACAATATCATGTCATCTGCAAATAAGGACAGCTTCACTTCTTCTTTTCCAATTTGGATGCCTCTTATTTCTTCTTCTTGCCTAATTGCGATAGCTAATACTTCCAGTACTATGTCAAATAGAAGTGGTGAGAGTGGGCATCCCTGTCTTGTTCCTGTTCTTAGGGGAAATGGTTTTAGTTTTTGCCCATTGAGTATGATGTTTGCTGTGGGTTTATCATAAATAGCTTTTATTATGTTGAGGTATGAGCCTTCTATTCCCACCTTGTTGATAGTTTTTATCAAGAAAGGGTGTTGGATTTTGTCAAATGCTTTTTCTGCATCTATTGATATGACTATGTGATTTTTATCTCTCAATTTGTTTATGTGATGTATCACGTTTATTGATTTGCGGATATTGTACCATCCTTGCATTCCTGGAATAAATCCTACTTGGTCATGGTGTATGATCTTTCTGATGTACTGCTGGAGCCGATTTGCTAGAATTTTGTTGAGGATTTTGGCATCAATGTTCATGAGGGATATTGGCCTGTAATTCTCTTTCATTGAGTTGTCTTTATCTGGTTTTGGTATTAGGGTGATGCTGGCTTCATAGAAGGAGCCTGGAAGTGTTCCTTCCTCTTGAATTTTTTGGAATAGTCTGAGGAGGATAGGTTTTAGTTCTTCCTTGAAAGTTTGATAAAACTCTCCTGTGAAGCCATCTGGCCCCGGGCTTTTGTTTGCCGGAAGCTTTTTGATGACTGCTTCAATTTCTTCCATAGTTACTGGCATGTTGAGCTGTTTAGAATCTTCCTGATTGAGTTTTGGAAGGTTGTATTTTTCTAGGAATATGTCGATTTCCTCTAGGTTGTCCAGTTTGTTGGAATAGAGTTGTTCGTAGTATTTTGTAACAATCCTTTGTATTTCGTCGGGGTCTGTTGTTATTTCACCTCTTTCATTTCTGATTTTGTTTATTTGGGTCCTCTCTCTTTGCTTCTTGGTGAGCCTGGCTAGAGGTCCATCAATCTTGTTTATCCTTTCAAAGAACCAGCTCTTGGTTTTGTTGATCTTTTGTATTGTTTCTTTGGTCTCTATGTCGTTTATCTCCGCTCTGATCTTTATTATTTCTTTCCTTCTGCTTACACTGGGCTTATCTTGTTGCTCTCTCTCTAACTCTTTGAGTTGTTGGGTTAGGTAATTTATTACCATTGTTTCTTGTTTTTTGAAGTAGGCTTGTAGAGCTATGAACTTCCCTCTCAGGACTGCTTTCATTGTGTCCCATAGATTTTGGATTGTTGTGTTTTCATTGTCGTTTGTTGCCATTATGTTTTTTATTTCTTCCTTGATGTCTTTGGTAACCCAGTCATGGTTTAATAACATGCTGTTTAGTCTCCAAGTGTTTGATTTCTTTGGGTTGTTTTTATTGTAGTTGATTTCCAGTTTTATGCCACTGTGATCTGAGAAGATACTTGATATGATTTCTATCTTCTTGAATTTGGAAAGACTTTGCCTATGTCCTAACATATGGTCTATCTTTGAAAATGACCCATGTGCACTTGAGAAGAATGTATATTCTGTGGCTTTGGGGTGAAATGTTCTGAAGATGTCGATTAATTCCATCTGTTCTAGTGAGTCATTTAGGATTGATGTTTCTTTGCTGATTTTTTGTTTAGAGGATTTGTCCAATGGTAATAGTGGGGTATTGAAGTCTCCTACTATGATTGTATTACTGTCAATCTCTCCTTTGATATCTTCCAGGAGTTTTTTAATGTATCTTGGTGCTCCTGTATTGGGTGCATATATGTTTACCAGAGTTATTTCTTCTTGTTGGATTTCTCCCTTTAGTATTATGAAGTGGCCTTCATTATCTCTAGTTATGTCCTTCACTTTGAGATCTAATTTGTCAGATATAAGTATTGCAACCCCAGCTTTTTTTTCATTTCCATTTGCCTGGAAAACCTTTTTCCAGCCCTTTACTCTCAGTCTGTATGCGTCCTTTTTTTTTGAGGTGGGTTTCCTGGAGACAGCAGATATCTGGGTTTTGTTTTCTTATCCAGTCTGTTACCCTGTGTCTTTTGATTGGGGCATTCAATCCATTTACATTTAAAGTTATTATTGATAGGTACTTATTTGACGCCATTTTTATTCTATACCCCTGTGTACCTTCTTTGCTTCCTATTTCTTTCTTTTTTTTACAGCAGACCCTTTAGCATTTCTTTCATTGCTGGTTTGGTGGTGATAAACTCCCTTAGTCCTTTTTTGTCTCTGAAGCTCCTGATTTCACCTTCAATTTTGATTGATAGCCTTGCTGGGTACAGTATTCTTGGATTTAGACCCTTCCTTTGCATGACTTGGTATATTTCATTCCATTCCCTTCTGGCCTGATGAGTTTCTGTTGAGAAATCAGTTGCTAGTCTGATGGGGGTTCCTTTGTATGTAACTGTCTGTCTCTCTCTGGCCGCTTGTAAGATTCTTACTTTGTCGTTGGTGTTTGCCAACTTAACTATAATGTGCCTTGGCGTCGGTCTTTTGGGGTTCATTTTGCTTGGAACTCTGTGAGCTTCTTGGATTTGTGTGGGTTTTTTCTTCCCTATATCAGGGAAGTTTTCTGTTATTATTTCTTCAAACAGGTTTTCTATTCCTTGCTCAGTTTCCTTTCCTTCTGGCACCCCTATTATCCTGATGTTGTTTTGTTTTGTATTGTCCTGAAGTTCCCTTACGCTCTCCTCAATCTTTCTAATTTTTGTTTCTAGAAGCTGTTGTAATTGGGTATTTTTTTCCATCTTGTCTTCTAGCTCACTTATGCGGTCCTCTGCTTCATCTAGTCTACTCTTGATGCTTTCTATTGAGTTCTTTACAGCAGCGATGTCACTTTTCATTTCTTCTTGGTTCTTCTTCATTTCTTCTTGGTTCTTACTCATATTGTCGAATTTGTCTTCCATCCTTTTCAGCCACTTTATGACCATTTCTCTGAATTCTTTCTCTGATAGGTTGTTTGCCTCTAAATCGTTTACTTCCTTTTCTGGTGATGCCTGCTTCTCTTTCCTGTGGGGGCTGTTTCTTTGTCTCCCCATGGTCTCTCTTCTCCGGATGTCTGGTTATATAGATTTCTCTCTCTGGCGTTGATTTAAAGGTATAAAATACAACACAACCAGGCACAACAGACAAGGCACTGAACAGAATTGTATTCACGATATTAATAACCTCCAATAGAGGTAACCACCAGAGAAAGACAAATTAGGGAATAGGAGTGGAAGAGGGAGAGTAAAAAGAGAGAACAACAACGAAGAAAAAAACAACAACAAAGAGTGTGAATCTGAACTTGGGAAAAGAGCAGAAAGAAAGAAAAGAAATAACAGAAAAGAAAAAGAAAAGAAAAAAAAAGTAAGAGAGACAAGAATGATACTAAGAGAGAAAAGGGGAACAAACTATATATATGGGGAGTAAACTCCACTAGAACAACCACTATTCCCAGCAAATTCCAGCAACACGAGCCTGGAGATTAATACAAACTGCAACAGCAGCTAATATCAAGTGAGGCAAGGGAAAACAAAAGTAAAAAACAAACAAAAACAAAGCAAACAAAAGAACCAACCAAACCAACAAAAAGAATAATCTAAACAATCTCATAAAAAAGCATAAAAATTCAATCTAATCAACATTCAAGCAAACAACAACAAAAGGCCCGAGAGAAAAATAATTTTTTAAAGGTAGCGTAGAGAGAGGTTTGTATGGATTTGGAGCAGGGGGTTGGGAATTAGATATATAAGTAGGGTGAAGTTTTAGCAGGGAATAAACTGAAAAAGTAGGGAAAATCTAAAGCCAGAAAGGGTTAAGATAAACTGGGAGCAAAAGGGGAAAGGTTAGGAGAGTGATGGCATAATGTTAGCTTTGAGATAGGGTAAAACGATTGTAAGGGAAAGATGCAAATCGAATGTAGGACACTAATCCAAAAATAAAAGAAAGAGAAAATCAAATGACATTAAAAAAAAAAAAAAGTAAAATAATAGTAATAATAGTGCTGATTGAAAATAAAAATGTAATAATTAAAAAGGTGAAAATCAAGTGAGGAAAAAGAAAAAAATATTAGTTTCTTAAGTAAAAGATGCAAAAAATGAAAATAAAAAAATATGAGAATAAAAAATTTAAAAAATTGAAAAAAGAATTGAAAATTAAAAAATAGGAAGACTAAAATGTGCAGTAGCGGCTGTCATTCACTTCCTCTATTATTCTGTTTGGTACGCCTTTTTCCCAGTCTGGGCGGTATTTCAGTTCAGCTTCATTCCAGGGCTCCTCAGTGTTGGAAGCCAGTCCTGCTTTTTAAGCCAGCCCTATCTTAATTTCTCGTATTTATTTTTGATTACACCAGAGACAATTAGCGTTTCAGCCCCTGGGTGGCAGTGTTTCTGAATTGACTTCCGGGCCTCTCTAACTCTTTTTTCTTTTTTTTTTTTCCCCTTCTATGGCACTCACTACCGGTTTGTGGAGATGTGCGCCTCAGAGCTGCCTCTCTGATGGTCACACGCAGCTCTGGCCCCAGGTTCCGAAAAAACACCTTCCCCCTGCAGTCTTTCAGGGTTTCCACCTGGGTTTACCTCTGTATTGGGCTTAGCAATCAGAGTCGGAAAGAGCCCAGGTGTGCGGACCGTGGGTCTGTGCCCCAGACTAAGGAGCCTGCACTCCTTTGAAAATTCTTAGTCTGACCCTCCTCGTCAGATTAAAATGAGTTGCTTTCAAGAGGTCACTTCTGTTAGCAGCTCAGAAGACCCCCCTCCTCATTCACGGATCACGGCAGTTCCAACTGCCGCTGATTTTTCTAGGCACAGACCTCCCGGCTCCTGCCGGTCCTGCGGCTGCCGCGCTTCCCTCACCCAGCGCCTCCCTCACCCACCGCGGGGATTAGAAACCGCAGCTTATTTCAGACAAAATCTGACCTTTCCGTGGTACAGTGAAGAGTTTCTTTGAATCCAAATGTTTGCGCTGATAGGGGACCGGTGGTCTGGTGCTCCCAGCAGTTCAGTGTTAGCAGTTGTCGCGGAAAGTCAGGTTTCCACTAAAATCCTCCTTTCCTTGCAAGATGGCGAGGCGCCCGGTGAGCCCGCAGCTCCAGGAGGGGACCCAGCCCCTGTGGGTGCTGCGCGGTCAGAGGAACACTGCCCAGCACTCCCCCGCCTTCTCCTGGAGTTTAGCTGTCCCTTGGCTTGCCCACATACACTCCCTCTGCGAGCCTCTGCTGCTCCGACTCTCCGCCCCAGGAACAGACTCCAAACCCGACTCTATTCCGTCGCCATTTTCCTCCTCCTGACAGTTTTATCTTTATTAATTAGAATAATATGTTGAAAATTTCTGCACATGAACAAAGACAATATTAACATATTCTTTAATTTATTTTATCTTCTCAAAGGACTCTAGTAGTTGGATTTCAGTTAGGTCCCATAATGAAATGATTTTTTAATGCTTGTTTTTATTTATAAAGATAACAAGAACAATTATTCGATTGATCATATGAAGTAAATAATTTCCTTAGGTGAGAAAGCAAAAAATTAGGCACTGAATCTTTGAAGAGCTAGAGCACATAGTTCTGATACAAAATGCAAACTGGCAGTAAGCATGCCTTACAACAATGATTTTAAAAGGAGAAATACAAATGGGTGAAGGGTGAAGACTAAATATTTCTCTCCTTTAATGCATCATTACAATAGTATCAGACAACTAGTTCAAATTAAAATGTTTATTCACTGTTGCTAACACTTTAAAGAGTACCCCTATTGGCTCCATAATCAAAGTTTCAAGATAATAGAATTAGTATTGATGTACTAAAGAAAGCCCTTATCTGTCCTGGGAGAGAACATTTTTACTAGTAATTTGTTTATTTTAAAAAATCCACATTAGCTCCATTACCTAGAGTGGTTCTGATATCTCTTATATAAAAGATTGGTTTGGTTAAAAATACTCCAAAAAAGGGGAGGGGGAAGCTGCATTACATGGTGGTTAGTTAGTGAAGTATCTAAGTGTTCAGTAGGCTCTAAATCCTATGTGTTTGTTACACCCCAGAGAAAAATATGTGTCTATCTTTGTTTCTTAGCTGTAAGTACTACAATTTAGCCCTCTGAACACCCATTACTGAATGTCTTCAGTATGAATCAGTTGAGTCTAAATCTCTCAATGGTGAGTGACCCTTGCAAATTAACTATGTGAAACTCAGCTGGGAAGGAAGCATAAATGCTGTCTGACATGTGACTTCTTCAAGGAGGAAATACAGATTAGCTTAGTCAATATTACTGAATAAGAGATTAAACAGAGTTTCATCTATGTGTACTGTTCTTTTGGATGGGAGGGTTAAATGATGCCTAATTATTTCATGTCATCATTAATGCTGATGGACATACCAAGGCCCATGCAGCAAAAATGCTGCAGACAAAGCATTTTTAAACATCTTGTCCTCATGTTTGTACAGTAAAGTAATTTGAGAGCATAAACTTTAGTCAGATTGTCTGGGTTCAAATATCAGATCTGTCACTTACTAGTGGTATAACTTTGAGCAAGTAACTTAACTTCTCAGAACCTCTCTCTTCATTTGTAAAATGGGGATTATAATAGATCCTACCTCAAATGGGGTTCTATGAGAATGAAATGAAATCATAAATGTATAGCACTTAACACAGTGCGTGACTTGATAAACAACTATATCTTCTCTTTTCCCATCAAGTATCTCCTTCCCTTCCATCTTCCTTCTTTTTTCCCCCACAGCCCATTCCATTCAACATGGCCTTTAAAAATTTATGTAGTAGTGCAAGTAGGAATGTAAATTGAAATCACTTTGGAAACCTGTTTGGCAACATCTACCATGATCCAGAAAGTTCACTCTAGATCTACTCCTAAAAGAAATATACACAGAGGATGTGTTACAGCAAAGTTCAGTCATACTCTTCAAAATAGCCCCAATCTGGAAACAGTCCAAATGTCCATCAGTAAAACAAATCAATTGTGGTATAGTCATATATTGGAATATCATCTATACTAATAAAAGGGTAATATGCTAATTAGACCAGATAGACCGGATGTCTTCCAGATGTCCTTCTGGACAAAGCCATGGTGGCGGGAGCCGAGGCAGAGGTAGTTAGGGGTGATCAGGCAGGCAGGCAAAGCAGTTAGGGGCAATCAGGCAGCAGGGGAGAGCGGTTAGGGGCAATCAGGCTGGCAGGGGAGAACAGTTAGGGGAGATCATGCCGGCAGGGGAGAGTGTTAAGGGCATCAGGCCAGCAGGGGAGAGCAGTTAGGGGCATCAGGCCGGCAGGCGGAGGTGGTTAGGGGAGGTCAGGCAGGCAGGCAGAGGGGTTAGGGGCGATCAGGCAGGCAGGCAGGTGAATGATTAGGAGCCAGGGGTCCCAGGTTGTGAGTTGGACATCCCTCAAAGGGTCCCAGATTGAAGTGGGTGCAGGCTGTGCTGAGGGACACCTGCTGTGCATGAATTTCATGCACCAGGCCTCTAGTCTATATCCTACCTAATGAAAGGGTAACATGCTAATTGACCGTACCTTTGCTATGCCCACAGCCAATCAGGGCGCTATGCAAATTAACTAAGATGGTGGCCCCCACGTGCTGCCCTGCCCCCCATCGCTGAGTGGCTGATGGAACCAGGCAAGTGGGAGGCACCCAGATCACTGCTGGCGGCACGGGGCCAAGCCCCGACCCTGAAAGAAGGCGAAAGACGGTGGCCAGAGCCAAGGCCTGGGTCTCCCCGGTGCCAGCAGAAAACTGGTGCAGGCAGCCAGGTGAATGAATGTCTTGCACGAATCTTCGTGTAAACGGGCTTCTAGTATATATATAAAATAGAGAAACATGCTAATTAACCTGGACGCCATAATGCATTAACTGGACAGGAGGAGGTTGAGTATGCAGCGTCGGGGCTGGGGTGGCAGGGGCCTCTGTGCACCTGTGCTGGGGGAGGGCCTGGTCAGCAACCACCAAGGCTGTTTCAAGGGCAGGAGAGGAAGGCAGGGCCAGACCCGCAGTGGCCGTAGCTGCTGTGGGGCCCAGGGAGCCAGGCAGGGCCAGACCAGTGACTCCAGGGTGGGCAGCGCAGCTGGACCCGCCCCCAGGTGGGTCTAGCCATGCAGCTTGACAGCAGACAGCAGGGCCTGCTTGGCCGTAGCCACAGTGACCCACAAGCAGGCAAGCGGGCCTGCAGGGAGCACACAGCAGGGTCCACTTGGCCCTCGCCGCAGCAACCCATGAGCAGGCAAGTGCGGCCCACAGACAGGACCCAGCAGGGCCCACTTGCTCATCACCATGGAGTGGAACAGGCAGGCCCCACAGAGAGCAGAGAATCATGGGGAGCAGGCCTAAGCCATCAGTAGGACATCCCCTGAGGTCTCCTGGATTGGAGACGGTGCAGGTCAGGCTGAGGGATGCCCCCCGTGCACCAATTTTGTGCACTGGGCCTCTAGTATAACATAAAAATAGATGAACTACAGGTCTATGTTATAGTATGAGTTGATCTCCAAAACATTGTTGAGCCAAAAGAGCTCAGACATAAAGTGTACATGCCATAATATTACATATAAAAAAGTTAAAAAAAGGCAAAACTAATTTATTATGTTAAAATTCAAGATAGTGTTTAGCCTTGAGGAGGGTAAGGAGGGGTTTTCTGAAGTCCTGATACTGTTGTTTCTTGAACTTGGTGGTAGATGCATGTGAGTATCATATTAGTGAAAATTTTTAAAGTGGTACACCTAAGATTTATACACTCAATACTTTAAAAAAGCTATATGGTATGCTACAGTAAAGAATAATCATGAAATTTAACAGATTCACTTTTCCTATTTAGAAAGTACCAGTATGAAATTATGCATCAGTAGCTATGGTTTTCTTTCAAGGTTATCTGGCATATATTCTCCTTTCGTATTCTCTCAGGAAAATAGTGTATGTTTCCTCAGCCCATCCACTAGCCGATGTAGCTAGAAAATCATTTCCAACTTGGCTACCAGAAAGGAAATCATCATGATTGTCTTTCCTAAGTAAGTCTTGTTACCTAGAATGTAAGACAAATTTAAAGAAATAAAGTATCAGTGTTTTGACTATGGGTGGAATCTGATATTTTAATAAAGTGGTTAATGTCTGAAATTATAAACTTTAAAGGGCTATTTAATATACACATGTTTACTATGATAGGGTTTTAAAAAATATATACATATATTTCCCTGTAGATAGACTAATGGGGTTCTTTCTTGTAGACTTTCAGCTGTTAAAGTTTAATAGGATTCTTTCAGGATAGGACTAGAAACAAATTTGTGCAAAATTTTCACATTCAAATAGCTAGAAAAAATCTTTAGGTAATGAGCCTGCTTTAATTTTAGTGACTAAAATCAAAATTGAAGGAATTTCCAGGGACAATGACATAAATTTAATCTTAGTAGAAAGTAAGAATGTGGACTATAACTATTGGATCCATTTTTATTTTAACAATTTTTCCTGGAAAAAAATCACAATTATGAATAAACCTTTAAATTGTTGTCAAGATTTTTAAACTGAGCAGATTCATGGCTGTGGTATGTGTGTCCTGGAAGGAAGAGATAACCCATAGTTAAAAGTCCAGCATTGCACAACTCAGTGCATTGAGGTCATTAATTACAATTTTGAAGTGTTTTTTTCACAACTAGAGTATACTTTGTGACATCCCCAAGTTAACAATTACTTTACTATTGCCTATCAGGTCATGACTTAGGCCTGGATTTCAAAGTACACGAATGGCCACATTTTCTCTCTGCAAATATTTCTTAGTACGCCAATAATTAACAGAGTCTCCCCATGTTCTTCCATACCATGCTCATCCATGCCTTTGTGACTGAGTTTATGTAGTTCCCTCTGTCCTGTGCCCACTCACTTTCCATACGTTTTCAAGTCCCAAATAAATTTTAAAAATCATAAACACAATTGTTTCTCAGTTAATGAGTCACATTAACCCAAAGAAGAGAAAACGTACTTTTGGTATGTTATGATCTCTTGGAGATGCATTCTAGATCAGTTGCCCTTTCTCTTTTTTGAGAACAAAGTAATTCAATGGCTCTTCTGAGTGAAAATTTCTAATAAGTATTTACTGAGTGCCTGCTCTGTGTCAGGTTTTGTGCCAGGTATTGGGAATACAGGAATGATAAAGAACAGTTGTGCAGCCCTCAGAGAACTTGAAGTCCAGAGGACTGTAAGCAAATAGTCTCACATAATGTACAATATGTGTTGGGTAGCCTAGGATTATAGAGGAGAGGCATCTAAACCCAGTCTGCAGTAATAGAGGTACAACCACTGTGGAAAGACCTGGAGGAGGTGACACCTAAGCAGAGTCTTAAAGGATGAGTAGTTGTTAGCCAAATGAGGAGGGCAGGAATTTCCAGAAGAAGAAATAGCATAAGCAAAGGCACAGAAGTAAACATGTATGTGCATGCATAGGAAAGGACACAGAAGCTCAAGAGTTTGAGGCAAAGAATGACACAAGATGACACTAAAAAGGTACAAAGGAGCCATGTCATGAAAAGCCATGCTTGGCAATGGGAATAATATCCCCTAAAACAAATAAGTAAACAACAGCACATTCTCTAAAATAACTTCTACCTTAAATGTTATGCCTTTGATGCTCTAAACTCTCATAGTTGCTAGAAATTTTTCTACTGTCTAATAGGCAGGGAAAATAGCTGGTGGTTTCCTCTGCATGCCAAAACCATTGCCTTGATGTCCTCATACTCTATATACCCTTAAGATTCCTATTCTCTTCCTATTCCCATGGTTATCAGCTGTTTGCAGTGCCCCATGCAAACATAATTTTGATACAGGACTTTGATAGTTTGGTAAATGCTATTAGATTTGCTTTTCAGGTTACCCTTTTATAAAGAGGTTTATAAGTCTCTCTTTCTCTCTTCTTTTTTATGTCCAAGATAGGCTATAATTCCCTCATCTTATTCTTTAGGTCATATCAGTAGTATTTCATACTAATAGGCACACACACACACACACACACACACACACACACTCACCAACCTGTCTATGTTCAAGATAAATTTAGGTGAAATATCTTGATTCTTTCTCCTTACTACCTTCCCACTTCCCTTGTAGACTTTCCTCTGCCTTACCTGCCCAGATTTCCCAGGGCATATTTCTATTGCAGACAGTGGAGAACAAAGGCGTTTCACATAGGATACAGACTTTGGCTCTCTGCTGGTATCTCTGTGTGGCCGATTTGTACTGTTTCAAGGAACTGGCATAATCTTTTACCTGGACAGATGTCATTTAAATTTTTTGAGTTTTTTTTTTAATTAAGGTATTATATGTGTACATATCTTACCATTGTTTTTGAGTTTTCTTATTAAAAGGTGCTACATTGGTAAACAACATAAAATAATTCTTTCCTCCCCAACCAAATTATGATGCTTCCTCATAGTTTACTTTCTAGGCCTTACTTTTCTTACAAAGTGGAGTCCTTTGTTAGGGTTAGAATTTCCCATAAACCTGCTCAATAATTTGTTTTTGTTTGACGTCTTTGAAGTACTATACAAAGCAATCCCTGTAAAGGGCAATGCCTCCTGAAGGCTGAGAAAGGTGCCTGAGACATAGGCTCAAATTTGCTCTTTTCAGGCAGAGCCAGCTGAGTAATAGTATCTAAATTGGCTGCTTTTCAAGGTTCCTAACTCAGGAACTTTTCTTCTGGAAGCAGCGTTTGCCTCAGGGAATCAAGTGCTTTCTAGTGAGGGCAAAACTTTGGGAAATTCCAGGGCCCAGGGCAGTATGGTCTATTCATGAAAATCTTGGGGAACAGGATGGGCCCCAAAGACCAGTGGAGATCAGCACTTGCCCCAGGACAGAGACTAGAGTAAACCAGGAGGCTAGGGGGAAGCTGGGAAGCTGGGAACCTGGGAAAGCAGGTGAGATTGCGAAGGCACCTGCTGGGCTCTGAGTCAAAGGCTGTCAGTCCTCTCACTCAGTCTGCTCTGCTCTCTCACAGCCCAGCCCTCTTCCTGGGGCTGGGCAGGGGATTGCTACATGCCAGTTTACCTGGGGAAAACCCACGTTGGTCCCTTCCAGTAATTGACACGACAGATTGCTCCGGAGGTGGGAGGAGAGAGCTTCCCTTCATAAATGGTCCCACCCCTGGACAAGGTGGCTCACTCTGACAGGTAACAACGGGGAAGTGTGCACCTGCCACCAGTCCAGCTCAGCAGGACTGTGAGACGAGGCGGAGCTCAAGCAGAGGGAGTGAGTGAACAATGGACAACTTGAAGTGCTCCAGCTTCTTCAAGTGCAGAGGGAAAGAGGTAGGGGTCTGGGAGCTGCAGAGGTGTGGAGGGCCTGGGAAGGAAAATTTTAAGGGGAGGCAAGTCTCAGTTTTTGCTTTCTGTGCTTATTACTTCTCCATATTTCTGTCCAACTGCCATCCAGTGTGCCTGAGATGTCTTCAGAGAGTAGAGGGAAAATAAAACAGCTCTTACTCCAGTAGCTAGAAGACAGGGGCACCTCATCCTGTGCCTTGAGTGTGCCCAGAACACCCTGTTTTCTGTTTCTCTCCAGACTGTGTCCATATGCTGGAGAAAAATGAGAAAATACACTGTTCTTATCTGACCTGAGGAACACTCCATAGCCCAGAGCAGCTAACAGGTTGGGAGACAACTCCTCTCCTCTGAAGTGGAGAGAGAGCTGCTCCACCTGGTGGGACAGGAGAAATTGTCTCTGAATATTATCCTGTGGCTTTCAGAAATGCACTGATTTTACTCTCCAAGATAGGGGTTAAGTTAAACTTCCCCTAGCCAAACATCCAAAACTATCAGCCTATGGGAAAAGGTCTCTCTCTTTCTCTCTCTCCCTTTTCTTTTCTTTTCTTTTCTTTTCTTTTCTTTTCTTTTCTTTTCTTTCTTTCTTTCTTTCTTTCTTTCTTTCTTTTTTTTGTGTGGAAGCTATAGCTGATCTTTCTCAAAAAATCTTCTACAATCTCAAGAATGTTGATTTTACCTAGTTCATCTTTAAGACTTTTCCATTTGCAAACTTATTTGTCCACCTTTATTTACCCTTCATACTGGGTGCCACATGTAACCTTTCCACCAAAATTTGGATGATCTAACCTGAAGAAGTAGTACAAATATCTGCCTACAGAGCTTTTTCACTTCAAGAGGTAAATAAATGTACAGTAAAAGCAGTCATTAGCAGAAATTTCTCTAACCTTGGATAGCATTCCCCTTAGCTCAGGCTCTACAATTTTCAGGCTCTCTCTCTCTCTCTCGATTAGTGAAATTATGCTTCTGTGGAATTTTTAATAGTATAAAGACAAGCTGTTGATATTTTCCCTTCTCCAGAAAGTGACAGCTTCATCTGAGAATTTCCATGTTGGTGAAAATGATGAGAATCAGGAACGTGGCAACTGGTCCAAAAAATCGGATTATCTTCTTTCTATGGTTGGATATGCAGTTGGATTGGGGAATGTGTGGAGATTCCCATATTTGACCTACAACAATGGCGGAGGTATTTCCCCTTGCACCACTTCATTCTCATCCAGCTTTAAGTGGGGTGCTGTAAGGCCTCTAAGGATATTTTAAGAATTGAGGAAAGGTATATGATGCGTTGGGTTAGTGGGAAAATAGGAAACAAGCATACTGCATTTATTACTAGACTATAAATTGCTAGCTTATTAGGAAGGTAGCTTCACAAAATCCTCACATATAAACATGATAAAAGTTGTACATTTACAACTTCTGTGTTTTGGATTTGAGATTTTGTGTAATCTCCAACTGTGACTTACTATTCTTACTTTATAAATTCCTGTGATAATCTGTTCAGACTTTAGTATTAGCAAAAGACAGTGATTTCTAGTTCTAATAAGAAGTTTAAGTAAATTGTGTGCATTTTGGAAATTTAGGTGTGGGAGCAGTTGATTAAAAATAATTAAAGATTTAGTATTTTAAGCTATAATATTCAGTTACAGGTATCCCTAATTGAATTGATTATGTAGAGGATCTTTTAAAATTGGAATAGAATTTAGTTCAAGACTAGGTGTTTAATTTCTGCAAAATAATACTGTTTATACCTCAGAAATCATTAAGAAGACTCAATTAGAACAACAAGAAAAAATATTTCTGAGATAACACACAAAGGGATACAAAATAAATTGCATAATTCTCTAATAATGTCGAAATAACTTGTCACTTACACCATATTTTATTCACTTGTAATTACAGGTTCTTTTAGAAGTATAGAGGTGACATGCCCTTATATTTCATAACTGGATACCAGTGAAACTGTGCCACTGTAATTATTTTTCTTGGTACAATAGGATATCATGTGGTGATATTTCAATCTTATATTCCTTGTTAATTGGTTGCATTAAAAGATTCATACCAACTTTCAGAACTTAAGAAAGGAGTTCTGTTTATTAAAAACTTTAAGTGTGGTGTGACAAAAAATTCCCCTAGATAGAGCCTATGTCATTTAGTCATGGGTTTGGTATATGTTTGAGCTGGAAAATGGGTCAGAAATCACAATCTTTTTGGTGTCTATGTCCTAAGGTCCAGTGTAGTGAAGAGAAACATTCAAGCTCCTTTCCAGCCTCTTGTATTCAGTTTTAGAATATGAATTTCCCTGTGATTTGACATCATATATAGAACAAGTAGTTACAATTAATTTTCAGGAACTATAAGAAACTTGGTTTAATAGAGAATTTTTAAACATAGCCAAAATCAAATAGTATCATTTATTGTATGCCATTATTTCATTTATCATTTCCTCTAAGAATTAATACATTATATGGGCTCTCAGTTTTTAAAGATCACATCATTTGGATAATAGATGATCTAGACTCTCTGAATTGCTTTGTTCTCTTTTTGCCCAAGGGTAGAAGATGAACATAAAATTCAAATTTGTCAAATGTTAATAAAGCCGATTTAAAAAATATGGTCAGTTGAATTAAAAATATGCTAAAATCTGGAATAATTTTTATCTATAAATTCTTTTGAACAGTTTATGAAAGAGAAGTATTATACTACCTTAGGGTCTAGGCCAGCAGTGTTACCAATGTGTGACTACTGTACTGTATTAATTTACCAATATGGTTATTAATAATGAAAAATATAATGGGTGAAAAGCCATATATAACACTGAGGTAAATAATACCTTTTTATTCCTCTAAAAAAACTATTTACACTGGGCTAGTAAGGCTTTGATTACTGTTGTATTTAAACAGGGACACTTTGTTTTATGTTTTCTTCATAAATATCATTGGCAGGACTTAAACTATTAGTCATAATAATGCCGATATGCTTATTGCAACATATGTAAAAACATATTTGTCCATATGTTCTAGTGACTAGTGACTTGTAAATAAAAAGTTTACTGTCTCATTATTTTTAGTAAAATATATTTTGAGGGGTGCAAAAATGTAATTCCCAGATATGGTGTTACAGTATCATAATATGAAAAATATATGAAGAAAAATGTAACATGGTAAATAAAATGTACATAATCCAAAAGCCCATTTTTATCCATTGATTCTCACATTTTCTTATTAAATTTTGTTCAGATTTCTAGAATACTTGATCAATGAGTTTAGTGTTATGTCCCTGCTTTTACCCACAATATGATAAAACGTCTAATGAGCAATATTATGCCCCAAAAGTAGGCAGAAACAAAGTAAAATAATAAAAGGTGTTTTTTTTTTTAAATCAAAAGGGGCCTGGATAATCTAAATGTAAGATAATTAGTCCTCATAAAATTGAAAGTTAACTCTGAATGCATCGCAAAAGTTCAGGCTCTTCTAACAAAACAATAAATTTCTTATTAAATTGAATGAATTATAACTGTTTAAAGAATAATGACCCTAACTTCAATGACTTCTACTCTGAACCACATTTAACATTTGCACCCTATGTCTTAAAAATAGACCATTTATTTTTAAAGGAGCAAGGAAGGAAACTAACTTGGAACATATGCTATGTGCCTGCCATTTTGCCAAGTGTTTTCTCATAGGCTCTGTAATTAAACCCTTACCATACACTGATGAGTTGTTACACATAGTTTTTCCCATTTATGAAGAACACAAGGTTCAGAAGTTAAGTAAATTGCCCCAGGCCAAATAACTAGTGAATGGTGGAACCAGGATATACACCTGGTTCGGTCTGGCTCTAAACCATATGATCATTCAACACTTTCAGATTGCTTCTTATGGGCTATTGTTTTTAATAAGCACAACAACCTCATTACATTATACAGCCAGTCCTCAAATAATGTTGTTTCACTCAACGTAGTTTTGTTATAACATTGATGAGTTGCTCTAGGAACTTAACTCCTGGTTCTATTAATTCATTTTATTAAAATTGTTTTTTTTAATGTCATTTCACTTAAGTCGCAGAACCTGTCGAGGATGTTAAGTGAAGACTTACTGTACTAGCATCCTCATTTCATAGATGAGGAATCCAAGGTTTAGAGAATCAAGGACTTTTTCCCCAGAAAGTAATACATTTGGGGCCTAAACCCAGAAATCTGACTCCACTATATCATATTGCTTCCAAAATCTTATGCTAGTTATTAAGTGCCATCAAAATTTTGGGATATGATAGTAGTTTGTCTCTTTTTTGCATTTTCTAGGTGCCTTCTTGATACCTTATGCAATTATGCTAGCATTGGCTGGTTTACCATTGTTCTTCCTAGAGTGTTCACTGGGACAGTTTGCTAGCTTAGGTCCAGTTTCAGTTTGGAATATTCTTCCATTGTTTCAAGGTTGGTATTAAAATGTGTTCCCTATTATACTTGTTGGTCTATTCATGCATATAGTTGTCCTCACTATGAGAAATAAAACTGTTTAAAATTTGAACAGGTTAAAGACAAAGACCTATACATTTTTTTCTGCATATTTGCCACTGTAGAATTTAAAAATCAAATGTTAATTTTTATTTCTGTTTGTCTCAGGCTGCAGATATGGAGGGTAAGGAAGGATTAGAGAGGGTTGTATGGGTGTCATTCTTTTCCTAATTTTAACCTTTTTAATTCTCTTGGCACATGGTCCTGCTGTGCATTCATTTCGTGGCTCTGGCATTTTTCTACTTCAGGTGGTTCTTTGCCTTCTTGCTTTTGCATATCTTTTACAATGCCTCACTCAGAAAAGTTGAAAGACAAGTCACAATTTTTTTTCTTGGGTGCTCTTAATAGAATAAAACACTGGTAAAGTTTTTAAAAAATATATTTTTTTATTGATTTCAGAGAGGAAGGGAGAGGGAGAGAGAGAAACATCAATGAGAGAGAATCATTGATTGGCTGCCTCCTGCATGCCCCCTACTGGGGGGTGGATCGAGCCCGCAACCCGGGCATGTGCCCTTGTCTGGAATCAAATCTGGGACCCTTCAGTCCACAGGCTGACACTCTATCCACTGAGCAAAACCAGCTAGGGCTGGTGAAGTTTTTTTTTTTTTTAATGCCTTGATTGTTATTAAACATCAAACAGCCTTTCTATTTATAGCTATATCTCATTTTGGTATGTGCTAGCAGCTGAAAACTATTTGTAAAAGCCTCAATGCTACATCAAAAATAAATTTATAGTTATGTGAACAGTATATTTTGCTGAAATATTAAGGAAGCTACCTCAAAAGCTAGTCTTAAGCATAGGAGTTACATTTAGTATGCTAAACATTTTGAAACTACTGAGTTAAAAAAAAACTTCAGAAGTTTAAATTCAGGTTGTTATTGAGTCATTGAATTTTCTTTACATGTACGGTAGAAATTAACTCATAGGCTTTATCTTTTACTTGTCAAAATGTTGGTTTATGGATGAAGATGTAAGTATTGGCTAGTGAGTCAATAGAATTTGAGCTTTGAATTGTTTTTCTTTTCTTTCTTTTTTATTTTTAAGAATAGTACCCACTCTTACTAGACTTTACAAACTTCATAAAAATAATGGACATAGATTTTTCCTTCTGTGAATTTAATGGATTAGTACAGTCTTCTGCCCTGGATCTTAGAACTTTTTTCTAACCAAATAAAAAACTGTCTCAGAAAGCCAATCATCAAAATAATTTGATATTTGAGAAGAAAACTATTCAGACAATAGTACTGCCTCCCTATCCACCCAAAAAGAAAAAGTTATTTGAAACAGTCTTCTCATTTTAAAATAGACTTTGTGGAAATTGAGATGCAGTTTTTTATGAACTAGCAAAAGAAACTTCACTTGTTGTTTTTTATTTTAATTGTTCTCTTTTTCAGGTGTGGGAATTACAATGGTCCTGATATCCATTTTTGTGACCATCTATTACAATGTCATAATTGCCTATAGTCTTTACTACATGTTTGCTTCTTTTCGAAGTGAACTACCATGGAAAAATTGTTCTTATTGGGCAGATCAAAACTGTAGCAGATCACCTATCGGTAAAATTCATTTGTTTATTTTTAAAAATATTGTTAACTCTGCTTCATTCTTTTATATTTTCTAAGAAGCTTAAAGGGTTAAATTATTTTCTAACCAATTTAGGAGAAGTTTTAAGTGAGACATAGGTTACTGATAAAAATAGAATAAAGCATGTATAACCTGAAAATTGATGAATGCAATGTTAATTTCTGAGGACAGTCAGTAAGGCTAAATGGCTACTAGAAGAGTTCTTGCAGGCCTTAGCCATGAGCAGGAGAGAAAAAAGATAATGGGAAAGTGATGAAGAGAGAAAAGCACTATCCATGGTCATTGTAGTATGTTTCAAGAGACAGTCAGTATTACCCATGACATATTGCTAATCTTTGGAATAAGGTAGCATTAATATTGTAGACTATTACCACTGGGATTGCCTTTGTATATCAGAGGATAAAATGGTAAAGACAATACTAGTACTTCTTAAGAACTTAAAGGTGTACTTTTCTATATAGGTTAAATAAATCCACATACTAAGAGTCCCTTAGAGCACTAAATCCCAACTGAAATTATTGTTAACTTTATAGCTTTTATGACTATAAATATAATCTTAGTTTAAAAGGGCAAATATTTTCATACTCACTCCCAGCTTAGTAGTAGAGAAGATTTAAGATGCAGAATGTGCATGTCTTATTCCATTTGTATGATTTTTAAACTACCTTCACCAAGTAACAACTTAGACTGTACTTTAAATATTTTACCATTAAAACTTGTTTTCCAGGAAAATACTATTTTAAAACTAAGTACGTGTTTGTGTGTACATTCTTTTTTATAATTTTTAGTAACTCACTGCAATGTGAGTACACAAATAGAGACATTCATCCATGTGAATAAAAGCTGGGTAGACTTCAACAATTTTACCTGCGACAATGGAACTGAAGTTTATCAGCCAGGGCAGCTTCCCAGTGAACAATATTGGAAGTAAGTACCCTAGATGATCCACTTCTTAAACAGATGTTACTAAAATTTTTTTATAAATAACAATACAATATTAATCAGCTCTTTTCTTAACTCATATAAGTAGAAAAAAAGGGAAGCAGAACAAATTCTACTCCATTTGATTCAAATGTTTACCTATCCTGAGTGAGCAGTAGTAACCTGCAAATTTAGGTCATAGTCGACAAATTATCGTTTATAAATTACTTATGTAAATGGGCAACACATTGTCAGTAATGATTTATTTAGCACTATTAACTATAAATTAAGGAGTTGTTTTGAAGAAAAACATTCACATTTTAGATTATAATTAGCAAGTTTTAATGATAAACAGTTGTGTGATAAGTAATTTGTGGATAAAATTTCTATTTTAGGCTGCAATTCTTTATTATCCATTTTGCGTATAATGGTCACTATATGATAGAAAGAGATATTTTGATTTATATTTACTTTTATTAATTTGAAATGTTCTCTTTTTATTTCCTTTACTGTACACCTACTTCTTACCCTGACCTAACTTCTTTGACTATTGCTGTAATGTGTTCTTCCTCATCTATATGTTAATACTCTTTAGTGACTCTTTTAAAATTTGGATCTTAAAATGTTCCCGAAGACTAAGCTAAGAATTAAAATCCTAGATCCATGCATGTTCCTAGTGGAAATCATAGAATTTGATAGAAAGCCTTTGAAAAAGTTATAAATAGTGGGGCCATTTAGATTTGATGATAAATATAAGTACAATGGATAAGAAAACATTTAATGCAATTTTAAATGATATATTTGTTATTTTAACTTGAGACAAATATTGTAATAAATAAAATGAAACAATCTAATGTAAGGTTAATTTGTTTGCATAAAAGGAGCTTTGAAATATTAGGGCAAAATCATAGCTAAATGAATCAGTAAATCTTTTATTCTGGGGTTTGGAACTTTGGATTGGTTGCACTTACTAATAAACCTAAGTCAAAGCCTGGCTTTTCATTGAACTATTTTTGCCCCTCCAATGCCAATAAAAGGTTCACATGATATTGACGTGTTAATAAAATACTCATGAAGCTCCCACTGGATAAAATATATGACAAAAGTCAATGTATTAAGACAAGTGATTCTGTGTTCATAAAAGGGCTCATGTGTTTTCAGCAAAGTGGCACTCCAACGCTCAAGTGGAATGGATGAGACTGGAGAAATTGTGTGGTATTTAGCACTTTGTCTTCTTCTGGCTTGGCTCATAGTTGGTGCAGCACTATTTAAAGGAATCAAGTCTTCTGGAAAGGTAATTTGGAAAATGCATTAGTGATGGAGCTGTTTTCCAATATCATTGTAGTTCATTGATGAGCATTATCAAATGCATGTCTTTTTCTATAATGGGAACATTCAAATGTGTGAAAAGCTTTCAAATTAGGCAGCCTAGTTCTAAAAAATGCATAAGATCACTACGATTGTTAAAAATAAAACAAACCAAGCACAAACTAATACTAGAGTTGTGTAGTTCCTCAAAACTTGGACCCTTCTAGCTGATATAGTATTCTGAGAATTGCAAGTATATTTTTAAATTTTCTGTTCTATTATGTAAATAAACATCTTGAGTATATAAGCATGGAATATATTGAAACGTTTAGTTTCAAAAATCTAGATCCTTGTTCTATAGGGTAATTATGTCAGGATTTCCCTAATTGGAGGAAATAAAAAACCAACTATGTAATTATTCTCTTAAATTTTGCTAAAATTGACTCAATATCACTCTCTCTCTCAACAAAAAATCCCTTTCTGAAAAACATTATATTTCCCCCTTCATTGTTTTATTTTTTAAACTTTCAGAAAGCATCATGGCAATTTTAGAGAACAACATGAAATTTCTCTGTGAGAAGTTATATAGCATTCAGAAAAATAGATGTTTATGTGTTTGTAATTACTACAGTGAAATTTCCTTAAAAATGGAGGACAGGAATAACTGGATACTATCTTTGCATTCCTGGCACAATATCTAGCACATTCAGTTAATGTTAAGTTGTGATGAGACAAGCTATTAGATCACAAAAATATTGTGAATATCATGAAGTCAGTGGAAACTTTACAAACTAATATTTTAATTACACACTTTTGAAACCATTGGTTCCTTTTATATGTTAATATGGAAAGAATCCATTAAAGGGCATTTACCCAATACATTCATTTTTTTAGTCTCTGGATGATTTGGGGTATATTATCAAACATAGGACATCCACGTTAATGAAAAGCCAGCCTCAAAGGCAACCTGCTTATCTGAAATCATGTGTTATCTAGGATACAAGCAGTGTGTGCTGTCAAACTGTCTTAATGGTAGTTTTAAGGATAATAATGACAAAAGTGTCTGGTACTCAATTTAATCAACTTTTAAAAAATATATTTGTATTGATTTCAGAGAGGAAGGGAGAGGGAGAGAGAGATTGAAACATCAATGATGAAAAGAATCATCCATCAATTGGCTGCCTCCTGCACGCTCCCTACTGGGGATCCAGCCTGAAATCCAGGCATGCACTCTGTCAGGGAATCGAACCATGATCTCCTGGTTCATAGATCCATGCTAAACCACTGAGCAGCACCGTCTGGGTCATTTTAATCAGCTTTAATAGGATTTGAACATTGACTAGGAAAGAGATTATTTCCATTCTCTTTGTGGACTGAGTATATACTAAACATTGCAGGGTTTTAAATCATTTTCCTTCCCATTTCAATGCAATAATTTACCAAGAGGTGCCATTCAGTCCCCTCAAACATTTATAAGAATACTAGAGGCCTGGTGTACGAAATTTGTGCACTGGGGGGGGGTTGTCCCTCAGCCCAGCCTGCACCCTCTCCAATCTGGGACCCCTTGGGGGATGTCCAACTGCTGGTTTAGGCCCGATTGGTTGGGCCTAAACCAGCAGTCGGACATACCTCTCACAATCCGGGACTGCTGGCTCCCAACCACTTGCCTGACTGCCTGCCTGATTGCCCCTAAATGCATCTGCTTGCCAGCCTGATCACCCCCTAACCACTCCACTGCCAGCCTGATCGATGCCTAACTGCTCCCCTGCTGGCCTGATCACCCCCACCTGCCCTCCTCTGCCGGCCTGGTTGCCCCCAACTGCCCTCCCCTGCAGGCCTGGTCACCCCTAACTGCCCTCCCTCCCCTGCAGGCCTGGTCACCCCTAACTGCCCTCCCCTGCCAGCCTGGTCACCCCTTACTGCCCTCCCCTGCCAGCTTAGTCACCCCTAACTGCCCTCCCCTGCAGACCTGGTTGCCCCCAACTGCCCTCCCTTGCAGGCCTGATTGCCCCCAACTTCCCTCCCATGCCAGCCTGTTTGCCCCTAACTGCCCTCCCCTGCCAACCTGGTTTCCCCTAGCTGCCCTCTCCTGCAGGCCGGATCCCCCCAACTGCCCTCCCTCCTCTGCAGGCCTGGTCACCCCCCACTGCCCTCCCCTGCCAGCCCGGTCAACCATAACTGCCCTCCCCTGCTGGCTTGATCACCCACAACTGCCCTCCCCTGCTCGCCATCTTGTGGCGGCCATCTTTGACCACATGGGAGTGGCCAAATTGTGAGGGTGTGATGGTCAATTTGCATATTACCTCTTTATTATATAGGATGTTTAGGAAAGCACTCCATCTGGATTCCAACTTATCACTGCTGATATATTGTGTATTTCCAACAAGAACCTGGGAAATACTGTTTCATACATTAGAGTGTTTGAAAAATGGACCATTTGAGAATGGTGAGAACAGGAAAAGGAAATTATTCCAACTTTGCTATTGGTGTCATCAGATTTATTAATAACCTTATGAAATTTTTGATACTTATTTTGCTAAGCTCCACTTGCTAATGACTTTATTTATATACAATTGTATACTATGATTTTTTAAAAATGACATTGACTTTCTATTGTTTTTCTTGATAGGTGGTATATTTTACAGCTCTTTTCCCATATGTTGTTCTACTCATCTTGCTAATACGAGGTGCAACTCTGGAGGGTGCATCAAAAGGCATTTCATATTATATAGGAGCACAGTCAAATTTTACAAAACTGATGGAAGCTGAGGTAAGACAATTTGAATTTCAAATTATCTGAGAAGGTAAACCTTAAAAGCAAATACCAAAAAATATTTGGTTACAGATAAGAGTATCATAATATAGTAGCTTGCCAAAGATATACAGTTAAATTTTTTAGTGTTTCTGTCCAGTAGGATGTCTGACTTAGCTATTTATATTACACTAATGCTCTCTTATTGGAAGTGAGATGATCATTTTAGCAATAGGATTCTAAAAGTCCTTTTATTAATATAACTGATTCTATTTGACCACAAAAATTTGGAGTGTATTGATCTGACAAATAATATTTCATGCATGAATACCTACAAATTGATGACTACAACCATGTGACTTACTGGATAAACTCATAGGAGATTTAAAGATTACAGTCGAAACTTTAATAGACTAATATATATTTTAACTTTCTTCAAAAGTTAATATTCCAAAAAAGTAAAATCATATTTTGCCAAATGGATTATGAAGTTAAAACACAAAATTGAAATGGATGAATCATTCTATAAACAAAATTGTTACTGGTACCAGAAACATAAACATGTACCATGAATATGAATTGGGTAACCCTATTTTAACTTTGGTCCATCTCCAGATAATGGCTGTCTGTATCACAGGTACATAAATACTTTTACAATTTTGACTATAAGGGACGTTAAAAATAAGTGTAGTCTACATACTAAGCTTGTATTGGTAACAGCCTAAGAATGCTTTTACTTTTTAAGTCAAATCTAGTAGTGTTATCCCAAATGGGTATTTGTTTTAGTTTGCTATGATGTTCTTTGTGGAACCATGCTTATTTCTAGTAATTGCTATTTTCTAAATACAGTCATACCTCGTTTTATTGCACTTCACTTGATTTCTTTCTTTCTTTCTTTCTTTCTTTTTTTTTTTTTTACAAATTGAAGGTTTGTGGCTACCCTGTGTTGAGCAAGTCTATTGGCACAATTTTTCCAACAGCATTTGCTCTCTTCATGTGTTGGTCACATTTTGGTAATTCTTGCAATACTTCAAACTTTTAAATTATTAATATTAATATATTTGTTCTGGTGATCTGTGATCAGTTATGCTTGATGTTACTATTATAAATATTTCAGGGTATCATGTGTCTGACTGTTACACCCACCAGCCATTCCCCTGTCTCTCACCCTCTTCTTGGGTCTTCTTATTCTCTGAGACATAGCAGTATTTATAATTTATATCAGGTTGATTGATAACCCCACAATGGTTTCTAAATGTTCAAGTGAAAGGAAGAGTTACACATCTATCACTTTAAATCAGAAGCTAGAATTGATTAAGCTTAATGTGGAAGGCATGTTGAAAACCAAGATAGGCTGAAAGCTAGGCCTCATGCATCAGTCAAGTTGTGAATGGTGAACAAAAGGGGACATGTGTAATACTTTCAACAATAAAGATAAATAAAAAAAAATAAAAAGTTCTTGAAGGAAATTAAAAGTTCTACTTCAGTGGAGCACAAATGATAAGAAATAAAAACAGCTTTGTTGGTGATATGGAGAAAATTTTAGTAGTCTGAATAGAGGATCAAACCATTCACCACATTCCATTAAGCCAGAGCCTAATCCAGAGGGAGACCCTAACTCTCTTCAAGTCTATGAAGGCTGAGAGAGGTAAGGAAGCTGCAGAAGAAAAGTTTCAAGCCAGCAGAGGTTGGTTCATGAGATTGAGGGAAAGAAGCCATCTTCATAACATAAAAGTGAAAAGTGGTAAAGCAGAAAGTGCTCATGTGGAAGCTTCAGCAAGTTATCCAGAAGATCTAGCTAAGATAATACAGGTGGTTACACTAAACAATTTTCAATGTAGATGAAACAGTCTTATATTGGAAGAAGATGCCAACTAGGACTTACATAGCTAGAGAGAAGAAGCCAATGCCTGGCTTCAAAGCTTCAGAGGATGGTCTGGTGACTTTAAGTTGAAGACAATGCTCATTTAGCATTCCAAAAATCCTAGGGCTCTTAAGAATAATGAGAAATCTAGTCTGCCTATGCGCCATAAATGTAACAACAAAGCCTGGAGGATAGCACATCTGTTTACAACATGGTTTACTGAAGATTTTAACCCACTGTTGAGACCTACTGTTCAGAAAAAAGACTCTTTTCAAAATATTACTGCTTATTGACAATGCCCTTGGCCACCCAAGAGCTCTGCTGGAGTTGTACAATGAGATTAATGTTGTTTTCATGCCTGCTAATCCAACATCCATTTTGCAGCTGAAAGATCAAGGAGTAATTTTTATTTTCAAGTCTTATTATTTAAGAAATACACATTGTAAGGCTATAGGTACCATTGGTAGGTAGTGATACCTCTGATGGATCTGAGCAAAGTCAATGGAAAACCTTCTGGAAAAGATTCACCATTCTAAATACCATTAAGAACATTTGTTATTCATGAGGAAGTCAAAATATCAACATTAAAAATATATATCAACATTAACAGGAATTGATACCAGTTATCACGGATTATTTTGAGGGGTTCAAGACTTCAGTGGAGGGAGTAACTGCAGATGTGGTAGAAATATCAAGAGAACTAGAATTAGAAGTGAATCCTAAAGACTGACTGAATTGCTGCAATCTCTTGGTAAAACTTTAACAGATGAGGAGATGCTTCTTATGAATAAGCAAAGAAAGCAGTTTCTTGAGATGGAATCTACATCTGGTGAATATGCGGTGAAGGTTGTTGAAATGACAACACATGATATACAGTTAAATATTGCATTAACTTAGTTGACAAAGCAGCAGCAGACTTTGGGAGGATTGGCTCCACTTTTGAAGGAAGTTCTGTGGGTAAAATGCCATCAAACAGCATCACATGCTACAGAGAAATTGTTCGTGAAAGGAAGAGTTAATCCATGATGGAAACTTCATTGTCTTATTTTAAAAAATTGCCACAGACACCCCAACCTTCAGCAGCCACCACCCTGATCAGTCAGCAGCCATGAACATTGAAGGGAGACCCTCCACTTGTAAAAAAATTTACTATTCACTAAAGGCTCAGATGATGGTTAGCATTTTTTAGCAATAAAGTATTTTTTAAGATTCCCCCCCCCCCAGTTTCATGTTTTTTATTAGCAAGCTTTATTTTTTAGAACAGTTTTAGATTTTTCAGAAAGATCGAGCAGATCATACAAAGGGTTCTCATACTCCTATTATGATTATCTTACAATAGTATGGTACATATTTTATAAGTAACTCTTCAGTGATTTAGCATGGCTCTGAGCATAAAATCCAGAGTCCTTGTGATGGTCTATAAAGTTCTGCATAACCAGCGCCTGCCCACCTCTCCAATGTCTTCTTGCTCATTTTACCAGAGAGGCCTCCTTTCTCTTCCTCACGCATATCAAAATTGTTCCTGCCTCTAAACCTTTGCACATTTATTCCCTTTTCCTGGGATGCTTTTTAGCAGCGAAGTATTTTAAATTAAGGTATGTACATTGTTTTTAAGATATAATTCCATTGCACAATTAATAGACTATAATATACAGTATAGTATAAACATAATACCTTTATGAACTGGGAAACCAAAAATTCATTTGACTCACTTTATTGCAATATTCACTTTATTGTATTATTTGTTTTATTGTGGTAGTATGGAACAGGTATGCCTGTACTTACAATCTGGATATTTAATTATTTGCTATAGAAATTTTCTGGTAAGCATGTCAAATTTATTCATAGAATAAATTTGTTTTTATTCATGGAAATCCATCTTTTATCTTTTTGAAAATTGAGGTGTCTATCTCTGGTCTTTGCTTACCTTACTTGTGCTCAAATAATTTTCACTCCATAATCAACCACAAGAGCCCTAAATTGGTTTAGACCTATGAAGTTTTATGATTTTAATCATGGAAATTAACATACTTTGATGTGTTCACAGACCATCTGTTGATTTCTTTGTTTATTTTAGGCCTCTCATCTTTTAACATTGTTTGTTAATCTCTTCCCAACTCAAAGACCATGTTTCATGATGAATAAAAACAAAAAATATGGAAGTTTAGATCCATTATCTTCTCTATATTAGGTTATTAAACAAGATAAACTGTTAATGCATTTTTGGAATGGTAAAGTGCTAAATAAATATGACCACACACTTATTTAAATTATTGTTATTATATTATACTACAAGGACAGGCTAAAATAAGTTTACAGTTGTAAGTACACAAAACAGAGTTCATAAAACTATTGTAACAATCATAGCCTGCATGCCTTTTTCATACAAACAACTGTAAACCTACTTTTGCCAAACCCTGTATGTTATTATAGATACAACATTTTCCCTAAGAAGTGGAACACTCATTTTCTTTCAACATCATAACTTTGATCACAGTCTGAAAGTCCTTTTCCTATTCCTTAAGTGGCATTTACAAGATTCAGATCACTTGGGCTTTACAGTTCCTGAAACTTTCCTGAAAAATTTCTATGACTATTTTATATTGGTCGGTCTTTGTATATCTGTATTATCTTTTTTTTTATTGTTGACACTATTACAGATATCCTCATTTCCCCCCACCCTTTGCTCTTCTATACCCAGTCCCCACCCCCCCTTTCCCTCTGGCGTTCACCACACAGTCCTCTGTGTCAATTGGTTATGCATATATGTCCTTTGGCTAATCCCTTCACCTCCTTTCATCCAGTCTGCCCTTTGTCCTTCCCTTTGGGGCAGCTTTAAAAGATCAGAGCTAAACCTAATGCTCTTTGTGAAACATAAAATTTAATCCTCCCACCTCCCCACTGAACTACCTCCACTTCTTTTTCTTGGGGTTTGCTGGCAATTAGAATTTTTTCTTAGATTTTTAAAATTTCCTCTCTGGCCACATACTAGAGCATGGGATCATAAGTATATATTTTTCCTTATCTTTGAATATGTGATCTCTATTGAGATCTCTAGAAGAGTAGAGAACCATACACATGTATAGCTAGAGGGGTCTTCAGTGATTATTTTACTAACTCATTTTACAGTGATAATATTGAGACCCAGAAAGATTCAGATTTAGTTAAGTTTAGACAGCCAGTTTCTGCATCTTGAATTAAGATTTCCTAATCCCTAAAGCAATGATCCTGTATATAGCTATGAGATTGGTAGGCATGGGCATTACAACTATGTTTGGGATTTTGCTTCCTTGTTCTTTACAACCTTAGGTAAACATGACTCACACCAGCCACACCATTTCCAGCTCCCCCTAACTCACATATGAATACATAATGTATCAACTAAAAGAAGCTGAGACAAACATAAGCATGTTATTTATCTTTTAATATATACAACCGCCTAAGAAAAAGGAGAGTACTTTATTTATAACATTTTTATTATATCTAAGTAAAATAACCATGTTCTAACTATCTATTCATTTACTTCCTACTGGCTTCCTGACATTATAAAGCAATTATCTTATAAAATAAAAGGCTAATATGCAAATCGACCAAATGGTGGAACGACTGGTCGCTATGACACGCACTGACCACCAGGGGGCAGATGCTCAATGCAGGAGCTGCCCCCTGGTGGTCAGTGCGCTCCCACAGGGGCAGCTCCACTCAACCAGAAGCCCCGAGCCAGGCTCACAGCTGGCAAGTGCAGCGGCGGTGGTAGAGCCTCTCCCACCTCCATGGCAGCACTAAGGATGAGCGGGGGAGCGGGCTTAAGCCGTCAGTCTGTCATCACCCAAGGGCTCCCGGGCTGCAAGAGGGCGCAGGGCAGGCTGAGGCCACCCCTCCCTCCCCCGTCCCCTGAGTGCACAATTTTGTGCACTGGGCCTCTAGTAGTGTAATAATAATCTAACATCAAGCTATATTATGAAGACCTAGGAATATTTATTTTACTGTCTAAAAACTTTATTTCTATTATAATTGGAAATAGATTATATACCTTTCAGGGAGAAAATTATTGTTTTTAACTTTCATAAACAACAAGTATCAATTTATGATTTTTCATAATAACAATAATAGTTACTATTGAGCATCTGCTAATTGCTTTGTATGTGCCTCACATCATTCCTAGTATGCATAAAAATTGTTATTTTTGCCATTTCCATTTTATAGATGAAAGGATAGGTTTAAAGATGTTAAATACATTGAAGTCAAAGAGAGAGAGAGAGTTATTGAATATAAACTTCATTTTTTTTGACTCCAGAACTATAACTCCTAGTCATCAAGTTATATTGCCTGCTTTCACGGACCAGTCCTGTTTTCAGATGAACTAAAAATTAATTATGCCCAAATACAGGATGTCCCAAAAATGTATACCCACTTTAACAGCTAATAGCACAATTGAGGTTTCTTTCTTTTCAGATTTAACCCATTGGAATTAATAATGGGTTAAAAGTGGGTATACATTTTTGGGGGACACCCTGTATATGCCAATTCTATTATTTGAAATCTACACAATTAGATTTTTTTCCTTGGGGTAATGTTATAGCTACAGAATTTCATTGTTAAATGGATTTATCTAGATTAGTTTCTAAGATTAATTACTGTCCCTTAGCAAAGACATAGGAGGGGTAATTGTGAAATAATAAATGGGTAGGATTAGATGAAGAATGGGGATGCTATTTAAAGTGATGAGACTAGCTATATGAGGTTCTAATCAAAACATGGAATGAGGGCCCTAGCCAGTTTGGCTCAGTGAATAGAGCATTGGCCTGCAGATTGAGGGATCCCGGATTTGATACCCATCAAGGGCATTTACCTTGGTTGCAGGCTTGATAACTGGCCTTGGTTGGGGCATGTGCAGGAGGCAACCAATTGATGTGTTTCTCTCACATTGATGTTTCTCTCTCTCTGTCTACCCCCTCCTCCCATTCCACTCTCTCTGAAAATCAATGGAAAAATATCCTCAGGTGAGGATTAACAACAACAACAACAAAAACCCCACATGGAATGAGAGAATGGCATGAATTAAGGGCTGCCTAAATGTATCATCATTGTTCAAAAATTGCCTAATACTATCCTTGTTAAGGATTATATTTTTATTGTCCCCAAATTGATATGTAAGAATTCCAATACATTTCCAGCACAGTTTTTTTGGTGGAACTTGAAAACTGATTTTAAATTTATGTGAAAGAAGAAAAGGCAAAACAAGGTGTTTCTGAGGAAGTGAGGCACACTTGTCTTACCAGATATGAAACAATATCATAATGCTGTAGTTATTAAAATAGTATGATGTTAACATAGATATAGACATATAGACCAGTGGAAAAGAATAGTAGTCTCAGAAATATTAATGAATATATGGAACTTGATATGTGGCAGAGGTGACAATGAAAGTCAATGGGGGAAAGGATGAACTATTCAATTGTCCAATTAATGTCCAATTGGTATAATTGACAATATCAATTATCTTTGGAACATTGATATTCCATTTGGAGAAAAATGAATTGGGATTTCCAATTTAATATGCACAATATAAATTTCAGGTGAACTTTAAATCTTTTAGAAGAAAATATAGCATAGTATCTTAATGACCTTGGGTTAAGGATTATTATTTTTAAGGGTTATTTTTAAGTCAGAGAAATAAAACACAATACAAACAGGCAAGGATGAACAACCTTAGCTACATTAAAAACAACATTTAAGAACACAATGTTAAAATGTGAAAAAAAAAAAACCCACAAAGTGTCAGAAAAAATTTAACATATGTAATAGACAAAGGTTAGAATCCAAATTACATTATATATTCGTAGAGACTCAATAAGGCAAATAAGCCACACAAAAATGGCAAAGACATGAACAGGAATTTCACAGAAAAAAACAACTATTTAGTAGAACACATAAAAACATGCCAAAACATATTTCATTAGGGTAATCAACTCTCACTTCATAGTCACTAGATTAGACTGTATTAAAAATTCTGACCAATGTTATAAAAAATGTGCTGGAGTGGGAACTCTCATAACCAGCTACAGGAAGTGCAAAGTGGTGCAACCACTTTGAAGGATAATTTGGCAATATTTAGGAAAAGGGAAGATTCATATACCCTATGATATCACAGTTCCACAACTAGGTATGAGGACATATAAGAATATTCACAGCTACATTGTTTCTAATAGCAAAATACTGAAGAAACTGAATGTCCATCAACAGGATAAAGGATAAAGTGTGGCATACACAGTGGGGCAATACAGCAATAAAAAATGTTCAAAACTATATATATATATATAATGGAACCATATGAATTTGCTTATATTCTTTCATTTTTGACTTACAAAATTGAAATACCTTATGGTTCAAATTGATAAGGGATAAATTTTATACAATACTGACTGAAAAAGGGACATTGTATAAGTTAATATGTATTACAAAAACTTTTCTATAAACTCAAAAACATGTAAAGCTAAATGCCACTGTGTTTAAGTTTACATATTTATGTAGTAAAAATACAAAGAAAAACAAGAAAATGATAAACACCAAAGTCAGGATAGCAGTTACCACTGGAAGTTGGAAGAGTGATAGGATTAAGAAGGGGGAAACTGTCTTCAAAAGACTGATAACATTTTATTTTGTAAGCTGAGTGGTGGGTACTTAGGTGTTTATTTCATTATATTCATTCATTTGTATATATAAAATATTTTATGCAAATGAAAATTAAGAGTGTATGTTTTAAAATATCAACTTATTTTCTCATAGGTTTGGAAAGATGCTGCCACACAGATATTTTACTCCCTTTCAGTGGCTTGGGGTGGCTTAGTTGCTCTATCATCTTACAATAAGTTCAATAACAACTGCTTCTCAGATGCCATTGTGGTATGTTTGACAAACTGCCTCACTAGTGTGTTTGCTGGATTTGCTATTTTTTCTATATTGGGACACATGGCTCACATCTCTGGAAAGGAAGTTTCTCAAGTTGTAAAATCAGGTATGGAATGCTATATATTGTTCATTTTTATTAACTCAATGCAGTTCATTTAAGAAATACTAATATATTTTAGAGCAATTTATTTAAAGCACTCAAGATTTAGGGTATTGCACTTCTTTCTCATTTCATCTTATATACTTTGGCTTTAAGGAAGAAATAATTCTTAGATGATTTGAGAAAATAAGACTATACTAGGAAACAATTTTAGATTTTTTTTCTGAATTTTGTTTAGTTTTTAATATGAATTACTTCCTGCACAATTATAAGTATCAGAAATCATGATAAGCACTTTATTGCATTATCCTTATTTGTGTGTATGCATATATATAAAAGCGAGGATGTGTGTGTGTGTGTGTGTGTGTGTGTGTGTGTGTGTGTGTGTGTATTTACAGTATTGGCCTGCATTTTAAAAACACATTAATATCATATAGATAGAAACCCAAGTGACTTTGCCCAGCTGTGTCCAGCCTGAACATCATTTGGTTAATGATTCTTTTAGAATTTCTAGGGTAAGATAATTTAGGTTTCTGGAGTTTAAGAAAGATATTATTCTTCATCAATATTAAAAAAATAAAGTCAAACTCAATGAAATAATTAAGATTTCTTATGTGAGAAATGTACCATTTATAAAATTGATCTCTCTAGCTTAATTCACGTCACGGGTTCACATCATAACCAAGTCAAATATTTTTAAAAGTGAAAGTGAAATAGTTGCTAAAAATATATTTCATGGATTGTGTTACCAAATTAAAATGAGATTTTTCTAGTACTTTACTTTGAAAATGTCCAAATATGGGAATTTTCATGGCAACTAATTTAAATTAAAATGTCATGCATTTTTCTTAGGTTTTGATTTGGCATTCATTGCTTATCCAGAAGCTCTAGCCCAACTCCCAGGTGGACCATTCTGGTCTATATTATTTTTCTTCATGCTTTTGACTTTGGGTCTCGACTCTCAGTTTGCTTCCATCGGTAAGTAATACTCCCACTGTTAGCCTATCTCTTTTGTATTGTACTCATGTTTCTTCTACTTAAAATTATCCTTTTCTTAACCCTTGTTGCCCCTAGGTTTTACTCTCAGAAAAATCTTTCTGAAAACATTTTTTAACTTAAAAGTATTCATGAATCAAACACCCAAAAGGAACAAACAATACGTCATCATATTTGCTTCAGATGTTTTAAAAAATAAACTGTTACAGATGAATTTGAAGTGCCCCATGTTCCTCTCCCTAATACAATTCACATTTCTTCCTTCCCTGGAATAAATGTCACCATGAATATTGTGACATATACAGTCCATGTTTGTATTCATTTTATATGTATCCATAAATAACAAATTTTTAAATGTTCACATAAATGTGAAGTTTCATTCCATACATATTCTGACAGTTGTATTTTACATATATTATGAACCCATGTTGATGCATAGACATATAGGTCTAGCTAATTCACAATCTGTTGCCATAGTGACAGACAACTGGATTATTTCCAGTTTTTAAAACTCACACAAACTACTGCAATGGCTATTTTTGCACATGGCTCTATGTATAGATAAGAATTTTCCTTAGGGTATACACCAAGAAATTCTGAAAGTTTTTTTTATTATATCGTCCTCTTATATAAAACATTTTAATAATTTACTGTTTATGGGGCAAAGTCCAGCCTCCTCTAATTGACTTTCAAAGCCCCCAAAATTTTAAATATATTTCTTAATCCTTTCATTCAAACACCCTTCTACTTTTAGCCAGTACCCTGTTTCATGAACACGTTTTCTTTTTTCTTTTTTAAAGGTTGGTTTTAATTTCTTAATATACTGATATGAAGTTCTAATTCTTTTATAAGATTTTTAGATTATTGTAATTATTTGTATAAAATAATCAGTGATTGGGTTTGGTGGCTTATGGGAATACATTTATTTCTTAACCTGGGAGGCCTTTCTGTATCCATGTTATTTATTGAAATACTGGTATTCACCTTTTTAAAAAGTTGTATTAGACTTCTTCCTTCCCTATAACTCTTTCAAACTACTTCATCCCCCAGGGACCTGTTACCTTATAGTTGCTACCAATGAAAAACCTTATAAAACAAACTAAAAATGACAAATGGAGCTGCCTTTGATTTTTATCAGAACTGACAAGTGGTGACTGCCAAGAGAAAGGATCTTACGGGTTTTTAAAAGCTATGATTAAGGCTAGACTATTTTCTCAATATATATTTGTAAATTTCATGACTAGAAGTTGAATTCTGTGATTGGCAAATGAGTTGACATATAACATGCCATTTTTCCCCTCCTGAAGAAACAATTACAACAACAATTCAAGACTTATTTCCCAAAGTGATGAAGAAAATGAGAATTCCCATAACTTTGGGTTGCTGCCTGGTTTTGTTTCTCCTTGGTCTCGTCTGTGTAACTCAGGTATATTATAGTATTTTTTCCATAGACAAAATATTACTTGGAACATACTTTATAATCTCAATGAGAAAACCATGGTTTAAGAGAATGTTTAATGACAAGTCCAAGTCTGACTTGGATCAAGGTTTTCTGAATTTTAGCCCAGATTGTTTGCCATTATAGCACAATTTCAATAAGTATATTTTGCAGAGGGGCAGGAGGCCCACTAATGAACAATTTCCCCAATTACAATAAAGTTAGAGACTTTAAATATACACTATATTTCTTGGCCACTACTATAGAATACACAGATACTGCATATCATTTTAATAATTAACTATTCTAAATGCTTTTTTTCCAAGTGACTCCATGCAGAAAAAAAGGACATAATTTTTGAGATTTAAATCCACATTTGTGTTCACATTTGAAAATATTCCTTTTCACATTTTTGGCAGAGGTGAAATCAAGGAGCATATGCTAAAATAAAATTAATAAATTCAATTTGAATGCTTAATAAATCATAAAAATAATTAAAACTATATTCTGAAGTAATTAATTTTTTGATAGGCTGGAATTTACTGGGTTAATCTGATTGACCACTTCTGTGCTGGATGGGGCATTTTGATTGCAGCTATACTGGAAATAATAGGAATCATCTGGATTTATGGTAAGTGGTGACTCTTAGAATTACCTACTCTTTTTATTAAATTAATTTAGTTTGATTCTTTTCCATTATGTGTACTATAATAGTAAAGTATAATATAATCGGTCAAAATATAAATAAAATATAAATGTGTATCCTTCATTGCTGTAGTATAGGAAAATGTTCAGACAAAACTTGAGGCCACAATGATTAATGGAGGAAAATATGAGCAAGGACTGAATGCACTCTGTTGGTTGTTTTGTTAGGAGGGAACAGATTCATTGAAGATATAGAAATGATGATTGGAGCAAAAAGGTGGATATTCTGGCTATGGTGGAGAGCTTGCTGGTTTGTCATTACGCCTATTCTTTTGATTGTAAGTATTAATATTCCATGAATTTAGTATAAATAATATATATTTAAACACCTGAGATAAAATTGAAGAATAACTCACATTGAAGACAAAAAGGCAAATGTCATAAATTAATGATTTTTCAACTTTTGCTTTATGACTGGTACCTCCGAGTTGCCTAAATTAAAATGTCTTTGCAGTATTATTTTTGAGCTCATAGGTTTTATTGATTTTAGAGAGAGAGGAAGGGATAGAGAGAGAGGGAAACATTGATGTGAATGAGAAACATGGATTGGTTGCCTCTTGTACACACCCTGACCCAGGTCAAACAGGAAACCTTGGTATGTGCCCTAACTGGGAATCAAACCCACAAACTTTTGGTGTATAGGATGATGCTCCAACCGACTGAGTCACCCAGTCAGGGTGACAACTGAGTTTATTTATAAATGCAAAGGTATTAACTATTAAATGACACACATCATCAGCCATTTGTATAAAGTTATGCATATTAGACTCCACTACCCTTCATTTATTCTCTTTTAGCTATGTAAAATTATGGTAATTGTAAAATATATTTAAATTTCTGTAATTAAATTAGTCTATTAAATTGTAAAATGAAATTTGAATATCTACTTTATAAAGATTCTTGTATTCTAAATACATTTAAACTAAATTTAGAGGAACTACTAGGTGATTTTTGGTTTTAATTTTGTTTTACAGATTTCTAAATACACAATTAGTTTTAATGCTGCAACATGTTTTTTAAAGACATTTTTTAAAAACGCGGCCTTAACATGTTTCAGCTTTAAGATTCAGATTTCACTATTTTACCAAACACACATTGAGCTTGTTTTTTTCTCAAGAGGCTAGAAGTGATGTGTGCTTTGGTAAATATGTATGTACTACTAGTAAGTGAATGTGTGTGAGTTTGGGTGTGGAGTAAGGGATGCTCTGTGCAGTGAGAAATAATAGAAATAATTGCTAAGCAAGTAGCAAAGCATGTTCACTAAAGTGTATTTTACATTCTCATTAAATTAATTGATATGCTCGCTAGCTAATGGCTTAGAATAAAACCATGCTATTATAAACAAAAGTGATAAGTTCAATAACAGAATATCTCAGATATTATTTTACTTACAGTCTGCTATATTTTATGGTATTTTATTGAAATACATGTTGGACAAGTATTTGTATTTTTTATAAAAATATGGAGATGCTAATTTTGAAAGATTCTATTAAAAGCCAAATATAAGTCATTTAGGTTGGTCCACTTAGTATTATTATCTTCTGGCAAGTTATCTGATTATCTTAGTTGATTGAATGTATTTTCATTGTAATTTCTTTTGATAAATTATTTCTAAGGAATGGAATAAAATTGCTAATAATTAGTGCAATTGAAATCATTAGTGCAATAAAGTCTAATCTTTAGCATTGTCCTTTCATATGTTAACTTTCACAGGCAATTTTTATCTGGTCACTGGTGAAATTTAATAGACCTACTTATGGCGAAATTCCATACCCAGACTGGGGAGTTGCTATAGGCTGGTGTTTGATTACTTTCTGCATTATATGGATTCCAATTATGGCTATTATAAAAATAATTCAAGCTAAAGGAAACATCATTGAAGTAAGCACATTAAATTATTTGTTCACCACACCAAATCAAGTGTCCTTCCATCACCATTTGTCCCTCTTTTACGCTTTTATTTTTCCTTTTACCCTTTCTTACCTTTCCCCACCTCCTTCTGATAATCACCATACTGTTGTCTATGAGGTTTTTTTTTTTTTTTTGGGGGGGGGAGGGTTTGCTTAATTTCTTCCCTCTTTTCACCCAGTAACCCCACCCCCTCCTTCTGACAGCTGTCAGTCTGTTCTCTGCATCTATAAGTCTGTTTCTATTTTATTAGTTTACATACAGATGATGTATTATAGAACTGTACCCCTGAAAGCTATATAATTTTTTAACCAATGTCACCCCAATAAATTCAATTAAAAATTAATATTATTTGTACTTCATATAAAGCACTATGATCAAACTAAAGATTAACTTACCAATATGTTGATAATATGAGCTTATGACCATGAGATCAAATTAATCACTCTTCCCTTTAGGCTACTTCTGTATCTGAGACAAACATCCATTACTATGTGCATAGCATTGTATTACACTATACATATATTTGTGTGTCTCCTTGTACTAGACTATAAGGTCCATTAAGAAGTCTTGTCTTGCTTGTTGCTGTAGCCTCAGGTGCTATTAGAGTGCTTAGCACATAAGTTATCATATCTATACTTATACTAAGTTGTTCCTGAAGATGATGTAAAAGCAAAGCAAATGACCTTTTTTTGTGTGTTATATCTATAATCTTCACTTGTAAAACATGGTCTGAAAAAAATCCCTGCTCTGTTTATAATATATATCCTAATAGAATGTTTAGACTGGGAAAAGCCTGGTAAATTATCTGGAACCCAAACTAGGTCATGAGTCACCCCTCTTCCTTGGAGGCCTAGAGGGATGGAGTTGATTATGACACATCATTAGGGCATAGGGCAATAATAAGGTAGGCTCAGTAATCAGATCTTAAAATATATATATATTTTTATTTCAGAGAGGAAAAGAGAGAGAGAGAGAGAGACATCAATGATGAGAGAGAATAATTGATTGGCTGCCTCCTGCACGCCCTCCACTGGGGATCGAATGTATCCGCCTGGTTCATAGGTTGACACTCAACCACTGAGCCACACCAGCTGGGCTCAATAGTTGGATTTAAAATAAATACCTAACCCCATTCAAGAATGGATCTAGATTAATTGTTTTACCCTGAAACTCCCTTTCTTTGGTTCTTGAAACTTCTCAGGTATACACTGGTTTATATCCTCACCAAACAGTCACCCTAAGGCTAGGGAAAAGAAATTTAACATTCTAAAAAAAAGTGTACATTGATATTTATTTACAGATTGTAGCACTTAAGTTCTAAGACAGCTTTTTTTCCCTCCTCATTTCAGCGTATTGTAAGCTGCTGCAGACCAGCTTCTAACTGGGGTCCATACCTGGAACGATACCGTGGGGAGAGATATAAAGACATGGTGGATCCTAAGAAAGAGATTGACCATGAAATACCTACTGTCAGTGGGATGTAAAACCAGAATAACTCCTAATTTTAAAAAATATGTGCTTGTGTAATGTGATTATTTTAGAGAAAATTTTTATTTATTTGTATGTTAATTGAATAAAATGTATATATTATGTTCATAATAGTATAACAATTATTTTTCCCATTTAAGCAGGAATGTAATATAAAAATGTGAATCTAGTAATGTTTAGCAATGTGCCTATTATATTTATTTTTAGATGATCTATCTGTATTAACACACACATAGCTGTCTCTATTTCACAATAACATTTTTGTACATATTACCATAATACATTGAAGGCTTTACTTTGAGCAGGTTATTTAGAAAATAGTTATATTTTCTATTGTACAAGTTTTATACTATTACTTGTTTATATTTTCTTGTTATACAGCATTTTATTCCCCATAAAGCTGGGGAAAATAAATCAGTGTATTTAAAAGAAAGTATTAAAATTGAAGGCCTCACTTAATTAGAAATGCTATACATATATGGAATAGATGGACTGTATATATAACATGTGGATATAATTTAATACTTTTGATCCAAATATGTCTAAAAACTTTAGGTATTAATGGCTAACGTTTACTATGTGAACTTAGTAGTTATGTCCTTTATTTACAAACTAGAGGCCTGGTGCACAAAATTTATGCACTGGAGGGGTGTCCCTTAGCCCAGCCTGCACCCTCTCCAATCTGGGACCCCTTGGGGCATGTCCGACTGCTGGTTTAGTCACAATCTGGGACTGCTGGCTCCTAACCACTTGCCTGCCTGGCTGCCTGATTACCCCTAACTACTCTGCCTGCCAGCCTGATCACCCCCTAACCACTCCCCTGCCGGCCTGATTGACACCTAACCACTCCTCTGCTGGCCCGATCACCCCCAACTGCCTTCCCCTGCAGGCCTGGTTGCCCCCAACTGTCCTCCCCTGCTGGCCATCTTGTGACAATGTGGGGCAGCCATCTTGTGATGCAAGGGCATGAGGGTCAATTTGCATATTACCTATTTATTAAATAGGATCGTAAAATAAGACAGAAAAATAAGGATCCTATGTACAGTAAGTGATACATCTAGAAAATAGAAACCAGAATCTTTAAGTACTTCCTTCCCCATATAATCTCTAGGTTATATTTGGAAGAAAAACATGAACCATCTAATTTCTACTATTTTAGAAAATTAAGAGTAGTTCATTGTACTCTCTGAAATCTAGGTGTAATTTCAAATAGAACATAGAACAAAATATGAATGAGGAAATGGCTTCAATCAAATTTAAAAACTTATGTTGTAATATAATGTTAATAGATCAAGTAGAATGATTTTGTCTTATTTGAATGTTACTAGTTACAGGTGATAACTTATTTACATCCTTATAGGAGATAAATTTGGTAAACTTGTCAAGAATGAAAGAAACCAAATTAGAAAGTCCTATGTCCCAGTTTCCTTACAGAAGATAATGAAAACATATGACATCATTCATAGTTTTTTACAGAAATTACATATTATTGACAATTGGTTGAAACATCACAGCCTAGCATGATGAACATTGCCTAAATATGTAAGAAATTTTTCAACTCTTCTTAAAGTTTTTAACCTGGGCTTCAGAGAACATATGGAAGGCAGCAGGAAAAGCACCAGGTGTTAGACTGGTGGGGGTCACGCTGGACTTGGATTCAGCAACCTTGGTACTTGAGTTCTGACTAGGAAAGAATTCAGAGCCAATACTTATTTATTTATTTATTTATAAAATCACAGAGGTGGAAGAAGTAATTTGTAGGAGAAATGGGCTTATGAAACAAGTTATAGAGGTAAAGGAAGGGCCCTTGGAGTTTGGGAGTGAGGGAGCTAATGGTAAGTGCCTGGGGACAGGGAAAGGAGAGGGGAAGGCAGGGAGTGCTCCTGGGAGGGATAGTGCACTGGGTCCTCATCCTAAAGGTTTTAAGTCTGGAGATTTTAGGGGAGGTCCCAAGGGAAGATCTTAACAGATTAATTAGCAGTTTTCCAGGTGTGTCTTTTCAGGGTCTAGGTCTCCACTGATTGATTGGTTGGCACCAAGGCAAGGGGTCATTATCCAATGCAGCTGGTCCTGAGGTCAGCCATGGGGCCACTTGTCTGGTTTTGCTGCTTTTCTGGGCTTGGAGCTGAAATGCAACTGAGGCCTAGATGTTACCTCTAGGGAGGAAAGGTCAGGGGGTCCAAACTGCAAGACCAGCAATATGCTAGGGAAGGAAAGGTCACCCTGGAGGTGAGGTCCCACTCTACAATTTTCCTTTGCCAGGCACCTAGGGCTTTCCACCCTGGTGCCCTTCTGTACCTGGCCCATCGTCCTTGCTCTGCTCATGTCTGTCTAACTGCCTACCATCTAAGTAAAATTATATGCAATATTTTTCTATGTGTATGTGTGCATGCATTTTTCTAAGGAAAGTATTCATAATCTTCAATAGAATATCAAAGGGATTTGTGACTCAAAAGTTTAAGAACCACACATACCACATCAAGCTTTCCCTCTTGGCAAGTTAAGAAATAAAAGGAATAATTTTAAACTTTAATTTCTTTTACATTTTAAATTCCTTTAGATTGGAGATTATAGGAATAAGGGATTAAAGCATTTTTAAATTTATACTAATAATTTATTTTGAGAGGAATGGGCATGAAGGTAGGTAAGTAGGTACGCCTGTAATTGAATGATCTCAGTGAGTTATGTACATACATATAAGATAAACTCATCTTAGATATTTTGAGGGTTTTCTTTGAGGATAGGTAGGTCAAATGCTATTAGTGAATTTCCATAGATTGTTAACTCTCAGTTACACTGGATTTTTATAAAGTATTTTATGAAATAGACAGGTGACTAGAGTTTAAAATACGTTTTTCCTTAATTTTAATCCATATTATACCACAGGCATTCTGCCATTATATTTTGACTAGAGGCCCGATGTATGAAGATTCATGCAAGAATGGGCCTTTGCTCTGGCTAGAGCCGCCTTTCTGTCTTCCCATGCTGCACAGAGGCCTGCAGTGGCTGGGGCGGTGTGGAACACCTGCGTCATCGCCATGGCAACAATGCAAGTGTCCCGCCCCGGCCACTCGCTGCCTGTGTATGCAAATTAACCCACCATCTTTGCTGGGTTAATTTGCATACTCACTCCTGATTTGTTGGTGGGTGTCACGAAGGTACGGTCAATTTGCATCTTTTTCTTTTATTTGTGTAGATGCTATTTGAGGTGTGGATTTTTTAAATCAAATATAAAAATGCAAGCTATTTTCTATAGGTGATTTTTGCAATTCAGGAAAGATTTAGGTACATTTCTAAGGAAATCCTATCTTATAAAAGAGTAATATGCAAATTAACCATCACTCTGCTACACCCACAAGCCACGCCTACAAGCTATGCCCACAAGCCAATCAGGAGCAAGTATGCAAATTAACCCAACCAAGATGGCTGTGGCCATTGAGAGAGCAGGAGGGAGGCTTGGGTTTGCCCAGCGATGGAGGAAGCCAAGCTTTCCACACACCCCGGCCGGTCCAGGCCTCCACTTAAGGCTACAAAGTTTCAATTACAGAAGATAAATAAATCCCAACAAAAATGGCAGCATCCATGGAACTGGAGAAAGCAGGAGGCTAGGGTTTCCCCTGGCGATGGAGGAAGCCAAGCTTCTGCAGCCCTGGCCTGCTTTAGCCTCCATTTAAGGTTACAAACTTTCAATTATAGAAGATAAATAAATCCCAACAGAAATGGCTGCTGCCATGGAGTGAGCAGAAGGCTTGGCTCCGCTCCAGGCTACAAAGTTTCAATTGTAGAAGATAAATAAATCCCAGATACCAGGGCCTCCACTTGGGCTGCCGGGGGGCGTGGCTGGCCTGCAAACCACCACAGGCTCCTCGCCCAGGTCGCCCCACGCTCCAAAGGAACCCCCACCCTGGTCCGGGACACCCTTCAGGGCAAACCAGCTGGCCCCCACCCATGCACCAGGCCTCTATCCTGTCTAATAAAAGAGTGATATGCAGATTGACCATCACTCCAACACACAAGATGGCTTCCCCCAGGTGGTCAAAGATCCTGCCCCCATGTGGACACAAGATGGCTACCACAAGATGGTCAGCAGGGGAGGGAAGTTAGGAGGGACCAGGCCTGTAAGGGAGGGCAGTTGTGGGTGTTCAGGCCAGCAGGAGAGGGCAGTTGGGAGGGACCAGTCCTGCAAGGGAGGGCAGTTGGGGGCAATCAAACCTGCAGGGGAGGGCAGTTAGGGGTGACCATGCCGGCAGAGGAGGGGAGTTGGGGGCAAACAGGCTGGCAGGGGAGCAGTTAGACATCAATAGGTTGGCAGGGGAGTGGTTAGGGGGTGATCAGGCTGGCAGGCAGAAGCGGTAAGGGGCAATCAGGAAAGCAGGCAGGCAAGCAGTTAGGAGATAGCAATCCTGGATTGTGAGAGGGATGTCCGATTGCCCATTTAGGCCTGATCCCACTACTAAAAAGAGTAACTAAGAGTGTGTCTGACTTTTTTCACAAAGGTGTAAAGCACAGATCTTAACAGAGTGCCTGTGTGCTCAGTGACAGCTTATTATTATTATTATTATTATTACACAGATTTCACAAAAAAATAGTATTATGCATTAATGGAAAGTGTTCCATCAAATTCATTTACTTTAATGCAAACTTGGAGACATGTGTGGTGCTGTATTGTAAACTATTAGAGAAAACCATTTTTCACACAAGTGAAATTTAAAATCACTATATCTTAACTAGATAACTTTCCTTCTTTATTGTGCTTTCATTCCTTCCCCAGTTAAATATACGTATATTAGCAACTTCTAGCCAATTCTTTACATGTGAGTAAGCAAATTGATAAATATCTGGATTTTGTATCTTATTTGGCATCTCCTCCTCTTTTAAAAATAAACTATTTGGTATAAACACACAAAATCAAATGAATCCACTCAAAGTGCCTTTAATGATTGACTTCATAGTCAATACATTCCATACACATGCCAGTGGAATTAGGGTCAACTAATGCACCATTTACATCTTTAGTAACTAGGGAATGTTCCAATTCAACAAGCTTGTACTCCACCATCATGAGATTTACCAGGATTTGTTTCTGGATGACAACTGATTGTGGGGAATTAATTAACATATCCCGAGAGAGGCTGCTGACTGTAAGACTGTTAACAGTATTGCGCTTAGTTGACCAAGTAGAAGAGGATGATCTTACTAGTACATAAACAGTTGAATCTGATGATGACATTTCACTAATGTTTCTCTGTAAGAGGAGGAAATCACACATATGTAGTTTATTGAATTTAGCAATTTACAAATAATACCAAATAACAACTTGCTTAGTCTTGGTTACTAAAATCAACTGCCTGTGCTCCCCTAAGAATTAGAAATTAAGAACCTGTTGAATTATTACATTGATTTGAAAATATGCTATTACCAAACACAGACTGAGGGGGGAAATATATGAAAGTGCCTTTTTAATGCTAAAATGCCATATTCTTGCTCTACATTTCTTGGGCACTCCAGTAGGTCTGTATTTGGACTCAGTCTGACCCTTACCTAAAAGTACTTCATTTGCAACTTTAAATATCACATTTTGGTTTGAATTATTTGTGAATGCCCCTAAAGTTCTCATAAAGATGGCTGAAAAGGAAAATACAGGGGAGGAAGAGGAAAACAGGGGCAGTAAAAAACAGAGAAGAGAGAAGGTACAGATTCCTAAAACAGGAGGTAGTGATGGAGAGTGGACACTTCAAGTTGTACTTTCAAGTGGGTAAAAGCTGACCATATCACTTAGTGACTTTTTTTTTTTAACAACAGATCACAGCTGTCAAATCACTGGTCAAGATGAGACAAGTGTGGGGGTAAAGAATAAACATCTGGGGCTCTATCAAGAGAATAAGGGGAATGAGGTGACCTTCCCTTACCCTTATTGTACCATTTTACTATCTTCTTACTTTCTTATACAACTCCCACCCCCACCCACCACATCCATGTATTCACCTAGTTTCATCTCTTTACAATCTCTCTTACACACTTTACCTGAAGCCGGTTTTTCCAGGAAAGAAACACGTAGGTGAACAAAACACCACCAATTAGGAGCAACAGGATACTCATGGCTCCTCTTTGTCCTCTTCTCTCTCTCTTCTCAGGCACTCAGGGGAACTCCAGAAGCCCCCGGCCAGTGTGCTGGTCTTCCTACACTGCCTGGTGCTACTGGGATACGTTTCAGCGTCCCGCCTTATATACTGGAAGGCACATGACCTCACAATTGAGCATGTACGTAGGAGAACTAGGAGAACTACGTCACAATTTGATGACGCATAATCCCACCTGGAGTTAACCAGGCGCGTGTAAGAGCCAGATGGGGTGAGTTCAGGATTTCCAGGTAGCTGAAACATGGTAGAGAAGTACAGACACCGAATTGGCTGGTTAAATGCAGTATTTTAAAAGTGCTCTTCCCTCTTCTCTTTCTTCCTTTCAAAGATATGTTTGTCTCTACTGCTGCTACTCCATTATTCATTTAAAAAACAAGTTAAAAAACAAGATAGAAATGTACTGTAAAAAGTAGTTACCCACAAATTATAAGAGTTTGTCAGAGACCTCCTCCACGCTCCCATTCCTATTTTAGGATTCACTCCAACCCTATAGAATTTAGATAATTATGTAAATTTGTGTTACTGCACAGTTTAAAAAGTAATTCAACAGACATTTCACCAAATAATTCTCACAATATTTTGGGCTTTAGGTGTTTCTAATACTTTTGGAAATGCAGAAACAGATTCAGGCGTTAAGTAAACTCATTTGAAACTAATACCTAAAATTCACAGTTTAAGTCCAAAGAGAAACTCTTCCATTCCCTCACCTTCATCCCCAGCCCTGCAATCTTTCTACCTCTACTGGTTGACTTATGAGCATAAAGTATTTCATATTTTCCACCCAAGGAATTGAACACTATGTTTGGAATAGTATTCATGAAAACTAACAGATACAGAAAACATTGTACTAAACAAGTTAGAAATGTTCAAGAAATTCGGGTAAATGTACAAGATGACACTGAGCTGAAAAAAGAAAAACCTAGGATAATCTCAAGATGAGTGTCAAACTGCAGGTCACTAACTTCTTGGGGAATAACTCATCTTCATATACTAGTAGATAGGATGGAGAGGAATTACATGTATAAACTTTTCATACCAAACTTACTTCCCAATTTGAATTCAAAGCTTAAAGATTTATTTATTCAATAAGTATTTATTATATACCCAAGCAAAGGTTAGGCACTGTGATGTATTCTGGGAACATGATTATGTGCAAAAAATGAAGTCTCTGCTCACATGGAATATGCATTTAAGCATGAGAGACAGATATTAATCAAATACCCACAGAAATTAATGTAAAAGTGCTAAGATAAGCATGTATCATGCTTGTAGTTCCCTGAGCTTCCTGGATCTTGAATTCATGTCTGACATTAAGTTGGGGAAATTATTAGTTCTTATTGTTGCAAATATTTCTCCTTCTCCCCCTTCTCCCCTCATCTCTTCCTCCTCCTCCTGTAGCCTCCTCCTCCTCTCTCTCTTATTCTGGTATTCCCATTATGAATGTTACACCTTTTGTAGTTGTCTCTCAGTCATTAGTACTCTATTCTGGTCTTTTTTATCAGTTTTTTTTTCTCTTTACATTTAATATCTTTCACTTTAATTTTTTCAGTTACATTTGGTGTACAATATTATATTAGTTTCAGATGTACAACCTCATTATTATATATAAATATATAACTTATGAAGTGATCACCCCAATAAATCTAGTACCCATCTGACATCATACCTAGTTATCACAATATTGTTGACTATATTCCCTATGCTGTACTTTACAAGCCCGTGACTATTTTATAACTACCAATTTGTACTTCTTAATCCTGTCACCTTTTTACCACCCACCCCCCACCACAAATCTGGCAATTGTCAAAATGTTCTCTATGTGTGAGTCTGTTTCTGTTTGTTTATTTTATGTTTTAGATTCCATATATAAGTGAAATCATCTGGCATTTGTCTTTCTATCTAACTTATTTCACCAAGCAAAATACCCTCTTACCCTCTAGGTTCCTCCATGTTGTTGCTGATGGCAACATTTTATTATTTATTATAACTGAATCATATTCCATTGTATATATGCACCACTTCTTTATCCATTCATCTATTGATGAGAACTTGGGTTGCTTCCATATCTTGGCTATTGCAAATAACGCTGCAACAAACATAGATGTATATGTCTTTTAGATTTAGTGTTTTCTTTGATAAATACCTAGAAGTATAATTTCTGGAACCCTCTTTGTCTTTATATAGTCTTTGTTTTAAAGTCTATTTTGTGTGGTATAAGTATTGCTACCCCCGTTTTTTTGTTTGTTTGTTTCCATTTTCATAAAATATATTTTTCCATCCCTTTACTTTCAGCCTCTGTGTGTCTTTTGATGTGAAATGAATCTCTTGTAGATAGTATATGTAAGGGTTTTATTTTCTTATCATTAAGCCAATGTGTACCTCTTGATTGGAGCATTTAATCCATTTGCATTTAAAATAGTTACTGATAGAAATTTATTTATTGCCATTTTATTATTCATGTCTCTCTCTCTCTTTTTTTTTTTTCTTAAAAAAGTCCCGTTAACATTTCCTGTAGTACTGATTTGGTGGTGATGAACCCCTTTAATTTTTTCTCGTCTGGGAAGCTCTTTATCTATCCTTCAATTCTAAACAGTAACTTTGCTGGGTAGAGTAATCTTGGTTGTAGGTCCTTACTTTTCATCACTTTGAATATTTCATGTCACTCCCTTCTGGCCTGCAAAGTTTCTGTTGAGAAATCAGCTGTTGTCTTATGGGAGCTCCCTCACCGGTAATTAGCTGCTTTTCTCTTGCTGCTTTTAAGATTTTCTCTTTGTCTTTAACTTTTTGCATTTTAATTATGATGTGTCCTGATGTGGGCCTCTTTGGGTTTATCTTGTTTGGGACTCAGCACTTCCTGAACTAAAATGTTTATTTCCGTCACCAGGTTACAGAAATTTTCCATCATTATTTCTTCAAATAGGTCTCAAATTTCTTGCTCTCTTTTTTCTTCTTCTGGCACCCCCATGATGCAAATGTTGGTACACTTGAAGTTGTCCCAAAGGCTCCTTAAACTATCCTCATTTTTTGGATTCTTTTTCTTTTTGCTGTTCTGATTGGGTATTTACTGCTTCATTATCTTACAAATCTCTTATTTGATATTCTGCTTCATCTACTCCACTGTTGATAGCCTGTAATGTATTCTTCATTTCAATTCATGCATTCTTCATTTATGACTGGTTCTTTTTATGTTTCCTATTTCTCTGTTGAAGTTCTCACTAAGTTCCTCTACTTTTCCCCTAAGTTCATCAAGCATCATTATAACCAGTGTTTTGAACTCTGCATCTTGTACATTGCTTGTTTCCATTTTGTTTAGTTCTTTTTCTGGAGTTTTGTTCTGTTCTTTCATGTGGGACATGTTTCTTTCTCTCCTTATTTTGGCTGCCTCCCTGTGTTTGCTTCTGTATACTAGGTAGAGCTGCTATGTCTCCCAGTCTTGGTAGGATGACCTTATATAGTAGGTGCTACGTAGGGACTAGTGGCACAGTCTCCCTGATCACCTGAGCTGGGCATTCCAGGTGCACACCCTTTATGTGAACTGCATGCTCCCTCCTGTTGTAGTTGAGCCTTGATTGCTATTGGTACATGATTGGCTGACCCTCCAGCCAATCAGCTTTGAGGATGGGCTGCAACCATAATGGAGGAGCCGCTGTTCAGGGCCCACTCCATGGAGTAGGAGTCACTTCAACAGGGTTTCAATGCTCAAGTTTGCCCCTTGAATGTGTCATTTGTGAAGGTGGTTGGATGAAGACAACTTCAATATGGTCTGAAGTTGTCTACTGGGGGCACTGTCTCTGGGGCCTCTCATAGATGTAGGCCAAGGTCAGCTGCCACCTATGTCTTGCCCTAGGCCAGCCAGCCTGAGCTACAAAGAGATCTTCAGATGATTGCTACTTGTGCTGGGCTTGAAGGTGCCCAGAAGAGGCCAAGCTGTGAACCAAGGCTGACTGTCACTAGTTCCAGGCTGGGGCTACGTAGTAAGAGGTCTGGGGTATGCCCAAGCCAGATGCTGCTTATTTTAGAGATTTTAAGAAATTTTTAGCATGAGACAAGACAGTCCATTTGTATGGAAAAGACACTAGAAACAGCTTGGTTGAGTCCACAAGTTGAGTGGGGCTATTACTGGACAGGGGCCGGCCAGAACAGGTCTGCCTCAGGCTGACCTGTAATGTGTGAGTTCTTTACTTCATGTAGGAAAGATTTTGCAACATGAATCCATATAGGTTTGATAGTATGTTTATTAATGTTGGGGACAATGAAACAAAGAAATAAATTAGGATAGAATAAAGAACAGGGGAAACTGTAGGCAGTGTTCTGCTTTGGCTCTCTAGAAATGTTATAGGAGAGAAGTGAGCCAAGGTGGAGCTACTATTAGCTCAGAGAAAAGGGGGCCCTTGGAGACAGGATCAGAGGGTGAGCCCTGGTCAACCTGCCACTGCCCACCACTCCTATGGCTGCAAGTCTTGTGGGGACCCTTAGAATTCAGGAAGAGATAAAAAGTTCATCCCCAGGAAGGGATGTGGGCATAGGCTAGAGCAAGCCCCCATTGAGTCTTTGCCCTAAGGGCTTTTTATCCATTTTTTCCCCCTGCAGGCAAAAATCTTAGGGGAGGGTTTCAGTAGAATATCCATTAGCTTTCCAGGTGCATTTTTAATATGCTGATGCATTAAAATGAGTGTGTAGGGGAGTTTTGGGTTATTCTTTGGTCCGTTTTACTGTCTTACTTTTATCTTAGGTCTGTCTGGCATTAATGAGGTTTTTGTTATTTGTTCCCCAACTTCAGCTGTCCTTGTTTAGCTGGCACAAATGGCATTAAATTGGTCCTTTGTTCTCTATTTCCTCAGGCCAGAGTGATTTAAACTATGTATTTTCTGGTTAGGGAGGAGGGTATAAATCATTTGCTCTTAAGTTTGCTTGGTTAAGGAAGATAAGGCCTTGCAATTCACAAGCTGGCTGCAAATTGCCCAAGTTGTTTGGATTTTCTTAGTCTCTTACTGTCCTTCAGGGTGAGGTCTCAGGGAATCATTAGGGCAGGGTGAATAGTGTGAGCCAGGTTAATGGTGCCTGCTGCCAGCTCTGTAGGGGAAGAGCTTAGCAAGGGAACAATGGCCTCTGCCACCACTTCTGTCTTGGAGAAAGCTGCCCCTCCAGCTTTTACCCTGAGGCCAGTATGTCCCTGGCACCTTTTGAGCTGCTGCCCCAGTGCTGGAGCTCAGAGTGTGTGAGTCTGAGTAGGTCAGAGCATGGGCTTTTTCTTTTTAAGAGGACCACCTGGGACTTCAGCAGCCCATTGTCTCACTAAGCCACAGTCCCTGCTGGTTTTTACAGATTGAAGTTATGGGGGACTTCTCTTCCCGACATTAGAGCCCTGGGCTGGTGTGGGGCTGGGATCATTGCTCCTCAGGGGGAACCCCTGCAACTGCGATATCTCTCCCGATTTCATCTGCCACATATGGATATGTGACAAGCCTGTTCAGTGTCTCTCCCTCTCCTTCCAGTCTCAATGTGATTTCTGTATATCCTTAGTTATAGAACTTCTGTTCAGCTAGATTTCAGAAAGTTCTGAATGATGGTTGTTCTGAAGTTGTAATTTTGGTGAGGTTGTGGGAGGATGCAATTACTACATTTACCTACTCTACCATCTTGACTGAAAGCCCACCTTTTAGTTTTGGAGATTTCTATTGACATATCTCAGAGATTCTTTCCTCAGCCATGTCCTCTCTTTGATATCCCAACAAAGACATCTTTTATTTCCATTATAGTGTTTTTGACCTCTAGTGTTTTTTTTCTTAGACTTTCCATTTCTCTGCTTATATTACTCATCTGTTCTTGCATGCTGTCTACTTTTTGCATTAGAGTCCTAAGCGTATCAATCATAGTTGTTTCAACTTCCCAGTCTTATAATTCTATTATATATATATATATATATATATATATATATATATATATATATATATACTAGAGGCCCAGTGCACGGAATTCGTGCATGGAGGGGGGTTGTCCCTCAGCCCAGCCTGTACCCTCTCCAATCTGGGACCCCCCTCTCCTGCTGGCCATATTGTGGTGGCCATCTTGTGTCCACATGGGGGCAGGATCTTTGACCACATGGGGGCAGCTATATTGTGTGTTGCAGTGATGATCAATCTGCATAGTACTCTTTTATTAGATAGGATAGAGGCCTGGTGCACAGGTGGGTGCCAGCTGGTTTGCCCTGAAGGGTGTCCCTGATCAGGGTGGGGTTCCCTTGGGGCATGGGGCGGCCTGAGCAAGGGGCCTGTGGTGGTTTGCAGGTGGACCACGCCCCCTGGCAATGCAAGCAGAGGCCCTGGTATCTGGAATTTATTTTCCTTCTACAATTGAAACTTTGTAGCCTGGAGCAGAGCCAAGCCTGGGGCTCCCTCCGAGGCTGGCAGCCATTTGTGTTGGGGTTATAATTGAAACTTTGTTGCCTTAAGCGGGTGGGCCTGGCCAGGGTGTGTGGAAAGCTTTGCTTCCCCTGTTGCCGGCGGCAACCCTGGCCTGCTCTCTCAAGCTCCATTCTGCCACCATTTGTTTGAATTTGTTTACCTTCTATAATTGAAACTTTGTAGCTTGAGTGGAGGCTTAGGCCTGCAACGGCTGGCAGAAAGCTTGGCTTCCTCTGTTATCTAGGAAACCTTGCTCTCTGTGGCTGTAGCCATCTTGGTTTGGGTTAATTTGCATACTCGCTCTGATTGGATGGTGGGCGTGGCTTGTGGGTGTGTCGGAGGTATGGTCAATTTGCATATTTGTCTATTATTAGATAGGTTATATATATATATATATATATATATATATGTATATATATATATATATACACTAGAAGCCCATTGCACAAAGTTTTGTGCAAAAGACCTTCCTTCACCTGGCTGCTGGCACCAATTTTCTGCCAGCACCAGTTTTCCTCTGGCCCCCTGCAGATCGGAGCACCTCCCGCCAGCGCAATTGGCCACCCCGAGTTCCTCCAGCACCACCGGTGGAGGAATTCAGGGTGGCCGATCACGCTGGTGGGAGGCGCTCTGATCCACGGTTGGCCAGAGGAAAACTGGTGCTGGCAGAAAACTGGTGCCAGCAGCCACGCAATCAGCCATCCCGAGTTCCGCCACCAGTGCCTTCCACGGGCCCCATGGGTCCTTCCACAGTGCCGGCCGTTGGGGCCTGCAGGAGGAACGTGAGTCCCCGCCCTCCACCAGCCCAATCAGCCACCCCGAGTCCCGCCCCCAGCCTCCCAACGGCCCAATCGTGGCCGTAGCGGAGTGATGGTAATTTGCATATTACCATTTTATTAGGTAGGATATATATATTTCTGTTTATTTTATTTTTCTGTTAATCCTCACTGGAGGATATTTTTTTCTATTGATTTTTTAGAGAGAGTGGAAGGAAGGGGGAGAGACAGAGAAGCATTGATGTGTGAGAGATGAATTTATTGGTTGCCTTCTGCACGCTCCCAACCAAGGCCAGAGAGAGATCGAGCCTGCAACCAAAGTACTGTATATGCCCTTGATTGGAATTGAACCCAAGACATTCAGTCTGTGGGCCAATGTTCTAACCACCAAGCACCAGCTAGGGCAATATAGTTCTGTTTAGGACTTAGTGTTTTAGTGAGCTTGTACCTATAGATTGTGAACTTGATATGTGCTTCTTAGTCTCCTCACCACTACCTTAGGTGGGACTGGAGGGCTGGAGTAGTTGGAGTTCAGTATTTCCTTTCTCTTATGTGAAAGGCTAAATGAGGCTAGAGCTTAGTATTTCCTTTCTTCCATGGAAGCCCAAAGTCTGCTTGAATTTGGCATTTCTACTCTGCCATGTTATTTAGCCTGTGAAAAAAACCCAAGCAGGTTAGTCTCTGGTGAAATAATTTCTACTGTGAGCAAACCTTGATAAGAATTATAGAACTCTCTAGCATTTTTTCAGGATGATTCTTTATTCATTCCCTTGCCAAAAGCACTAAAGGATTTTTCTCCAGTATTCAGTGTGATAACCTGGTAGAGCCCTAGGTAGTAAAACTCTCAGGAGTTGGGGGCTGCTGATGCCTCGCTACCCCTGAAGTTCTTATCTCTCAGACGTGTCCACACTGAATTGCCAACAATTTATAAATTACAGTTCATGTTTTCTTACCCCAGCACTTTTCCATCAGATCTTGCCATTTGTTGGTTTCTGTGCTGGTAAGTGGTGATTCTTTGTTTTGTTTTTTAAATATATTTGTATTGATTTCAGCGAGGAAGGGAAAGGGAGAGGGAGATAGAAACAGTAATAATGAGAGAGAATTATCGATTGGCTGCCTCCTGCATGTCCTTACTGGGGATGAAGCCTGCAACCCTGGCATCTGCCCTGACTGGGAATCAAACTGTGACCTCCTGGTTCATAGGTTGTCACTCAACCATTGAGCCACATGGGGAAAATGTTGGGATGTGAACTTCCTATTTATTTTGAAGTTTGTTCAGCTTTTACTGTTGTAAGGATGGAGTGGCAACTTTCAAGCTTCTTACATGGTGAACTGGACACCTGAAATCTCCCAGATTTTTACATCAATATTGATCTGTAGTCCCCCTCCCTCCCTCCCTCCCTCCCTCCCTCCCTCCCTCCCTTCCTTCCTTCCTTCCTTCCTTCCTTCCTTCCTTCCTTCCTTCCTTCCTTCCTTCCTTCCTTTTGTAGTGCCTTTAACTGACTTTGGTATTAGGTAGTACCTTTGACTGACTTTGGTATTAGGGTTATGCTGGCTACATAGAAGGCATAAGAAAGTCTTCTATCCTCTTAAAATTTTTGGAAGAGTTTGAAGAATGCTGTTAATCATTCTTTAAATAATTGGTAGAATTCATCAGTGTAGCCATCTGCTCCTGGACTTCCCTTTGTTGGAAGGTTTTTGATTACAGTTTAAATCTCCTTGCTAGTTATAGGTACACTTATATTTTCTGTTTCTTCATATCTTTGCAGATTGTGTGTTTCCAGGAATTTAAACATTTTGTCTAGGTTATTCAATTTGTTGGGTTATGGCTGTTCATAGTAATCTCTTACAATCCATTTTATTTAAGTAAAATCAGAAGTAATGTTCACTATTTTCTTTCTGATTTTTGTTATTTGTATCTTATCTCTTTTTTCTTAGTGAATCCAGCTTTTTCTTGTTTTGATATTCTCTATTTCCTTTATTTCTGCTCTAATATTTATTATTTCCATCTTTCTGCTAACATTGGGTTTAGTTTGTTCTTCTTTTTCTAGCTTCTTAAGGTATAAAGTTAGGATGCTGATTCAAAGGTGTTTTCTTTTTAATAAAACATTTAAAACTATAAATTTCCAGCTCAGTACTGACATTGCTGCATCCCATAAATTTTAGTATGTTGTGTTTCACATTGATCTTCCGCAAGATATTATCTAATTTTTTTGTGAAAAATCCAAAGATTTGTGAATCTATGAACCATTGGTTGTTTAAAAGTGTATCATTTTATTGCCATATATTTGTGAATTTATCAGTTTTCCTTCTGCTAATTTCTAGTTTTATCTATTGTGATTAGAAAATATACTTTGTATGATTCAGTATTTATATATTTATTAAGACATATTTTATGGCCTAACCTATGGTCTATCATGGAGAGTGTTTGATGTGCACCTGAGAAAAATATGCATTCAGCTATTGTTGATTGGAGTGTTCTGTATATGTCTGGTGGGTTCAATTAATCTAGAATGTTGTTCAAATCCTCTATTTCTTCATTGATTTTGTCTGTTCTAGTTTTAAGAGAGGTATTTAAGTTTTCTACTATTATTGCAGGACTCTATTTTTGCCTTTCTGCATGAACTTATATCTAAAATATATGAAGCAATCATAACCTCTGCATGAACTTATATCTAAAATCACTTTTTTAGACAACATATACTTGTATTCTGTTTATTAATACATTCTGCCAATCTATGTCTTTTGAATAGGGTATTTAATTCATTTACAGTTTAAGCAATTAGTAACACTTTTACCATTTTATTTTTTATTTTATATGCCTGTTATAGTTTTCTGTCCCTCATTTTCTCCATTACTGCCTTCATTTGTCTTTTGTTGATTTTTCATCGTGATAAATTTTGATTGTTTTCTTATTTCCTTTTGTTTATATTCTATAGATATTTCATTTATGGTTACCATGAGAAAAATTACAAATATATTCTAAATTTATGACTCTTTACCTTATTAAATTAGTAGCAAAGTAACTTCAAATGCATGCATAAGCACTACTCCTTGACAACTCTGCTCCCCCCTCACCACTTAAGCTTGTTGATGTCACAAATTACATCTTTATATATTGTATATCCAATTACATAGATTTATAATTATTTTTATGGCTTTGTCTTTTAAATCTTGTAGAAAATAGAAAGTGGGGTTAGAAACAAAATTTACTATGCTACTTTTTTCTTTTACATTTGCCCATGTATTTACTTTTACCAGAGAACTTTATATTTTCATATGGCTTTGAGTTACTGCTTAGTGTCCTCTCATTTCAACTTAAGGATTCCCTTTAGCATTTGCCCTCTTGTAGGTCTGTTGGTAATGAACTCTTTCATATATGTTTGTTTGGAAATGTCTTAATTTCTCCCTTATTATTGACTTACATATTTGCTAGATGTAGAATTTTCAGTTGCCAGTTTACTTCTTTCAGTGCTTAAATACAGGGTGGAGCAAAAGTAGGTTTACAATTGTGAGTATGCAAAACACAGTTTATTCTTATATTATTTTTTATTAAGTATTATATTATTTTCTACACAAAAAACTGTAAACCTACTTTTTCCCAACCCTGTATATCATCCTACTGCTTTCTGGCCTGTAAGGTTTCTGCTGGGAAATTCACTCATATTTCTATTGGGAATTCTTTGTACATGATGAGTCACTTTTCTCTTGTTGCTTTCATTACTTCCTCTTTGTCTTTGAACAATCAGAGTGTATGGTCTCTTCGATTTATTATTTAGAGATTTTATTCAAATTTTGTATTACCTTGAATTTAAAAAGTTTTCTGTCATTCTTTCTTCAATAATTTTCTCTCTTCTTCTTGAACGTCCATAATGCTTATTTTGGTTCACTTGATGGTTTATCACATGTCCTTTAGGCTCTGTTCACTTTTCTTTAGTCTTTTTTACCCTTCAGAATCCATAATTTTCTTTTTTTTTCTTTTTTTAAATTTCTATGATTGGAAAGGGTTGGTACCCCTTTTAATTTTTTTTTTAATATTTTTATTGAGGTATTATATGTGTACATATCTTACTATTACCCCCCCCCTCACCCCACACCCACACATGCCCTCCCCCCCCAGAGTTTTGCGTCCATTGTTTATGCTTATATGCATGCATACAAGTCCTTCGTTTGATTTCATAACTCCCCCACCTTTCCCAAACTTTCCCCCTGTACTTTGAAAGTCTGTTTGATGCTTTACTGTCTCTGTATCTATCTTTTTGTTCACCACTTTATAATGTTCTTTACTATCCCTAAATGAGTGAGATCATGTGGTATTTTTCTTTCATTGACTGGCTTATTTCACTTAGCATAATGTTCTCCAATTCCATCCAGGTTGCTGCAAATGATGAGAATTCCTTCTTTTTTATGGCAGCATAGTATTCCATTGTGTAGATGTACCACAGTTTTCCGATCCACTCATCTGCTGACGGGCACCTAGGCTGTTTCCAAATCTTAGCTATTGTAAATTGTGCTGCTATGAACATAGGAGTGCATATATCCTTTCTGATTGGTTTTTCTAGTTTCTTCGGATATATTCCCAGGAGTGGGATTACTGGGTCAAATGGGAGTTCCATTTTCAGTTTTTTGAGGAAACTCCATACTGTTCTCCACAGTGGCTGCACCAGTCTGCATTCCCACCAGCAGTGCACGAGGGTTCCTTTTTCTCCGCATCCTCGCCAACACTTGTTGTTTGTTGATTTGTTGATGATAGCCATTCTGACAGGTGTGAGATGGTACCTCATTGTTGTTTTGATTTGCATCTCTCGGATAATAAGTGACTTTGAACATGTTTTCATGTGTCTCTTGGCCTTCCTTCTGTCTTCTTTTGAAAATATTCTGTTTAGGTCTGTTGCCCATTTTTTTATTGGATCATTTATCTTCCTCTTATTGAGTTGCATAAGCTGCCTGTAGATGTTGGAGATTAAACCTTTATCAGTGATAGCATTTGCAAATATGTTTTCCCATGCAGTGGGCTTTCTTGTTGTTTTGTTGATGGTTTCTTTTGCTGTAAAAAAGCTTTTTATTTTGATGTAGTCCCATTTGTTAATTTTCTCTTTAGCTTCCATTGCCCTAGGGGCAGTGTCAGTGAAGAAGTTCTTGTGGCATATGTCTGAGATTTTGTTGCCTGTGGATTCCTCTAGTATTTTTATGGTTTCCCGTCTGATGTTTAAGTCCTGTATCCATTTTGAGTTTATTTTTGTGTATGGTGTAAGTTGGTGATCTAGTTTCATTTTTTTGCATGTATCTGTCCAGTTTTCCCAACACCATTTATTGAAGAGACTGTCTTGACTCCATTGTATGTTCATGCCTCCTTTGTCAAATATTAATTGAGCATAGTGGTTTGGGTCGATATCTGGGTTCTCTATTCTGTTCCATTGATCAATATGTCTGTTCTTGTGCCAGTACCAGGCTGTTTTGAGAACAGTGGCTTTGTAATACAGCTTGAAATCTGGTATTGAGATCCCACCTACTTTATTCTTCTTTCTGAGGATTGCTGAGGCTAGTCGGGGTCTTTTTTTATTCCAGATGAATTTTTGGAGAGTTCTTTCTAGGTCTGTGAAATATGCTGTTGGTATTTTGATGGGGAGTGCATTGAATCTGTAGATTGCTTTGGGTAGTATGGACATTTTAATGATGTTGATTCTACCAATCCAGGAACATGGTATATTCTTCCATCTGTTTACGTCTTCCTCTATCTCTTTTTTCAGTGTCCTGTAGTTTTCTGCGTATAGGTCTTTTACCTCCTTAGTTAAGTTTATTCCTAGGTATCTTAATTTTTTTGGTGCGATGGTAAATGGGATTGCTTTTTTAGTCTCTCTTTCTGTAAGTTCATTATTGGTGTATAGAAAAGCCATAGATTTCTTGGCATTAATTTTGTATCCCGCTACATTGCCGAATTCATTTATTAAGTCTATTAGTTTTTTGATGGAATCTTTTGGGTTTTTTATGTACAATATCATGTCATCTGCAAATAAGGACAGCTTCACTTCTTCTTTTCCAATTTGGATGCCTCTTATTTCTTCTTCTTGCCTAATTGCGATAGCTAATACTTCCAGTACTATGTCAAATAGAAGTGGTGAGAGTGGGCATCCCTGTCTTGTTCCTGTTCTTAGGGGAAATGGTTTTAGTTTTTGCCCATTGAGTATGATGTTTGCTGTGGGTTTATCATAAATAGCTTTTATTATGTTGAGGTATGAGCCTTCTATTCCCACCTTGTTGAGAGTTTTTATCAAGAAAGGGTGTTGGATTTTGTCAAATGCTTTTTCTGCATCTATTGATATGACTATGTGTTTTTTATCTCTCAATTTGTTTATGTGATGTATCACGTTTATTGATTTGCGGATATTGTACCATCCTTGCATTCCTGGAATAAATCCTACTTGGTCATGGTGTATGATCTTTCTGATGTACTGCTGGAGCCGATTTGCTAGAATTTTGTTGAGGATTTTGGCATCAATGTTCATGAGGGATATTGGCCTGTAATTCTCTTTCATTGAGTTGTCTTTATCTGGTTTTGGTATTAGGGTGATGCTGGCTTCATAGAAGGAGCTTGGAAGTGTTCCTTCCTCTTGAATTTTTTGGAATAGTCTGAGGAGGATAGGTTTTAGTTCTTCCTTGAAAGTTTGATAAAACTCTCCTGTGAAGCCATCTGGCCCCGGGCTTTTGTTTGCCGGAAGCTTTTTGATGACTGCTTCAATTTCTTCCATAGTTACTGGCATGTTGAGCTGTTTAGAATCTTCCTGATTGAGTTTTGGAAGGTTGTATTCATAATTTTCAATATCTTCAGTTTCACTGGTTCTTTTTTCTCCCTGTTTGAACCCCTCTAGCAAATTTTTCCATTCAGTTATGTTATTTTTCAGCTTTAGAATTTTTTTATTCTTTACTATTTTTATCTTAGTTGATATTTTCATTTTGATCATATATCATTTTTCTGAATTCCTTTGTTCTTTGTCCATGTATTCTTTAATTTCTTTAAGCATATTTAACACAGTTTTTAAAAATATTTGTCTAGTAAGTTCAATCATATATTCCTTTGGGAATAATCTCTAGGGATTTATTTCGTTCCTTTGAATTGGCTGTGGATCCTTGTTTCTCTGTATGTCTTATAGTACTATGTTGAAAATTGTGCATGTGAAAAATGGCCACCTCTCCCAATCTTTGCAGACTTACTTTTTTTTTGTCTTCTTTAGAGCCTTTGGATCAGCCCAGGGTGAAGGCTTAAGCTCTTCTTTAGTCTTTTCTGGGTATGTTTCCTCTATGGGTCTGTGGCTGTGCTATTTTTATATTTTTATCTCCCAGCTGCTTTTAAAAGTCTTAGTGTCCCAAATGTCTCACCATAGATTCTTCTTACCATAGATTATCTATAATCTTTTGCCTCCAGGCATCTACAGGTCTATAGTTCACCTGCAGTTTCTATATGCCACGATTTCCAGATTGAAATCAAACATTTTCTTCTGCTTCTCAGTTGAGCATCAAGTCAGGCAAGACAGAAACCGTCATCCAAGCAGCGTATGAGCAGACTAAAACTTGAAAAAACTTTTCACTCTGCTTCTACTGTTTTCTTTCTTTCTTATTTATTTATTTATTTATTTATTTATTTATTTATTATTGATTAAGGTATTACATATGTGTCCTTATGGCCCCATTGCCCCTCCACCCTTCACTCATGCCCTCACCGCCCCCCCCCCCCCCCCGGTGTCTGTGTCCATTGGTTAGGCTTATATGCATGCATACAAGTCTTTTGGTTGATCTCTCCCCCTTATCCCTACTCTCCCCTGCCTTCCCTCTGAGGTTTGGATTGTCTGATCGATGCTTCTCTGTCTCTGGATCTGTTTTTGTTCATCAGTTTATTTTGTTCATTATATTCCATAAGTGAGTGAGATCATGTGATATTTATCTTTCTCTGACTGGCTTATTTCACGTAGCATAATGCTCTCCAGTTCCATCCATGTTATTGCAAATGGTAAGAATTCCTTCTTTTTTACCACAGCGTAGTATTCATTGTGTAGATGTACCACAGGTATTTAAAACACTCATCTGCTGATGGGCACTTAGGTTATTTCCAAATCTTAGCTATGGTAAATTGTGCCTCTATGAACATAGGGGTGCATATATCCTTTCTGATTGGTGCTTCTAGTTTCTTGGGATATATTCCTGGAAGTGGGATCACTGGGTCAAATGGGGGTTCCATTTGTAGTTTTTTGAGGAAACTCCATACTGTTCTCCACAGTGGCTGCACCAGTCTGCATTCCCACCAGCAATGCACAAGGGTTCCCTTTTCTCCACATCCTCACCAGCACTTTTCATTTGTTGATTTGTTCATGATAGCCATTCTGACAAGTGTGAGATGGTACCGCATTGTCATTTTAATTTGCATCTCTCCGATGATTTGAGCATGTTTTCATATGTCTCTTGGCCTTCCTTATGTCCTCTTTCGAAAATTATCTATTTAGTTCCTTTGCCCATTTTTTAATTGGGTTGTTTATCTTCCTTTTGTTAAGTTGTATGAGTTCCTTGTAAATGTTGGAGATAAACCCTTATCGGTGATGACATTGGCAAATATGTTCTCCCATGCAGTGGGCTTTCTTGTTGTTTTGTTGATGGTTTCTTTGCTTCTACTGTTTTCAATGTGATCACTTGGTTGTCATAGATCTTTGACTGGTTTATAGATCTCCTATGAAGTAATTTTAGTGAATATCTAGTTGTTAATTTGATATTTCCATAGGAGAGTGTGGGATTTTTTAGTCCACCATCTTGTTGACATCATCTACCATCTAATGATTTTTAAAATATGACATGAAAACTGGTAGCAATAATTGAAAGTATAGAATCTTCTAACCTCTGAGAGACAAAAGTAAATAAATAAATAAAGTAAATAAATGGACATTACACATTTTATTTTCTCAACTTTCAATTTTGTTACCTACAGTTAATTAGATGTCATTTTTTCTTTTCTTTTTTTTCTCTTCTCTTCTCTTCTCTTCTCTTCTCTCTCTCTCTCTCTCTCTCTCTCTCTCTCTCTCTCTCTCTCTCTCCTCTCCTCTCCTCTCCTCTCCTCTCCTCTCTTCTCCTCTCCTCTCCTCTTCTCTTCCATTTGTCACTAACAACTGAAGAACCTCCTCTTTTGTTTCCATACTTCAGGGAACAAGAGGCACCTTTCCAACATATAACCTTAGAATTATCACACATCTGACTTATTGTTTAAATCAGCTGTAGTCACACCCTAGCCTGTTTGGCTCAGTAGATAGACTTTCAGCCTGCAGACCAAGGTATCCTGGCTTCGATTCTGGTCAAGGGCATGTGTGCAGAAGGCAACCAATAGATGTGTTTCTCTCACATTGATGTTTCTTTCTGTCTTTTCCTCTCTCTTCCACTCTCCCTAAAAATCAATAGAAAATTATCCTCGGGTGAGGATTAACACCCCCCCCACCTCCAATCAATCTATCAATCAATCAGTCAATCAGCTGTAGTCACATTCTTGTATGTATGTGTGAAACTGAGGTTTACTGCCTCTATACCACCTCCCAAATTTCTAGAGGAAATATACTTAGCATTTTAAGGTGATAATTTTATACATATCTGGGGCTGGCTTTTGCTCACTTCTCTCTCTCTTTTTACCCCCTCTTCCTCGCTTCTATCTTTTGGAAACACTAATGTTTAATTGCTCAAAAAATTTTTTGTTATTATGTAAAAACGCTAGGAATATGTTCATTCCTGATAAATAAACAAAAAATAAAGAAAATTAATGGTCTGTGTTATGTGGCATCAAATATGCTGGTGCTCAAAGTTTCTTCCTCACTAAAACTGTATATTGGATGAAAAATTTTAACTGTGACTTCAAACCATGGCCTAAGTTGGTATTTCAAAATTAGAGAGTTTTATGAATTGTATTATAAAACATGAAAAATATTTCAAATAAACAGATGACACTTTGAAAAATCGTACTGATTTATTTTTAGTGCAATAACAATTTTTTGTCTTCTTGCTGATTTTAACAACATGTAAAAGTAGTAGATACAGCATTCTAATTATCAATTGAATTTAATTGATCAAAGTTTAGAATATTCAAATTTTCTACTTTTTTATAGATCAAATAAATTGTCATTATTGTTTCCACAAATAGTTTTAAATAATTAAAATAAAAATTTTGTTGAACCAAATGAATTTGCAACAATGAGTATATTTTATAGAATTTAGTCTTGTAATATTTATAATGTTCCAAATTATAAAGGCCAATTAAATTGGCTTAAATTATAACTTCCACATGCTTAGTTAACTTTGTGTCTTTAAATTCATATTAAATTGAGTTAATTAGTAAATATTTTTTGGCTATCTGGACAATTTCAGAAAAATGTTCAAAGTGTTGGTCACTACACACAGTTTTCATTCACCCTTGTTCCTTATATATATAACAGCTATAAATTAACAAGTTGAAAAGTCTTGGGTAGTATTAATATATGGGTTTATTGTTACTTTAAAATTGTATACATATTCATTGTGAATACCCCCAGGAGGTCCCTCTCCCTTGGGCTCTGTTTAGGGGCTCTGTCCAAATGGGATAAGGTGGGCTCTGTTTATGGCTGTGCCCCTTGATGTACACTCTCCTTCCACAATGTTGGATAGAAAGACAGGACTTGATATTCCTACAGTTTCTCAGAGTCCTGTAGACAATGACTGAGGAGACAAACAATGCAGGAAGCATCTAGTAAAAAAACATTAAAAAATCAATTTAAACACTAAAAATAATCCTATGTAACATGAAATATGTGGTGGTGGACAAAAAGAGCTAGACAATTCTTGATTTCTTGGCTTCTAGTTTTTCTCTGTAAGAAAACAAGTTTTAATTGTTTGGTTGGTCCTTTGGTAAAGATAAATGATATGTGTAATAGTTACAGAGAGAAATGAACATATAAGAGATAATGGATATAATTTATGTTTTTGTTTATTAGAGGAATTGTTACACATTTATTAAGATAATAAATTCAATATGACATATACATTGTTTTATTTAATGTTTATAAAGTTAATTATATGTTTTAAATAAGTTGGAAAGCTTCACATTATCATATAACCTTTACATTTATATATACACTGAGTGGCCTGATTATTATGATCTCTGAACGCATAATAATCTGGCCACTCAGTGTATCTACACTAATAAAAGAGAAACATGTAAATTGACCATATCCCTGCAATGCCCACCAGTCAATCAGGAGGGAATATGCAAATTAGCAGGACAAAGATGGCAGTGGCCCTGCCCCTCCAGCTGCTTCAGGTGCAGAGTGGCTGGGTGGGGCAGGAAGCCTGCTATGAGGGGGACGGCGGAAGGAGCTACAGGAATGGTGCTCAGGCCGGAGTGAAGCGAAGACTCCAGCCAGAGTGAAGCCTGCAGACACTGGCCGGAGTCAGTGAAGGCTGCGAAGACTCTGGCTAGAGCAAAGACACTGGCTGGAGCGAAGTCCTGGGTCCCGGGTTCTGGAGGAAAACTGGTGCTGGCAGCCAGGTGAAGGAAGGCCTATTGCACAAATCTTCATGCAATGGGCCTCTAATATATATATGAATTCGTGCATGGGTGGGGCCCGGCCATCCTGGTCAGGGGAAGGGACATGGGCGGTTGACTGGCCTGTTTGCTGGTCAACTCCTGGTCTAGGGAACAATTTGCATATTAGCCTTTTATTATATAGGATATACACTGAGTGGCCAGATTATTATGCGTTCAGAGATCATAATAATCTGGCCACTCAATGTAAGTCTAAACACATATAAAGCTATATTAAGGTTAGAAATAAAGGTGGCATATTCTTTACTGGAAATTATTACATGAATACTATACAGATAATAAAATAAGAATTTGAGATTTCTTTCTGTTCAAGACCAACTTATGCTGTACACAGAAAACAGGCAGTTTTTTTCATTGAAATATTTTATAAACTATCTGTACTTCCGGCATATACTTAAATCATCTTTCAAAAAAAATTCCTTATTTTTGGGAAAAAATGAAGTTCCTAATAATCATTGTTGCTTATCACTATGTTTTCAAAATATTAGTTGTAAATATTTCATAATTTGTATATCTTGGTCATTGCCAGGAGTGTGCTCATTCAATTATAGAATGCTATTTCAACTGTCTCTGCTGCAAATTTATTTAATTTAATGGTAATTTTTCTATATTTCTTTATTACTTCCCTCCCCTCTTAAGAATTTTATTTACTGTGTTAACAAAAAACAAAAATCCCCATCCCCACCAAAATCCTGGTTTGTGCTCTGAAATGATGTTTCTGACTACTTTGTTACCTTTGTGAACAACTGTAGATGCAAAGGAAAATTTGCATTTGCCTGGTAATGCCTTTTCTTATTTATACATGCAGAAAAGTATTACCTTGTATAACTAACAAAAGATAAAGGGGTCTTCTTGGTCTTTTCTTCTTCGAATGACTATTGCTTCTCTATGTCACCAACAACATGAGTTCAGCTTAAAGACATTGTGTAGACCATATGCTTTCACAATTACTGATTCCTTTGTAAATCAATGTAGTCAATGAAGAGATCCTTTTTATTATTGTTTAAGTACTATGACTATCAGAAAATTTGTGAAATATCAATTTTTTGGTATTTTGTGAAATGTGAAAGATTATTGATATTTAAACCTTATATTTCCAACACTCAGCACAGGCATTATTAGGCTCTCAAAAAAATATTTGTTGAATGAATGAATTGGTTGGTGATGCTTAATTCTTCTTCAAAGAACTGGACATGAAATCTAATATCTCAGCTCTAGCTCCAGCTCAGTGTGATCTTGAAGAGGTCACTCCTACATTCTGGGTCTCAGTTTATGAAATGGAGGTAGATGGAGTCAGGTTGGACTAATAATATCTTTGGAAGTTTTCCAGATATCGCATTTGCAGAAAAATTACCCCCCACCCTGACCCAGGTTCTGACACTACATTGTCAGGGACTCTTTGGGTCTCCTCCCTGAAAATGAGGACCTGGGAGGATTAGAAACCTGGATGCAGGTAGTGTGTCAGAAGCCTGAGCCTTAGAGTCAGAAAACCTTGGTTTGAGTCTTGGCCTGACCTTTAGGTGACCTTGGGCAAATCTCTTCTCTTCCCTGGGCTTCCTGGATCTCTTCACCTAAAATGAGGCATAGGTTGACCTCACATACTTGAAGAACAGTGATGCTGGCTCCAGGCCTCAGTTTTATAGGCTCTTTTTATTTTTGTAAAGCTACACTGTCCAGACAGAAACTTCAGAGGACTATCTTATTGTTGAGGGATGACATGTAAAGAAAGTTTTCAAAAAGAACAACAAACAAAGCCCAGAGTAAGTAGAAGGAAGGAAATAATAAAGATTAGAGCAAAAATTAATGAAATAGAGTCTTAAAAAATAGTACAAAAGATCAATGAAACCAAGAGCTGGTTTTCTAAAGATAAACAAGATTAACAAACCTTTAACCAGACTCATCAAGAATAAAAGAGAGAGTCCAGCTGATGTGGCTCAGAGGTTGTCGACCTATGAATCAGGAGGTCATGGTTTGATTTCTAGTCAGAGCACATGCTGGGGTTGCATGCTTAATCCCCAGTAGGGGGCTTGCAGGAGGCAGCCAACCAATGGTTTTCTCTCATCCTTGATATTTCTATCTTGCTCTCCCTTTTCCTTCCTCTCTGAAATCAATAATAATATATTTTAAAAAAGATAAAAAGAGAGAGGACCCAAATACATACAAGCAGAAATGAAAGAGGGGAAGTAACAACTGACACCAAAGAAATACAAAGAATTGTAAGAAAATATTATCAACAATTATATGTCAACAAATTGGACAATATAGAAGAAATGAATAAATTCCTAGAAACATACAACCTTCAAAATCTAAATCAAGAAGAATCAGATAATCTCAATAGACAGATTAAAACTACTGACACTGAAGCAATATTTAATAAAACAACAAAAGAAATAAACAAAACCTCCCAGCAACCAAAAGCCCTGGACCTGATGGCTTTACAGGTGAATTTTACCAAAAATTCAAAGAAGAACTAACACCTATCCTTCTCAAACTATCCCAAAAATTTCAAGAAGAGAGAAGACTTCCAAGTTCATTTAGCAAGGCCAGCATTATCCTAATTCCAAAATCACATGAAGACATGACAAAGAAAGAAAATTATAGGCCAATATCCCTGATGAAAATAGATGCTAAAATCATCAACAAAATATTAGCAAACCAAATCCAAAAATACATTGAAAAGATTATACACCACAATCAAGTGGGATTTATTCCACAGATTCAAGGTTGGTACAATACTCACAAAATAATAAATGTGATACACCACATAAACAAATTGAAGGATAAAAACCACATGATCATATCAATAGATGCAGAAAAAACATTTGATAAAATCCAGGACTAATTTATGGTAAAAAATCTCAGCAAAGTGATAATAGAGAGAACATACCTCAACACGATAAAGGCCATATATGAGAAATCCACAGCTAACATCACATTCAATGTACAAAAACTATGAGTGTTCCCTTTAAGATCGTGAACAATATAGGGATGTCCACTTCACCATTTTTATTCAAAACTAGAGGCCTGGTGCACGACATTCATGCAGGGGGTGATGAGGTCCCTCAGCCTGTCCTGCACCCTCTCCAATCCTGGACCCCTTGGGGGATGTCCTACTGCCTCTCGCAATCCGGGACTGCTGGCTCCTAACCACTTGCCTGCCTGCCTGTCTGATCGCCCCTAACCCCTCTGCCTGCCTGCTTGATCTCCCTTAACCACCTCTGCCTGTCTGATCACCTCTAACTGCTCCCCTACTGGCCGGGTTGCCTCTAACTGCTCCCCTGCTGGCCTGATCACCCCTAACCGCCTCTGCCTCGCCCTGTACCCAGGACCCAGGATTCCTTCCTCCAGCCAGTCGAAGGCACCCGGGACAGGGGCTTCCCTCCCTTTGGCCGGCTGCAGGCACCCAGGACCCGGGCTGGCTTCACCCAGGCTGGCTGCAGCTGCAGGGGACCATGGGCAGACGGCTTTGCCCGGGACTGCGGGGTAGGCAACTTGTTTCTCTCCCAGGCCACAGGCGCAGGTGCAGGCACAGAAACTGGTGCCCAGGACCATGGGGCGGGTGGCTTGTCCCTCTCCTGAGCCACAGCCTGGCTGGTCCCCATTCCTCTCTCCCCAGTTTTGAGTGCCTGAGCCATTAAGGTTTGAAGGTGTGAGGGTGTGATAACCATTTGCACATTAGCTCTTTATTATATAAGATAGTACTGGAAGGTCTAGCCACAGTAATTAGACAGGAACAAGAATGAAAAGGCATCCGAATTGAAAAGGAGGAAGTAAAACTGTCATTATTTGCAGATAACATGATATTATGTAAAGAGAACACCAAAGATTCCACCAAAAAACTAGTGGAACTAATAAATGAATTAAGTAGCAGGATACAAAATAAATATCCAGAAATCAGTTGCATTTTTTTTTTTTAATTCTCACCTGAAGATATTTTTCCATTGATTTTTACAGAGAATGGAATGGAAGAAAGGAAGGAGGGGAGGAGGAAGGGAGGGAGAGAGAGAGAGGGAGAGGGAGAGAGAGAGAGAGAGAGAGAGAGAGAGAGAGAGAGAGAGAGAGAGAGAGAAGAAAACATCACATCAATTGGTTGACTCCCTCACAGGATCAAACCTGCAATCCTGTAACCCATGTATGTTCTCTTCACCAGGAACTGAACCCACAACCCTTTAACCCTTCGTTGGATGGGCTGACACTCTAACCACTTAGCAACACTGGCCAGGGTAGTGCTCTCTCTTTTTTTTTTCTTGATTAACCCAGCCAGGGAGTTATCTGTAATATGTTCTGGAAAGTATTAAGGACTTGGGAAAGAAATTGCTTTTAGCTTATTCACTGAGAATGAGACTTTAAACTGATATCAAACTATACTATAAGGCCATAGTAATCAAAACAGCATGGTACTGGCATAAAATAAGACATAGATAGATGGAACAGAATAGAAAGCTCTTAAATAAATCTATACCTTTATAGTCAATTAATATTTGATGAAGAAGGCAAAAACATACAATGGACTAAAGACACTAATCAATAAATGGTGTTGGGAAAATTGGACATACATGTGCAAAAAATGAAACTAGACTACCTTCTTATACTGCATACAAGAATAGACTAAAATTGAATTAATGTCTTAAATGTTAGACTTGAAACCATAAAAATATGGTTTTAATATCCTATATAATAAGAGAGAAATATGCTAATTATCCTTTACTCCATAAGGCATAACGACCGACCGCATAACCACTGGATCACAGATCTGCAGGAGGGTGGGGCAGTGAACTACAAGCAGGTGGTGGAAAACTACAGGAGGGGGCAGGGCAGCAAGCTATGAGTGGAGGCAGGGGAAGCTACAGGAGGGTGGCAGAGAGCTAATGGCACACGGATTTGTGCACAGGGCTACTAGTATAATAATAAAAGTGTAATATGCTAATTAGACCAGACAGCTGAACAACCTTCCAGATGTCCTTCCGGACAAAGCTGCCGTGGTGGGTGTTAAGACAGAGGCAGTTGGGGTGATCAGGCAGGCAGACAGAGTGGTTAGGGGCAATCTGGTAGGCAGGTGAGTAGTTAGGGGTGATCAGGCAAGCAGGCGAGCAGTTAGGGGTGATCAGGCAGACAGGTGAGAAGTTAGGGGCAATCAGGCAGGGAAGCAGAGTTGTTAAGGGCGATCAGGCAGGCAGAATGGTTAGGAGCCAGAGGTCCCAGATTACGAGAAAGATGTCCAACTGCTGGTTTAGGCTTGATACCTCAGGATTGGGCCTAAACCAGCAATCAGACATCCCCTGAGGGGTTCCAGATTGTAGGAGGGTGCAGGCCAGGCTGAGGGACCCCCCCTTCTGTGCACAAATTTTGTGCACTGAGTCTCTAGTTAGGTTATAATAAGCTGTAACTGAGACCCAAAATAATAACTTAAAAAAAAGTTAATTAAGAAACAGGTAGTCTGGGTAGGTGAAATCCTATCTAATAAAAGAGTAATATGCAAATTAACTATCACTCCACTACACCCACAAGCCACGCCCACCAGCCATTCAGAATCAAGTATGCAAATTAACCCAACCAAGATGGCTGCAGCCACTGAGCGAGCAGGAGGCTTGGATTTCCCGGGCAATGGAGGAAGCCAAGCTTTCCAGACAACCTGGTGGGCCCAGGCCTCCACTCAAGGCTACAAAGTTTCAATTATAGAAAATAAATAAATCCCAACAAAAATGGCTGTGGCCATGGAGCAAGCAGGAGGCTTGGCTCTGCTCCAGGCTACAAAGTTTGAATTATAGAAGATAAATAAATCCCAGATACCAGGGCCTCCACTTGGGTCACTGGGGGGCATGGCCAGCCTGCAAACCACCACAGGTCCCTCACCCAGGCTGCCCCATGCCCCAAGGGAACCCCCACCCTGATCCAGGACACCCTTCAGGGCAAACCAGCTGGCACCCACCTGTGCACCAGGCCTCTATCCTATCTAATAAAAGAGTAATATGCAGATTGACCATCACCGCAACACACAATATGTCTGCCCCCATGTGGTCAAAGATCTTGCCCCCATGTGGACACAGGATGGCCACCACAAGATGGCCAGCAGGGGAGGGCAGTTGGGAGGGACCAGGCCTGCAAGGGAGGGCAGTTGTGGGCGATCAGGCCTGCAAGGGAGGGCATTTGGGGGTGATCAAGCCTGCAGGGGAGGGCAGTTAGGGGTGACCAGGCAGGCCGAGGAGGGAAGTTGGGGGTGACCGGGCCTTCAGGGAAGGGCAGTTGGGGGGGGACCCAGGCCTGCAGGGGAGGGCAGTTAGGGGCAAACAGGCTCACAGGGGAGCAGTTAGGCATCAATCAGGCTGGCAGGGGAGTGGTTAGGGGGTGATCAGGCTGGCAGGCTGAAACGGTTAGGGGCAATCAGGAAGGCAAGCAGGTGAGCAGTTGGGAACCAGCAGTCCTGGATTGTGAGTGGGATGTCTGACTGCCCGTTTAGGTAGGATCAGGCCTAAACAGGCAGTCGGACATTCCATGAGGGGTCCCAGATTGGAGAGGGTGCAGGCTGGGCTAGGAGACACCCCTCTCCCATGTACAAATTTCGTGCACCAGGCCTCTAGTTCATAAATATACTGGGAATCCAAGTTTGTTACATTCTATTGCTTCTTCATCTCCAACATATATCTTCCACCTCATGGTCCAAGATGGTTGCTTGACTGCTCTCAGTTACCAGGCTGGTAGAAAAATTGAAGAAGAATGCATCTCCTCTCTTTTAAGGACACTTCCCAGAAGTTGCATATAATATTACCATTTTCTTTTACATGGCCAAATCTACCTGCAAAGGAGGATAATAACTATAGTATTTATTGAGGGTACCAATATGTCCAACCAAAATGTATGGTTATAGTACTGATAAGTAGAAGAGGAAGAGTTATCAAAGGATATCTACCAATCTGTGTAACATTTTCTAGAGGAGGGAATTTAGAATTTTGCCTCAGGATACCAACCTATCCTTGCACCCAAAACTCACAAGTGAATTTCATAATTTGTGAGCTCTTGGCTGATACTTGAAGATTAGAAAAAATTGGGGAGCAGCCTTCTGGCTTGTTCAGAATAGCACCCATCTACCTATTTCATCTTGCCTTAATTGAAATTGTCTAAAAATGGTCCTGTCCTTTCTATTGTTGTTCTTCCTGAACAAGGCCAGACTAGATCATACCCATTTAAATTCATGAAACTGGAACTGTGCATTAACTATTTATATTTTGACTAGAGGCCCGGTGCATGAAATCTGTGCATGGGGGGGGGGGTCCCCTCAGCCCAGCATGGACCCTCTCCAATCCGGTACCCCTCAGGGGATCGGGCCCAAACCAGCAGTTGGACATCCCTCTCACAATCTGGGACCACTGGCTCCTAACTGCTCACCTGCCTGCCTGCCTGTTTGCCCCTAACTGCCCCCCCCTGCCAGCCTGATCACTCCTAACTGCCTCTGCCTGACAGCATGATTGCCTCTAACTGTCCCCCATGCTGGCTTTGTCACCCTCAACTGCCCCCCTCTGCCGGCCTGGTTGTCCCTAATTGCCCCCACCTCCATCGGCCTGGTCACCCCTTAGTGCCCCCTCTGCTGGCCTGGTTGCCCCCAACTGCCCCCCCCCCCCGCCAGCCTGGTTGACCCTCACTGCCCCCCTCTGCTGGCTTGGTTGCCCCCAACTGCCCCCTCTGCCGGCCTGGTTGCCCCTCACTGCCCCCCTCTGCTGGCCTGGTCACCACTCACTGCCCCCCTCTGCTGCCCTGGTCACCACTCACTGCCCCCCCTGCAGGCCTGGTCACTCCACGCAGCCTGCTGGTCAGTCGTTTGGTCATCCCTCGCTAACCCCCCTGCCAGCCTGGTCACCCCACGCAGCCTGCTGTTCAGTTGTTACTGTAAGGGCGTCACGACCAATTTGCATATCACCTTTTTATTAGTATAGATATTTTAATATAAATTTACATAATTTTGTGTTGACTGCTATAAAAACAGAAGAACATAAAGCATTTATTTTATAAAATTATATTAGTACATATTTTAGAAAAACTAATTTAAATCTGAAATAAAAATGACCTATAAAAAGGATGTTGATTTTTTTCTTTCTGATTATGCATGCTCTAGTCACACATTTCATCAACAGAGGGCATTATAGATTTAATACATTTTTTGGTTGCTCTGTACTTTTCAATTATAGCTTCCTTTCATTTGGAATTGCACCATATTTTCCAGGGTCAAATAAATAATTGGTATGCTGTATTTGTGAAATATACCACAGATCACTGATCTATGACACCATAATCCAGAAGACAGTACATATAAACTACCATTGTATTTTGCTGAAAACATGATCTTTAAAATCAATCATATTTGACTTAAAATTACTTGACTATATTTCCTTTGTTTTAAAGGAAAAGGGATAAAGACTACATATGTTATGATCAACCTTAACCTGAGATGTTTTTTTGCTCATCTACTCCCATATAACCACTGATGTTGTAATATAGTAAAATAAAATATTATATAATCTGAGTCATGATGATTAAATCTGGTATTTTATTTTCAGTGACATTGTTTTACTTTATGTGAAATTTAGAGCTTATTTTAACTGACCTTTGGATCTGTAATATGTTCTGGAAAGTATTAAGGGACTTGGAAGATAAATTGCTTTTAGATTTTCACTGAGAGAATGAGAATTTAACAACTCATTATGTCTATCACTGAAATTTTGACATGTCACCTTGCAAAATTTAAAAAAAATATAATTTAAAACCTTTTTATAATTTTTAATAAGAGAGAGTACTGGGGAATTTTGATAATTGTTCTTACTGTCATTAGAAATTTTAGTTATAATACATGTTTTTTTCTAGTAACATCTATACTCAAGTTCTGTAAAATAAACCATTTTTTGGAGGGAGGGAGAGAGAGAGAAAAGAGAGAGAGAGAGAGAGAGAGAGAGAGAGAGAGACTCTAAAAGAACTTTATAGAGCAAAATATGTGACAAGTCCTAAAAATGAAACCTGCCAAACACAAACAATGCTACAAAAAGTGTGGGAGACTATTCATTACTTTGCATTTAATCAACTAATTTTGCTAAAGGCCTACTCTGTGACAGACCCTGTTCTAGACAGAGTGGATACACGATTGTAAATAAAACAGAAAAAAATCTTCCTTGTAGCTTATAGTCTATTGGGAAGCTATATTTAAATCCCAGGATGATTATTTATGGGTGTTTTTATTTTCAGATTTTCATGGAAAATGTAATTAGCCATTAATTTAAAAAAACAGATCATGGTGAAAGAGGGAGAACCCTAATGCATTTTTTGAAGCTAACATAACCCTGATGTATCTTGCCAAATATAGCACAGGAAATTTAAAAGATGATTTACTTAAAATTTAAAAAGTCTAACATAAAACAATAAGCAAATAAAATACAAACAATATTAGGAAGTAAATATCACCCAATATAATTTATTTCAGAATTTCAGGATGACAACATTAGGAAATCTCTTAGTATATCATATCCATAGATCAGAAGGAAACTAAGTTATAAGATTATTTCAACAGATGTACAAAAGAGGCATTTGCTAAATTTCAACACCCATTTCTGAATTAATAAAATGAAGCATCAATTTTTTTAAAAAAAACCTAGGCATAAAAAATAGGTCCTTAACATTATGATATTCAGATGAAAACAATAACTGACATCACTCATATCAGTGACACACTGGAGACATTGTAATCAAAATCAGGAACAAGACAAGCATGCTTTATCACACAATTTTTAAATTATGTTATAGAAACTCCAGTGAATGCAATAAGAAGTATCTGCATAGAAAATCTTAAAGATTCTACATTTAAAAATCTTAGAACTAATGAGAACATTTAGTAAAGTGCCAGTATACATAGTAAATGAACAGACTAAAGAGCTTTCTTATATGTACACTGATAATAACTAGTTAGAAAATATAGTAGGAAAACAAGACCACTTAAAATGGCAACATAATATACAATATATACAGAAAAAAAATAATACAAAACTGGCTGAAGAAAGTTACAAAACTTTACTGGGAGAGACACAAGATTTATGTAAATATAGAATAATAACATGTTCCTGGACAGAAAAGACTAAACAATATAAACAAGCCAAGTTTTCCAAAATTCAGATGTAAGTTTATTGTAATTCAGATTAAAATCCCAATAGGATTTTTGAAACTTGAGAAAATAATTTTAACATTCATCTGGAAGTTTTCAAACACTAGACAGCCAAGAAATTTTTGAACAACAAAAAATAAAGAGAGAATACTTCCTTATATAAAAATATATAAAAGGAACACTTTCAAAAATAATGTGGTATTAGAACAGGAATATTAAACATGGAAAAAGCCTGGAAAACTCAGAACAAAGATGAATATTCTTTTTTACAAAACTTTTTTTCAATTATAGTTTACATTCAATATTATTTTGTATTAGTTTCAGGAGTACAGCATAGTGGTTTGACAATTACATACTTTACAAAGTGTTCCTCTTGGAAGAGTAGTTAATTTAGAGAGAACTTCAACAGCATAAAATGGACATGGAAACCATAAGAAAGAACCAGTCAGAAATTAAGGTTACACTAACTGAAATGAAGAATAATTTATAGGGAGTCGACAGTAGAGCAGATGAAAATGAGAATCAAATTAGTGATCCTAACTAATAATAGAGTAATATGCAAATTGACCGTACCTTCGCTACACCCACAAGCCATGCCCACCAGCTACGCCCACCAGGAAACTGTTGCAGGGACGCTGGTTGCCATCGGGGGTCGGCTCCTGTGATCCGTAGCAGGGAGGCTGGGGTGCAGGTGAGCCCAAGGCCGCCACCTGGGGCTAAGCCCCAACCCTGAAAGAAGGCAGAAGGTGGTGGCCACAGCCAAGGCCTGGGTTCCTGGTGCCGGCAGAAAACTGGTGCAGGCAGCCAGGTGAATGAAGGTCTATTGCACAAATCTTCGTGCAAATGGGCTGCTAGTATGAAATATAAAGAGGCAAAAACACCCATGCAGAACAGCAAAAAGAAAAAGGAATTAAAAAAATGAAGATAGTGTAAGGAGCCTCTGGGACAATTTCAAGTGTGTCAACATTTGTTTTATGAGTGTGGCAGAAGGAGAAGAGAGAGATCACAAGAAATTGAAAGCATTTTTGAAAAAATAATGACAGATACTTTCCTAATCTATTGAAGGAAATAGACTTATAAGTCCAGAAAACACAAAGAATCTCAAACAAGATGAACCCAAGGAGGCCCACACCAAGACACATCATAATCAAAATAGCAAAGGTTAAAGTAAAAAAGAGAATCATAAAAGCAGCAAGAGAAAAGCAGTTACCTATAAAGAAGTTCCCACAAGACTGTTAGCTGATTTCTCAACAGAAACTTTGCAGGCCACAAGGGATTGGAAATAAATATGCAAAGTTATGGAAAAAACAACAACAAAACAAAACAAAAACAAACTAATGAAAAGCAGGGACCTACATCCAAGATTACTCGACCCAGCAAAGCTATCATTTAGAATTGAAGGACATAAAAAGAGCTTCACAAACAAGGAAAAGTAAAGGAGTTCATCGCTACCAAACCATTATTACAAGAAATGTTCAAGTTTCTTCTTTAAGAAGGAAAACCCCAACAATATAAATAAAACGGAAATAAATACATATCTATCAAAATATAAATCTAAACAAACAAACAAAATAAACTAAGAAGTAGAACAGAAACAGACGCATAGATACAGAGAACATTTTGAAAGTTTCCAGGTAGGAGGGAGTTTGAGGGGATGGATAAAAAGTTGAAGGGTTTAAAGAGTACAATTGGTTGTTACAGAATAGTCATGTGTATGTAAAGTACAGCATAGGAAATATAGTCAATAATATTCTAATAACTATGTATGGTGTCAGGTGGGTACTAGATTTATTGGGATGATCACTTAACCAGTTATATAATGTCAAACCACTGGGGTGTATATCTGAAACTGATATAATGTTGTATGGCAACTATAATTGAGAAATAAAAAATTATTTAAATAAAAAAAATTTAAAAAGTGTTTGCTTTGATATTTCCAGTACCCACCTAGCACTATACCTAATTATTACAATACTAGAGGTCTGATGCATGAAGATTCATGCAAGAATAGGCCTTCCTTCCCCTGGTTGCCAGCACCGGTTTCCCTCCGGCACCCAGGACCTGGACTACTTCACTCTGGCTGCTGCCAGGCACCCAGGACCTGGGCTGCTTTGCTCCAGCTGCTGCCAGGCATCTGGGACTGGGGCTGCTTCACTCAGGCCTCTGCAGCCACCCACCAAGGCATGCTCTGATCCATGCTGTGTGGCCGCTCGGAGCACGCCCCCACCCCTGGTGTGTGTGTGTCTGCTGGGGTGAGGGCAGCACCCATCTGCATGCGCAGCTCCTCCTGAGCAGTCGTGATGCATCCTCCTTGAGCCAGTTGTGATGCCCGGCTAATTTGCATATTACCTGTGTGTGTGTGTGTGTGTGTGTGTGTGTGTGTGTGTGTATATATATATATATATATATATATATATATATATTATGGGCTATATTTACTATGCTGTACTTTATATCTCTATCACTATTTTGTAACTACTAATCTGTACTTCTTCATTTCATCATCTTTTTAACCTTGTTCCATAAACCCCCTTCCCTCTGGCAACCATCAGTCTGTCCTCTGTACAAAGATGAATATTCTTTTAAAAAAATTTTTTTTTATTGATTTAAGAGAAGAAGGGAGAGGGAGAGATATATATAAACATCAATTATGAGAGAGAATCATTGAGTGGCTGTCTCCTGCACACCCCCTATTGGGGATGGAACCCACAACCTGGGCATGTGCCCTGACCTGGAATTGAACCATGATCTCTTGGTTCATAGGTTAATGCTCAACCACTGAGCCCCGCCAGCTAGGACAAAGATGAATACTCTAACAGAAGATTAGTAAGCACATGAAAGAAAGAAGAAAAACAATTTGCAAAAACAACAACCATAATAATAAATAATGCCTAACCTAATTAGTAACCAAAATAACAAAAATTTAAATAAATTGACTAATATTTTAAGATACTAATCCTCAGTGATGATGAGTGTGGACACTCATTCTACTAATAGGTTCAAATTTTCTCAAAAGATAAAAATAAATGTATTTTAGGGTTACCAATGGTAAACTCTGGATGATGGGATAAAACGAGATTTTATGTTCTTTTTAATAATCTGGATCCTAAGAATCTACTATCCACTTTAATAGATATTAGGATTTGGCAATATTTGCTTGAGTCTTTTTTTAAAAAAATCTTTATTGTTGAGAGTACTACAGATGTCCCCCTTTTTTGCCTCATAGCCCCCCTCTCCCAGGTTCCTGCCCCACCCCAGGCCTTCACCACCCTAGTGTCTATGTCCATAGGTAATGCATATCTTATATATTAAAAGGTTAATATGCAAATTGTCCCCTAGACCGGGAGTTCAACTGGGAGTTCGGCCAGGGGAGGGGCCAGCCGGCCAACCACCCATGGCCTCTATCCTGGCCAGCCCCACTCCCAATCTCCCACCCACCCTTATTGGGGGTAGGGCTGTCCCGCCAACCACCCACAGCCCCTCCCCTCAGCAGGCCCAGCCCTATCGGCCCCAATCAGGGCTGGCTGGCCAGACCCCACCCATGCACAAATTTGTGCACTGGGCCTCGAGTATGCATATAAGATCTTTGGTTATTCTCTCCCCACCCCCCTATCCCCCTTCCCTCAGATTCATCAGTCTGTTCCATGTTTCCATGCCTCTTATTCTATTTTATTCATCAGTTTATTTTCTTCATTAGACACCTTGTTCATTTATTTTGATTTTTAGATTCAATTGTTGGTAGATATGTATTTATTGCCATTTTATTGTTCAGCTATTTCTTCTTCTTCTTCTTCTTCTTCTTCTTCTTCTTCTTCTTCTTCTTCTTCTCCTCCTCCTCCTCCTCCTCCTCCTCCTCCTCCTCCTCCTTCTCCTTCTCCTTCTCCTTCCTCTTAAAGAAAACCCTTCAGCATTTCATGCACTGCTGGTTTGGTGGTGATGAATCCCTTTAGCTTTTTGTTGTCTATGAAGCTCTTTATCTGACTTTCAATTTTAAATGATAGTTTTGCTGGGTAGAGTAATCTTGGTTGTAGGTCCTTGCTTTTCATCAGTTTGAATATTTCTTGCCACTCCCTTCTGGTTTGCAAAGTTTCTGTTGAGAAATCAGCTGACAGTCATATGGGGGCTCCCTTGTAGGTAACTAACTGCTTTTTTCTTCATGCTTTTAAGATTCTCTCTTTGTCTTTAACACTTGGCATTTTAAATATGATGTGTTTTGGTGTGGGCCTCTTTGTGTTCATCTTGTTTGGGACTTTCTGTGCTTCCAGGACATGTAAGTGTATTTCTTTCACCAACTAGGGGAAGTTTTCTGTCATAATTTCTTCAAATAGGTTTCCAATCTCTCTCTCTCTCTCTCTCTCTCTCTCTCTCTCTCTCTCTCTCTCTCTCTCTCTCTTCTTCTGGCACCCCCACAATGTGAATGTTGGTATGCTTGAAGTTGTCTCAGAGGCTTCTTCCACTATCTTCATATTTTTGTATTACTTGTCTTTTTGCTCTTCTAATTGGGTATTTTTTGCTTCCTCATATTGCAAATAGTTTTGATTCTTAGAATCCTCTACTCTACTGTTTAATCCCTGTGAATTATTCTTTATTTCAGTTAGTGTATGCTTAATTTCTGACTGATCCTTTTTCATGTCTTAGAAATTCTCACTAAAGTCCTTGAAAGTCTCACTAAGTCCCTTGAAGCTCTCTTTGAATCTCTTGAAGCTCTCATTAAAAACCTTTAGAAACCTTATAACCACTGTTTTGACTTCTGTATTTAGTAGTTTGCTTGCTTTTGTTTCATTTACTGCTCAAGGGGTCCCAGATTGGAGAGGGTGCAGGATGGGCTGAGGGACACACCCACCCCATGCACAAATTTCATGCACTGAGCCACTTCTTCTGTTCTTTTATTTGTGACATGTTTCTTTGTCTCCACATTTTTTACTGCTTCCTTGTGTTTGTTTCTATATATTAGGTAAATCTGCTATGTCTCCTGGAATTGGTAGAGTGGCCTTGTGTAGTAGGTGTCCTGTAGAGCCCAATGGCTCAGCCTCCCCAGTCAACTGATCTGGGCACTCTAGGAGCACCCCTGTGTGGGCTGTGGGCACAGTCATGCTGTAGTTGAGCCTTGATTACTGTTGGTGTCACTGGGAGGAGTGGACCTCCAGGCCAATTGGCTGTGAGGATCAGCTGCATCTACAGTGGAAGAGCTGCTGTGTAGGAGACACCCCTATGGAGTATTACTTGCTTCAGTGGGGCTTTGGTGCTCACTTGAGTCTGCCCTTTTAGTGTGTTGCTTATGGATGTGTAGAGTTGTAGTCTGCTATGGCCTGAAGCTGTCCACTGGGTGCACTGGCTCTGGGGCCTCTCGGGAGGTACAAAGTCAGCCACTGACTGGGACCACCTGGCAAGAGCTACAGAGCTATGTATATTGGGCTTTGAAATTCCCAGGTGAGGCCAAGATGTGAAACAAGGCAGACTAGTGTTACTGCCAGGTCTTGGGCCTCTTATTGCTAGGTATGGGGCACACTGCTGCTTGTTTGAGACATTTTAGGAAAGCCTGTGGAGCCAGAGCCAGGACAGGCCATTCATATGGAAAAGCCTCTGTAAACAACTTGAGTGGGGCTGCAAGTTGGATGGGGTGGGGTCTCAGGGAATCACCAAGGTAAAGTGAATAGTGTGGGCCACATTGATGGAAACTCAGATATGGCTTCCTGTCAGCTCTGTGATGGGGGAGGTCCCATCACAAGAACAATGACCCCTGTGAGCATCTCTGTCTGGGAGAAAGCTTACCTGGACTTCCTGCTCAGATGCCAGAGAATCCAGGTCCTCTCCATATTTCCATGGTACTCCCAGTGCTGTTTCCCAGTGCTGGAACTCAGAGGGAGTGTGAATGTGTAAGTTCATGCACTGGCTCTTTAAGCAGAACTGCCTGAGTCTCCAGCAGCCTCCATGTCACTCAGCCATAGTCACTGCTGGTTTTTACAGCCTGAAGTTACAATGACTTCTCTCCCCAGCTCTGGAACTCTGGGCTAGGGGTCTGGTGTAGGGCTGGGACCCCTTGTTCCTCACAGGAGGCCTTCACAGTGGAGATATCCCTCCTGAATAAAACATGCCACACGTGGGTGTAGGACCAGCCCTTTCATTACCTCTGCCTCTCTTACCAGTCTCAGTGTGCCTTCTTCTATACTTCTTTAGTTGTAGGAATTCCATTCAGTAAGCTTTCAGGTGGTTCATAATGATGGTTGTTTTGCATTTTAGTTGTAATTGTAACGTGGTTGTGGGAGACAGCGAGTACTGTCGTTACCTAGACTGTCATCTTGGTTCCAAACTGCTTGAGTCTTTTTTAAAGAATAAAACTCACAGATACAGTTGAATTCCACTTCTTATCCCAAAACTATCCCAATATCCCCTTTCCTTCCTAGAATAACCACTACCCTAAAGTTAGTTTCTTCCATGTGCCATTTTATGTTGACATAGCAAATTTTTTTCATAAACTACATATAGTATATTACTGTGTCATATAATTTTAAAATGTACATTTTACCATTATATATTATTTTTACAATTTGTTTTATCATTAATTTTGTTTTCAGTTGTATCCATATCATCCTTGTTCATTTATTTTACTGTTGAATAGAACTTAATCCTATATAATAAAAGAGTAATATGAAAATTGACCATCACTCCAACACACAAGATGGCTGCCCCATGTGGTCAAAGATGGCTGCCCCCATGTAGACACAAGATGGCCACCACAAGATGGCTAGCAGGGGAGAGCAGTTGGGGGTGACCAGGCCTGCAGAGGAGGGCAGTTAGGGGTGACCAGGCCTGCAGGGGAGCGCAGTTAGGGGCAAACAGACTGGCAGGGGAGCAGTTAAGTATCAATCAGGCTGGCAGGAGAGTGGTTAGGGGGTGATCAGGCTGGCAGGCAGAAGCAGTTAAGGGCAATCAGGAAGGCAGGCAGGCAAGCAGTTGGGAGCTAGCAGTCCTGTGTTGTGAGAGGGATATCCAACTGTGTGTTTAGGCCCGATCCTAGTAGGGCAGTTGGACATCCCTCAAGGGGTCCCAGATTGGAGAGGGTGCAGGATGGGCTGAGGGACACACCCACCCCATGCACAAATTTCATGCACTGAGCCACTAGTTCTATAATAAAGTTCTTTCCAAAATAATTTTTACAACTATACTCCAAGCCACATCATTTAAAAAAATATATTGTTGAAAGTATTACATGAGTCCTCCTTTTTCCCCCATTAGCCTTTAAGCCTGCTCCCAATCCCCCAACTCCCTCTCAGGCCCTCACTACCCCATTGTCTGTGTCTATGGGTTATGCACACATGCATACAAGTTCATTGGTTGATCTCTTCCTACCCTCTCTCCCGTGCCTTCCCTCTGAAGTTCAACAGTTTGTTCATGCTTTTATGACTCTGGGTCTATTTCTGATCATCAGTTTATTTGGTTCATTAGATCCCATATATGAGTGAGATCATATGATACTTAGCTTTCTCTGACTGTAAGTCACATCATTTGAGAGAAGTTTCTCTATATTCTTGCCTGAACTTATGTTGTCAGATTTACAGTTTTGTTAATCTGTTGGGTGTGAAAAATATTTACTTAAACGTTCATTTCTTTCATTAATATTGAGATTGAATATCTTTTTATAAGTTTATCGACTATTCATCTTCTCCCTCTATGAATTGCTTGTCCATATTCTTTGACCATCTTTTAAAAGGAATACTAGTATATCCTATATAATAAAAGCCTAAAATGCTAAGTGTTCATCCCATTGGTCATTCAACCAAAGCATAATATGCTAATGATATGCTAAGGTGGCTCAACTGCTTGCTATGATGTGCACTGACCACTAGGGGGGACAGACAGTTGACTGTTCGGCCAGTCACTATGACATGCACTGACCACCAGGGGGCACATGCTGCAACCAGTAGGTTCGCTTGCTGCTGGGGTCTGGCCAATTGGGACTGAGCAAAATGGGCCAGACATGCTCTGGAGCCCTCCCACGGTCCCTCCCCGGCTTGCCAATCTCCCGCGTCCCTCCCTGGCCCTGATCTTGCACTGGTGGGGTCCCTCAATCCTGGCTGAGGTACCCCCCGCCCTCGAGTGTACTTATTTTGTGCACCGGGCCTCTAATATATATATATATATCTTTGTGGTTTCATGACCTCCAACTTATGCATGTTGGAAATATCTTCTCCTACTCATATATTCTAATTTAACTTTGTCTTTTGTTTTATGGAAAATATTTAAATTATTACATACTCAAATTTTGATCTTTCAACTTATAGTTTTAGCTTTTTGTTCTTGTATTAGAAATCCATGGGCACCCCCAAATTATAAAGATATTATCTTATGCTTGTCTAAAAGTTGTTTTTAATTCATATATATGTCTTTAAGTCCACCTGGAACTAATTTTTATTATTATATGATAAGGGATCCAATTGTATTTTTCTTCATATATATACTCAATTGATACAGCATCATTTATTGGAAAGTCATACTTTCCTCCATAACTTTAACATCATTTCTGCTACATGTTATTTTTTGACATTTAATATTATTTTATATTGATTTCCGGTGCACAACCTAGTGCTTATATGCTAAATTTTTATATATGTACAAATTTATGCTTATTTTGTTTAGTGTAATACTCTCCAGGTCCATCCATGCTGTTGCAAATGGTAAGAGTTCTTTCTTTTTTACAGCTGAGTAGTATTCCATTGTATAAATGTACCACATCTTTTTAATCCACTCATCTACTGGTGGGCACTCAGGCTGTTTCCAGACCTTAGTTATTGTAAATAATGCTGCTATGAACATAGGGATGCTATATTCCTTCTGATTGATGTTTTGGGTTTCTTAAGATATATTCCTAGAAGTGAGATCACTGGGTCAAATGGCAGTTCTATTTTTAATTTTTTGAGGGAACTCCATACTGTTTTCCATAGTGGCTGCACCAGTCTGCATTCCTACTAGCAGTCTACTAGGGTTCCCTTTTCTACACCTCCTCACCAACACTAGTAATTTGTTGATGATAGCCATTCTGGTAGGTGTGAGGTCATACTTCATCATTGTATTAAAATATATTTTTTTATTATATTTCAGAGAGGAAGGAAGAGGGAGAGAGAGATAAAAACATCAATGTTGAGAGAATCATTGATTGGCTGCCTCCTGCACGCCCCACACTGGGGATCAAACCCACAACCCGGGCATGTGCCCTGACTGGGAATTGAACTGTGATCTTCTGGTTTATAGGCCAATGCTCAACCACCAAGTTATACCAGCTGTGCCTCATTGTCATTTTAATTTGAATCTCTTGGATGATTAGTGACTGAGTATTTTTTCAAATGTCTCTTGGCCATCTGTATGTCCACTTCAGAGAAATGTCCTTTGCCCATTTTTTATTTTGATTGTTTGTCTTCCTTTTGTTAAGATGTATGAGTTCCTTATATATTTTGGAAATTGACCCCTTATTGGATGTATCATTGGCAAATATGTTCTCCCATGTAGTGGGCTCTGTTTTCATTTTGTTGATGGTTTCTTTTGCTGTGTAGAAGCTTTTTATTTTTTCCGTAGTTTCCTTTGCCCTAGGAGCTGTATCGGTAAACATATTGCAATGAAAGATATCTGAGATTTTGCTGCCTACAGTTTCTTCTAGGATTTTTATGGTTTCACGACTTATATTTTTTATTTATTTATTTATTTATTTATTTATTTATTTATTTATTTTTAATTTCTTCATTGATTAAGGTATCACATATTTGTCCTCATCCCCCCATTCCCATCCCACACCCCTCCCCACACATGCCCCCACCCCCCTGTTGTCCTTAACCGCCGGTTAGGCTCATATGCCTGCACACAAGTCCTTTGGTTGATCTCCCCTTTACCCCCACCCTTCCCTACCCTCCCCCTGAGGCCCGACAGTCTGATCCATGCCTCCTTGTTTCTGGGTCTGTTCTTGTTCATCAGTCTATGTTGTTCATTATTTCCCCTAGATGAGTGAGATCATGTGCTATTAGAAATATACTTATAAGAACCGAAAATGAGACAAGCAATAATGGTTATGGTGACAGGCAAATGAATCAGTGTGTAGTGAGTTTCTTTCTGGGCCAATAGTTCTTTTGAGACCCAATTTCAATGTCCAACAGTTCCTTATGTATACATGTCAGCACTGACATTTCTGTTCTGGATGGTGGACAAATGGTGGTAATGCAGGTCTGACTCTGTCTGGTTTGGTCCTGGGCAATCTGCAGTGATGCACAGCTGCTAACTGCTAGTATGGGAAGGCCACATCAGCGTCTTCCGTCTCTGGACTGCTTCACTTCTGTCTTCATGGCTGGAGTAGTCCTGTCGATTCCTCTCTTGCTGGAATCCACATGGTCTCGGAGTTGTTTTCTGAAAATATACAAACATATTATCGACCAAAAGTTAATAAAGGAATATTTTCTATAAATTTGACTGGGGATCCTTTTTCAATTTTTGCCCAAATGATTTTCCTCTGACTTGTTTTGTCACCTTGTGTGTTTTTCATGGGTGTCTTGCTTTTAGCCTTACAATTAATTTTCTAAAGTATTAATTTTCTAGATGTAATTTACTTACAGGATATTTTTCCTTACATGATATTCCTCTACTATCCCCTCCTTTTTTGATTTAAATGTTAGGAGGCTTTTGAAAATTTTATAATGTAGTCTTGATGGCTTTTAAATTTTAATTTTTTGCACTATAATATTACTGTTTTAGGTTCATTATATGGTACATAATTTTATCGTGAGATGAAGTACCAATAAAAATTTTAGTTGAGCCGAAACCGGTTTGGCTCAGTGGATAGAGCGTCAGTCTGCGGACTGAGGGGTCCCAGGTTCGATTCCGGTCAAGGGCATGTACATTGGTTGCGGGCACATCCCCAGTGGGGGGTGTGCAGGAGGCAGCTGATCGATGTTTCTCTCTCGTCGATGTTTCTATCTCTCTATCCTTCTCCCTTCCTCTCTGTAAAAAATCAATAAAATATATATTTATAAAAAAAATTAGTTGACACTTTAGGAACACCTTTTTGTCCAGTACAATGAATTTTTCTAGAATATTTGCTTGTTTCAACTAGCCAATTTAAATTTGCCTGAAAACTTGACTACTATTTTACTGTCAAATTTATTACTCTAACAATAATCTTGTTTTACCCTGTAAATATTGGTGGAAGGGATTATTTGCCTTCTTGAGTAGGTCCTGAGTATTCCTGGTGGTAGGCTGGATTTAGATATAGTAAACCCACTTCCCCACACCATGGGTACAAGACAACTCAAACAATTCTTGTTGGAGTAAGAGGGCAGCTGCTGTCGGCCAAGTCTCTGTTGGTCACCTGGGTCCTGATCTGAGCTGGGCATGGGAAGCACGAAGCAGCCATGGGGGCAGGAGACGACTTATATTTAAGTCTTTTATCCATTTTGCATTTATTCTTGTTTATGGTGTAAGTTGGTGGTCTAGTTTCATGTTTTTACATGTACCTGTCCAATTTGACCAGCATCATTTTTGAAGAGACTGTCTTTACTCCTTTGTATGCTCTTGCCTCCTTTCTCAAATATTGATTGAGAATGAGTTGGGTGGATTTCTGGGGTCTCTGTTCTGTTCGATTGATCTATGCATTGAACAGGGTAAAACTTTTGAAGCTATTATTAAATAATAAAAGTTGAGTTGACTGAGATTTTTTGGTGTCCTATAAACCCTTGATATTCAATATGCTGTCCCGAAACTAACAGGTGTGGGCATCACCAAGGAGCTTGTTAAAAATACAGAATTGTAGGCCTTTACCTTGGCTGAAATAGAATACACTGTATATTTTAACAAATACCAGTGAGTCATATGTACATAAAAGTTTGAGAAGCATTTATCTGAATGATTCCTGAAGAAATGGCATACCTTTTTACATAGAAAGTTCAAGTCTGGGTAGAAGAGGATTACTATAGTAGAGGACTTTGCACATTCAGATGACAGCAAGAAAACAAAGATACCAAAGAGAGGAGACACAAAGAGTGTTCCAGAAAGGATATATCCTTTATGACAAAGAAAATTGATAACGCAAAAGAAACACACACACACACACACATGAGAGAAAGAGAGAGAGAGAGAGAGAGAGAGAGAGCGGAGAGAGAGAGAGAGAGAGAGAACAACAGAGAAAAAGCTTCAATACTGTGGGGACTATTTTTCATTTTTGTTTAAATCATTATAAATTCAAAAGAAAAAATTTTTCTAGGCTAGTGAAACTTATGGAAATACTATCAGCATGAGAAAATTTACATGTTAGTTCATGTTCATCCTACAAAGCATAAAATGCCTGATCACCTCTGGTACATAAGTCTAGCACATCTATGCTAAAGCCTTATTCTTGAAAGCTTTTTGATCCCTACTTATAAAAAGGTACTTGATTTCATCCAGTCAGTAAGACCTAAATCTTTGTATAAACCAAAATACTTTTGAAGTTTTAATAAGCATTCCATTAATTGTATAGCAGGGCCATTTTTATCTATTTTTTTTTTAATTTCAGTCCCCAATGTGAATTAATTCACTGGATGAAAACAAGTTAAAAATAATTAAAATTTGGAAGTGACCTTTGGAAGGTCTACTTGAAGAAGTGTTAAAAAGTTTCCACTCCAAAGCTGTTTTCTTAGTGATTATATTGTGGCATCATCAGCATTGTCTCTGGAGAACTCATATCATCTCTTTTGCTATTTGAAAATATATGGATTAGAAGTCAGACAGTGAAGTGAAACTGAGTGGATGATTTTAAAAAGTATAGATTTTCTATTCATAAAAATAGTGTATATTGAAGCCATGAGTTCATATATCTATATATCCAATATCTATAGCTATATTTTTATTTATGGAAAACATAGATTGCCAATGTCTACTTTAATAACTTACAATTAAGGAGAATATGTCTTGATAGCAGTACATATGCAGGCAACTTTTATTTTTTGCAGAATAGTGAAACTTGTTTCATTTTTTCAGCATATATATACATACCACTTACTTTTTTCAAAGAACTAAGCTAAGCATTATGTTGGGTGTTATTTGTCTTAGAAATAAGCCTTTATGTAATTTTGGTCTAGTAGGGGGAGACAAGACATTCTAATACAATGCATAAGTGCTATAGAATAAATGTTTTAGGAGTTCTCAAGAGAGTAGGAAATCAATTCTGGCCTGGGAGAACTCTCAAGGCACAATGGAGAAAGTGGCCTTTAAATAAAACCTTTAAAAACAAAGACAGACATGTGAAGCAAGGGCACTGTAGGCAGAGAGAACAGTACAGTATAAATAAACAATAAAGGCAGATGGTATTTACTGAATTGCTATAGTCCTATTTATCTGTAGGGCAGCAGAGGGAGATAGGGTTGGAAAGGTGTGTAGAGACAGTGATTTCAAACCACTCTACACATGAAAATCTTCTGGGGAGCTTTTGTTAATACCAAATTCTTGCCCTCCCCTTGAGTTTTTTATTCAGGATGTCTGCGATAGTAAGCCTAGATAGTTCTTAAAAAAAAAAAAAAGCTTAGTCCATTAATCTGAGGTCCAGTGTTTTGAAATCATTGAGTTAGGAACAGATTGCAAGGGTAGACTGAAGTAATTTAAGAAAGATTATTATGGCCTCAATGATTAGAAAAGATTGGAGAGTGGAAAGGTTATAGGCAGCAACACTAAGACTGAACACTGTGGTAATAGCCAAACTGTGAGGCAGTAGCCCCTAATTGTGGTTAGCAACAATGGAAATGTAAAGAAAAGCCAAGATACATAAAACATCGCTCAGAAGAAGGATAGGGTATAATGACTGATTGGGGGTAGGATAAATCTGAAAAGAAAGCTAGATAAATGATGATTGTAAAATTCAAGTTTAGGTGACTTCATGAATAGGAATATCATTATCTAACTTAAAATATAAAAATAAGTCAAGTTCCTCTGTATGTCATTTGAAGAGATAACCTACTAATCCTTTTATGACACTCATGACTTTAATTTAATCTATTATACACTTTCATATCACCATGTGTATTTATTGTAACATGTCTTAAAGTAGAATCATCTATACATATAAAGAGGTAATATGATAATTTGTCCGTTAAGATGTCCCAGTCATGACCCGTCTGTGGGCGGGGACGGGGGTGGGGACTTCCGCCCCCAGTGCTAACCTTACCCTGCCTGCGTGTGTCCCCGCCCAGCGCTGAGGTGAAGCTGCCTGCCTGCATCCCTGGCTAGGAACGTGACACTGCCTGTGTGCGATCCCGTTCAGTGCTGATGTGATGCTGCGGGGGGGGGGGGGGGGGGCTGGGCTTGACAGGGGACCTCAGGCTACATCCCTGCCCCGGCACAGTGCCAGGAGACCTCAGGCCATGCCCCCCACCCTAGCGCTGGGCCGGTAGACCTCAGACCGTGCCCCCTGCCCGGCAGGGCTTGACAGGGGACCTCAGGTTGTGCTCCCCGCCCCAGTGCCGGGCCACAAGACCTCATGCTGCACCACCCTCCCCAGCACTGGGCCGGGGGACCTCAGGCCATGTCCCCTGCCCAGCAGGGCTTGACAGGGGACCTAAGGCTGCACCCCCACACACAGCACCGGGCTGGGGGACCTGAGGCTGTGCCCCCCACCCAGAGGGTCTGGGTCTCACCCAATGGGGGTGGGGCCGACCGGGTCTGGGTCTCCTGCGTTTTCAAAGTGCGTGTGGGTGGTGGGTGGGGACTTAACTCTAGGTCCCGCAGCATGCCCCAGACTCTGACAGGAGGGAGATTTTATGGACATTTTACTAATTTTCTTTCATCTCTGACACTTCTATTGTAGAGAAAGGGCTAATAGCAATATTAAAATATTTCTTCTAATTAATTCCCTTTTAATGTGCACGAATTTCGTGCACCAGGCCACTAGTACCTAATAAAATGGTAATATGCAAATTACCATCACTCCACTACGCCCACGATTGGGCCGTTGGGAGGCTGGGGGCGGGACTTGGGGTGGCCGATTGGGCTGACTCACGAGTCCCCGCCCCCCGTTCCTCCTGCCGGCCCTAATGGCCGGCGCTGCAGGAGGACCCATGGGGCCAGCAGAAGGGCTGGTCGTGGAACTCGGGGTGGCTGATTGCGTGGCTGGCTGCACGTTTTCCGCCAGCACCAGTTTTCCTCTGGCCACCCACCGATTGGAGTTTGGAGTGCCTCCCGCCACCGCCATCGGCCACCCAGAGTTCCTCCACCGCTGGTGCTCCGATCAGCGGGTGGCCAGAGGAAACGGTGCTGGAGGAACTCGGGGTGGCCGATCGCGCTGGAGGCCAGAGGAGACGGTGCTCCGATCAGTGGGTGGCCAGAGGAAAACTGGTGCCAGCAGCCAGGTGAAGGAAGGTCTTTTGCATGAAACTTCGTGCAACGGGTTTCTAGTTTTATGATAATTTGTATGGTGCTTTGATTAATATCTATGTGCGCTGTTAGACTTCAAAGTCCAGGGAATCACAATGCCTTGCAAATTATAGGCACTCAATTCTTTTTTTGTTGATTCAGTTTTTCCATATGAGTGGTTCAGTAGACAAAAAAGTACAATTTTAAGTAACTCATTAGGATTACCAGTACATATTACTGGTACAAAATTATTTACATAAGAAACATTCCATGGTAACTGCATATATTGGCTATAAATTTTTATTCCAAGTGCTTCAAAATATAAAATGATAAATTATGCATTTTCTTTCAACTCAGTGGGACAAAAATTGAGTAAACTGGTTTGATGAAAGACTCTAGATGAGGTTATGTATGCTCACTTGAAAAAGAAAAATTCAAAACATTTTAGATGCTCCATCTATTCGAGTGTTTGCTTGCTGTAAGTATGTGCACAATAAGTTTGCTTTTATAATTCAAGATCATAGTATAAGATCCTGTGTGAATTTTGAAAATTCCAGGTTTCCTTTTTATAAAAGAAAACAAAATTACATAGTGAACCCACTCTTTATTGAATGATAAGGATATGGGTCTGCATACTATTGTGTCCTGTATGATCTAAAATGAAAACCCACAGGAATTTTACAGAGGTAAAGCTCTTTCTTTTTGTTCAAGACCTACCTATCTTGTCTTACTGTTAAACAATACACCACTGTTCTCCCTCATTTTACTCAGAGGAAATGGAAGCTAAAGAAGTTAAAGAACTTGGTGCAGATTCTATAACTAGCTAGTGACAGAGGAAAACAATAGGGAAATGAAGCTAATATTTATCAAATGTTTCTTGTCTGTGACAACACTTAAAACATATGAATAAATTTAAATATCACAACTCCTTATATGGTTGGTGTTATTTCATTTTTTATAGACAAAAAATTGAGGCTCACAATAATTCACTTTTCTGTATCATATAGTAACTTGTGAACTGCTGATCTATTTGATTCCAAGCCCCACGTTTCTTTAAAACCAGGGCATGCTGTATTCCAATTCTCCTGATTTCCACTACAATGTTCCATACTGATATCTTCCTGGGAAATACAGAATGATTTCAGTAGAAACATTTTAATCCAAGGGTGGGTATGTTACTACACTGTAAATGGAATGAAAATTTATATGGTTATTGGCCAGATTGAGTAGAGTACTGTACGTAGGTACAATCTGAGCGACATGCAGCACTGACTCAGAAAGGCAGACTTCAAGAGGCGGAAAAGGGCAGTTATGCATAGTGCATAGTCAGAATCATCACACAGTTAGAAAGGTGGGTGAGGATGAGTAGGAAAAGAGCAATTGGGAGTCACCAAGGAGGACTTGGTCTTCTTTGTAACTTTTAACCTATTCTTTTCCTCCAAATCCCTTTCTGTCTTTTTATTGTTATAAAATAAACGTAATGTGATATTCACCATTTCAAAAAGTGAAATTCAATGACATTTAGTACATTCACAATGTTGTGCAACCATCACTACTATTTAGTTCCAGAATGTCATCATCTTAAAAGAAAAATCATACATATTAAAGGATAGATTCCTTTCTTTTATGAATCAAGTTAGAGAGCAGCATTTCATGCTGGGATAAAAACATTTAGCTGTAGAGATTAAAGATGGCGACCGGCAGGAAGGTAGGGAGAGAGAGAGTGTGAGTGAGGAACCCATAGAGAAGAGTGTAGACGTGTGTGGTGTGTGTGTGTATGAGCTAGGGTCAGTTAGATTCTGCACGTCTTCCAAGGGGCTGCCTAACCGGGCAGTCCTAGACAGCGGAGCCCCGCGCACAAAGCGGACACATCTCCGCGCCTGGTGCGGACGCAGAGACCACGCCATCTTGAGAAACAGAGCTGCCTGAGACTCGGATCCTGGCTTCTGACACAAACCAGGACCCTGCAGCCACTGGGGACAGAGATCTGCTATCACAGCTTCAGACCAACAAACAACAAGAATCCAGACGTCCCGGAAGAATTCCGTGAGTCAAAGAGCCTACTCCCTCCCTGCAGGCGCGCAGACAGCGCCATTTTAACTGATAGATCCGCCTCTCGCCCAAGCCGCAGAGCTTTGCGCAGGGACTCGCTCCCCCTCAGGGAATTTGGCGCGCGCGCGCGCGAGCGCACAGGAGAGAATCAGCTCCCTGTTGGGGAAATCTGTCAGTGCGCACAGAGGGCTCCCCTTCGGAGAATTTGGGGGAATTTGGCTTGCGGGTCACAGCTCTCCCTTCAGGGAATCTTAGTGCTTGCACAGAGGGGCTTTCCCTTTGGGGAATTTGGCGCGCAGGACAGACTCCGCCCCCCTTCCGGGACTCCGGTAGAGTGCACAGAGCCAGCTCACCTTCAGGAAATCAAGAGTGTGCGCCCTAGCCGGTTTGGCTCAGTAGAGAGAGCACACACAGGTCGCAGCTCCACTTCAGGGAATTTGGCACGCCGGACACAGCTGCCTGGGATCCCTGACTCACAGCGCATTCACACTAAGAGCCAGCGACCCCAATTGTTGGTGCATGCACACATAGGGACCCTGAGTCTCAACGAGAAACCACACAAGGCAACAGAGACTCTGACACTCTAGTCTTGGTGCAGACACAGGGAAACTCTGACTCCTGGCACATGCTAAGGATCTCATTTTCGGCACATACCAACAGTGTGGTGCAGACAGGGCCCCTGAATCTAAGTGTGCACATGAGACCACATGGAACACTGGGGACACTGACCCTGGGCAAGTCTGGTTCCCACCAACCAAAGGCAGCCACACGTCCTAGTGTCAGAGCACTTCAGTGAAACTCGGGTGGAGTGAAGTCCCCACAGCACACGGCCCAGGTCCACGCAAACGGAAGCTTGAGCTTTCTGGTGATAGCCAGAATGGGGAAACGAAATAACTCACAGAGGAAAGAAAATGTGGAGTCGCCAAGAAAGGAAATCAGTGAAACTGAAGCTTGCAACATGACCGAAAAGGAGTTTAGAGTAATGGTCGTGGAATTTATACATCGGATGGATGAGAAAATAAACAACTTATGCAAGAATCAGGAAGAAATGAAAAGTGATATAGCTACAATCAAAAACACCATGGAAAGTTTCAACAGTAGACTACAAGAAGCAGAGGACCGAATTAGTGAGTTAGAGGATCAGGTACAGAAACAAGCTCAATCTCAACAGCAATTGGAGAAAAAAATTAAAAAGCAGGAGGAAAGCCTAAGGGAGCTTCGGGACAACATGAAACGAAGTAACATGCTTATAATAGGGCTGCCAGAAGGACAAGAAGAGCAGCAGGGATTAGAAAATCTATTTGAAGAAATAATGACAGAAAACTTCCCGGATTAGGGAAAGATAAAAGTTACGCAAGTACAGAGAGTCCCAAGCAGGATCAACCCCAAAAGACCCACACCAAGACATGTCATAATTTCAATGGCAAATATAAATGATAAAGAGAGAATCTTAAAGGCGGCAAGAGAGAGACAGAGAGTTACCTACAAAGGAACACCCATCAGATTGTCAAATGATTACTCAACAGAAACACAACAAGCTAGAAGTGAATGGACGGAGGTATACAAAGTGTTGCAAAGCAAAGGACTGAATCCAAGAATACTATATCCAGCAAGACTATCAATCAAAATTGAAGGGGAAATCAGGAGCTTTGCAGATAAAAAAAGGCTCAAGAAGTTTATCACCACCAAACCAGCAATGCAAGAATTGCTAAAGGGAATACTGTAAAAAGAAGAAATAAACAGGTAAGAAGGAATATAGACACAAAAATAGATATGACCACAAACAAATACCTTTTAGTAATATCTTTAAATGTAAATGGACTAAATGCTCCAATCAAAAGATATCGAGTAGCTGAATGGATAAAAAAACACGACCCATATATATGCTGTCTACAAGAGACCCACCTCAGAACAAGAGACTCACACAGATTGAAAGTGAAGGGATGGAAAAATATCTTTCAGGCAAATGGAAATGAAAAAAAAGCTGGGGTAGCAATACTTATATCTGACAAAATAGACCTCAAAGTAAATGCCATAACAAGAGATAAAGAAGGCCACTTCATAATACTAAAGGGAGAAATCCAACAAGAAGAAATAATTCTGGTAAACATATACGCTCCCAATATAGGAGCACCCAAATACATAAAAAAACTCCTGGAAGATTTCAAGGGAGAGATTAATAGCAATACAATCATAGTAGGAGACTTTAATACCCCACTATCACCACTGGACAAATCCTCTAAACAAAAAATCAGCAAAGAAACAGCAATCCTAAATGAATCACTAGACCAGATGGAATTAATTGACATCTTTAGAACATTTCACCCCAAAGCCACAGAATATACATTCTTCTCAAGTGCACATGGGTCATTTTCAAAGATAGACCATATGCTGGGTCACAGGCAAAGTCTCTTCAAATTCAAGAAGATAGAAATTATATCAAGCGTCTTCTCAGATCACAGTGGCATAAAACTGGAAATCAACTACAATAAATACAATCCAAAGAAATCAAACACTTGGAGACTAAACAGCATGCTATTAAACCATGACTGGGTCACCAGAGAGATCAAGGAAGAAATAAAAAACATCATGGCAACAAATGACAATGAAAACACAACAATCCAAAATCTATGGGACACAGTGAAAGCAGTCTTGAGAGGGAAGTTCATAGCTCTACAAGCCTATTGCAAAAAACAAGAATCAATGGTAATAAATTACTTAACCCTACAACTCAAAGAGCTAGAAAAAGAGCAGCAAGAAAAGCCCAATGTAACCAGAAGGAAGGAAATAACAAAGATCAGAGCAGAGATAAATGACATAGAGACCAAAGAAACAATACAAAAGATCAACAAAACCAAGAGCTGGTTCTTTGAAAGGATAAACAAGATTGATGGACCTCTAGCCAGGCTCACCAAGAAGCAAAGAGAGAGGACCCAAATAAACAAAATCAGAAATGAAAGAGGTGAAATAACAACAGACCCCGCTGAGATACAAAGGATTGTTACAAAATACTACGAACAACTCTATTCCAACAAACTGGACAACCTGGAGGAAATGGACATATTCCTAGAAAAATATAACCTTCCAAAAATCAATCAAGAAGAATCTAAAGAGCTCAATAGGCTAATAACTATGGACGAAATTGAAGCAGTCATCAAGAAGCTTCCGGCAAACAAAAGCCCGGGGCCTGATGGCTTCACAGGAGAGTTTTACCAAACATTCAAGGAAGAACTAAAACCTATCCTCCTCAGACTATTCCAAAAAATTCAAGAGGAAGGAACACTTCCAAGCTCCTTCTATGAAGCCAGCATCACCCTAATACCAAAACCAGATAAAGACAACACAATGAAAGAGAATTACAGACCAATATCCCTCATGAACATAGATGCCAAAATCCTCAACAAAATTCTAGCAAATCGACTCCAGCAGTACATCAGAAAGATCATACACCATGACCAAGTAGGATTTATCCCAGGAATGCAAGGATGGTATAATATCCGCAAATCAATAAACGTGATACATCACATAAACAAATTGAGAGATAAAAATCACATAGTCATATCAATTGATGCAGAAAAAGCATTTGACAAAATCCAACACCCTTTCTTGATAAAAACTCTCAACAAGGTGGGAATAGAAGGCTCATACCTCAACATAATAAAAGCTATATATGATAAACCCACAGCAAACATCATACTCAATGGACAAAAACTAAAAACATTTCACCTAAGAACAGGAACAAGACAGGGATGCCCACTCTCACCACTCCTGTTTGACATAGTACTGGAAGTATTAGCCATTGCAATTAGACAAGAAGAAGAAATAAAAGGCATCCAAATTGGAAAAGAACAAGTAAAGCTGTCTTTATTTGCAGACGACATGATATTGTACATAAAAAATCCAAAAGACTCCGTCAAAAAACTAATAGACTTAATAAATGAATTTGGCAATGTAGCAGGATACAAAATTAACGCCAAGAAATCTATGGCCTTTCTATACACCAATAGTGAACTTACAGACAGAGAGACTAAAAAGGCAATTCCATTTACCATCGCACCAAAAAAATTAAGATACCTAGGAATAAACTTAACTAAGGAGGTAAAAGACCTATACACGGAAAACTACAGGACACTGAAAAAAGAGATAGAGGAAGACGTAAACAGATGGAAGAACATACCATGTTCATGGATTGGTAGAATCAACATCATTAAAATGTCCATACTACCCAAAGCAATCTATAGATTCAATGCACTCCCCATTAAAATACCAATGGCATATTTCACCGACCTTGAAAGAACTCTCCAAAAATTCATCTGGAATAAAAAAAGACCCCGAATAGCCACAGCAATCCTGCGAAAGAAGAATAAAGTAGGAGGGATCTCAATACCAGATTTCAAGCTGTATTACAAAGCCACTGTTCTCAAAACAGCCTGGTACTGGCACAAGAACAGACATATAGATCAGTGGAACAGAATAGAGAATCCAGATATTGACCCAAACCACTATGCTCAATTAATATTTGACAAAGGAGGCATGAACATACAATGGAGTCAAGACAGTCTCTTCAATAAATGGTGTTGGGAAAATTGGACAGATACATGCAAAAAAATGAAGCTTGATCACCAACTTACGCCATACACAAAAATAAACTCAAAATGGATACAGGACTTAAACATAAGACGGGAAACCATAAAAATACTAGAGCAATCCACAGGTAGCAAAATCTCAGACATATGCCAAAATAAATTCTTCACTGACACTGCCCCTAGGGCAATGGAAGCTAAAGAGAAAATTAACAAATGGGACTACATCAAAATAAAAAGCTTTTTCACAGCAAAAGAAACCATTAACAAAACAACAAGAAGGCCTACTGCATGGGAGAACATATTTGCAAATGGCATCACTGATAAAGGTTTGATCTCCAACATCTACATGCAGCTTATACAACTTAATAAAAGGAAGATAAATGATCCAATAAAGAAATGGGCAACAGACCTAAATAGAAGCTTTTCAAAAGAAGACAGAAGGAAGGCCAAGAGACACATGAAAACATGCTCAACGTCACTAATTATCCGAGAGATGCAAATCAAAACAACAATGCGGTACCATCTCACACCTGTCAGAATGGCTATCATCAACAAATCAACAAACAACAAGTGTTGGCGAGGATGCGGAGAAAAAGGAACCCTCGTGCACTGCTGGTGGGAATGCAGACTGGTGCAGCCACTGTGGAGAACAGTATGGAGCTTCCTCAAAAAACTGAAAATGGAACTCCCATTTGACCCAGTAATCCCACTCCTGGGAATATATCCGAAGAAACTAGAAACACCAATCAGAAAGGATATATGCACCCCTATGTTCATAGCAGCACAATTCACCATAGCTAAGATTTGGAAACAGCCTAGGTGCCCGTCAGCAGATGACTGGATCAGAAAACTGTGGTACATCTACACAATGGAATACTATGCTGCCATAAAAAAGAAGGAATTCTCATCATTTGCAGCAACCTGGATGGAATTGGAGAACATTATGTTAAGTGAAATAAGTCAGTCAATGAAAGAAAAATATCACATGATCTCACTCATTTATGGGTAATAAAGAACATTATAAACTTGAACAAAAAGATAGATACAGAGATAGTAAAGCATCAAACAAACTGTCAAATTACAGGGGGAAAGTTAGGGAGAGGTGGGGGAGATAAGAGATCAATCAAAGGACTTGTATGCATGCATATAAGCATAACCAATGGATGCAAAACTCTGGGGGGTGAGAGCATATATGGGAGTGGGGTGGGGGGTGGCAATGGTAAAATATGTACACATATAATACCTTAATAAAAAAAATTGGGAAAAAAAAAAAGGGGGAGGGTTTCAATTTTCCCACAGCCTTGGCAAAAAAAAAAAAAAAAAAAAACATTTAGCTGTAAAATAGCTTCTTGCTGAGAAAAACCAAGACCATCTCCAAGTTTCCTGGTCATTCAATATCTCCCCTCTTCGAATCCAGCCCCTAGAGTAAGGCAGGTATCATAGAAGCCATTCTCTCTGGTCAGTCCATAAGCATAGATTGACAGAGAGGTGGAATTTAAGAAACCAAGTTAACCTGGCCAGTGTTGCTCAGTGGTATAGTGTCGACCTATGAACCAGGAAGTCATGGTTTGATTTCTGGTCAGGGCACATGCCCCAGTTTTGGGCTAGATCACCAGTGTGGGGAGTGCAGGAGGCAGCTGGTCAATGATTCTCTTTCATTGATGTTTCTCTCTCATTGATGTTTCTACCTCTCCCTTCCTCTTTCTGAAATTAATAAAAACCATATTAAAATATATTTTAATAAAACCCAAGTTGGTTAAGGTCCCATTCTTGTTATGGAAGAAGAGAATATGATTTAAAACATGATAAGACTCTATTGGGATAATGCACTCTGTTTATTAAAACCTTACTACCCCCACACATAAAAACCCTGACAAAACTTAATGTGTATGAGTCAGATGGGGAAGAATCTCTTGTAGTTATTGAAAGGAGGGAAAAGAAGTTTGTGATAGAATATTAACACATGGCTTAGTGTTTCCAACAGAGAGAAAAGAAAACACCTTAGAGGGGCAGGGTGTTGAGGGATGGGGTGAAAAAGGTAAAGGGATTGAGAAGTAAAAATTGGTAGTTACAAAAGTCATGGTAATGTGAAGTACAGTATAGGGAATTTAGTAATAACTATGTACGATGCCAAGTGGGTACTAGACTTATTGGGGGGAACACTTTGTAAAGTATGATTGTCTAACCATATGCTGTACACCTGAAACTAAGAGGGGTTGAGCAACAAAGGAAAATAGAGAAAGAAAGAATTCATGGACACAGACAACAATGTTGTGATTGTTAGGAAGGGGGCGGTGAGGGTGGGCGGAGTTGGAAAAGAGCATAGGGGGGATAAATGGTGATGGAAAAATTAAGTTAAATTAAAAATTTTAAAATATTGAATGTCAACTTTAATTTAAAATAAAATTTAAAAAACAGAAAACACCTAACATATTTAAGAAATAGTGCCCAGCAATGTATAAGAAAGACAAATAGAACAATGGAATAAGGAGAGCACTGAACAAGGAAAGCAGAGGCATGATAGCTTAAGTCTTACAGAAAGCTTAAAGTATAATGGAAGCTACAACATAGTCTATTGGAAAGATTTTTTCAATGGAGCAGAGCGGTCCTGCCTCCAATAGAAAGAGAAAAAGAAACTGATAATTTATTTTCTTCTCCAATAGGCGACCATCATTCACAGTAACTGTGCAGGGTATTGTCTGCAGAAACCCACCAGATGGTGTGAGTAGAGAGGGAGAATAAGCAAGATGATATGAGGGGAATACAAATCAGTCTCTTTTATTGCAGCATTGTTTGATGGGAATGGCAGATGGCAAGAGATTTTAGTATGCGCTTGATATCTTTCTTTTGGGAACCAATTTATTTTGATATTTTACCTCAAACATCAGAATGATACACAGAACCCAAGCCTCTCAGCAGGATTTCTTAGCTTGTCCAAGAACTGGGTCAGATCCAATCTCCCAGCCTTTCAGGTTACAATTCACTAGAAAGGAAAACAAGATGACTAACAATTTGAGACAAATGGGCCAAACATTAAATACACACACACACACACACACACACATACACATATATATATATATATATATATATATATATATATATTTAATGTTTGGCCCATTTGTCTCAAATATATATATATATATATATGTGTGTATATATATATATATTTTTTTTCAACCATTCTGCATACACTTCTTGGAAAATTTCAGTAAGCAAAATAGAAAACAATTTTGACTTTAACATGGCTTCAAGACAGTTTTTTAATGGACAAAATAATCTTAATTAACCTTGAGAATACCAGCAAAGAATATACTTGTATCTTCCTAGAAAGGCTCATAATATAGGAATTGAGGTGTAGTCCTTAACCTAAGAAAATGGGCGGGCTCCAACATTCCTTTGTATTTTAGTTACTTAGAATTTGTAGTACATTTTCTTTTAAAGACAATCTACAGAGTAAGTATGCAGGTCCACCTCCAGGTCCAGAATGTAATGCTAAACTCAGTCTGAGGTCCTGGTTTTGTGTAATAAAATAATGGAATGAGAAAATGAGTGAATCATCAGCTCAAGGTAAAATTTTATTTTATTTATTTATTTTTTAAAATATATTTTTATTGATGTCAGAGAGAAAGGGAGAGGGAGAGAGAGAAACATCCATGATGAGTGAGAGTCATGGATCGGCTGCCTCCTGCATGCCCCACACTGGGGATCGAGCCTGCAACCCAGGCATGTGCCCTTGACCGGAATTGAACCCGGGACCTTTCAGTCCTCAGGCTGACGCTCTATCCACTGAGCCACACCGGCCAGAGCTCAAGGTAAAATTTTAAAGCAAGCAAGGTTGGTCTTTGATTTGGGGCACATACCTTGTCCTCAGAACCACATAAAATAATGCCCTCAGGCTGCCTGAAATACTCCCTCTGCCCATCATTGTGGGATTCTAAGCAGTCCTGACCTTCATTTTAAAATTTTTTTTCATTTTTTTATTAAGGTATTATATGTGTACATATCTTACCACTGCCCTCCCCCACTCCCATACATGCCCTCACCCCCCAGCGTTTTGCGTCCATTGGTTATGCTTATATGCATGTATACAAGTCCTTTGGTTGATCTCTTATCTCCCCCACCTCTCCCTAACTTTCCTGCTGTAATTTGATAGTCTGTTTGATAATGTTATTTATTATCCATAAATGAGTGAGATCATGTGGTATTTTCTTTCATTGACTGGCTTATTTCACTTAGCATAATGCTCTCCAGTTCCATCCAGGTTGCTGCGAATGGAAAGAATTCTTTCTTTTTATGGCAGCATAGTATTCCATTGTGTAGATGTACCATAGTTTTCTGATCCAGTCATCTGCTGACGGGCACCTAGGCTGTTCCCAAATCTTAGCTATTGTAAGTTGTGCTGCTATGAACATAGTGGTGCATATATCCTTTCTGATTGGTGTTTCTAGTTTCTTAGGATATATTCCTAGGAGTGGGATTACTGCTGACCTCCTTAAAATGCTGCAGAACCCAAAATTACCTATTTTATTTGCTTCTTATAAAACTGCTATTATTTCATTTCAGATAATTCATCCAATGTCAAGAAGAAAATCTACTTTAAGTCCCTTTTAATGCGTAGATGACCAATAATCCCTTTTTCTTGTTATTGTTGTTTAAATTATTGGAAGAGAATTCTTGTTAATCCAAAGACACCAAAAATCAACAGACTTCATTTGTGTTAATAATATGAGGTAAAATTATTCAACCATTGTAGGCAAAACATTTGTTTGAGCTGGAGGCCACCAAATAGGTTAGTTATTCCTGAATGGTTAGCTTTCTCAGGAGATATTTTATCTAAGATGCTTCTGATTTTTAGGTTCTTCCTCTTTTGTTACTTTTGTGTAAAAAAAAAAAAAAGTCCCACGGAACAACTTTGTACGGTGACATAGTGACTCCTAAGGCAGCATTGGTGACAACATCAGTAAAAGGGATACTAGCAGAGGGGCACGGGACAGGAATAATAATCTTGATTTGTAAGGTAGTTGTTTTAAAGTGAAAAAACTGATTGTATACCCTCTCATAATCAAATTAACTAGTTTTAAAAATGAATTTAACAATGCATGAAGATGAGATGTTCTTTATTTTGTCTGACTAAATACCAATGAATTATCATCAATACAAAAAAAGTGTACACAGCATATGACAACAATAAATTGTAGGATGGCAGAATAATTTAATATCTGTCTTGTGTGAAACAGAGTTGTGTTTCCCCCATTGGGGTTATTTTTGCTGCAGTGCACTGGGGCAAGTAATGAACAGGCAACATGAGTGTTCATTAAAACATTAACTTGCAAGGGCAATGCAGATTTCACTGATGTTACATGTTACTGAACAATACGTTTGAAAATTTATCAAGAAAATATAAGCAATCAATTACAATTTCTAGAAAAACATGATTGAAATGTATTTACTAGTGTCCTGACCTGTGCCAAATCTTTGATACATTGGTATCAAATAGGAAGTATAAATAAGGAATAAGATTATGCAAGGAAGTATAAATTTACCTCTCTGAGAAACATTGACCATGCCATACACAGGCCAGAGAAGTGTATGATAATCCAGAAAATAAACAGTAATGAAAATATTTTCTCCAAGGACTAATGGATTTATTAACTATGAACTGATTTCTTAAGTATGGACAGTTTTGGAGAGAGTCTCATCCCAGATGGCTGTCCTCTGAGGACAATTTTATCTATTGCAACATATTTCCCTTCTCTTCTCAATGATGCATTTCTGGAGATTGTGAGCCTGAGAAAGTAATCCTGATAATAATGGGAAAAATGTATTGTCTATTAATTATGTGCTGGGTTTGGTGACAATTGTTTTACCCATATGATCTTAATTAATTCTTAAAATTCCATGAGATAAACCTTTTAACATCTTCATTTTATAGATAAGAAAAAAGAGACTTAGTGAGGTTGTGTTTTCCTGAGCTCACATAGCTAGTAAGTGGTGGAACAGAGATTAGAACCCAAGTCTTCCAGAGCAAATTCATGCTCTAAATTCATGCTTTTAAAAGTGGATACATGCACACCAGCAAGTGCAAGAAGATTCACTTGGGTGCTGGAAGTTAATATTACATTGTATATTTAAATAAAAGCAAAAAAATTAAAGTTTACCCATTTGATTTAGTATAGTAGCATTACAGGCAGCCTTGCTAAATCTGCATGTGAGATGGTCAAATACTACATGTGGTACATGTCTTATCTCACAGAAGTGCGGGCATTTCATAATGTGGGGAGAATGCCACAGAGCACTGTCGATTTGGGCATTTTGCTATATGTTACAATTTCTGTGTGCTCATTTTAGTGCATTTATGGATTACACTATGCAGTTTTAAATGGACAGGTTGTTTATTTATTTAATTAAACATTGGCTATAAGTAATACAAATGTAAGCACAAATGAACAAGAGAAGTTGAAGTCAACTGTTCTAGTATCAGATTTTTTTAAATCAGTCATAAATAGAGTAAAAATGACAGTACAAACAGATATAACTAGACAATGGCCAAGATATAGTTTAAAATTTTTCTGAAGTCCTTGTGAAATGCAGATGTATGAATATCCACTATCAATAACAATAAATTCCACTCTAAGTGTATATTGTCTTAACTCATTGATACTATTGATAGTATGAAGCCATATTGATTAGCAAAACATTAAAAACTAAGCTCCTTTGGACATTAACATAAGTTCCTACAAATACTTCAAAATGCTTAAAATCATAATCTCTCTATAATATTTGATAACATTTTTCTAAACATATTAACTATTTGGAAGCTTCTTTTGAAGTTTCTTAATATATTTATTTGTGGTTATGACATAAATATACTAGTGGCCTGGTGCACGAAATTCGTGCACATTAAAAGGGAATTTGGGACGGAAGCCCGGGCGCCCTCTCCGTGCACCTCCCTGCGGCGCTAGACTTCAGTAGAGTTGACTGAATTCAAGGGATTAAGAAGTATAAATTGGGGGGACGCCGAGGCGGCGACGTCCGGAACGCGGCGATGGCGGTGCCTGGAGCTCGGCGGCCGCCCAGCGCCCGTCCCAGCCGCGTGGCCCTCGCGCGCCTGGTTCCGCAGGACGCGCGCACCGCGCACTGGATGGAGGCCCGGGCGCCCTTTCCGTGCACCTCCCAGCGGCGCTAGACTTCAGTAGAGTTGACTGAAATGAAGGGATTAAGAGGTACAGATTGAGAAGTTTGAAAAAGATGGCGGCGGAGGTTAGGGGCTGTTCTGTTGCCTTGCACCCAGCGAAATCGGAGGGGATGAGGTGTGGAGGTGCGTGGGTCTGGCTGGTGGCGGGGGAGAGGGGCTTTTGTTCCAAACCTAGGGGAGATTGGCTCTCCATCACCCTGAAACCCATCTTCTGGCGAACCCCGGGAGACCCAGATGCCTGCGGGGAGAGGCGGGACTCTTGCGGAGGTGCGCCCAGCAATCAGTGTTTGCTGCGCTGGAGTGCAGAACGAGGGGACTTAGATACGTGGAAGGCAGAAGGACCAGACTCACAGCCATCTTGGCTCGCCGCACCATGGCCTGTGGGCGCCCTGAGACCCCGCCCCGCCCTGGGACCCACCCCGCACGTTTTGAAGACCTGCCCCGCAAATCTTGCAGGCACACCTGCGCCCCAAGCAACGGCTTATGCATGTGGGTGGCCTGCCCTCTGGCAGCGGACCAGATGATCTGCTGTTCTAGTCGGACTGCTCCAGGGCCACTCAGACAGGAGGAAGAAACTACAGTTTTTGCTGTAATCCTTGCTGAGTGCCTAAGGCAGTAGCTGATCTACACCCCATTGGAGACCCAGAAACGAGGGCATCTGGTGGTCTGTGGGAGATGACACCAGATTTCAACCACGTGCATAAGGGACACATTCAACGGGAATATTCAGTGAGCGCCAAAGCTTTGCTGCACCAAGATCCGGCCCATAAACGTGTCTCCTGCACAGCAACTCTTCCTTTATAGACAAAGAGAGCCCCCCCAGTGACACCAACAACAATCAAGACTTAACTATACAAAGGAGGACCAAGATGGAGGCATAGGGCGGAAGCCTGATTGTTGCCTACCACAACAACTTTGAGACTACGACAAGAGAGCAGAGCAGACACCATCCAAGACCACCATAGGGCTGGCTGAGTAGATGCTCTACAACTAGAATAAAAGAGGGGTATGTGGGATGATGCTGATGCCGGTGACCCAAAGACCACACTTTAAGAACTACGGCTCAGGCGACACAAAAGAACTAAGGCTCAGGCGATACAACAGCGGCCTGGAACGTGCTCGGCGCAGATCCCCTGGCGGTCTCCGGCTGAGGGGACGGCTCCACTGGCAGCCAAGCACGGACAGACGAATCCCTATGAGACATGGGATGGGAGACTCCGCGCTTGCTGACCTCTGAGTCCGTCAAGAATCTCAACGCCCCGGAGGCGGCCAGGTGCGCATGCTCGGTGACCGGCCACCGATGCAGACCCAAGGGCCGACGCAGCGACGCCAGACTGGCCCACCGCCATGCACCGGGTGCACCGGAGCTTCGCCGAGCCGCCGCCCGACGAGTTCTGCAGCAGCCATACTGGAGCTCTGGAAGGATGGCCAGGAGAATTGCTGAGGGGGGATTGACCGGCAGGAATTGGGATCGGGAAGACGGGGCCCCGCTGAGACCCGGGTGCGGGCGGGGTTGCGCGCCTCTGGGCTCGGTGTGGTCACACGCCTCTGGGTATAAGTGAGGCTTCACTCCCTGGGTCTAGGTGAGGCCACATGCCCCTGGGTCCAGGTGAGGCCGGACTCCGGGTCCGGGTGAGGCCAAGTGCCCCTGGACCCGGATGACGCTGGATCCCGTGCCCGGGCGAGGCCAAGCGCCCCTGGGTCTGGGAGAGCCCACACACCCCTGGGTCCAGGCGAGACCATGTGTCCCTGGATCCGGGTGAGGCCGCGTGCACCTAGGCCCGGGTGAGCCCAAGTGGCCCTGGGTCTGGGAGAGGCCAAGCGTCCCTGGGTCCGGGTGAGACCATGCGTCCCTGGATCCGGGTGAGGCCTCGTGCACCTAGGCCCGGGTGAGCCCAAGTGGCCCTGGGTCTGGGAGTGGCCAAACGTTCCTGGGTCTGGGTGAGACCGTGTGTCCCTGGATCCGGGTGAGGCCTCATGCACCTAGGCCCGGGTGAGGCCACGTGCCCCTGGGTCTGGGAGAGGCTAAGCGTCCCTGGGTCCGGGTGAGACCATGTGTCCCTGGATCTGAGTGAGGCCTCGTGCACCTAGGCCCGGGTGAGCCCAAGTGGCCCTGGGTCTGGGAGTGGCCAAACGTTCCTGGGTCTGGGTGAGACCGTGTGTCCCTGGATCCGGGTGAGGCCTCGTGCACCTAGGCCCGGGTGAGCCCAAGTGGCCCTGGGTCGGGGAGAGGCCAAGCGCCCCTGGGTCCGGGTGAGACCATGTGTCCCTGGATCTGGGTGAGGCCTCGTGCACCTAGGTCCGGGTGAGCCCAAATGGCCCTGGGTCTGGGGGAGGCCAAGCGCCCCTGGGTCCGGGTGAGACCATGCGTCCCTGGATCCGGATGAGGCCTCGTGCACCTAGGCCCGGGTGAGCCCAAGTGGCCCTGGGTCTGGGAGAGGCCACGCGTCCCTGGGTCCGGGTGAGACCATGTGTCCCTGGATCCGGATGAGGCCTCATGCACCTAGGCCCGGGTGAGCCCAAGTGGCCCTGGGTCTGGGAGTGGCCAAACGTTCCTGGGTCTGGGTGAGACCGTGTGTCCCTGGATCCGGGTGAGGCCTAGTGCACCTAGGCCCGGGTGAGCCCAAGTGGCCCTGGGTCGGGGAGAGGCCAAGCGTCTCTGGGTCCGGGTGAGACCATGCGTCCCTGGATCCGGGTGAGGCCTCGTGCACCTAGGCCCAGGTGAGCCCAAGTGGCCCTGGGTCTGGGGGAGGCCAAGCATCCCTGGGTCCGGGTGAGACCAGGTGTCCCAGGATCCGGATGAGGCCTCGTGCACCTAGGCCCGGGTGAGCCCAAGTGGCCCTGGGTCTGGGAGAGGCCAAGCGTCCCTGGGTCCGGGTGAGACCATGCGTCCCTGGATCCGGATGAGGCCTCGTGCACCTAGGCCCGGGTGAGCCCAAGTGGCCCTGGGTCTGGGAGAGGCCAAGCGTCCCTGGGTCCGGGTGAGACCATGCCTCCCTGGATCCGGATGAGGCCTCGTGCACCTAGGCCCGGGTGAGGCCACGTGCCCCTGGGTCTGAGAGAGGCTAAGCGTCCCTGGGTCCGGGTGAGACCATGTGTCCCTGGATCTGGGTGAGGCCTCGTGCACCTAGGCCCGGGTGAGCCCAAGTGGCCCTGGGTCTGGGAGTGGCCAAACGTTCCTGGGTCTGGGTGAGACTGTGTGTCCCTGGATCCGGGTGAGGCCTCGTGCACCTAGGCCCGGGTGAGCCCAAGTGGCCCTGGGTCGGGGAGAGGCCAAGCATCCCTGGGGCCGGGTGAGACCATGCGTCCCTGGATCCGGGTGAGGCCTCGTGCACCTAGGCCCGGGTGAGCCCAAGTGGCCCTGGGTCTGGGAGAGGCCAAGCATCCCTGGGTCCGGGTGAGACCATGTGTCCCAGGATCCGGGTGAGGCCTCGTGCACCTAGGCCCGGGTGAGCCCAAGTGGCCCTGGGTCTGGGAGAGGCCAAGCGTCCCTGGGTCCGGGTGAGACCATGCGTCCCTGGATCCGGATGAGGCCTCGTGCACCTAGGCCCGGGTGAGCCCAAGTGTCCCTGGGTCTGGGAGAGGCCAAGCATCCCTGGGTCCGGGTGAGACCATGTGTCCCTGGATCCGGATGAGGCCTCGTGCACCTAGGCCCGGGTGAGGCCACGTGCCCCTGGGTCTGGGAGAGGCCAAGCATCCCTGGGTCCGGGTGAGACCATGTGTCCCTGGATCCGGATGAGGCCTCGTGCAACTAAGCCCGGGTGAGGCCACGTGTCCCTGGGTCTGGGAGAGGCCAAGCGTCCCTGGGTACGGGTGAAGCCAGATCCTGGGTCCGGGTGAGGCCGTGCGCCCCTGGATCCATCCGGGTGAGGCTGGGTCCCAGGCCCGGGTGAGAACACGCGCCCCTTGGGTATGGGTGAGGCCACGTGCCCCTTAGTCCGGGTGACGCCGTGCCCCTGGGTTCGGCTGAGACCAAACCAGAGGGAGTCGGACCTCCGTTACCACCATTTGTCCACCATACAGAGCTGAGGGGTCAGTGCTGACATGTACACATAAGGAACTACTGGACATCGAAATTGGGTCTCAAAAGAACTGTTGGTCCAGGGGGAAGCTCGCTACAGATTGATTCATTTGCCTGTCAGCATAAATATTATTGCTCGTCTCACATTCAGTTCTTATTAGTATATATCTAGTGACATATGATCTCGTTCATCTAGAGGAAATGATGAACAACATAGACTGAGGAACAAGAACAGAACCAGAAGCAAGGAGGCATCGATCGGACTATCGGGCCTCAGAGGGAGGATAGGAGAGGGTAGGGGGAGGGTGGGGGAGGGGGAGAGTTCAACCAAAGGACCTGTATGCATGCATATAAGCCTATCCAACGGTTAAGTTCAACAGGGGATTGGGGCATGCGTGGGGAGAGGGGTGGGATGGGAATGGGGGGATGAGGACAAATATGTGACACCTTAATCAATAAAGAAATTAAAAAAAAGAAAAACAATATTCAGGATAGAAAATTGTAAAAAAAAAAAAAAAAAAGGGAATTAATTAGAAGAAATATTTTAATATTGCTATTAGCCCTTTCTCTACAATAGAAGTGTCAGAGATGAAAGAAAATTAGTAAAATGTCCATAAAATCTCCCTCCTGTCAGAGTCTGGGGCATGCTGCGGGACCTAGAGTTAAGTCCCCACCCACCACCCACACGCACTTTGAAAACGCAGGAGACCCAGACCCGGTCGGTCCCACCCCCATTGGGTGAGACCCAGACCCTCTGGGTGGCGGGCTCAGCCTCAGTCCCCCAGCCCGGTGCTGTGTGGGGGGGTGCAGGGCAGGGGACATGGCCTGAGGTCCCCCGGCCCAGTGCTGGGGAGGGTGGTGCAGCATGAGGTCTTGTGGCCCGGCACTGGGGCGGGGAGCACAACCTGAGGTCCCCTGTCAAGCCCTGCCGGGCAGGGGGCACGGTCTGAGGTCTACCGGCCCAGCGCTAGGGTGGGGGGCATGGCCTGAGGTGTCCTGGCACTGTGCCGGGACAGGGATGTAGCCTGAGGTCCCCTGTCAAGCCCAGCCCCCCCCCCCCCCCCGCAGCATCACATCAGCACTGAACGGGATCGCACACAGGCAGTGTCACGTACCTAGCCGGGGATACAGGCAGGCAGCTTCACCTCAGCGCTGGGCAGGGACACACTCAGACAGCATGACGTTAGCACTGGGGCGGAAGTCTCCACCCCCATCCCCGCCCACAGACTGGTCATGAATGGGACACCTTAACAGACAAATTAGCATATTACCTCTTTATATGTATAGATGTATTTTAGACCTTGAGTAGTCCTAGGTTAAGAATCCCAGAAACAGAAATATGCAATTATATGTATAATTGTGTTAAAAACAGAACATTTTATTTTATTTTGCAGTTTTTATTCTTAATATATAAGTTTTGCTATGATTTTTTTTTACTGTGAACAATTTTTTTTTTGCCAGAGTCTCAGTCATCACTACCATTCATGTGTGTCTTGTAGTAATTTTATTAGTGAAAAAATAACCTTCAATTAGGAACATGTCTGACATGACATGTTTGTTTAAGGTAATCACTTTGGTCAGGATTCGCCCAGTATAAATTTTGTTTTTTGTTTTTTTTCTTAATTTCATAAAGGAATGGAAAAGAAGAGAGAGATAGAAACATCAGTGATGACAGAGAATCACTGAATGGCTGCCTCCTGCACTCCCTCTATTGGGGATTGAGCTCAGAACCTGGGCATGTGCCCTGATTGGGAATCAAACCATGACCTTCTAGATCATAGCGCAAACACTGAGCCACACTGCCAGGCCAGTATGGATTTAAAAGCAATAAGCAACTATTCTTCAGAACACATTTAAAGTGTTTTATGAGCATACATTATGTATTTACTAGAGGCCTGGTGCATGAAAATTCATGCACTGGAGGGGGGTCCCTCAGTCCGGCCTGCCCCTTCTCACAGTCCAGAAGCCCTCAGGGGTGTGAGGCAACCTGGCGATCAGGTGAAGACGACACCTCATCACACCTCTGCTCCTGCCACTCCTGGCAGCACAAGCCTCGGCCGGCCCTGGTTACCTGAGCCTCAGATGGCCCTGGGTGGATGGGCAGCTGCCATGTGAGGCTTGCCTGTGCCTCAGGCCGGCCCTGGATGGCTGGGAAGCCACCATCCGAGGCTCGACTATGCCTCAGGCTGGCCCTGGGAGGCTGGGCAGGCGACATCTGAGGCTTGCCTGCACCTCAGGCATCATCTGGGCAGCCTCCAACTGAGACTTGCCTGCGCCTTGGGCCAGCCCTGGGCAGCTGGGAAGCCACCATCCGAGGCTTGCCTGTGTCTCTGGCTGGCCCTGGGCGGCTGGGGGACTGAGGAGAATGGGGGACTGCAGAGGCAGGAGCATGGAATGGCCAGGTTCTCCTGGGGGTGGGTCCGGCTGTGCTGTGTGCCTATCGCCCCGGCAGGGCTGAGGGGACTGGGCGCCACCATCTTTTGGCTGCGGGCGCCCCTGTCTTTGAGGATGGGGAAGTCAACTAGCATATTCCCTCCTTATTGGCTGTGGGCGCCACCATCTTTGAGGGCGGGGCATTCAATTAGTATATTCTCTCCTTATTGGCTGTGGGCACCACCAGCTTTGTGACTGCGTGGTGGTTTATTAGCATATTCCCTCTTTATTAGATAGGACTAGAGGCCCGTTGCACGAAATTCGTGCACTGGGGGGCTTGTCCCTCAGCCCAGCCTGCACCCTCTCCAATCTGGGACCCCTCGGGGGCTGTCTGACTGCCGGTTTAGGCCCAATCCCTGTGTTGCTGCTGTTTAGGTCCAATCACAATCCGGGACAGCTGGCTTCCAACTGCTGGCCTGCCTGCCTGCCCAATTGCCACTAACCACTTCTGCCTGCCAGCCTGATCACCCCCTAACCACTGCCCTGCCTGCCTGATCCATGCCTAACTGCTCTCTTGCTGGCTTGATTGCCCCCAACTGCCCTCCTTGCAGGCCTAGTCTCCCACAACTGCCCTCCCCTGCCGACCTGGTTGCCCCCAACTTCCCTGCCCTGCTGGCCTGATCACCCATAACTGCACTCCCCTGCCAGCCATCTTGTGGTGGCCATCTTGTGACCACATGGGCATGGCCATCTTGTGCAAGGGCATGATGGTCAATTTGCATATCACCTCTTTATTATATAGGATTTTTTCTTGAACCATTCTCAATGTCTTCTACCCTTATCTCTAACACTTATCTATTACTAGAGGCCCGGTGCACGAAATTTGTGCATGGGGGGGATGTCCCGCAGCCCAGCCTGTACCCTCTCACAATCCGGGACTGTTGGCTCCTAACCGCTCGCCTGCCTGCTTGCATGATTGCCCTAACTGCTTCTGCCTACCTGCCTGACCACACCCTAACTGCTCCCCTACCAGCCTGATTGATGCCTAACTGCTCCCTTGCTGGCCCAATCGCCCCCAACTGTCCTCCCCTGCCGGCCTGATCTCCTACACCTGCCCTCCCTTGCAGGCCTGGTAACCCCCAACTGCCCTCCCCTGCTGGCCATCTTGTGGTGGCCATCTTATGGTGGCCAACTTGTGGTGGCCATCTTGTGATGGCCATCTTGTGATGATGTGAGGGTGGCCATCTTGTGGCAGCCATCTTGTGATGACATCGCACGAGGGCCTTGTGCAAGGGTGTCACGCGAGGCTGTGATGCCACCTAGGCTTTTATTATATAGGATATTTTTCCTCTGAGTTCTGATAAATGTTTTCAGGCTGGTTTAACTTTGGCATATCTCACCTGCAGTTCACTGACACTGTTCCATTAATTTGGCAACAGTTTTTTTCCTGTTAAAGAAGTTTATTTCAGATTATTTTTCCATCTTTAAAAATATTGATGAGATGTTCTCTCCAATTTCAATGTGAAAATGAATTCTTTTTTTTTTTTAACATTTGTTCCTATATCTTTCATATCTGTTTTAAAGGTTGCCATTTGCTCTGACCACTGAAATCACTCCCCGACTTTTGAATCATTATATCTTTTCCTATATCTTACTGACTTTCTATATATGCTTAACCTTTTGGTGTCAAGTGTCACATAAAAGGAACTAAACAAAGTCTGTCATAGATTGTTCAAATTTTTTAGGCCCAGTGTAAGGAATAATTGGTAACTATTATTTGACAGTGTAGAGGTTCCATAGACTGTGTATGATTGGGAAAGAGCAATAGATCAGGGAAAGCAGCCTTGAGGAAGTGAGTTTCACCACAGTTCTTCATGGGGGCTGATGAACAAAAAGTTAAAGTACAAGTCTTCTGATCCAGTTACATTTTAAAGATGGAGGTGGGAGAGAGAAATCAATCTGAGATGCAGGGAAGTCAAGTAATTTTTCCAAGATTCGACGTTTATACAAAAATTTCCAAATCCTATACAATAAAAGCCTAATATGGTAAGTGTCCAGTTGTCTGGTCAGCCGTTCAACTAATCAAAGTGTAATATGCTAATGATATGCTAAGGCCACTCAACCGCTCACTATGATGTGCACTGACCACCAGGGGGCAGACAGTCAACTGGTCAACCAGTCACTATGACATACACTGACCACCAGGGGGCAGAGAGTTGACCAGTTGACCAGTTGCTATGACGTGCACTGACCACTAGGGGACAGACACTCCGACTGGTAGGTTAGCTTGCTGCTTGGGTTCGGCCAATCTGGACTGAGCAAGATGGGCCGGACTCGTCCTGGAGCCTTCCTATGATTCCTGTGATTCCTCCCCAGCTGGCCAACCTCCTGCATCCCTCCCCAGCCCCAATCATGCACCAGTGGGGTCCCTTGGACTGGCCTGTGCCCTCTCACAATCCGGGACCCCTTGGGGGATGTTGGAGAGCTGGTTTTGGCCTGATGGAGGAACAACCAGTTGCTATGATGTGCAATGACCACCAGGGGGCAGATGCTCAATGCAGGAGCTGCCCTCTGGTGGTCAGTGTGCTCCCACAGGTGGAGCACTGCTCAGCCAAAAGCTGGTCTCATGGCTGGCTAGCACAACGGTGGTGGTGGGAACCTCTCCTGCCTCCATGGCAGTTGGATATTCCCTGAGGGCTTCCTGGACTGTGAAAGGGTGCAGGTCGGGCTGAGAGACCCCTCCAAGTGCATGAATTTCATGCACCAGGCCTCTAGTAGACTTATTATATCTCCTGATTTACTTTAACACACCCCTTTCCTCAGCAAGAGCCAATTACACTGTATATTTTAAAGGAAATGTCAGGAGGTGGCCTGGCCAGTGTGTCTCAGTGATTGAGTGTTGACCTTTGAACCATAAGATCACAGTTAGATTCCCAGCCAGATCACATGCCCAGGTTGCAGGCTCAATCCCTAGTAGGGGGTGTGCAAGAGTCAGCCAATCAATGATTCTCATCATTGATCTCTCTCTCCCTCTCCCTTCCTCTCTGAAATCAATAAGAATGTATATTTTTTAAAAGTCAGGAGGCTTGGGAATGTGCTTTGTCATAAAGGAAAATACTTTGATATGCTGGTATTTAATAATTGTGTCACCCTGAGTAATTTACTATGGTTCTCTGGAATTCAGTTTCCTCAACTTTGAAAAAGAAAGTGGGGATAATAATAATGACTCTTACAAGACCTTTAAGGTCCCAAAATAAAAGCCTGGGGCATTAGTCCAGGCCTGTGTCAGGAGACCCTAGCCTAAGATGAGTGGAGGAGAGCAGATTGTGTGGTAAATCAGGAGATGTTATACATCTACTAGAGGCCTGGTGCACCTCACCTAACAAATGTGCTTCCAACTCCAGCCTCAGCTCAATCCCCAACTTATAAATATTAATACATATATTTAGTATACTATTTTTAATGGATCTGAGTACATGATCAAAAATGTTTAGAAGTTAATATCTCAAATCACTAGTACTATTTTGTTTCTCTAGAAAAAAATGAGGTTTAAAGTTGTTCTGTGAAAGGAATTTTAATATTAAGAAGATGAAAACATCATGTAGGATCGTGAATTCTCAATGACTCATTTAAACTTTTCAACTTTCAGCTTCTTCAGTTTCTGTCATTTTTATTATTTTAAACTAGGGGCCCAGTGCACAAATTCATGCACCTTAAAAGAAACTATGGGTCGTGAGGCTGTGGTGGGCACAGGGGCGGGTCTTGGCCCATCCTCCATGCCCCTGCCTGGCCCCTCCTGCCACAGCCCCTAGTCCCCTCTCTGCTAGCAGCCCCATTCCCACAACCATTGCTCCCATGTGCTGAGGCACTGGCCCTGCTTGCACCTGCTGATGGCATGGATGGATTGGGGCCGGCAATAGCAGCGGGTGCAAGCAGTGGTTGCTGGCCCTGATAGCCCCTCAGGAGCAGGGTGAAGTGGAGAAGCCCACAGGGGCAATCAGGGCCAGCAGCCGCCTCTTGCACCAGCTGACAGCACTGAGTGATCAGGACCAGTGCCGGGCACTAGCAGTGGGTGTGAGCAACAGCTCTGGTGCCAGCACTGGGTGCGAGCGGGGCTGTCACCAGCATTGGGTGCGAGAGGCAGCTGCTGGCCCTGATCACCCTTCAGGAGTAGGGGGAGTTGGAGAAGCCCTGAGGGGTGATCGGGGCCAGCAGCAACCGCTTGCACCCTCTGACAGCGCTGAGTGATTGGGGCCGGTTCCAGGTGCTGGCAGTGGATGCAAGTGGCAGCTCTAAGCACCAGCAGTGGGTGCAAGTGGTGGCTCCGGTGCCAGCAGCAGGTGCGAGTACTGGGCAGGACTACAGCACGCAGGAGCAAAGAATTTTCAGTAACCACCAGAGGCGTGCTCTGATGACAGCGACCGGTGCTTCGTTCACCTGCTCCACCATCCTACCACAGCCAACGCCTGCCGTGTTCAGTGCACGCCCCCTGATGGTCAGCGGACATCATAGCAACCACTTGTTCAGTTGTTCCGCCGTTCGGTCTATTTGCATGTTAGGGTTTTATATATATATACTAGAGGCCCGGTGCACGAAATTCGTGCATGAGCAGGTCCCTCAGCCGGGCCTACACCCTCTCTAATCCAGGACCACTCGGGGGATGTCTGACTGCCTCTTGCAATCTGGGACTGCTGGCTCCTAACTGTTTGCCTGCCTGCCTGCCTGATCACCCCCTAACTGCTTCCCTGTCAGCCTGATTGATGCCTAACTGCTCCCCTGACAGCCTGAGTGCCCCCAACTGCCCTCCCCTGCCAGCCCAATCACCCCCAACTGCCCTCCCCTGCCAGCCTGGTCATCCTTAACTGCCCTGTCCTATAGGCCTGGTCACCCCCAACTGCCCTTCCCTGCATGCCTGGTCCCCCCCAATTGCCTTCTGATCACCCCTAACCACCTCTGCCTGCCTGCCTTATCACCCCTAACTGCTCTCCTGCTAGCTTGATTGCCCCTAACCACCTCTGGCTTGCCCCACACCTGGGACCCAGGATTCCCTCCTCTGGCTGGTCGCTGGCACTCGGGACCTGGGCTTCCCGCCCTCTGGCCGGCCACATGCACCCAGGGCCTGGGCCATCTTCGCCTGGGGCCAGCCGCAGCCACAGGGGACCGTGGGCAGGCGGCTTTGCCCAGGCCACAGCCACAGGCACTGGTGCCCGGGACTGTGGGGAGGGTGGTTTGTCCCTCTCCCAGGCTGCAGCTGCAGGTGCTGGTGCCCAGGGCCACGGGGTGGGCAGCTTGTCCCTCTCCCAGGCTGCAGGCACAGGTGCAGCTGCTGGTGCCCAGGACTGTGTGGTGGGTGGCTTGTCCCTCTCCTGGGCCATAGCCCCAACTGCTGGTGCCCGGGACCGTGGGGCGTGTGGCTTGTCCATCTCCTGGGCTGGGCTGCAGGCACAGGTGCAGCCACTGGTGTCAAGGACCGCAGGGCATGTGGCTTATCCCTCTCCTAGGCGGCAGGTGCAGGTGCAGCCTCTGGCACCTGGGACTGTGGGGTAGGCGGCTTGTCCTCTCATGGGCTACAGCCTGTCTGGTCCCCATTCCTCTCTTGTGAGCTCATTTGTGCTTGGCTGGTCCCCATTCCTCTCTTGGGAGCTCATTTGTGCCTGTCTGGTCCCCATTCCTCTTTTCCCAGTGTTGAGTGTCTGAGCCCGTACTGCTTTACAGTGTGAGGGTGTGATGACTATTTGCATATTAGTTCTTTATTATATAGGATATTCTTCAATGTTTTTAATACAGCCTGATGTGTGTCAGATGACTGAAAAATACTGGAATTATAAGTTCATTATCCTACTTTTTTTTAAAGCAGTGCCTTATGGTGTACTATTTAAAATATAGGTAAAGCCCAGTCTGTGTGGCTCAGTGATTGAGCATTGACCTATGATCTAGGAGGTCACGGTTTGATTCCTGGTTGGGGTATATGCCCAAGTTTTGGGCTAGATCTCCAGTGTGAAGCATGCAGGAGGCAGCCGATCAGTGATTCTCATCACTGATGTTTCTATCTTTCTCTCCCTCCTCTCTCTCTCTCAATCTCTATATATATATGTAAATTTGTCTACTATATCACATTTGTAAAATCATATATTTTATTTACCTTATTGTTTTTAATCATTTATTTTTTGGAGATTGATTTTCCAGAAAAATCAGCTTATTTTCTTCAGCTATGAGATAAAGATACAATTTGTACATTAACATCTTTTGAGTTAATATATAAACTGTATTTTAAAACATTTTAATATGGTTCATTTGTATTAATTTCCTTCTCTCGCATATGACAAAATAGCCCAACTTCTTGGGCCAAGTTCACCTAATATAGCTGCCATACACCTTATGGAAGCCTTTGAATTGCATCAATGATACTTCCTTCCAGAACTGAAGTACAATTATCAAGCAGTCAGATGGTCAAAAGGCACAGAAGGATACTCAGAACATTGATAGCAGATAAATCCACTAGGGTAGGACATATGAGGCAAGGAGAACTGGGATCAAGGAGGTCCAGAGATAGACATCAGACATACATGTTGCCAAAGAACCCATAGGCTCAGAAGAGACTGACAGAAGACAATAATGATTCAAGGTTAAAGTTGAGTATCTGGAGGAAAAACACAAGATAAATTGAAATTTATGATACATTGAGTCTTGAAAGTCAAGACCATGACCCAAATTAAAGAATTGGACCACAAAGGGAGATCTTGATGTCATGCTGTATAGCAAACACTGAGTTTATAGGAAGTTGGGTACCCTTTCATAATATTGGTAGCACTCAAACTGGCATTATGCTTAACTGCCAAGATATGAATCTAAGATCATATATTCCTTACCATACTGTGGGGGCTGGTGGAAGTAGGCTTAGAAAATTATGGTAGGAACTTTTTAATCAGGAATTATCTTGCTATTCAGTGCTGTGGAGTAATTACAAACTGTGTGATCCTTTAGTTTCTTTTTCAAGTTGAATTTCAACTATGTCCAATATAAATGATTATTATAACTACTTTTAAATAACATCAGACTATATGATGAAATATTATTAGATGTGTCATTGTATGTCTTGATGTATAGGCTCTGTTAGTCAGGGTTCTCCAGAGGAACAAAACCAATAATATCTATCTATCTCTATCTATCTATCTATCTATCTATCTATCTATCTATCTATCTATCCATCCTATATAATAAAAGCCTAATATGCAAGTTGACTGAATGGTGGAACGACCGGCTGCTATGACATGCACTGACCACCAGGGGGAAGACACTCAATGTAGGAGCTACCCCAGCCCACAGACCCCAGGCCAGCCAAGTCGTGTGCCAGGAGGGGCCCCCTGATCGTCCCGCCGGCTGCCCCGCAGAGGGAGGCAACTGGTGGCGGGGGATGGGGCTGGCGATCAGGCAGCATCAAGCTGGCCAAGGCGGGTGCCTGCAGGGGTCCCCCATCACCCCTTTGATCACCCCACAGATTGGCCCTGATCACTGGCCAGGCCTAGGGACCCTACCCACGCACAAAATTTATATATATATATATATATATATATATATATATATATATATATATGTATTAGAAGCCTGGTGCATGAAAATTCATGCACTGGAGGGGGAGACTCTCAGCCAGGCCTGCTCCCTCTCACTGTCCAGGAGCCCTCAGGGGTGGGAGGCGACCTGGCCATCAGAGGAAGAAGACACTCCCATCACACCTCTGCTGCTGCCACTGCCAGCAGCGTAAGCCTTGGCCGGCCCTGGTTACTTGAGCCTTAGGTGGCCCTGGGCGGCTGGGCAGCTGACATCCGAGGCTTGCCTGTGCCTCGGGCCAGCCCTGGGCGCTGGGGAGTTGAGGGGACTGGGGCAATCTGGAGGCAGGTGTGCGGAGTGGCTGGACCTGCCTGGGGGCGGGCCCAGCTTTGCCGCATGCCTGCCGCCCAGGCAGTGGTGAGGGGACTGGCCACCACCATCTTGTGGCTGTAGGCGACCCCATCTTTCAGAGTGTGGCAGTCAATTAACATATTTCCTCCTTATTGGCTGTGGGCACCACCATCTTTGAGGGTGTAGCAGTCAATTAGCATATTCCCTCCTTATTGGCTGTGGGCGCCAAAATCTTTGAGGGTGGGGCAGCCAATTAGTATATTGACTGTGGGCACATCCATCTTTGCAATGGTTTGAGGGACAATTAGCATATTCTCTCTTTATTAGACAGGATGAATTGGGCTCATAAAATTATTAAGTTTGGCAAGTCTAAATTTGCAGAATAGGCCAGCAAGCTGTAGTCTCAAGAAAGAATTGATGTTGCAACCCAAGTCCAAAGACAGTCTGATGGCAGAATTTCCTCTTTCACAGAGGTTTTCACTCTTTTTGCTGTTAAGGTCTTCAACTATTTGGATGAGGCCCACTCACCCTGTCATACTATGGTGGGGGTATAATTTGCTTTACCCATAGCCTACTTATTTAAATTTGAATGTCATCTAAAAATACCTTTTAAAGCAACATTTAGACTAGGGTTTGATCAGATATCTGGGAAATGTAGCCTAGCTAAGTTGACATGCAAAATTAACCATCATCCAGGAATTCATATGTTAATTTGCTTCAAAAAAATTTATTGCTTACTCTTCATTAGGCAGTATGCCAGATGCTATGAATCAATTAGAAAAGGTTGAGACTGGGTAAGGTAATATCAATTATGGGAATATTGCAATATTCCAGGCAACAATTGAGGACTTGTCTCAGTTAGATTTGGTGGATAATAACATTTGAGAGAGGGTGAGGAAAAAGGTGTATGTATATTGGGGAGATGAAGATGCAATTAATTAAAAGAAAGAGTAAGTTATGGGAGGATGAGTTATTTTTGAATATGAGGTGCCCAGGTGTAAACTAGTTGAAGTTATTCAGTGGGTAGTTGCATATATCTTTATGCAGATCTAGAGGTCTGGATTAGGATAGACTTAACCATTTGGTCAGGTAAAAAAACTAAGACCACCTAATCTCATCCAAACAAACAAACAAAAATCCTTCTGCTCAAGTTTAAAATCTATTATGAATCTCATAATTTTCCCCTATTTCACTGCTACCAATCTAGTCCAAATCCATCATTTCTTGCCTAGATTATAGCAATAGCTTCCTAACTGGTCTCTATTCTTCTATCCTTGAATTCCCATATTGGTCACTGTGACTCTTAAAACATAAACCATATCTATGAAACTAGAGGACATTATGCATTAGGAAATAAGCCAGATATAGAAATAAATAAAAAAAAACCTGTTCAATTTCACTTACATGTGGAATCTAAAAACGTTGAATATGTTGAAGCAGAGAATAGAAAGTGGTTATCTGGGGTGGGGAGGTGAGGGAAATGGGGAAATGTTGGTTAAAGAGTACAAACTTGCAGTTATGTAGGGTGAATAAGTCTAGAGATCTAATGTACAGCATGATGACTATAACTAATAATGCTGTAGTTAATACTGGAAATTTGTTGAGAGGCTAAATTTCAGGTGCTCTCACACACACAAAACATGGTAACTATGTTAAAGAGATATGTTTATTAGCTTGATTGTAGTAATTATTTCACTATGTATATCATCAAATCAACATGTTGTATACCTTAAATACATATGATTTTTATTTTTAAAAAAGTTAAGAAAACAAACTATATTATATCATGTCCCTGATTAAAATAATAAAATACTCCCCCCTCATTCACTCTGCTCCCACCATACTGATCTTGATGTTTCTCAAACCTACCAGGCATGTACCTGCCTCAGGGCCTTTGCACTATCTATTCTCTCTGTCAGGAATATATATCAACCAGATGTCAAACATGACTCACTTCTTCATTTTTTTTTAAAGAAATTAAGTTTTATATTTTAAAAGACTTTTAAAATTGATTTTTAGAGAGAAAGGGAGAAGGATAGAGTGAGAGAAACATAGATGTGAGAACAAAACATCTGTCAACTGCCTCCTGCATGCCCCCTACCAAGGATCAAGCCCACAATCCAGGCATGTGAATCAAACTGGCAACCTTTTGGTACAGGATGACACCCAACCAACTGAGCCACACCAGGGCTCACTTCCCCTTTTTATTTATTACCAGCCCAATGCTTTCTTCCTACTAAACCTTCAGTGACAACCCTATGCAAAATAGCACTTTGATTCCTTAATTTGCTTTATTTTCTTAGAGTAGTTATCACCAATTGATATATTTTTGGTACCTTTACTAGCTAGAATGCAAACTCAATGAAAGACTTTGTTTATATCGCTATATCTAGCATCAGATTCATTGTACAATAGGGTAGTAATTGCATCACAAGTGTAGATGGATCACCCTTGAGATCTCATAAGAGGTCCCAGTATGGAGCACTGAAATAAATCAACATTTAAGAGATGGCTAGAGAAAAATAACCGAATAAAACTGCAAAGTGACCATAAATGTAAAGAAAAGTTTGGGTCGATATCTGGGTTCTCTATTCTGTCAAATATAGAGAACCCAGATATCGACCCAAACCACTATGCTCAATTAATATTTGACAAAGGAGGCATGAACATACAATGGAATCAAGACAGTCTCTTCAATAAATGGTGTTGGAAAAATTGGACAAATACATGCAAAAAAATGAAACTAGATCACCAACTTACACCATACACAAAAACAAACTCAAAATGGATACAGGACTTAAACATAAGACGGGAAAATACTAGAGGAATCCACAGGCAACAAAATCTCAGACATATGCCAAAAGAACTTCTTCACTGACACTGCTCCTAGGGCAATGGAAGCTAAAGAGAAAATTAACAAATGGGACTACATCAAAATAAAAAGCTTTTTTACAGCAAAAGAAACAATCAACAAAACAACAAGAAAGCCCACTGCATGGGAGAACATATTTGCAAATGCTATCACTGATTAAGGTTTAATCTCCAACATCTACAGGCAGCTTATGCAACTTAATAAGAGGAAGATAAATGATCCAATAAAAAAATGGGCAACAGACCTAAACAGAATATTTTCAAAAGAAGACAGAAGGAAGGCCAAGAGACACATGAAAACATGTTCAAAGTCACTTATTATCCGAGAGATGCAAATCAAAACAACAATGAGGTACCATCTCACACCTGTCAGAATGGCTATCATCAACAAATCAACAAACGACAAGTGTTGGCGAGGATGCGGAGAAAAAGGAACCCTCGTGCACTGCTGGTGGGAATGCAGACTGGTGCAGCCACTGTGGAGAACAGTATGGAGTTTCCTCAAAAAACTGAAAATGGAACTCCCATTTGACCCAGTAATCCCACTCCTGGGAATATATCCAAAGAAACTAGAAACACCAATCAGAAAGGATATATGCACCACTATGTTCATAGCAGCACAATTTACAATAGCTAAGATTTGGAAACAGCCTAGGTGCCCATCAGCAGATGACTGGATCAGAAAACTGTGGTACATCTACACAATGGAATACTATGCTGCCATAAAAAGAAGGAATTCTCATCATTTGCAGCAACCTGGATGGAATTGGAGAACATTATGCTAAGTGAAATAAGCCAGTCAATGAAAGAAAAATACCACATGATCTCACTCATTTATGGATAGTAAAGAACATTATAAAGTGATGAACAAAAAGATAGATACAGAGACAGTAAAGCATCAAACAGACTTTCAAATTACAGGGGGAAAGTTAGGGAGAGGTGGGGGAGATATGAAATCAAACGAAGGACTTGTATGCATGCATATAAGCATAAACAATGGACGCAAAACTCTGGGGGGTGAGGGCATGTATGGGTGTGGGGTGGGGGGGGGTAATGGTAAGATATGTACACATATAATAACTCAATAAAAAAAGAAAAAAAAGAAATGTTGCCTGAGTCACAAAAACAGAGAATGGAGAGAATTTCAAAAAGGAAAAAAAAAAATGAAAAAAAAAAGATATAATAGTCAATAGAGCATAAGTATTCAGTGAGATGGTGTGCCTGTAATTTGTCTATTCCATAGATAACTTGTTTTCCGAGAGTCCCTTGTTCTTTAGTAAAATATTCCATAAACAATATTTAAAAACTTTTATTTATTGATGAGAGAGAGAGAGAGAGAGAGAGAATTTGTTGTTTCACTTATTTATGCATTCCTTAGTTACTTCTTGTATGTGCCCTGACAAGAGTTCAAACTGCATCCTTGGCATATTGAGATGACACTCTAACCAACTGAGATAGATACTCAGCAAGGGCCTCCGCAATAAACATTTATTTAAGTTGGCATGTAAGCAAGGCAAAGTTCCAATTCCTAAGGATATTGTCTTTGGAAGACAAATGGCAAAAAAAAAAAAAGAAAAAAAAAAGTCACCTACTCTCCAGATAGTAGCAGCAGAAAGGTACTTATTATAAATCATACTCTATGTATAAAACATAATCTTTTTAAAAATATTAATTAATTAATTTATTTTTTTAAATTTATTGTGGTGACATTGGTTAATAAATTATATAGGTTTCAGGTGTACAATTCTATAATACATCATCTGTATATTGTATGGTGTATTCATCACCCCAAGTCAAGTCTCTTTCCATCACCATTCATTCCCCTTTTACCTTCTTCTATTCCTCCCCCTCTTCCCCTTCCCTTCTGGTAATCATCTTACTGTTGTTTATGTCAATGAGGTTATTTTTTACTAGAGGCCGTGTGCACGTGCACTGGTGGGGTCCCTCAGCCTGGCCTGTGCCCTCTCCCAATCCGGGACCCCTTGGGGGATGCCAGAGAGCCAGTTTCGGCTCCATCCCCGAAGGCCAGGTCAAGGGACCCCACTGGTGCATGAATCCATGCACTGAGCCTCTAGTATGTATATAAGATCGTTGGTTAATCTCTTTCCACCCTCCCCCTTCCTGCCCTTCCCTCTGAGATTCATCTGTCTGTTCCATGTTTCCATGCATGTGCATTGAGCATCTGCCTCCTGGTGGTCAGTGTGCATCATAGCTACTGGTCAAAAAGTCAAACGGTCAAATGGTCGGCTGGTCGCTTAGGCTGTTATATATATAGATTAGTCTCTTCACCTTTTTTACCCAGCCCTCCAATCCCCTTCCCTTCTGACAGCTGTCAATCTGTTCTCTAAGTCTGTTTTTATTTTGTTTTTGTTCATTAGATTCCAAATATAAGTGAAATCATATGGTATTTGTCTTTCTCTGACTGGCTTACTTCTCTGGTTGGCTTACTTCCCTAGCTTAGCATACTCTCCAGGTCCCTCCATGTGGTCACAAAGGGTAAGATTTCCTTCTTTATTATGGCCAAGTATTATTTCACTAGTGGCCTGGTGCACGAAATTCGTGCATGGGGAAGATGTCCCTCAGCCCGGCCTGCACTCTCTCCAATCTGGGACCCCTCGGGGGATGTCCGACTGGCAATCCCTCTCGCAATCTGGGACTGCTGGCTCCTAACCACTCACCTGCCTGCCTGCCTGATCGCCCCTAACCACTCTGCCTGCAGGCCTCATGGCCCCCAACTGCCCTCCCCTTCTTGCCTCATGGCCCCCAACTGCCCCCCTCCGGCCAGCTCGCCCCCAACTGCCCCCCCCCCCTCGCCAGCCTCTTCACCCCCAACTGCCCCCCCTGCCGGCCTGATCACCCCACTTGCCCTCACCTGCTGGCCTCCTGGCCCCCAACTGCCCTCCTCGGCTGGCCTGATGGGCCCCAACTGTCCTCCCCAGCTGGCTTCATGGCCCCCAACTGCCCCCCTCCCCTGTCAGCCAGCTCGCCCCCAACTGCCTCCCCCTGCCGGCCTGATCACCACCACCTGCCCCCACCCCCTGCTGGCCTGCTGGCCCCCAACTGCCCCCCCTTCTGGCATGTTTGCACCCAACTGCCCCCCTGCCAGCCTGATCGCCCCTAACTGCCTCTGCCTTGGCCCCACCACCATGGCTTTGTCTGGAAGGATGTCCGGAAGGTCTCCTGGTCTAATTATCCTATTACTTTTTCGTTAGTATAGATAGATTATATAGGATAGGATTGCTTAAATGGGGGGAAAAGCCTTTTTCAGCAGGAGGAGATGCTCTTGGCAGAGAAAAAACACATAATCCCTATATCTGGACTGATAGCCAGCCACATGTACTATACTGCCAAAGCGGTCATTAAAAAATTGAACCACTTTCTTACACCTTACACCAAACAGCTGTTACCCTTAAAACCCCTCCTCAGCCCCCACCTTAGGTTCTGCTTTCATAGTTCACCAAGATTAGGTTCTGATTGGTTGGTTTCTATGCTAGTCAGCGTCAAAAGCTCCGCCTCCTAGGCAGCCATTGGCTCCTGGCACTTCACCCATATTTGGTTCTGATTGGTCAGTTTCTATGCCACTGACTTCTGTCTTTATGGACCCTGGCTCTTTATATATATAGATTGTGTAAATGTACCACAAATTTGTTTATCTGCACATCTACTGATGGGCACTTGGGCCGCTTCTAGATCTTAGCTGTTGTAAATAGTGCTGCAATAAATATAGGAGTATGTATATTATTCAAATGAGTGTTTCAGGTTTCTTCAGATATATTCCCAGAAGTGGAATCGCTGTGTCATAAGGCAATTCCATTTTTAAATTTTTGAGGTAACTCCATACTGCTTTCCATAGTGGCTGCACCAATCTACATTATCATCAACAGTGTATGAGGGTTCCCTTTTCTATACATCCTCACCAACACTTACTGTTTGTTGGTTTATTGATGATAGCCATTCTGACAGGTGTAAGGTGATATCTCATTGTGATTTTATTTTTTAAATTTTTATTTGTATTATTGTTTAAAGTATTACAAATAGTAGTACATATGTCTCCTTTCCCACCCCCCATTTACCTCCCCTGGCCTTACCCCCACCCCCCAGCACATGACCTCACCCCCCCCCCAGGTCTGTGTCCATTGGTTATGCTTATATGCATGCATACAAGTCCTTTGGTTAATTTGCATTTCTCTGATGATAAGCATCTTTTCACATGTCTATTGGCCATCTGTATGTCCTCTTTGGAGAAGTGTCTATTCAAGTCCTTTGCCCATTTTTAAATTAATTGTTTACTTTTGATGTTGAAATTTGTAAGTTCTTTATAAATTTTGGATATGAACCCCTTATCAAATGTATCACCTCCCATTCAGTAGGTTGTGTTTTTATTTTGTTGATGGTTTCCTTTGCTGTGCAAAACCTTTTTAGTTTGACATAGTCCCATTTGTTTATTTTTTTCTCTTGTTTCCCTTGCCTGAGGAGGTATATCAGAAAAAAAAATATTGCTATGCGAAGTGTTTGAAATTTTCCTGCCTGTTTTCTTCTAGAAGTTTTATGATTTTGAGTCTAACATTTAAGTCTTTAATCCATTTTGAGTTTACTCTTGTGTCTGGTGTAAGAAGGTGGTCTAGTTTCATTCTTTTGCAGCTATCTGTTCAATTTTTCCAACACAGTTTATTGAATAGACTATCTTTACATAATTTTATGTTCTTGCCTTTTTGTCAAATATTAATTGGCCTTAAAGGTGTGGGTTTATTTCTGGGCTTTCTATTTTGTCCCATTGATCTATATGCCTGTTTTTATGCCAGTACTGTGCTGTTTTGATTACTATGGTCTTGTAGTATAGTTTGATATCTTCTTTCTTAAGATTGCCTTGGCTATAATGTATTTTTGAATTTTATAGATGTAACTGGTTTAATGATCTTGATCAGTATGAAGTTGATGGGCTATAATTATGGAACCTTTGTTTTTTCTCATCATTGCTCCCAACCCTGCTACTTCTTATATCCCTTCCATATTAAGTAACTAATTTTCTAAAACTATCTTGAACAGATACCATATCTTTCTGGTCATTGGTCACTTACAGTTATTAAAAAAAAAGTCATCTAGTTTAAAAACTCCCATATTCAACTTCATTGAATTCAATACTTTCCTTAGAGTGATATTAGGAGATATCTTTACACCATTTACAGGAAACCCAACCTCTATCCTCTACCCTTTTCAAGCAAAACTCTCTATAGGATTGGGAGATAGGAAATTAAGAGAGATGGTAGGGATTATCTTACATAACTTGTCTCCTGAAGTTGCTGGTGATTTCTTAAGTTGTCCTCATTGATGGAATAACATATTTTTTAGGCTCTGTTACAGCCAAAATCAAATCCATAATTTCAGTGGTTTATAAAAAGAACTTTTAAAATTAACCTAGTAAAGACTTCTGGGTTCTAGGTGACTCTTCAATTCATATGTCTCCATATGTTGGCTCAGCATTATAGGATGCTCCAATCAATATGGCGTTTCCATGAATAAATGCTTCTAAAATCACTGCAGTGGGAAAATATAGACTGTAGTACAAAACATTGACAAGTACTTCAACATACAAGTGATACATGCTACTTCTGCCCACATTTCATTAGTCAATGCAGTTCATAACATGGCCACATCACATAATTTCAATGGGTAACCTACCACAGATATTTTGTTTGTTTGAGGTGGGGGGCGGCAATGTACAGTGCAATATAAGTGAGTCTCTTATTTGGCTGATGATATATTAAAGTCATACTCCAACCATTCTCTGGGTGAAAGGTTTCCTCAAATTTTGACTCCTGGGTAACCTCACTATATCAGCCCCTCCTATACCAGATACTCTTTCATGTGGATTCACTGGAACTGCTAAGGTCCTTATCATGAACACACACTATATTCCCTCCTTGCTTTGCTTCCACTAGCTGTACTGGCAAACTTCCAGCTTTCAGATATTTCTAGAAGAGAAGCTGGCAACAGTAGCAATATGTACATTTACCACAAATGCCAGGAGGTACATGTCAAGCTTTCCCAAATGTCCCTTACAGTACCACAGGCAGGCCTTAACAAGTATCACACCAAGGAGTGAGATACTTGTTTATTATTCCTTCAGGGGAAGGAGAGAGAACTGTTGTGACTTGCCATTAGGGTGCTTACTAAATTCTGACTTACCTTCCCTCTCATTAGTCTTTTGCTTTTATATACTTAAAGAGTGTCCTGCAGAGATATTTGAGGTTAACAGAGTCAGTTCAGCAGCTTCTTTCTTTTTTAAAAATATATTTATTGATTTTTTACAGAGTGGAAGGGAGAGGGATAGAAAGCTAGAAACATCGATGAGAGAGAAACATCGACCAGCTGCCTCTTGCACACCCCCCACAGGAGATGTGCCCGCAACCAAGGTACATGCCCTTGACCGGAATCGAACCTGAGACCCTTCAGTCCGCAGGCCGACGCTCTATCCACTGAGCCAAACCGGTTTTGGCTCAGCAGCTTCTTTCTAATAACCGAAGGAAATATCTGGCCCCAATTATTGATTGGGCCTTAGAGGTCCTCTTGAAAATTGGAGAATTTAACCAGTCTTAGTTCTCAGCTTTGCCTGCAGATACTAATGCAAAGGCAAAAAGAAAAGTCACTCTCAATATTCTCTGATATCAGTGGTCTTTGTTTATATTTTGCTTGCATAACCCTTAGAAGAAATTTGAAAAAGTAGGTACTTTCCCACACATTTTATTTATTTATAAAATTTATTTTTATTGATTTCAGAGAGGACGGAGGAGGGAGAGAGAGATAGATGCATCAATGATGAGAGAGAATCATTGATTGGCTGCCTCCTCCACACCCCACACTAGGGATTGAGCCAACAACTCAGGCATGTGCCCTAACCTGGAATCAAACTATGACCTCCTGGTTCATAGGTCAATGCTCAACCACTGAACAACACCAGTTGGGCTTTCCCACACATTTTAAAGTTGATATATAAAATTTACCCCAAGTTTACAAAGTTACAAAGGATTCCATTTCTTGAACATCACAAATGTTGATTTTAAAATTTTATCAAAAACATTTCAAAACTACACTAATTAGATAATGCACTCCTTATTCCAGCACATATTTAAACATATTCAACAATGTTTAACATAATTCCACACATTTTTTATCTGTCCGTTTTGGTTACTATTGTTGCTGAAGTATTTCAAATAAATCTTACAACCTCTGTTGTTACACATTGCTATCTCCAGTATGAGTTTCTAACATTATGAAGATTTTATAAGGGGACTGTAATGTAATTCTCATAGCTTTCAAAACTAATAATGATTATCTGATATCTATTTCATTTCTTTACTGCTGTGTGTGGTAGTCAGCCTCCAAGATTACCCAACATGACCTCCACCCTCTGGTATTCAAACTCTTGTATAATATCCTGTTACACTGTACCTAAGTTCATCTGAATGACCAATAGCGTACAGCAGAAGTGACAACATGTCAATTCTGAGGTTAGGTTAAGAAAAAGACTGTGGCCTCCATCTTGTGTACTCTTTCCCTCCTGAGTCACTCTCTCTGAGGAAAACAAACTGCTGTGCTGTGAGCTGACCTATAGAGAGGATCACATAATGAGGAACTAAAACCTCTGGCTAACAGTCAGAAAGGAGCAGGGGCCTGCCAACAATCATGTGAGTGAGTTTGGAAGCAGATTTTCCAACCCCAGCCAAGCTCTGAAATGACTATAGCCCTGGCTAACAGCTTGACTCCAACCTCATGAGAGATCTTTATCCAAAAACACTCAGCTAAGCTGCTCCAAGATTCCTGCACCTCAGAAACTGTGTAATGTAATCAATGTTTGCTGTTTCAGTTGCTAAGTTTTCAGGTAATCTATATATATATAAAAGCCTAAGCGACCAGCTGATCAGCCAACCAGCTGGTAGCTATGACGTGCACTGACCACCAGGGGTCAGAAGCTCAATGCAGGAGCAGAAACCACAGGCATGGAAACATGAAACAGACTGATGAATCTCAGAGGGAAGCGGGGAGGGGGGAAGGCAGGAAGAGATTAACCAAAGATCTTATATGCATACTAGAGGCCCAGTGGATGGATTCATGCACTGGCAGGGTCCCTCGGCCTGGCCTGTGGGGATCGGGCCGAAACTGGCTCTCCAACATCGCCCCAGGGGTCCCAGATTGCAAGAGGTTGCATGCTAGGCCAAGGGACCCCACTGGTGCATGAATCTGTGCACCGGACCTCTAGCTTTTATTTATTTATTTTTTCAATTTTTTTAATTGATTAAGGTATTATATGTGTCCATATCTCCCCATTGCCTCCCCACTCTACTCCCATACATGCTCTCACCCCCCAGTGTCTTATGTCCATTGGTTATGCTTATATGCATGAATACAAGTCCTTTGGTTGATCTCTTACCTCCCCCACCCTCCCCAACCTTCCCACTGTAATTTGACAGTCTGTTCTATGCTTCTCTGCCTCTGTATCTACCTTTTTGTTCATCAGGTTATAATGTTCTTTATATTCCATAAATGAGTGAGATCATGTGGTATTTTTCTTTCATTGACTGGCTTATTTCACTTAGCATAATGCTCTCCAGTTCTATCCATGCTGTTGCAAATGGTAAGAATTCCTTCTTTTTTACAGCAGCATAGTATTCCATTGTGTAGATGTACCATAGTTTTCTAATCCAGTCATCTGCTGATGGGCACTTAGGCTGTTTCCAAATCTTAGCTATGGTGAATTGTGCCGCTATGAACATAGGTGTGCATATAACCTTTCTGATTGGTGTTTCTAGTTTCTCAGGATATATTCCTAGAAGTGGGATCACTGGGTCAAATGGGAGTTCCATTTTTAGTTTTTTGAGGAAACGCTATACTGTTCTCCATAGTGGCTGCACTAGACTGCATTCCCACCAGCAGTGCATGAGGGTTTCTTTTTCTCCGCATCCTAGCCAGCACTTGTCATTTGTTGATTTGTTGATAGCCATTCTGACAGGTGTTAGATGGTACCTCATTGTTGTTTTTATTTGCATCTCTCGGATGACTAGTGACTTTGAGCATGTTTTCATATGCCTCTGAGCCTTTCCCCAAACCTTAGTGGCTTAAAAGAAGAAGGCTTTGTTTGTTGTTTATTCTTCACCCAAGGATATGTTTTTATTGATTTTTGAGAGAGTGTGAGGAAAGGAACAGGAGAGAGGGGGAAACATCCATGTGAGATAGAAACATCAATTGGTTGCCTCCTATATATACCCCGACCAGGGATCAAACTCACAACTTGGTTATGTACACTGATCAGGAGCCTACCCCGCAAATTTTCAGTGTAGGGGTTGACACTCTAACCAACTGAGCCACATGGGCAAGGTCTGTTTACTATTTTTGATTGTGGAGTGACTAGGCTGTTCTACTGATTTTGCCTAGATTTTCTCATGTGGCTGCATTCACCTGATAAGCTGTCAGGGGGCTTTACTCACTTGGAACATCTATGATGGCTGGACCTTTCTTTTCACATAGACTTTAATCCTGGTCTTATTCAACAGCATATCAATTTCAGGGCAGCTTTTTTAAGTGATTGAAGGCAGAATTTTTAAAGTCTTCTCTTTAGGCTCAGGTTCTGGAATACATACAACATCATTTTTTTTAAGGAGAGAGTGGAAGGGAGGTGGAGAGACACAGAGAGAGAAACATCAATGTGAGGGAGACACATCGATTGGCTGCCTTTCACACTTGCCCAGTCCCGGGGACCAGGCTGGCAGGGAGGGCAGTTGGGGGGCATCCTGGACGGCAGGGGGGAGTGACCAGGCTGGCAGGGGGACAGTTAGGGGGCAATCAGGCAGGCAGGCAGGTGAGCAGTTAGGAGCCAGCAGTCCCAATTGGGCCTAAACTGGCAGTTGGACATCCCCCGAGGGGTCCCGGATTAGAGAGGGTGCAGGCTTGGCTGAGGGATTCCCCCCGCCATGCACGAATTTCATGCACCAGGCCTCTAGTATGTATATACTTACAAATTTGTAACTCTTCTCAACCCACCCTTCCAACCTTATATCTTACAAGTTCTTAACATTTATTCTTGCTTCTACCACTCTTCTCCACAATACATACACACTCTCCAGTCACATAGAGTTTTTTAAAGAACACACCTCAGCACCATAGTTGTGCAGTCTTTATTCTAATATACTCTCTCCATCAATTTTTCTACTTAGTTTTGAAGACCCAGCTCATACTACTTTGGTGCACCCTTCCATAACTTAGTCAGGTCTCTATACTTTGAACTCCTATAGCACCTGTGTATGTATATTTTTTCTACTGTGTAATATATTAGATTGCATTGTGATAATTATATATGTGTCTCTCTCTATTCATCTTCTCTTTCAATTTGGAACTTCTAAAGGCAACTATCATATCTATCTGAATTGTTATTTTAAAAGTTACTAGAGTGTATAAATAAATAAATGGATTAATTAATTGATTGATCAATTGCAGTAGTAACCAATGATAGTGCTCCATAAATCTATTTATTACTTGTGTCTGACAGATATTGTTGGATTTTTCAGAGTTACTAAAATATCTAGTATGAGTTTAATCTTTCCCTCCTCCCAGTCTGACTTCCATTCCCATCAATTGGACTTCTAATTAATCAGTCACCTCTAATATAAAATATGTCATTATATTGTGACAACAAGAATAGTAAGCATTTCCTGCATTTACTAGTACACTGAAATTCTTCTTTTTATTATTATTATTATATAGACCTATTATGACAAAATGAAAAGAAATACTGTGAGGGTCACAGATATATTACTAAAAGGCTTTTGAAGACATAGATCCACATGATATAGTTTTGGAGCAATGGAGCAGGCGTAAGGAACACAGTCCATTCAACTAAGAGTAACTTTACACTAATTCATGTCTTTACTTGTATTTCCTGAATCTTATGAAGAAGACACAGTCTCCAGAAATGTATCCTAAAATCCTTTCTTTCTTTCCTATACACTTCTCATACATCTCAACTATTCTCATACCTATTTCCTATCAATTCCCCCACTCTATGAAAATCTCCATCATCTTTCAGTCCTAAATATCAGTTATGGGTCTCCTTTTATTTTTCCTTACTTCTCATTCTCCATTGCTAAAGTGTAAAACCCACTTGGCAAGGCTGGACCCTCCTTTGAGGTAAAAAAGGAAGACACTAAGAGGCATATTCCTCTTTTTTAAAGGTAGTGGGAGAGAAAAAGCTGTGAATAATCAAACAGTAAGAATTATTAACTTGCCATATTATGGGTTTGTGTGGGACCTTAAGAAAGTTACATAACCTCTCTGCTTTTATTTCTCCATCTGAACCTACTCACACAAGAAAAAAAGAAAGCCTTTTAAAAATACTGTACACATGCATGTTGGTTTTATTATTATACAGAATGATCCAGGGTCAAAAGCAGAAATATTTTAAATATAAAATAGTTTTGATCTTTAATGACCAGAAATATTAGTCATGGTGAATATGTTTATATAATGGTTGGCGTGGGATCTTCTTTCCTACAAATTTTAAAAGAATTAAA